>NC_141695.1:872617446-873217446 GCF_964263255.1 Lissotriton vulgaris | reverse complement strand
TATTTTGATGTACCTTGTCCAGGGCGGGGAAAGCGGAGATGTATTTTCCCAAGGATTTAATGAGGTCTTCTCCAAAGAGTAAACCTTTTGGGTTTTGCGAGGGTTCTTTATCCACCATGTCAGTTAGTTTTGGATTTATTTTAGTCAAAACAACTCTTTGCCTTTCTGCATTAATGCTAGCGTTGGCATTACCCAGTAGAATTAATGCTCTCAGGCTCTATCCCCTGATGAAATTGGTGCTGAGAGGGGTGTCATTGATGTGGCTGTCTTCTCCAGGATCTAGGAATCTGTCTAATGGTCCCAGTATGTCGAGAAGATGGTCTTGGCACCCTTTTAGGGATTTTTCCATCCCTTTTCTTGGATCACGTCCAAGTTTGAATAGGAATTTAATGAGTTCAGGGTCCAAATTGGGGGTATAGCAGCTTTTATCCTCAGTAGAAGTTCTAGAGCATTTAGCTCTAAGGATGTTACGAGTGGTCCTTTCTAAGAGGTTTCTTATCTATTTTTAAATGAATTTTGTGGCGTGGTCCTGAGGGAACTGCTCGGAAGTTCTTGGGTGTCTCAGATTTAATGGGGAAAACATTTCAACCCCTAAGGGATCAAGGATAATGTCCTTAGAGGATGATGGGAGTTCCTCTGATGGATTGTAAAATTCTGTATCATCTTCATCAAGATCAAGTACATACTCATCAGGTGTGTCTGAGGATTCCATGTCATTAGATATGTTATCTCCCATATTGTAAAGAGCATTATGATATTTTGTGATGCTAGGGCACCCAGATGTTTTGTGCCGCTAAGGACACCAAGATAAGTTGTGCCGCTAGGGATACCTTAGGAGTTCGAGGTGCGAGGATCTCATTAGAAGTTGAGGTGCTAAGACCTCCTTGAATTGATGAGGTGCTTGGACCTCCTATACTGCTCTCAATGTTTTTACTTTTCTTAAGTCTTTTACCCCTTAATTCAGTGATTTTGTTAGAGTAGGGGTTTGGAATTTCTGAGATTTCGTCCTCATCAGGGCATGACATTTTAGAGGACATGATCTGACTTAAGGTCTCAAACATTCAGGACCTCAATTCCTTATGAAATATTTTTTGCAGGGCTTTGTTGTCTATGTTATGAGTAGGAGCAGAAGCCTTGTCTGAGTCAGAGTCGGAAGCGGTATATAGGAAATGTTAACTTGTAAAAAGTGGTAAAGCCCTTTAATGAAAGATAATTAGGGAGGATTTCCCTTATTAATAGTGACACGGTTTATAAATGAAGGAATGTCAAGAGAATTATTCCTCTCTTATTACAATTATTCTGTTTTGGAATGTTGCTAAGGACAGTTAAATGATGATTTCCTGCTAAAACCCCCATTTTTTAATGAACAAGTTTGTAAAACAATATCTACTTGTGGATGAAATCCGAAATAATAAAAGGTAGCGATGAAGAGCTGCGTTGAGTGTGCGGCCTGCATCTGTGGAAAGAGGTGAAAAATGGGAGTTAAACGAAGACATTAGGTAAGCTCATTATGGCATGAGTAAGTAGAACAAGGATGAAATTGAAGAATAATCGTTTACACAAAAAACTCAATATTAAGGTTCGATTAAACATCTAAAAATCTTTAAATATATTCAAACATTAGAAATAGTGCATAAGCTGAAAGAAAAGGCAGGTTAATCTGGTCAGTCACGCAAGAATGGGACTAGAGAAGGGGGTGTAGGGAGATCTCTGTAAATTGGAGATCGGTGTAGAGGTAGTAGGAAGGGGGGGTGGGGTTAACCCACACCCAAGGGAACTTCAAAATAGAGATAAAAATGAATAATGGTAATGAAGGAAAATGAACTTATCTGCTTGAAGCCGCATTTAAAAGAGGCAGATTGTTGATGACTCATGCCTTTCATGTGTTGCTATTGTTCTGTTCTGGAACCTTTTAATATTGTAATGTTCGCGGCTGCTTGGACTGCATTAAAGGAATAATGCATAATGTAGCCTCTGTTCTTGTAATGAAATTACCTGGTTGCCAAAAGTCCATACTGATCCTTCTTACAATAATTATAGAGCACAAGAAGTGCATTTAAGATGAAACAACAAAAAATTGATTTTAGTCTAAAATACCAGATTGAACAAGGGCATTCTGAGCAGGTGGTCATCCTATTTCTGTGGGTGTAACTCCTTCGCCAAAATAGCCACCAGATTATGGTCCTTAAGGTTGCATTTGCATACAGGATGAAAAATATGTCTAGTTTACAATATTAGGCAATGATTAGTAATGCTTTGGGAATGCATGGATATTCAATAAATCCACCTTTTTCTCAGCACAGTCAATATCTTCAAATTTACCAAACGTGTTGTTTTTCCCAGTGAATAAATGCCAGAAGGTAACAACATACAGTACTGTACCTAGTACTTTTTAGCATCACTTTCAAAGTGCATCTTGGAAAGAACAAATTATGAATTTGGGACGTGAAATGCAAAAGAGATTGAAATAGCAAACAGATTAAAGCAACTAAGCATCTCTCTGCATTTAAACCTGTCTCCATCAGCCTACGTAAAGAAGACGTTACCAACTGAACTATTGCAATGACTTTTGTAGTTAGTAAATTGAGCTTATATATACTACACTTAGCAATACATCAGCTACCCCAAGGCTGCGTTTGGATCTCAGGTTAATGATTGGTTATAATCTTCAAGAACCACCAGAGGGACTCAGGTCATGTCATGTCATGTCAAATATTCTTGTAGAGCACACTTAAGGCGCTTGCAGCAAAAAAACAGCATCAGACAGCAAACCGAAACCTGCCAGAAATTTTACTTAGGAAAAAGCCAGGGTTTAAGCTTTTTACGAAAGCATTTGCGGTCCACAATGGATAAGAGGTGTGATGGCAGTTTATTCCATAGCATGGGGGCAAGTTAAGAAAAAGAACGGCCACCGTTACGGGACATACGACCAAGGTATGATTTAGTACTGAACCTTAACGATCTTCTTGGTATGTACCATTGAAATTTTTTTGCTAGGTAATTAGGGCCGGTGTCATACCTTACCTTGTGTGTGAGACTTAAGATTTTAAAGTGGCTTCTTTGTCGCACTGGAAGCCAATGAAGAGATTTAAGATTTGGAACAGAAGGGGATCTAGGGGGAATATAAAGAACAAGTCTGGCCGCACTATTCTGAAGGGTCTGAAGCTTGGAAAGCAGATCTTCATTAAGTGCTGTGAACAGGGCATTACCATAATCAAGACGGCTGATGACTAGACCCTGTACCAAAGTTTTTTCCTTGCTTCAATAGTTAGCCATTTGAGGATTTTGCAGAGCTTGCGCATAATCCCATAGCAGACACCTAGAACATGGTAACATGAATTTTCAATGACAGAGGACAGTCGATGGTAATTCCAAGGTTGCCTACTGCAGACTTAGGAGAGGGACATGAGCCTAATTCCAAAGGCCACCAATCTTGAGCCCAGAATTCCTATGCTTTACCAAATAAAATAATCTCAGTTTTGCTGCCATTTAGTTGTAACTTATTTCTGCTCATACAGTTGTTTATATGGATAACACAACTCTTGAAACGGGAACGTGTGCTGACGTAATCAGAACCACAAGTGACAAGCAGTGTGGTATCGTCGGCATACGACACGGTTTCAAAACCATACGATCTGATGATACCGGCTAGAGGTGTTAGATACAAATTAAACAGCAAAGGGCTGAGAATAGAGCCCTGTGGGACTCCAACAGTGACTGGACGACTGCATGAGACTAATGAGTCTACAAGAACGGTGGTAAAGCGGTCCGTCAGATAACTCTCAAACCAGTCCAAGGCCTTCCCTCTAACACCCACCTCCCACAGTCGATGTTTTAAAATACTGTGGGAGATGGTATTGAAGGCTGCAGACGAGTCAAGGAGAACCAGAAATGCTGATTCCCCCTGTCCAATGTGAGCCTGATGTTGTCAATAATCTCAATGACTTCAGTCTCCGTACCATGGGCAGCCCGGAAGCAGATTGTGAGGAGTCCAGGAGACCGTGGTTCTCTAGGTAGGCAGTGAGCCGTTTGTTGACTAGATGCTCCAATACCTTCCCAAAATAGGATAGCAAGGAGATGGGACGATAGAGGACTGGTAAGGTGGGGTCGGCTAAAGGTTTTGTAAGAATTGGCTTAACTGGAGTGTGTTTCCACTTAATCAGAACTTTGGCTTGCTCTAGTGACATGTTAAAAATTTCAGTTAAAATATTAGAGAGTGAAGGCGTAATCTTAGTGCAGGAGCGGGGTGAGAAAGGGTCTGCTGGAGAACCTGATTTGATCTTACTTAAGCCTTCTAGTACTTCAGCGATAGTTATGGGTTCAAATTCCGTTAACGGTGGGGCATCATTTATTTCCGCCAATGGAGGTGTCATAGGCATGTTCCAACTTTGCTGAAATTGGCCAGACTCATGATGAGGAAAAGATGAGGAAATGGTTTTAATTTTATTATCAAAAAAGGAAGATACAGATTCTACCCACTCTTGAGTGGGGACAAATAGAGACTGCTCAACCAGAGGGGATGTAAACTCTTTCAATATTTTATAGAGTTCTTTAATAGAGTGTGCAGCATTGTTTATTTGCTGAGTTAAATAGGTCTTTTTGGCCAATTTTATGTTTTTATATAATTAAGATGGGACTGTCTGTAGTTCCTGTGATCTTCATCAGTTTTGGTTTTCCTCCATTGACGTTCGGCCTGTCTACTAATTTGTCACTGATTAAGGTCAAAACTCAGACCAAAGTATTTATTATAGGTGCAGATGAATATCTAAATGGAGTCACATCTGAGATCAGCTGGAGGATGTGTTCAGAATTGAAGTCCCCTATAAAGGTTTTGTCCCTCCAAGTTAAGTAAGTAGACCATTGTTCTGACCGACTTTTTCGGCCCTCCTTTGAGGGAGAATGATTGAAGGTGACTCCAGCCTATTACTCTTCTAGTGCAGGGATTAGAACTATAAACAGGGCCTATTCATAAGGCACAGTAGTGCATTTCCGTACCCTTTTTCTTAGATCAGGGATTATAAACTTAAGCTAGGGGATAGATTCATTAGTATTAGTGATAATCCGTCCTTTTGCAAGAGTGTTAGCATACCTTCTATGGAGTTATGCTTATTTCGGGCCTTGTAGGCCTCAAACGGGAGAGACTCCATCTTGCTTTCTGGCCCGGCAGCTTGAGATGCTTCTAGGCCAAGTGTAATGTTTTAGTTTCGAAGTGTTGTTCGCTTGGAGAGAACCGGCTCAGGCTGGCCCTTATCGAAAGAGTGTATTTTTCTCCACTCCGAAGACACAACATCAGGCTGGCCAGCTGGGAACGTGTCCTTGGTACGGGGAGGTACAAGAATTTGGTGGGCGGCAGGTTACTGGCCGTAACTTTCCATGAAAGGACAAGCTTCCATATTAGCGAAAGTGTTAGGCAGTGAGTCAGTCAGTCTGTAGGTGGCAGCTAGCCGTTAGCATCAATGCCATTAATTATTTCCAGGCAGACAGTCGCCATCTTGAAGTCCGAGAAAGATCATGAAGCTGATACTCTCTGAGAAAGATTGAAGGAGAAAGAGAAGTAGCGCAGAGCGAGTGGAGACAGAGAGAGACAGCAGCTAATAAAGAGGAAGGTTCCAGTGACTTGGAGGAAAGTAGAGATGACAGAGCATAGCGTTGCAGACGTGTACTCGTGACTGCTGAGGTGTGATTCCGAGACGAGCCAAGGCACAGACGAGAAGGGAACCTAGATGACTGTTGAACCCCAACTTCGTGCTCACAAGGTGATCTCTGTCCTATAATGTGCACATTCTAACCTTTCACTTTTCTTTGCAGGATACATGTTATAGTATAGTGCTGTGTTTATAACTATTGTAATAAAATACCCCAGTTCTTAGTGAACCAACATGTGCCTTGTATTCTTGTTCAATCAGGGTAACCTGGTCTTCAAGTCAGACATCGTTTTCATGAACGGATGTAAATCCTGGTCAGGTAAGAGGTGACTGAATAATGAGGGAGAGAGGGACTATTTGATGCTGAGAGCAGAAGGTACATAATTCAATTTGGCAAGCTGTGCTAATTCCTGTTATTGTAGTATCATCCCGAGTAGCCAATGAGAGATTCCTTCCAAAGGTATTCATAGGAGAGTGATCGTCGTTGGTAAGCGGCGTTAATGAGAACACCAGGTGGGAGACTGGTGCGTAGATCCGCCGGATTGCGGATCGGGTTATAAAGTAAGCGAGCACTGGGAGGGAAACCAGTGTTTAGGTCCGCCGGATTGTGGACCAGATAAAGAGAGAGAGCACTGGGGCTGCAGCTCAGTGTGTATGGCACGCCGGATTGTGTGTCGAGTGAGCACTGATGGTGATCAGTGTGTAATGGTACATAATCAGAACTGCCCCAGGGTAGATTAGTCTGGGCCTAAGTGGCCGTGAGACTAGCTGGTATGAATGGGATATTGTAGAAAACCTATGCATGTGTATTGCTATTTTCCCCATCCTTAGGTATGAGATGTACATACATATACATATACCTATTGTAAATACGTTCTAAGGAGGGAGGTGATTACATTCCGACTGGGTTGGAGGGGCTCTCAGGAGCTGATCCCATCTGGTTCGAGAATCCGGTCGTTACATCTGGCGTCACGAACTGTTTACGAAGCCTGTGTGCACTGTATTGTTTTAATCTTGTTGGTTTGCGCTCGGCTCGTACGCATTTTCTTTGTTGATAATTGTATATATATTTTTTGTGTGTCAAAATGTTTTCGCGAAAGTCAAAATCTACTTTCAAATTGCCTGTTGAAATTCCCGGCTGGGAATCAACGCCTTACGCGGCCTTGGCCCGTGAGTGGGCCGATTCTACTGGTTTGAGTGAGAATTGGACTTCTTGCTTGGAGCAGGCGGAGCCTGCTGATGTGGTTTCTTGCTTGCAAAATGCTCCAGTAGTGAAGGGTGATGCGCTTCCTATTTTGGGACGCAGAGGTTGGATTCTGCTGACTGCACACAGAATGCTTCATGAGAAATTTGTAAAATTACAGAAGCGATTTGTGGATATGGAAGAAAAGTTTGTTGAGGTGCAGAATGCGCATACTCTTTTACGATGTCAAAATAAATTGCTTGCCGACAAACTTGAGACTTATCAGACTATAGCCGAAAGGGCTGCTGTTCGAATTGGGAAGTACAAATATAGGAACCGTCGTGGTCGTGTTTGTAAACGGAAAGTGCGTCTGGTCATGGCGAAAGCCGGACTGGATTGGAATCCCGACGAGTGGGATGGTAATATCTGGGACTCGAATGATTCTGGCTCCTCGGCTGAGGAGAGTGGCAAGCGCGAGTCTTCTCGCTCCGGTCGTGATTGTAAATCTACTTCTTGTGTCAAAGACGATGGTTCTAGCGACCGTGGTCGCTCTTCCCGTTCTGGTGGCGTACCTAATCTTGATTGTTCCTCTAAATCTATGGATCGGGCTTCTCCGGAGGCTCATCCGGAGGTTTCTGCACACCCGGTTTTTCGACGCAAATTACAACAGGCTCCTGGTAATCCGAATGGTATTCATATGGATAGTATTGAAGATTTTACTCAACAGGAGGTTAGTGACATTTTGCAACGTTTTCGACAACGGCCTGGTGAGGCTTTGCTTACGTGGATGGTGCGCCTTTATGAATTAGGTGCTGCAGGTATCATGTTAGATGCAGGTGATTGTTTACGTTTTTGCTCTTTGAGTTCCGATTCTACTGTACAAGACCATTTTCGAAATTTTAATGGTGCCGGCCAAATTAGTCTACTCCACCTAGCGACTGATGGCTGTAATCACAAATACCCTACTGAGTCTGATTGGCCTGTCAATGACAAGCCGTGGTATACTTTGCGCGATGCGTCGCAGCGGTTAAAAGAGGAGGTGATGAAAACTGCGATTTTTCTCAGTACTGCTGACAGGTTGTTGGATGGCTTATTGACATCTTCTGTGCGGAATCGCATTATCCGTTCTTCCCCTGTTGCTTATAAACAGGTTATGATAACTTTGTTGATTAATCAAACTGGCAATCCTTTGTCTATGGTGCTTGAATCTGTCCGTCAGCTTGGTGAGTTGGGTGACTGGTTTAAACCTGAGAGACAGTCCAGACCGGAGGGTCGTACTGCTGGAGATTATAAATTCTCTAGACGTGATATGTTTCTTGCACTGTTGGCTGATGGTGTGAAAAGGAAAGACATTGACAGTGAACCTAATAATCGCTTATGGGACATGTTTCGTAAGCGTGGTTAGGATCGAAAGGAGGGTGCCCGTCGTGTGCGAAAGAATGATTGTGATCGTGGTTGTTCTGATGATAGTGGTGACGACAGGCGTCGTGTGGATTCTGATCGCCGTGAAGGACGGCGCTATGAGCGTGATGATTCCCCTCGTCGTGAAAAAGGAAGGGGGAGAGAGGGGGAAAAAGAAAGGGGGAGAGATGATCGTGTCTATAACAGATATAGAGATGAAAGGGATCAGTCCCCTGAGTTGAGGAGAAAGGAGGATCGTCACAGGCTTTCTGATCGTAATTCACAGTACTATGAAAATGACAAAAATCCATTTCGTAATGGAGATGGATATGAACAGGATATTTTGATACCCAAGAAACATGAGAGCATTTACCCTGATTTGTCCTGGTTGACAGAACGCAGTAAAAATGACTAGGAAATAGGTCAAGCTCCAGTACGCAGGTGAGCTCACAAAGACAATAGACTCTATGTAGATATTGAAATTTTTTGGAAACATCGTAATATCCAAAGGGCCCGAGCATTGGTAGATACAGGAGCGGAGGCCACTCTAATTCATGGTAAATCAAAGAAATTCAAAGGCCAATTTTTCACAATTAATGGTTTAGGTGGAAAGGAGACTCCTGCAGTGCAAACTACACTTGAAATGAGAATAGGTAGAATTTCCCGAAGAGAATATTCTGTATTAGTTGTACCACTCTTGGAGTATATAATTGGAATTGATATTTTAAAAGGAATGACTTTGCATTTGGATGACGGTTGTTATCAATTTGGAACTAAACACTACATATCGTCCAGACCCGTACGGGTTGGCCGTTTACGAATGCCCCCCATAAAAATTCCTCAAGCCACAAAAGTGGTTTCTCAGAAACAATATCGTATTCCAGGTGGCCATGAAGAGATCAGTGCCACAATTCAGGATTTGGTTGACGCAGGAGTTATAACTCCGGTTACTTCTGCTTGGAATAATCCCGTTTGGCCCATGCGCAAGAGCGATAATTCTTGGCGCATGACCGTTGATTATCGAGAACTGAATAAACACACACCCCCTTTGACTGTTGCAGTACCAGACATTGTTATTTTAATTGAAAGAATCCAAAAGCCTCCAGGTACATGGTATGCGTCCATTGATATTGCTAATGCTTTCTTTTCAATTCCGATTGCCCCCGAGTGTCAGGAACAATTCAGTTTTACATGGAATGGGCGTCAAATGACGTTTAGGAGTCTTCCTCAAGGTTATGTATATAGTCCTACGATCTGTCACCGGCTGGTGGCGGAGCATTTGTCCGAAGTAACTGTACATCCGCAAATTCAAGTGTGTCATTATATTGACGATATTTTAATTCAAGGTGAAACACAAGATCAAGTTCAGACTCAATTAGATCAAATCCTTGACTGCTTACGTGAAAAAGGTTGGGAAATTAATCCTGATAAGTTACAAGGTCTGTTAGAACCTGGGGTAGCCTGGCTTAGGGCAAGACATACTTTTCAGAGGCACAGTGTTAAGGTTGCAGACCACCCAACAGTAAAACCACGCAACAGCACACAAAAATAACGCTACACCAAAATGTGGAAAAATAAGCACTGCTTTATAAAAATAATATACTCTTTGTTTTTGCTCACAAGTATTCACAATTGGAATTTACAACTTTGATCAGGAGAAGTTCTCAACACTCCTCGGGCTGTGGAAGAATTACAGTTCAAAACATTCAGTTGTCATAAATTCAGGAATGCTTACTTTTGGAATTGAAATTATCTCAATCGGATTACGCTAAGCAGTGTTACTTTGCATTAATAATCAATAACAACAATATATTTCATCACTTTAACCTGCCAAATCCACTGGCTACGTCTTTACTATAATATTAAGATCTCTCCCCCCTTATCTGCACCTTAATACAGCAATAGAATGCACACTCAGAGTGGACTGCAGGAATTTCACAGGTTCACTGTACTCATCAACAATTGCTATCAGTGCCTGAAGGGAGTTCCCCTGTTGGCGAGTACTGTCAGCGCTCTTCTGACAATAGTTTAGGTTTCCTAGACCTGTAAAGATGAGGTTGGGGTTATGAAGCTACTTTCCCCTCACCTACTATGACACAGCTCAGGAATTAAGATGACAAGAAGTCAGGGCACCTTGCTAGACGCTAGATCTTGTGAATATTATCATTAACCACGAGGGTACAGCACCTTTCTTCCTCACCCCCACTCTCCTTACTGTCTCAGTGGCAGTTCTGCCACAGTCCTCCTCTTTTGTCTGACAATCGGCCTCCAAGGGTTCTGCCCAGCTTCCCTGACCAGCTTCTTAGCCTGAGCCGGCGCTGGGGAAGTCGATGTCACAAATGCGGAAGCCTGCCTGGTTTTCTCCCCTTCCCTACTACTCAGCGCGGCTCCTCCGTGTGGCGCTCAGCAGGGAAAAGGGGGGGGGTAACTAGCGCGGGGAAGCGCCAAAGCCTGTTTCCTCGCCGATCGTCTCTTCGGCGGGCTGGGCGTCACTCACCCTCCGGTTCCTTCGCGCAGATGCGGGGGAGTAGTGTTGCCGGCTGGGAGTCGACGCTGAACACTTGACGCTAGAACCGTCTTCCGCGAAGGCCTGCTTACTTCACACTTCGCCTCGCAAGTTGGAGCATGCGCGGAAATGACGCCGGTAGCGTCTCCTGCAGGGGCCTGCTCGCTTTACAATTCGCCTCACAAAATGTAGAACAAGGCGGCGCGGGCGCGAGGGACCAGTGTTCCCGCTTGGCGCCGCGCTGTCTCCGCTTCCTCTCCCACAGTCTTTCCCCTCACCTGGCTCCAGGGACAACGCTGATTAGAGCGGAACGCTCACTTGACAGGGCCACAAAGGCTCCGAGGCACTCGCCTTTCCCTCAAAGCCTCGGGGAAAACACCAGGCTCAACACTGGGCTAGAGCTGTCTTCTCCACAACGCTGGTAAGTGAAGCACTGCCAGGGGGAAATCAGGGAAGTCCTTCAGCAAGAGCGTCCCGACAGGGGTCAATGGGGCTCAGGTGTAGAGGGGGGCTTCCACCTCAGATAGAACAATCTCTTCAGTAGAAGAAGGTGGTTGGGAGGGATTGGTCAGGGGTAGAAGGGGGAACGTCTCCCTGTAGTGGCTGTCTGTCACAGGGACAAACTAATGCTCCCAGTGCGTTCTCCTCCTTTCACCACTGCCTCACTCCTCCACTCTCTGGTCAACACAAAATGGCTTCCCAACCTCTGCCCTTTTATAGACAACCCCCACAGAGTCCAGTAGGGTCCAGAAGGTTCTGGAAGGCCTAAGGTTATCCTATGGGGCAGTCTAGGATGTG
The DNA here is from genome assembly GCF_964263255.1 of Lissotriton vulgaris. Lineage (NCBI taxonomy): Eukaryota > Metazoa > Chordata > Amphibia > Caudata > Salamandridae > Lissotriton > Lissotriton vulgaris. Next base: position 873,205,913 of record NC_141695.1, on the reverse strand, counting down.
GCAGTTGGAAACAGTTAGGGCCCTCCATTTTGTGAATTACAGGAGTTTCCTGACAGAACAGGCCTCTGGGCCTGAGGTAAAAAACTATGAGGGACAAAAGAACACCTATCCCCTTGGCCAACACCTATAAAAAGTCAGTGGACAAAAATTATCAAGGGTATGAGGGGCAAAAAGGGGACAAAATAAATAATAAATAGGAGGGACTACGTCAAACAGCCAGACAGGTCTAACAAGGTCCATCCCAAAATGTTAAGTTTTTAGGCATCAATTGGCATGAAGGTCACAGAGAGGTGATCCCGCAGGTTAAACGAAAAATTTTAGATTTTGCAGTTCCGAGGAATAGAAAAGAAGCTCAGAGCTTCATTGGCTTGTTTGGTTTTTGGCCCCAACATATTCCCCATTTGAGTCAGATATTGGCTCCTTTATATCGAGTCACTCGCAAAAAGAATGCGTTTGAGTGGGGTGAACCACAACAGAATGCATTTAATTTGGCAAAAGAAGCGATTCAGTACGCCTTGGATCTGTGGCCTGTGGGCGAGGGTGATGTGGATTTGAATGTGTCCGTACAAGGTCTGTATGCAAATTGGAGTCTGTGGCAAAAGCAAGGCAGACAAAAAGTGCCGTTAGGTTTTTGGACTAAACAGTTATCTGAGGCTGGTGAGCGTTATACACCTTTTGAGAAACAGTTGCTTGCGTGTTATTGTGCTCTGGTGGATACCGAGCAATTGACTTTAGGTCATGATGTGATTTTGAGACCTGAAATTCCTATCATGCAGTGGGTTTTGAGTTCGCCGAAAACTCATCGAATTGGACATGCTCTAGAGGCGAGTGTGATTAAGTGGAAATGGTACATTCAGGACAGGGCACGTGTGGGTCCGAAGGGTGTGGCAGCATTACATGAGCAAGTGGCGCAGGCGCCATCAAATGAGACTGGGAGTGATTGCTCCGTACCTGTAGTACAGGAATCTCCTGTCAAGTGGGGTAAGCCATTTGATGATTTGTCCGCGGAGGACAGAAAACATGTGTGGTTTACGGATGGTTCGGCGAGGTTCATTGGAGAGAAACGGCATTGGAAGGCAGTGTCCTATAATCCTATCACACAGAAATTGCTGAGTACAACTGGTGAAGGAAACAGTAGTCAATATGCTGAATTATATGCAGTTTACCAAGTTTTGAAACAGGAACTACCTGGCACATGTCATATTTTCACTGATTCCTGGTCCACAGCTAATGGACTGGCGGTATGGTTACCAACTTGGCATTCTCATAATTGGGAATTGCATTCAAAAGAATTGTGGGGAAAAGAATTATGGCAAGAAATTTGGGAAATGCTCCCACAGAGTACTGTGACAATCTTTCATGTGGCTGCGCATACCCCGATAGACTCCCTTGACAAATTCTTTCATAACATTGCAGATGAGAAATCTAAAATTGCTGAGGCAGTGGTGGACATGCAAGATTCTGATTTGGCGGGATTGGCAAAATGGGCCCACCAGAAAGCAGGACATTTTGGAGAGAGAGCCACTAGCAGGTGGGCCGCCGATCGAGGAATTTATATTCCTTTAAATTACATTAAAGATGCTATTCTGCATTGTCCCATCTACAACATTCCAGACAACGAAAAGTACCACAAATTGTTAAAGGTCATTTACATCGAGGAAAATTGCCCGCTCAAATTCGGCAGTTTGATTATATTGGCCCGCTCCCTATGAGCAAGAATTTTTAATATGCTTGTACAATTGTCGACACTTACAGTGGCCTTTTGGTGGCCTTTCCCTGCAAACAAGCTACCCAAGTAAATACCATTAAAACATTGGAATTAATGATATTATATTATGGTATTCCATTTCAAATTCAATCTGACAATGCATCCCACTTTCGTGGAAGATTGGTACAGGAATTTTGTGCGGAAAACAATATAGAATGGGTGTTTCATATTCCTTATTATCCACAGGCATCCGGTCTTATTGAAAGAATGAATGGTTTGCTTAAAGAACAGTTGCGAAAGTTAACTGACGACAAATACAAAAAATTGGCGGGATTACTTATTTCAAGCATTGTTAATTCTGAATAATCGTCCCTTGTTACATGCTGAATCTCCTTTGATGCGTTTGTTTCCCCCAAATGTTGATGCGAAACCCAACACCATTGGCAATACTGTAATGTACTGGGAAATTTCCCCCGGAGCTTTGGCTCCATGCAGAGCAACCCCAGGTTCCGCAGGCTTGGACCTGCATGCCATGAATGACACTGTACTTAAAGTAAAGACCGAATCATTGTCGAGACAGGCGTTGGTGTCTGAATACCGTCTGGAAGTTTTGGTCTGATTGCCCCTAGATCGGGCCTTGCCTTAAAAGGTGTTTGTTAGACCTGTCTGGCTTTTTGGCGAAGTCCCTCCTAATTATTATTTATTTTGTCCCCTTTTTGCCCCTCATACCCTTAATAATTTTTGTCTACTGACTTTTTGTAGGTGTTGGCCAGGGGGATAGGTGTTCTTTCTCCCCCTCATAATCTTTTACCTCAGGCCCAGAGGCCTGTTCTGACAGGAAAGTTGGCACCACCTAAAATGGTGGCCACCAACTGCCCTAACTGTCACACACAGAACTTGGCCATAGCCTAGAATAGGGCATTCTAGAACCTTCTGGTCCGTTCTGGACCACTGAGAGGGCAGCCTATATAAGGCGGAATGCTGGACAGCCATTTTGTCTGTCAGTGAGGAGCAGCTAGAGTGAAGGTTGAGGTCTGGCAGGGGTAGGATCCTGAAGGGTGGTTTCCTCTACAAGAGTAGCCCTCTGTCTAGGTTTCTCTCCCTCCCATTTCCTGTTGTCCTAGCCAAGCTAGCCCATCCTGCTGATCCTGGGCGGATAGGTGAAGGGGTTCACTCTGGTAGTTTTGGAAACTAAGAAGAGCCCTGCCCTGGGAGCTGAATTAAGAGTTCCCCTGAGCCCCTAGTCTGACCAGTAAGGAGGAATAGGGGGTTAGTGCTAAGAAAGTACATTTTGGCTTTATCCTGAGGGAGCCCCCCCCTCCTTTTTGTTTTAGTGAAGAAAGGCAATATCTTCACTGAACATCTGTCCTATTTCCTTACCATTGACTGGTCCTGTGGCGTGTGGCAAGCCCCTCTGCCTGTTGGGTGGAAGGTGTGAGGTGAACTGGGAGCGGGACCTCTGAAACACCGATCGCGCTCTGTGCCAGCACCCTCCCGGGATCCACTGAGCCTGAGAAGCCTGGCGAGGCTTCCCTTTGTGAGCGGGACCCCGGGGGCGCCTATCGCGCTTGAGCCGCGTTGCCGGTAGCGACCCCGTCCTGAAGAAAGTGAAGGAGTCATTGCGCACGCCCCGTCTGATGCAGCTATCCCCGGAAGGAGGGGCAGAGAGGTGAGCAGGCCCGAGAGTGTAGCATCTCTCCCTGGAGCGGGATCAGTGGGAGGCGGCCTCGGCAAGAGCGCTTCCGCGCATGCCCGCCGGAGAAGTGACTGCGGAGATCAGCGCTGAGGAGAGGCGCCGGAGGTTTCTTTGGCTGGCTGAGTAATCGGCTCGCTTCTTCCTGCTCGAGCGCCGCGCTGAGGAGCCGGCCTGGGCAGCAAGGAAGAGTTACAAGGCCCGGCAGAGATCTGGGGGTTTTGTGGTGCCTGCCCTGATTAATTCCAGCGCGAGTGCAGCGGAGGAGTCGGCCTGAGGCGGGAGAGAGCCTCTTCAGCCTTGGTTCCCCGGGCCCTCGCGCCTGATAATCCTTTACCTTGGGTGCAGAACTATCCTAACAACAACAGTCACAAGTAAGGAGGTAGCTACGTGGGGGATTGTCTTCCACAGGTTTAATTGGATATAAATTGAGACTCTGACTCTGGGAGTACAGCGTCTATGAGGAATCCCTGACAGGGTTCATTCTATTTACAACAGTTCTATATAAAGGTGACTTAAGTGGTGCTTAAACAATTTCTTCCTGAACAGGATTAGAGAGAGGACTGTAATGTTATCCCTGTAAAATAAAAGGTTGTCCTAATCTGTTTTGAGTGCTGATCTTGCCAAAAATATAAAGTAATACTGTGATAAGAAATGATATACAGTAAACAGAGTACAGTAGATGCCTAACTGAGCTAAAACAAGTGTCACAGTTACCTACCAGTTTTGGTTAAGTGATCTATCTATTCTACAAATGCTGGTGGTTATTATGATTTAGAATTGAGAAGTACTCCTGCTATATTCCACACAAACTGAAGTGTAATTTAACTGTGATTCCAACTGAAGCTGAATTGTTGCACTTAATCAATTGTTTGAGAAAGGAAAGGAGTTACTTGCTAAAGGTGATTGAATAATAAGGTTAAAGAGTGCTGAAGTAGTTAATTAATATTTGGCTTAGCAGCTTTAGAGGTGTAACTGTTGATACTAAGATAATCTGAAATGTCTTACACTGTATAATTTGAAACTGAAGAGTAGATTATTTTTATATAAAGCAGTACGTATTTTCCCACATTTTTGGTGTAGTGTTTTCTTTTTGAGTGCTATTGCGTGGAATTACTTTTGGGTGGTCTGCAACCTTTACACTGTGCCTCTGATATGCTAGTCTTGCCCTAGGCCAGGCTACCCCAGTTCCAACAGTGTTCAAGTACTCGGAGGAGTGATTGACAGTGATTATCAGGGAGAGATTAAGGTCCTCCTGCTGAATAGCAGTGAGGTTGATTTATCGATTCAAAAGACTGACCGAGTTGCTCAATTACTAATCATGCCTGTTTTCAGTGGTGAGATTCAGAAAGGCACTGCCCCAACTTTACTAACTGTGCGAGGCCAAAAAGGATTTGGTTCCTCTGATAACCCTGGAGCGAGAATATGGGTGCAATCGCCTAACCATCCCCCTGAACAAGCTGAAATTATTGCAACCGGTCATGACAACACCATTTTGGTGATGAGACCAGGGAAAGATAGCTGGGAAGCTGCCCCGGCTGACAAATGTTACCTACGAGAATGAATAATGCCTGTATTTGATTTTCTTTCAGATCATTCTCTGGACTGCTGCTGCAGGATGTGCCGGCGTTGGACTCCTTTTGGTCTGCTACGTTGGGAGAGGAGGGAACCCACAGACTTTGGTTGATTCGAGAACCCAAGTACCGCGTTCCTTCACTGCGTGGGATTCATCATCAAACTTTTGGACAACCCTGGCCAAACGAGTTACTAATTCTCCGCATTTTTGCCTGACACCCATGCACTCAGTAACTGACATTTTAGCGACCTGTTTGGTTGCTGTCCCTGCCTCATTGGAGACTATAAAACATATATTCAATATATCAAATGCCCGACCCAATGTTATTCTGGGCGATTTCGCGGCCCATGAATTTTGTCCCATATGTACTATTCTTTCAGAGTCCATTCCCCCAATTCATTCTCAGATCACTACGTATAATATCACGCAGGGTGATTTGTGCTTTTTCTTGACTTGTGATCCTAATGCAATTACTGAATGTGTAAAGTTAAAACTGAGAGCCGCCACTTCTTTTTCGGCTCATGAACGATTGCTGTGCTCACGAAGACCCCCAAAATCATGTGTTTCTGTTAAAAATAACAAGACCTGTAAAAGTATAGTAGTTGCTCCTAGCCATTAAAGTACAATGCTGTTACCTTCTGGTTGGCTCTTTTCATGCGGCAACACCTCTTGGCCCTATATTCCTGCAAATATTTCCGGAGGCCCGTGTGCCATCATTAAACTGAGTTTATTAATGTTTTCCTCACATCCCAATACCTATTCCCATGTAGTCCGTGATTCTATGATGTTACATGAGGACTGTGATTCTTCCTTACATCTCTATTCCAAATCTGAATACCTTAGTTTAGCTATCTCAATTATTGGTGTCCCAGCGTTGGCTGTTTACAACGCTAATTCCATTGGAAAAATGGCCTGTTGGATGGTAAAATCGATTAACCAAACCTCTACCATTTTATCTGATATGCTATAAGATGCCCAGGGTGAACGCAGAGCAATTCTGCAGAACCGCGCCGCTATCGACTATCTGTTGTTAAAGCATGGACACGACTGTTCTGACTTTGAAGGTCTTTGTTGTTTCAATTTATCGGATCACACAAAATCGATCCAGGCCCATATTGACAAACTCCATGACTTGACTGCAGTGGTTAGAAAACATATTGATCAGGGTTGGTTTGACTGGCTCTTCAATTGGTTACCTGACTTACATTCCCTACGACAGATATTAGGGGGTATTATGATTTCTATTTGTATTTTAGTAGCTATTTGCTGCTTTATTCAGTGCATTCCTTCTCTACTCCAATATTGTAGATTTGGCAAGAGGAATAGATCAGTTAGTTTTGTTTCCTATTATTCTTCCACAGATGTTAGTTCCATATAGAGAGTGATTAATAGACTGAAGTCAAGGGTTAGTGTTCTGACCGACTTTTTCGGCCCTCCTTTGAGGGAGAATGATTGAAGGTGACTCCAGCCTATTACTCTTCTAGTGCAGGGATTAGAACTATAAACAGGGCCTATTCATAAGGCACAGTAGTGCATTTTCGTACCCTTTTTCTTAGATCAGGGCTTATAAACTTAAGCTAGGGGATAGATTCATTAGTATTAGTGATAATCCGTCCTTTTGCAAGAGTGTTAGTATACCTTCTATGGAGGTATGCTTATTTCGGGCCTTGTAGGCCTCAAACGGGAGAGACTCCATCTTTCTTTCTGGCCCGGCAGCTTGAGATGCTTCTAGGCCAAGTGTAATGTTTTAGTTTCGAAGTGTTGTTCGCTTGGAGAGAACCGGCTCAGGCTGGCCCTTATCGAAAGACTGTATTTTTCTCCACTCCGAAGACACAACATCAGGCTGGCCAGCTGGGAACGTGTCCTTGGTATGGGGAGGTACAAGAATTTGGTGGGCGGCAGGTTACTGGCCGTAACTTTCCATGAAAGGACAAGCTTCCATATTAGCGAAAGTGTTAGGCAGTGAGTCAGTCAGTCTGTAGGCGGCAGCTAGCCGTTAGCATCAATGCCATTAATTATTTCCAGGCAGACAGTCACCATCTTGAAGTCCGAGAAAGATCATGAAGCTGATACTCTCTGAGAAAGATTGAAGGAGAAGGAGAAGTAGCGCAGAGCGAGTGGAGACAGAGAGAGACAGCAGCTAATAAAGAGGAAGGTTCCAGTGACTTGGAGGAAAGTAGAGACGACAGAGCATAGCGGTGCAGACGTGTACTCGTGACTGCTGAGGTGTGATTCCGAGACGAGCCAAGGCACAGACGAGAAGGGAACCTAGATGACTGTTGAACCCCGACTTCGTGCTCACAAGGTGATCTCTGTCCTATAATGTGCACATTCTAACCTTTCACTTTTCTTTGCAGGATAAATGTTATAGTATAGTGCTGTGTTTATAATTATTGTAATAAAATTGCCCAGTTCTTAGTGAACCAACATGTGCCTTGTATTCTTGTTCAATCAGGGTAACCTGGTCTTCTAGTCAGACATCGTTTTCATGAACGGATGTAAATCCCGGTCAGGTAAGAGGTGACTGAATAATGAGGGAGAGAGGGACCATTTGATGCTGAGAGCAGAAGGTACATAATTCAATTTGGCAAGCTGTGCTAATTCCTGTTATTGTAGTATCATCCCGAGTAGCCAATGAGAGATTCCTTCCAAAGGTATTCATAGGAGAGTGATTGTCGTTGGTAAGCGGCGTTAATGAGAACACCAGGTGGGAGACTGGTGCGTAGATCCGCCGGATTGCGGATCGGGTTATAAAGTAAGCGAGCACTGGGAGGCAAACCAGTGTTCAGGTCCGCCGGATTGTGGACCGGATAAAGAGAGAGAGCACTGGGGCTGCAGCTCAGTGTGTATGGCACGCCGGATTGTGTGTCGAGTGAGCACTGATGGTGATCAGTGTGTAATGGTACATAATCAGAACTGCCCCAGGGTAGATTAGTCTGGGCCTAAGTGGCCGTGAGACTAGCTGGTATGAATGGGATATTGTAGAAAACCTATGCATGTGTATTGCTATTTTCCCCATCCGTAGGTATGAGATGTACATACATATACATATACCTATTGTAAATACGTTCTAAGGAGGGAGGTGATTACATTCCGACTGGGTTGGAGGGGCTCTCAGGAGCTGATCCCATCTGGTTCGAGAATCCGGTTGTTACAACCATCCAGATGATTAAGCTGGGGTGCTCTGGCCTATGGGAACACATCAGAGGTGATTGGCTGTTAGTAATTTTTTCCTGTTGTTGTAAGTCAGTCAATATCTTTTGAGAAACACCTATGTCAGTGATTCATTTGGGCCTGTGGTTGCCGGTGGGTACCACTGGCATTCACTTCACACCACCTAGCAAAACAACACAAAAAGGTGCTGCAGGAAGACACACAGGGGTTCAATCCCCAAATTGTATCCCAATTAACCAAGAGTAATCTGTGGAAGGATTGAATGATGAATGATGCAGGATCCTGGAGTCTGTAGGAGACTTATTTTTAAGTACAAAAACCCTCATCGACCGGCCTGGTGGAAGCTTCATCATCGGACTCCTCCGCACACCTTTAGGTATTTCCTGTAACCCTGGACAGCAAGGGGAGGCCTCTTGAAGTGTTTACAAATTGGAGTAATACGGTGAATGAGCCATGAGATTGTGCGAATTGACTATAGTGCACTTTTAAGTGTGCATGTGTGTTTGGCCCATTCCATGCGCAGTTAGGTGTCTCCAACCCAGCTGTGTTGCACAGCCCTGTTGGAGAAACAGCACAGACTCCCTGTGGCTGAGTGAGCATTAAACCTGCTCACTCAAGCCAATCCCTGCACTGCTCTCATGGCATAAGAGCACAGCAAGGATTGCACAGGGAGTCTCTGCTGCTGACCCAGTTTTTACTAGCACCAGGAAGCAGAGGAAGACCAAGGGGAACGGCAGCTTAAGGTAAGTCCTTTTTAAAAATTATTATTATTAACGCCCTACGCACTCTCCCTCCCACAGTACCCCTCTGCCTCCTCCACCCGCCCTACCACCTTCTGCTTGTGGCGGCCGCCACATCCTTCCACAGTGCCTGCCGCCAGCTCCTGAGCAAAACTTTGGGCCCGACACTTATACTTCAACAAATTAAGCACTGCTATTATAAACCTCTCAAATCACACCCACCATTGAGGCAGCAGCTGACGCAGTTCTTTAAGTGGAGACTATAAGATGTCTTCTCTTAAGGTCAATAATCATTTGACTCTGCAACTAACAGTTATTAACAGTTATTGCAAGTAGCTCTCTAATTCAGCTGTATATGTAGCCAAGAAGCACCTGCTTAACCCCATGCATGCGGTGCATTTTCCCGCTGTGTGCTGAAGAATGCAGGATTGCATTGTTTCATGACGAGCTCTGCTCGTCATGAGCACACGACCAGTGTACTGCATGATGAGCTGAGCTCGCCATGAGCAGCGAAGGGGCTCGCTGCGGCGGTTATTTTTCCACTGTGCGGCTTTTTTCCAAAAGCCGCGTTACATGACAAGCTCAGCTCTTCATCCCCACACGACCACCGTGGCTGATGACGAGCTGAGCTCGTCATCAGCAGCGAAGGGGTGGATAAATAATCAAACCCAGAAAGCCACCTCTACAATGCCATAGCGATATGATGCATCAACTAAGTACACTGTGCTTCCTTGACAGCCTGATCAATGAACTTTACTCCATGTGCAGTAGGGCATGTGAGGTGAACACACATACATTTGCCTGCCTCTTGTCTCTGAAAACCAGTATTGAAAAACAACCTATTTCTGCTGCAAAAGCGGGCTGGTTGTGTGCATCATCGAAGTAATTGGCTTCTACAAAGAATCATCACATTTCTACGAGGAAGGACAATAATTGCAGTGGCCCCAGACTTCGCGTGTGACCCTTAAATGACCCCAACTTTTTCAGGATTCCTGCGTCAGAAGATCATGGCGGCTCATGATCACCGACTCGGAGCAGGTGACTGCGTAGCTTCTCAGACTTTGCAAAACATACAACAACAAAACGCTCCAGCTTTAAAACATTCATTTAAAGAAGCAAGCTACTTGTACACATATTGACATGTAGATCACAAAGTGTTGTAGGCATACTTAATAAAATAAGAGAAAGTTGTTTGCAATTAATCACAGTACCCCTAGACCATAAACCCATTTGTTAGCAATGAATATTGGGCCCTTGAGGCAAGTATAAGAAATGAAAACTGCTTTCTACATAATTTAAACAAGCATGTGATCAGGGAACACTGATGCGCGGCGCTGCTCGACCCCCCTGTAAAACACTGACTGTCTCGCCTTAGTTTCTGTGAACTAATCCCCAGGGTATGAAACTAGACAAAGCTGATCCTACGGTGTAGGAGGGAAGTGTTCACAGTAAGAGTCACTTTCTTTTCTCCTGCCTCTCTCGAATTCCCATCCTTGGAAACTAGTTACTAAGCAAGAGACGGTGAATTATGGTTACAATGCAGAAGAGTCGACCTAAATGAGACGAAACCTTTGCCATTCATAACAACTGTAACCTATAGAGGGATGTAACAGGAACCTCGTAGAGAAGTCCCAGTGGCTACTGCACAGGTGATTGCTTCAGGTGCATTCTTCTGAAATCAAGCCGTCATTTAGGGATTTTATCAGAGGCCGCAGCTGCGACATCTGGACATCAGCTTGCGACACTTGTCTTGTTGAATGAGACTTTACACCAGCATAAAAACATCCCTGCTTCTGGTCACTGGGGCACATATTGCTAAACAAGGTAGTTATGTTGTCAAAGCACGGCACCAAGACTTGAGCTGCGCGACTGAGCTTGTGGAAGCCCCCTTCACTGCCCCACAGCCTGTCAGAGGGAGGTAGTGGAGTGGGGGCAGCTCTCTGAGGTAGAGTGCAATATCCAATCTGCAGTGATAGTTAGGGTGACCAACTGGCATAGGTGCAAATTCAGGACGGTGAGTGTAAAAATTCAGGGCAAATGGTCAAAATTGAGGACAAAAATTCAGGACAGGAGGTCAAAATTCAGGACAAAACTTCAGGACAAAAGGTAAGTTTACAGACACATCAGAGGAGGTCGCAGAATAGTATAAAAGTAAGCCAATCCATATCCAAACATATTCCACCATTTGCAAACCCATCCATCATGTATCCTTCCATCCATTCATCATTCCACTCATCCATCCCTCCATCCACCCTTTCACCCTATCCATCCTTTCACTTACTCATCCATCCACTCAGTCACTCATCCTTCCACCCATTCACCCTTTCAATGATCCATCCATCGTCCTCCCTTTCTCTCTCCATCAACCCTTTCACTTAGCCATTCTTCCTTCCTTCCTTCCATCCAACCACCCATCCGTCTACTCATCCACTCATGAATCCATCCATTGACCCTATCACTCATCCATTTTTTCTCTCATTCACCCACCCTTTCATTCATCTATCCATCCTTTTATCCATCTACCCTCACTTTCACTTACTCATCCATCCTTACACCCACCCTTTCACTTATCAATTTATCAATCCATCCATAATTTCACTCTTCCATCCACTCATTCATTTGCCCATCATCCACCCTTTCACTCATCCATCCATCCTTTAATGTATCTACCCTTTTACCAATCTATTTACCCTTCCGCCCATATATCCATCTATTTACCTTTTCTCTCATCCATCCTTCCACTAACTCATCCATCCATTCACCCTTTCATTCGTCCATTAAAACTTTCACTAATCTATCCAGCCATCCATCCATCCCTTAACTTACTCACTCGCCCACCTTTTCATAATGATTATGAGCTGAGCCTTTGTCCGCAGAGCTGCAGACAGAAGAGGCCCATCAAGAATTTCACCCTTTGTGTAGTTCCTAAAGCAAGGGGTGGGGGTAGGGTTCCTGAGGGACCTGAGATGACTATGACATGGTGTTGATTCCAGGGCTTTAAGTAGAATGAAAAAAGCTCAGGGCTCTCTCCAAAGGGGGTGTTCCATGTAATTGAGGGTGTGCCTAATAACACCTAAGGTAAAAATCTGTGCTTAGTATAGTGTTCCACCCAAATGGTAATTTACCCTTTCTGTAATTGTGTCCAGATATATAAAACAACAAGTAACGTTATCTACAAAAGCGAGAACTATTGGCTTTGTTAATGGTTGTTAGTTGCATAAAATAAAAAAGCAGCAACCATGGCTTTGTTGTATATAATATTGAAAATTCATCAGTTCTAAAATGATGACTCTGTAAAAGAACTCTAGCCCCTTCTTTAGGTCTCGTCTGAGCCAGCGCATGTGCTACTCTGGTGAGACTTTTAGTAAGTGGGCTTCAGAAAATTCTACCACACGCTTTTGCTTGTGGCCTAGAGTTTGCACCATCTGGCTTTTCTCTCTCATCAGCGTGCGCACCACTCGCAGGCTCACCTCCTGCCTTCCCTCTCACAAGCTCTTTGCAAGCTCGGCATGCTTTTTCTATAGCAGCCGCGCACTTTTTTTTTTCCTCGGAAAAGCAGCCAATGTTGGTCGCAAGCCTTTTTTTCAACAACAACCCCTCCTTCTCCGTACTATAACTGTCAGACCTGCAAGCAGGCATCTCCGAGGAAACCAGCAGCTGCGAGCAGTCATGTTGATGGCCTGGGGCAAAAAAGCCTGCTCTAACCATGGGCCAGTGCCAGAGGACCCAATAGCTTCTGTGCAGCAGAGGTGAGTGCCTTTTCACATCTTTATTAACTATATAATAAACAGCCAGGGACACTGGAATCATGCGCTTCTGAGGCTGCTTTGCTAAATGGATATTAAAGATGGCCCGTGTGACTGCACCTTTCCACAAGGAATAAATTAAATAATCCTAATTAAATTTTTTCCTGGAACCTTAATACAAAAGTCACAAAAGTGCCATCATCATATCCTTAGACAGGGGCTTAGCAATCAATTGTGTAGAATGTACACCAGCACAAAGGCTGTGGGGCATAGTGTACCCCAATTACAGCTGTATTTTTCTAATAAATGAGGTAAGGGGAGCCATTTTACTTGCTTACATTGAGATCAATAGGAGAGTGTTGTACCATTGCCCCAACTCAAATTGCACCTTGTGCTACCTTCAAACTTATTTAGCTTTCTGGAACTCAATGCTTTTGGTTTTGCCGTTCTAAATTATCATGGGGTTAACCATTGTTTTTACCATTCTAAACTAAAATGGGGATAAACATCCCAGACTGCTGAGGACTTTTGGCTAAATTGCAATGCAAAACTGTCTGAAGGAATTACAAATTGAATGATGCAACCTGAAAACTGTGCAACACCTATCCCATCAATGCTGCCCGTGTTCAATTTTATGTTCTGTTATGTGACGCAGATTAGTAGAGCACACTGTAACCCAGGAACATATCCTGCCACACCTATGTCCTCGTGGAACTACTTGAAAAGCTAGGTCTCCAGCTTCTTGAAGAAGTGAGGAGGAGGCTCTTATGTGTAGCTGCAGGTAGCTCCATGCTTAAGGAGTGATGTAGGAGATCGTTAGACCTCTGGGCTTAGTTTACCATATGTATGAGATTTGTGCAAGTTTGAGTCCAGATGAGCGAACGCGTATTGAAGGTTTGTGAAACCAGATGCCTTTTTTAAGGTATGCAGGGCCAGTGTCATGTAGTGCCTTGAAAGTGTGGATGAGGAGTTTGAATTGTGCTCATTTGTGAATGGGGAGCTAGTTGAGCTCCTTCAAGTGTGGTGTGATGTGAATGTGGTATGGCAGGTTGAGTCTGATTTTGGCTGCCGAGTTCTGAATGGTCTGCAGCCTTCTGGTGAGTTTTTGTTGATCACGGCATAGAGCCTGGCTCGGGTGCTTGTGACCAGGTCCACCATGACAGTTTTCTGGGGGCTGATTGGGAGCCATTTGAAATTCTTCCTCAGCATTTTAAGGGTATGGAAGCATGAGGTGGTGATGGCATTGTCCTATTTATTGATTTATTTATTTGCAGTATTTGTAAAGCGAGAAACACTCATCTCAAGAGGCATGGCACAACGCTGAGTTGCCTAATGTCCTACCAATTGATTCCCTGGAGGGAGGTATATGAAAGGACCTACTGATGTGTTGGAAATACTCTGGGAAAAGCCAGGTTTTTCGATTTTTTCTAAGCTTGACCTGGTCAGTCGTGAGGCGGAGCTACTTTGAAAGGACTGCATGCTGGAAACAAGTAATCTGGTAATTTTGTTTTTATTACTGGGAGGGAGCCCAACTGACAAGCAATCAGTGTGTATTCCAGAACATGGGTGACACCAACCTCCAGAATAGAAGGCCACAATGCATGTAAGTATGTAGGAAATAACACATCTCCCTCTTTTAATAATAAAACTGCTAGAAAACACTGAAATAAAATTTGCAGTAAAATCACAAAAACTATGAAAAGAAGAAAAACTAAATGAAAGCAAATGCAAACAAACTACTTGTACAAACACAACCAATCCCAATTAAATGTTATGATCAAAGTACATATAAAGAATAAACACAAGTTGTCATGAGATCAACCACGACCTAGACATATAATGAGAGTCACAATACCTACCCATCAAACTTCTTCAGAGTCCTAATCTCCAGGCGATACCTAAGCACCCTGGTCGTGTTGACACCATTTACACCTGTCTTGGAAACAAACCCCGGTTTGCTTTGCTAACACTGCTCATTTTTAAGCATAGGCGAAATTTTTTTGTTCGGGAAGAAGAACTTGCGCATGCGGTCGCAAACATGTTGTTTCCACTTAACGAGCCTGCTCGCGATGCCTTTTTCCTGTTTCAGGTCGCAATGACGTGTTCGCGATCGCGGCGTCGCTCGGCCAGCTACCAAAATCTCGCAGCGTATGCGAACAGGGAGGAAAACTCATCCACGAACGCAGAATCATGGTAAGTCAATGATGCGCGCGCAAGATTGTATTTTTGAAGCGCGAACAAGAAAAAAAAATCTGCCAACTCGCGATGTGCAGATTTTGGGGTAATTTCGCGTAATTCGCGGATCGCGAAATTGCCAAAAATTCGCAAATTCCGCGAGCGGAACAAATTTTATGCCCATACTTACTCATTTTCCGAAGCAGCTCTCATAATCTTCTTATGATTTCATGCATTTCCATCACTCAGCAAAAGTGTTAATTTATTCACCTTTTCCACATAAAGAGGCTCTGAAAATAAAGATTGTCCTTTCATCACCATACACCCCTTCTTGAGCCACACCCAATCACATTTTGTATAATTACCATCCTTACCAGAATTAAACTCATCTTCCAATTTAGTGTGCTCCACTTTCTTTGACATCAATTCTCTGGGTTTCCCATCTCATTACCTCAAAGTGAGATTTCCCAGTCACACAATGAGGCATGGTGCGGTAATACACAACAGTTTCTTCAAGGCCACCTTCCAATCCATACTTCCCAACAAAGCTAGTTGTAAGTTACCCTTCCTTTAATGTCCTGTTCCACCTTTCTACAAGGCCATTTCCTTGAGGATAATACACTGACAAGCGAATATATTCAATGCCCTGTTCAAGTAAAAAGTCTCTCATATGCTGGGACACAAAATGAACAGCATTATCTGAAACCATACTCTCGGGCACACCTTCCCTCGTGAACAATTCCTTTAAAAACTTGATTAAAGTTTCTGAGGTAATTTCCCCAGTAAATGTTTCTTCAGGCCACCTTGAAAAATGATCCATGGCCGTTATGGCATATTTTGAATTCCTCCCAAGACATCTAAAGGACCTGTAATAGCAATACAAATCTTTTTACTTCAGTGGGTAATTCACAGTCTATTGTGATCGATCACTCCAGGCGCACAAGATACCATCTCTAGTGCTGCTCTCCACTTCATGATGAAATGCAGGCCATCAATATACTTTCCTTACCTTTCTCTTAGTAGCACTCATGCCAATACGCCCCTCATGTGCCAGATTAATTATGTACTTCCTTAACCCAGCAGGCACAATAAATACATTACCTCTCATCAAAACTTCACCTACAACAGACAACGCTTGACTAACCTGATGGAAATACTCTGCTTCAAACAAAGCACTTCCCCTATATGACCACCCCTCACACAGATATTTCCTGACCTCACTGAATACTATGTTTTCTCTGATGGCCTCCAACCACTCCCCATGCAAAATTTTACCAACAGTAACTTCACTTACACTAGCCACCATATATTTTTCATCATCACATGATTCCTCACTCATAACCCCTGAAGGTAGGTAAAATAAACATAGCCAACACATACACATTTCTTTTTAACAGGCAGATATTCCATACAGAAATTGTGCTCCAACAAACAAATGAATCAACACTCAATCCTGGGAGCAGCTCTCGACCCTCCATTTGTCGAGAACACCTCTACTAAAGGACGATAATCAGTTCTGACCATGAAGCTGGTACCTCACACATACGTCCTGGAGTGATTCACACCCCACCATATGGCAAACACCTCTCTCTCTTTGGTAGAGTAATTTGTTTTGCATCCCATAATGCTCTTGAAGCATATGCAATCGTAACATTGGTGCCATTCCTTCTCTGTAACAACACCATACCCAAACCCACCTGACAAGCATTGGTGTTTACTACAATATGATTTCTGGAGTCAAATGGTTTCAGAGTAGTTGCCGTGGCACTACTATGTTACAAACGTTTAAACTCTTCCTCACAATTTTTGCACCACACAAACTTTGCGTATTTGACCATAAGACTATACACGATTTTTGTTCTATCTGCAAACATGGGTCTGAAACGATCATATTATTTGGCAAGCCCAACAATGAATGTAATTGATCTTTACAAACAGGGCAAGAGGCATTCTCAATGGCCGAAATCAATTTAAACTTAATCGATATTCCCTCCCCACTGACCAATGTGTCCAAAATACTCTACACCTTCAACTTTAAATTTGCATGTCTCCTTCTTAATATTTAACACGCTATCTTGCAGGGTTTTTAATACCCTCCTCAGGGTTATATCATGTTCCATTGCTTTCTAAGCATGGGCGGAAAATCCGTTCCGCTCGCGGATTTTTGGTAAATTCGCAATCCGCGAGATTCGCGAATTTCACGCAGAATCCACGAACGGAACGGATTGGGTCAAAAGTTCAAGCTGACTTTTGTAACTCTTTTAGAATGGCGCCGGCAAGCTGCCAGAGCCATTCTAAAATAGTTACAAAAGTCAGCTTCAATAGGAAGCTCTAATAGATAAAGTAAAGCAGGTGCTGCTCAAATTCAGTTACACAATCATTAATCACCCCAAACTTGGGGTGATTAATGATTGTGTAACTTAATTTGACCTTCAACTGGAGCACCTGCTTTACTTTATCTATTAGTGCTTCCTGTTGAAGCTATTTCTAGCTATTTTAGAATGGTGCTGGCAGCAAAAGTGAGACAGAGGGCAGAAGGGGACAAAAAATGAGTGGGGCAGAGGGCAAGAGGGCACAGAAACGAGTGGTACAGAGGGCAGATGGGCATAAAAAACGAGAGGGTGGCAGTGATTAAGCAGGCAAAAAAAAACCCCGCGAAATTGCAAAGCGCCTCGCAAACACCCGTGAACACGCAAAGCGCCTCGCGAACACCCGCGACTACGCAAAAACAAAAAAACCCGCAAATTCGCGCGAATTTGAGAATTTTGCGGATTGCCAATTCACAAATCCGCAAATATGCAAAGTGCCAATTCGCAAAATTTGCCCATGCTTAGCTTTAACTCCAAATACCAACATATCATCTTGGATATAGGTGATGCTCTGGATGTCTTTAAGTAAATGATGTATAGCCCTTTGAAAAACAACCACTTAAGCAAGGCCAAAAAGCATCCATTTGTATCTGTAAGCACATGCAGGTGTAACAAAGGATGCTACAAAGTCTGGTGGTAGGTTGAAGAGAGATCTAAGGTGGGAAATACATGTGGCCCTTAGATGGTGGTTAACATCTCCACGATATTAGGAAGAGGGTGTCTGTCCACCCAAATAGCAGCATTCAAATTCCTCAAATCCACACACAACCTGCTGTCACGGTTCCCTTTCCTTGCTATTACTACTGTTGCTAATCATCCCAAAGATTCTATCTCTTCAATCGTACCATTCTTACACACCTTATGCAATTCTTGGCACAAAGATCCCCTAATCACCAATGGCAAACTTTGGAACTTATGAGCAACAGGTGTCGACCCATCCTTCACCACAACCTTATGCATGAACCCCTTGAGAGAACCTACTTGATCTTTGAATACATAAGGGAAATCATTAATGTATGGTATCACTGGGTTATGTGGTACCACCACCTTCACCTCACACATGTCCATCTGAGCCCCCAATACCTGATCAGGAAGATTGGGATCTAATCAAATACCCAAATCCCTTTGTTGGGGCCAACCTAACAGACACAAATCCTCTTTAGCAAAATATACTTTTGACATATCTTCTTTCTGTTGATTGCTTAGTTGAGCCTCAATGGTACCTACTACATTAATGGGTTGTTTCACACATGCCACCAATTTCACGCCAGGATCTCTGAGGGCATGACCCGGAAATATCTTCAAATATTTTTCACCTATAAGGATGTACCTTGCGCCTGAGTCTGCCATCATTTTCACATCAACACCATCATCTATATTGACAATGGAAAATGGATTATCTTTACTAATTACCCCAATTTGTTGAACTACCAAAATTACATCCTGGTCCTCAATTACATTATCCAGCTGCTCAACCATGCTCACAGAGAATCTCCTTCTATTCAACCTCCCCATCTTGCCCTTGCACATCCTGGCAAAATGCCCTTTATTCCTACACCACCAACACATTTATTCTAACACCGGGCACGACTCATCAGTAGCCACATGACCTCTTCATCCACATCTAAAACACAATACATTTTTCTTGTCCCCCATCCTTTTAAATGCACTCTCCTTCTCTATTCCTGTGAACTGCCTCAATCTTTTCCTCCGATTTTAGTTCCTTAAACCCCTCATCCTTCAATTCGGCCCTTTTCATTAAATCAATTGCCATTTGAAGAGTTAACCCTTCTGTGCTCAAAGGTTTCTCCTGTACCCTCCTGTGCTTTACTTTTAACACAAGCTGATCCCTTAGTATCTTATCTTGAAAACGTTTGATCTTAAACTTGCCACATAACTGTTGACTATCCAACTTGCGGACTTCTTTTTAAGAATTTAAAACTCTCTACTATTTTATTTTTCCTCCCCAAAATGTGTGTCAAGTTTTAATACTGGCAGCTCATACTCATCTTTACCATCACTGCCTTCTTCATCATATACTTCACCTTCTGTGACAACAATTAGCAAGTGTTTTAAAATTCTCCTATCCTCAGCTCCAAAACATTGCTTTACCATGCCCACTTTCCTAGCAGCAGTGCAAATATCACCACCAATCGCTTTTACATATGCTTCAAATCTGTCTTTCCAGTCTTCCTATGGAATCTTGGGCTCTCCAGGTTTCTGTAAAAAGATATGTTGGAGCTACTAACCCCTCTATTACAGCAACTGTGAAAAGCTAAACAGAACAAAGGAAAAAACAAAATAGCTTCAAGGTGAACTAAAATTCAGGTAGACATGCAGATTATCCCCAAAGTCTGTGTTACTGAAATGGTGCCATATGCAATTGAGATACTGGGATGTAGAATGGAAAGACACTGTAAGATGGTTTGCCACCTTATTTCCACAATCTTCTCTTGAAAAGACCGTTCAGAAACACTCAAATGTCACCCAGATCATGAATCACACACAATTCCAAGAGTGTGCACTTGCTGATAGAACCCAGTAAAAGTAAATAGAAACTGACATGTCTTCACAGCAATTGTTGCTAGGCAGCAGTTATTTTATGTTATGTTAAAGATTCTTGTAAAGGGCTCCTACACCAATTGGTTTCTTGGCGCTGAACTTAAGGATTTGCTAGAACCTCATGTATTTAGTTGTCAACAGAATCGAGTTGTAAGTTTGGGTGAATGGCCAAGTCTTAGGAAGTCTACACAATCTAACAAATTCCGTACAGCTTCTTATATCTAATGGGAGAGTGTTCCAGAAGCTGGGGGCCAATACTGCAAATCTGCAGCCACCTATTTGATTCTGTTTATAGGAAGGAATGGTTAGAAGGTACTTGTGGGTGGAGTGCAAGCTCCATGCAGATGTATATTTCTGGACAAGTCTGGATATAAATTTTGGGCTGGCACCATGCAGGGTTTTGAAAATAAGGCAACCAACTTCAAACGCACATCTTTGTGGAATGGGAAGCCAATGTAGCTCTTTCATGGTGGGATAGATGTGTTCCAATCTAGGTTGTTTGGATATCAACCTCGCTGCCTGGTTCTGAACTATCTGCAGTCTTTTGATGAGGTAGAGCGGAATGCCAAAGTATAGAGAATTGGCATAATCCAAATTTGATATCACCATGGCTAGGACCACCTGGATTAAGGCTTTCCGAGTGAGTAGTCTCCTAATATTCCTTATCTTCCTCAGCTGAAAGAAACAGGTAGAAGTCACTGCTCCTATCTGAGATTTCATAGTAAGATCACTATTGATGATCACTCCCTGACTTTTAGCTGAAGAAAAAGGGCTAGGCGGGGATCCCAGTTCACTTGGCCTGAACTGTACGTTCCAGTGGTTTAAGGGACCACCTATCAAAATCACTTCTGCTTTGTCTGGGTTTAATTTTAACTGGTTTTTATTTATTCAGTCATAGATGTGTAACATTCTCGGTGGAAATCAGAT
Organism: Lissotriton vulgaris; assembly: GCF_964263255.1. Taxonomy (NCBI): domain Eukaryota; kingdom Metazoa; phylum Chordata; class Amphibia; order Caudata; family Salamandridae; genus Lissotriton; species Lissotriton vulgaris. The sequence goes on along the minus strand of NC_141695.1, from coordinate 873,185,243 downwards.
ATCGAGGCAGGTGAATTATGTATGTATTGCGACTTATATAGCACACGTATCACCCGAAGGCATCAAGGCGCTTGCCTTGGGAACCTGTCCTGGCTTTTTCCCTGTGAGATAACCCCTACTGGGCATCCCCAAGGTGAAAGCCAGGCATCCCGCAGCGGGTGGGACGCCGTAGTGGAGATTAAGCAAGCTATTGCCCAGAGTTGCAGCGTGGGACCCCATGATTAGAGTAGGCACCGAGGCGAGAATTATCGAGTCCGTGGACATTTTGGGCTCAGGACCCTGCCGTGTCGGGAATTGAACCCTGGTGCCGGGCCAGACTTCTGCATCAGGGTCTGCCGCTCTAATCAGCAATTATCGATTGAAAGCACCAGTTGCGGATCATCTGTGTAGCTATATGTGCATACCTTCCTATTTTTCAGGGATTGAAGTAGGGGAAGAAGGTAAGTATTGAATAAGTGAGGGGACAATGAGGAGCCCTGCCGTATTCCACAGGTCGTTCCCATTTTAGATGCAGAGAACTGGGAAAGACGCACTGACTGAGTACTTTCCTCAAGAAATGACTCAACCCAGCTGGACGCCATCCCCTTAAGACTGGCCGTCCTGACACGGTTGATCAGGATACCATGGTCAACCGTGTCAAATGACGCTGACAGATACAGCAGCACCAAGGCCTGGGAAAAGCCCTTATCGGCTTCCTTTCGAAGTGTGTCCAGTACGGTGAATATTACTGCCTCAGTAGAATGGGCTGGGCGGAACCCTGCTGAATGAAAATGCGGAGACATTTGGCCACATGAGATTCCAATATTTTGGCCAAATAAGGGAGCCGGGAAATAGGCCGATAGTTAGCCAAGATCCCAGGGTTCGCACCTGTTTTTTTTTTAGCGGGGGGACAATTGTTGCTTCCTTAAAATCTCTTGGGACACAGCTCTTTGCTAGGGAGTCATGAAGGAGAGCTAAGGTTATGCCCGCAGAGAAGCACTTCTGCTCAGATGCTGAGATGACGCGACCAGCAAACATTGCTAAGCAACAGAAATCAAAGCCGCGCAGACGAGGTCAGAACAATGTGGTGTGTCATAAGCTGAGGGCTGTGTGATGCATCACAAGCTCAATGGCATGTGGCAGGCACCAATCAGTCTCTCGTTCTTTACTTCTCCCCACTGAAAATAGTATAAATACAGACCGACAAAGCGTCCCCTCACTCTCAGAGTGACTCCAAAGCAGCAACAGTAAAGGGGGAAAGTCAGCACAAAATGGATGCGTCACAGTCGTCGAGAAGGCATGAACTGCTCCACTGAACTGCGGCAAAACCCAAGGAAGCAGCAACAGTACCCGATGACTCTCAGACCTGATGCTCCCGGACCGAACACCATCCTGCGTCACCAATAAAAAGACCCCACAATGGAAACAAGCAATTCTCCGCTAAGTACATTTCGTCCAACAGGAAGGGAGACAAACTGACAAGCAATCAGTGTGTGTTCCAAACCTATGGGCGAAATTAGCGAATTCGCGGTACGCAAATTCAGGCAAATACGAACTTGCGGTCCACAAAATTTGCGAATCTGAGGGAATTTGCTGATTTTTTTTGCGCGATCGCGGGGCGCTTTGCGTGTTCGCGGGCATCTTGTAGCGCACCGATCGCGAAGTTACCCATGCAGTCGTACATGGACACGCCCATCTTGTTCGTGTTGCGTATTTCCGCTTCCGGGCGCTAGTTGCATGCTCGCGTTGTGCGTGGGGCGCGATTAAGTGGTCTCGTGCGTTTTTGCGTGCTCGCGGGGGAAATATCGCACAAACTTACCCACTCGGTCCTAAATGGGCGCGGCCATCTTGTTTTTCATTCATTGCTATGGTTCTGGGCATGCTTTTTCAATCCTCCCCTAATCTTTGCAATCCTTTGTTTCTTCGAACTTTTTTGGGATCTTTTGTACTCATTATTGTTCCCTCTCTTTTTCTACATCTATATTTTGTGTTTTTTTCTACTTTTGGGTACTTTAAAACTACTTTTTTTTAACTCTTTTATTTACTTTTTCCCTATTCTTTCCTATTTTTTATTTAACTTTCCTGTCCAGGACCATGGCAAAGGGAGCCGGTAAGAGCAAGGGGAAGGGTCTCGCACCCCGTAGCCGGTTCCCTTGCGGGCGATTAAGGGGGGAGTATGCAGTGGCCAGGGAGATTTTCAGCGCAATGGGAGTGGCCACACTTATATTTTATGTGCACATGCCACCTCCCAAAGACCATGGCAGCAGGGGGCAGGTCCGGTGCAGGGTATGGCCTCCGGGAGCGTCGCCATCTGTGGGATAAGGTGTGCCGGGCCATGCGTAGGGAGTCGGGGGTCCAGCGCACCTATGACCAAGCGACGCACCTGTGGGCAGACGTCCTTGACCGGGAGCAGGACCTGCTCCAACTGCTAGGCGTGGAGATCCCTGGCCCTGGTGGGTAGCTATTTAATATCTACTTTGTTTTCTTCTGCTCAGTGTTATATTGCTAATATATGTTTTTCCCGAAGAGCAAGAATGCTGCAGATTCGATTACATTGCAGGTAGATTAATGTTTAAATAGCTTCGGTGATTGCAGGTGCTCGCCTACTCAGTGGCGTTGCTACTATGCTTTCTTGTTGCAACTTTGTGCTCATTTGAGCAGAACTGCGTAATGCTAGAAAGAATAGAGACTCAAGTCTAGCCCTTCCTTTGTACTCCTGCTGGCACTAAGAAGAGATAGCAGTGGAGTGATAGATTGAGTATATTATGACTTGTTATTTAGTAGTAGGACATTTTTTAGTGGTCTACAATCATGATGAGGGACTGTGTCTGTCATGTCGCGTGCTGCTGAGTGCTGGCAGTCATAGTAGAACCTTTTTGTTCTTGGTTTAGTTAGTGATTTACATAACTTTCCAAGTAGACGGTCTGCGAATCCAGCAATACTGTACTATCTATCCTAGTTGACGAGATCAGATAGGTCAATCAATACATGTAGTGCAATTGTTGGTAATTTGTTTCCCCGAAATAATTTTAGATTGTGGTCAAAGATATCAAATATTTCAAAAAACAATCATCCATGTTTGTGTTTATTTCATGATCATCAGCACCTCCCAGGGGCAAGAAGACTACACCCCAGACTCCGGCGCAACAAAGTGGGCAGTAACGGTCCTCTGCAGTCTCTTTGTTAATATAATTATACTTCCCTAACTTTTACAGCACCTATTCATTCCAAACTGTGTCCTAATTCTATATTTTACAAAATAGTCTTTGATCTTCTTGTAGACTGTTTCTACATTCTTATCCTGCCTCTCTACCATCAGTCGGCAAACTGTGTTAAACAAAACTCTGATCCAGCAATAGCTCTAGAGGCACTAAGTGCAGTCCTCTCGGTTGCCCTTGCTGTCTATTCCAGTCTTCTTAATGTTAGTGTTTTGACAATTTCCAACAACAAAATGTCAATGTCCACCAACAATAAGGTAGTAGTTGGCTTTTTGTTTTGTTAATAGCACATACCATACCGCTGGCGTTTCAGGGACTATTCTGCACATACAGAAGTATGGACAAGAGAAATAGGACATTGTTGATGATAGGTGTAGTTTGACTTTCCACATACCTCAGTGAGAAGTAACTGTGCAGGACTCGGGAGCCCTCAACTTGTTGGCACTTCAAGTCCTCCTGGTGGTGATGAGGAGTAGGTGGTTCTGTCTGTAATTAGAAAAATGTTGCACGTTAAAAACCAAGCATTCATCAGTTGTGCCAAAATGTTTTGCATGTTATGGCTAAGCATATAAGTTAACACCCTCCCCAAAACCGTGATTCTTTTTCAGTTCCAATAATTAAAAATTGTTTATGTATTAACATTTTCTCTTCCATTACTAGACGCATTAGGGGGTGGTGTATGGCATCTAAAAATATGACATGTTTTTTCTAGGCGTCACAACATCGGATGCGGCACTTCCCACCACCATTGCCGGGGCCAGCAGCACAGAGGGGTCCACTCCGGGGGCGGATGCGGCGGCACCACAAGTGCCACCAGGCGGAGCTGAGGGGGATGGCTGAGCAGTGGCAGACGGTGGTAAGTTATTATACTCCTTACTTATTGACATTTTAGAGTAGGCTCGCAAAGGAGTGTATGATGTACTGTACAGTAGACAGTACACTAGTACAAGTACACTGTACTGTTAAGAACAGTTACTAATTTAGAATGACATTTTTGCCAATCACAGAGAAGACAACCACCCTTGACATAGCAATAGCATTAGCAGCGGTACTTTTCGAGTAAGCAGTGGCCCCCTCTATTTGACTTCAACTCAGCTGGGAATCTTTTATCGTGAAGCCAAGTCATATCAGATGAACTTGAGGGATGTAATGAACGAAAAGGGAAAGAACTTAGGGTGAAAGGAAGGACGAGCGAGTCGTAACATTTATGACTATAAAGAATGATACGTGTTTTTGAATGCAGGCAGAGGTGGCTGATAGGAAGGAATCAGATGCATGGCTGCTTGAAGCAAGGATGGTTGCAGGAGAAATAAAAGATGACTGCCTGTGTGGGTGAATCAGAAAATGCATGTGTGGTGTGCATTGCAATATCTTATTTGGGTGAAACTCAAATGCAAGTCAAGATGGTGGTTTACCAAATAAAATGAAAAGGGTGTTAGTTGGTTGTTAAGAAAAAGTAAAGTTGGTACAGTTGAGACATTAAGAAAAATGATAGACGTTTACTTTGGAAGCCTGGATGGTATCTCCTTCCTCATAGATAGCAGATGTGTATGTAGAGCACACGCTCAGTGCATGAAGAGTGTTACTTTGTACAGCATGTCCGTGCCAGAGTAGCAAAGCAGAGGAAATCCAAATACTAGAATTTGTGATTGTTCAGAAACTCTCCCTTGCCTAAAGTATCAGTACAGTAGTTTACTTTGCAAGCACAGCATATATTGTGTACGTATTGTATAGTTGACAATTATATCATGTCAAGTCCCTTCCTCCGGCAATTATGGTTACCACATTCACTCCCTATGCTAATAATTTTCTTTCAGCTGTGTCAATCATGGCTGGACTATCGCTTTTGTTCACTCAATCTATCACAACAAAGCACCTAAAGTCATCCATCATATAAGCAAAGATCATGTGAACTTGCTGAGGAGACCCTACCTGGGACGCCGTCATCTGTCTTCGCCTCTTCGCCTTTTTAAACCTACGTCTGCCCGCACCCGCTTCGCGGGTGCCGCTGCGCGGCTTCTGTCTCACCGCCTTCAAAAGACACTGCTTGGGACCTGGAGTGTTTGCCTGGGGTGAGGCTCGAACATTACAGGGGTGTTGCGCTGCAGGGACTCGCTCTCCCAGGAGTCCCTGCCTGACCTCTGTCAGCTGGTCTGCGCCCCCTGCTAGCTCCGCCCCCGGACGGCACAAAGCACAAATCAATCTCCTTTCCCGGGTGCAGGCGGGAACATTTGAACTTGCTGAGGAGACCCTACCTGGGACACTGTCATCTGTCTTCGCCTCTTCGCCTTTTTGAACCTACGACGGGCCACACCCAATTCGCGGGTGCCGCTGCGCAGCTTCTGTCTCACCGCCTTCAAAAGACACTGCTTGGGACCTGGAGTGTGTGCCTGGGGTGAGGCTCGAACATTACAGGGGTGTTGCGCTGCAGGGACTCGCTCTCCCAGGAGTCCCTGCCTGACCTCTGTCAGCTGGTCTGTGCCCCCTGCTAGCCCCGCCTCCCCGGACGGCACAAAACACAAATCAATCTCCTTTCCCGGTTGCAGGCGGGAACATTTGAACTTGCTGAGGAGACCCTACCTGGGACGCCGTCATCTGTCTTCGCCTCTTCGCCTTTTTGAACCTACGACTGGCCGCACCCGGTTCGCGGGTGCCGCTGCGCGACTTCAGTCTCACTGCCTTCAAAAGACACTGCTTGGGACCTGGAGTGTGTGCCTGGGGAGAGGCTTGAACATTACAGGGGTGTTGCGCTGCAGGGACTCGCTCTCCCAGGAGTCCCTGCCTGATCTCTGTCAGCTGGTCTGCACCCCCTGCTAGCCCCGCCCCTCGGATGCCATTGAAAATCAATTTACCTGCGCTAGTCACTCGCTGCGCGAGAGCGTGCGAGAGCGCGCGGGAGTGCCGGGCGAAGCCCGGGCAAAGGGCGGGCCCTCTGAGGCCCTCAGAGACCGTAAGAGACTGGGCTGGGCCCCCCCTCTTTCATTTGACTATACTATGAGTTAAGTAGAGTGGGCACTACATGTAGCAAGCTCTAGTATCTATTGTCCCTAAGAACATTGGTTGTCACATTGTATCCTGCGCTTTTTGTTGTATCATAGTGTTTATTCCACTTTAGTAGATTGTGTTTAGATTGATTTGGGCTCACCATCTACAAATGGCGACATCACCTATGAAAGACAGGCACTCACTGCTAGGGGGAGTTAACAAGCGAACACTGCATGATTTCTTGCTTAGGGTAAACCCGGGGACAGATAAGGAAATCGCTTTGGCCGAGCGAAGGGCGGAAAGACGCCGCTCGATTGAAAGTATTAAAAACAGGAGAACATCTATAGGCTCATCAAAGTTTACGATCTCTCCAATTCGTAGTATTTCCCCCGTTACGGTGGATAATGAGGTAACCCTAAATAATATCAGTATTCCACTACTCCTACAAGACAATACCCCCCCCCCCAGTTGTAGTCACCAGTTTGAATATAAATGACTTACAACTGAATAGTAGCCTGATTGTTGACGTAGATCCCTTGCCGGACACATTGTCAACACAAGCGGTCTCACCCATTACAGCAAAGGGTCCAGAAAAAACACAGAAAACATATAGAGCCCAAGGTCCACCTCCTAAAAGAAGGAAAAAGAGGGGGATTCTTTGCTTAAAAATAAGGTGTCTGGTAAAAATGGGGGAACCTCTACTAAACCGACCCCTAACACATCAGTATCCACAATAAACCTGCTTGAAAAGCAAACACCCTCTCAGTCAAATGATCCAGCTAGCTCAAATTTGTTGAGCAGCATAGAGCAATTATTAAGATCATTTACGCTGCCACTAGTTGAGAGATTGAAGGGTTTAACTAGCCAAATGGAGAAGCTAGAAAGAGATTTAGGGGACATTAAAGCGGCTATTACAAATCCCCCCAATAAGGAACTAGTGCATAACTCCCCTGTACCACCATTAATTACAGCTGCCCAGAAGGGTACCAAAGCCACGTCCTTACCCCAACCCAAACCCCGCAAAATATTACCCACCAACTCTGAAGCATTAAATATTGGGATTGGGGCTAAGAAGACACAAGCAGGGGCAATGCCGGACAATCTAAGTAAAGGACCCCTATTACACGCAGCCACTAACACAAATATCTCAAAACCCACAACTACAAATATCTCAAAATCCACTGAGCATCACACAAGCATCAGGAAACCCCCAGCGAGGAGACTCAGAGTAGAGCTGCCTCCAGAAGCGGCGCCATTTGTTGCAGTCCTGACCGGGGTACCAGTACTGGTAGATGGACATGTAGAAGATCACCGCGGACTTAAAAACAAAGTCATACACTGGCTGAGGCAGAATTGCCCACTTCCTCCTCATATAAATGGGGCAATACTCAATGTTAGACGTTTAGCCTGGCTGGGGAAAAGAACCAAGGATTTAGAGGGCGACATTGTCATCATAAATTTCCAAGATGACAGAGTTGTTAGGTATATTATGAATGAGTTCCCACAAAATACAGGCAACACCATCACTATTCGTGACTTAACTTATTTCTATCCAAGAGGAGTAGTTGCCCCGATACCTAACCGTAGGCCTCGGATCTATCAACAGAATAACCATGCAGTAGCCTTACCCAGACATCAGAACATGGGCCATGGGTATTTCACTCAGAGACAGGATGACCATCTCAGACCCATTCATTACCATCCTCAGGACACCCAAACAATCCCATCATATTGCCCCGGAAATTTAGATTTTTGGCCAACCTCCCAGAGGCAGGATGACTACTTAAGACGACCCGTGTTCCAGCAAAAGGTGACTACTATAGGCCCACCTTTAATCATTTTGCAGTATTAGCTGACATGGAGGGTGTTGACTGACTTAGCTCAGGGAATATAGCAGATAGTGCAGATAATCTTGCTGCTGGAAAGGGCCCCTGTAGAACAATTGTCGGGTCAACCATTACCCGCAAGGCCTATGTCTCCCCCTCAAACCTTAAAGATCCCTTAAAATCAGTGCATGTTAGTATGAGCATAGATAAGGGGCAACTAGTCGACGTACATGCTTTAGGTAGGGATGACACAAGGGCCAAGGTGGCCAACAAGGCAGTTAGAATGGTGTCTTGGAATATTGCTGTCTTGGCCGCAAAAATTAGTAATGAAAAATTGTGCCAGTTTATACACCAATTCCCCATAATCGGTCTACAGGAAACCTGGGCTGTTGACAACCACTCTTTACATTTACAGGGTTATAAATATTTTTTTGTTCCAACAAGGAAATCCAGATCAGGCAGGGCAATGGGTGGCCTAGCTGTATATGTGGATTTGAACCTCCCTGGTACATGGTCAACTATTGATTGCCACTCTCACGATATCCAAGAGGTGCTGCTCATGGGTAAAGGATTTAATCTGACCATACTGAACGTGTATAACAATGTGGCAGGAGGGGGATGTAATGCCTTGATACGGGAATTGGAGTACAGATTTTGCCATGCCCCCACATGTAAAACCAAAACACATACCCCAAATAGTATTATTGTAGGGGACTTTAATTGTCATCTTTGCCCAGCTCTTTTTCCAATAGACTTCATATGGTCGCGATGTCCAAAGGACAACGGGGCTCATTTTGAGCACTCCGAAGAAGGTGAGGCTTTAACACAATTTATATTAAACCAGGATCTGGTCCACACCCTAGATATGGTGCCTATGTTAAAGAATGGGTCTCTGCCACCTACCTTCAAGGGGAGATGATGCTCCTCATATATCGACTATATTATCATTTCAAGGACTATGATAAATAGAGTCTCTAGGACAGGCATAGAATAGAACCCGTTTAGTGACCACAACCCCTTGATGTTGGACATATTATACCAGCCCGCCTCAACTAGGGAGAAGCTTGTAGCGGTTACTGAGAAGGTTACTGATCAGGGTAGACGCCTAAGGTGGTCTAAGATCAATGGGGAAAGGTTTTACGAATCACTGATTGAGAAGGGGAAAACACTAATTGAGGCGTGCTTAGATGAGAGAACAGAAGGGAGGCAATTACTCACAGCATTTGAGCAACTAGTATACCTGGTGGATGGGTTGTTAAGGTCCAGAGCCCCAGCAAAAGAGATTGATAGCCAGCCGCAATGGTTTGACCGAGACTGCTCCAAAGCCCTGAGGGATCTTAAAGATAGCATTAAAGCAAAGCCCAGGGATGCTACTCGGGTTAACTCCTGCAGGAAAAAATATAAAAGCGAGTTGAGCAGGAGGAAAAAGGTTTAACAAGCAGAAGGTTGGGTGGACCTGAGAGAAGCTGGGGAAAAGAGGGACATGACTGAATTCTGGAAAATTATAAACAGACCTACATTCCAGGATGACTGTGCCTCGAAAATAGGAACAAACATCATGCCCGATATATGGATCACCCACTATAGGGGCCTATATAACCACGATACAGACACCCAGTACGACACAGGGAATACAGCTCAAGCCCAGCCTGTAGTTTTCTCCTTGAAGGAAATTAAAGTCGGGATTGAGGGGTTATCAAAAAATAAAGTACCTGGCCCAGATGGAATTCCGCCTGACCTGTTTCTCAGTTCAATGGATTTATGGGCCCCTATATTGACGAGAGTCATTAACATTGCAATCCGCTGTGGCTTACCGCCTTCATGGTCCACTGCCACCATCGTCCCTATTTTCAAAAAGGGTAATAGGGACGACCCACAATGTTATCGCCCCATTTCACTAATCGACGTCTCCGCTAAAATCCTGGAAAGGGGGATACTAAACCGGCTGTCTGAGTGGACAGAAACAAATAATATCATCTCAGACGTGCAGTGCGCTTTTAGGAGCGGTCGCTCTACGAGTGACCAATGCTTGAACCTTTATATGTTAGTAGCTAAATACACCATGGCTAGTGAAGAATCCATCTATTTGGGGTTCATGGATCTGGCAGCTGCCTTTGATCATGTTAACAGAGGCAAGCTCTGGAACATGATGATCACTTTGGGGATAGAGCCTGGCCTCATTAACATATTAAGGGAATTGCATAGCAACACCTCTGCACAAGTTAGGTATAATACTAACGGGGAATGCACAGACTCCTTCCAATGTAATAGTGGGGTCCGTCAGGGTTGTATTTTGGCGCCTTTTTTTATTTTTTCTTTATATTAACAACCTTGAACAGCATCGTTTACAGTTGGGAGCCGACTGTCCACGAGTAGGGTCGCGCCATGTTCCTCTGTTACTTTACGCAGATGACGCGGTCCTACTCGGGCGCACACCAAAGAGTCTACAGATTTTAATTGATGGTTTTGTTTCTTTTAAGGGTTCATTAGACCTTTCCGTTAAGTAAAAAACCCTCTAAGAAATGTATTTTTACAATAGGGAGTCATAAGGTTGAGAATGTTAAGTCATTTTCATATCTAGGCTTTCTGTTTGATGGGCTATTAAATTTTAACGCCCTGATAGAGGATCGCTGTCGCAAATTGATTACGGCCAATGGAGCAATAGCAGGTTATGGTCGAAGGTTGGGGAGATGGTGCCCCGAACAGGTAATGATCCTATACAATTCAATATGTTGCTCTAAAGTGATCTATGGGGCAGAGGTGTGGGGCTTTGCAAATGTTTGTCATCTGCAGCGGGAGGAGAATAAACATCTACGATCCATCCTGAAAGTCCCACATAGTGTAACTGCTTCAATAGCACACAGGGAGTTAGGGATCGTCTATCTCGAAGATCTGATAAAGGTTAGTCCAATTTTAGCGTGGCTAAAGATCTGGACGAACCAAGAGGCGATCCTAAGCAGGGAAATATTGAAGGATTGTTTGGGCAGAGAAAAATGGTCGCAAATCCTGTGGTTCAGTTACGTAAAATCAGTATTGGTAACTCTGGGCCTAGGGTATCTCTTTAATGACCCAACTGCGATCATCCCTCAGCACAAGACAACTGTAAAAAAAGCATTCTTTGCACGCAGAGCCGAACAAAGAGTAGAACAAGAATTGGCTAAAACCACGGTGGCGCATACAACCTTGTAAAGAAAACAGAAGGAATGGAACCCTATTTATATTTGCTACATAACGCACAGGAAAGGTTTTTTATGACCCGTTTTAGGCTCAATTTTTTTCCTTATTTATTGGGATCACCACTAGGGTACTTACCCACTATTGAGCAGAGGGGAACCTGCGGCGGCGACAATAGGTCTCCGCAGGATTCCCTTCATTTTGTATTAATATGTTCGTTTTATTCAGAACCCAGACGTAGATTTTTGGCAGATATTTTAAAAAGATCAAATATCAAATGTGCAAAAGAGGCCTTGATTTTTTTACAACAAGCCTCGGACCAATAAACATTGTGCTGTATAATTAATTTTAATAAAGTAGCTGTACGACTAAGAGTAACCAGAGGAGGGGGGGGGCGATGATGATGAAAACTCAGTGGTTGGTTTTAATGGATCATAATGTTTACTAATTTTACTGGGATTTTGTTGCTGTATTCACATTAAGTTACATACCAATTTGACTGATTGTTTTTTAAAGAAATGAATTCAATGTATAATGACTGTTTGTACTTTTATGGTGATTTTTAATCATCGAATAAAGAATTCAAATGAAAAGGAAGTGCATGCCCTACTGCATGCATGAAGTTCTTTGCTAAATGAATGGTTAGGTTACTTAAACTAAGAAGTACTTTCTACAACTTACTAACTATGAAGAAACAATGTGACAGTACAGGGCTGCAGTAATTGCGCAATTTCATTTGCCTATCTGCCCTCAGAGAGAATAAACAACAATTAGTACATTAAATTAGTTTTAAATATAGCAAATAAAAATGTATACAATGGCTGTTGGGATGAATTCGAAGCACAGAGCAAACAAATGCACAGAGTCACACTCATAGAACTTCACAACAATACCATTATTTAAAAGATAAGGAGAAGTGAAGAGGATACTGTAACTGTATGTTGCAGTTGTCCTGTTGAATTTGGGAAGTTGCGTGCATCCAGCCATTCCTCTTATTCGCGGTACTCCTCCAGTCCATATGTCGCTCCGTCGATCAATCTTGGTGACCAGACACACTGTCCACTGCCTGCCTGATGCGGAATTGCGGATCGCTAATGGTAAGCCTGAGTTAACCATTTTTCCCATTGCACAGGGTAAATGCCGGCCAGTAATTGTTGATGAAAAAACAGGAAGTGATATTAAAACACCACAGAGAAAAAAATATAAGGTACGCTGTCTAGTATAAAAATAACACTTTCAGTTTCAGAGGCGACAGTATTACATACAAGCATATTTTCGAGAGTGCGTACTCTGAGTCTCCTTTTCAAGGATAGTCATTAGTAAGTATGGGCGAATTTTGCAGAACTGCGGTCCGTGAATTTGCTCAAAATCGCAAACAAAAACGCGAATTAGCGTATTTTCCCGCAAACTCGTGGATTTTTGGGCGATTTGAATAACTATTACCGGAGTATTTTCTACTGACTAATCCAGTAAGTGCTACCTCATTGGGAAAATGTATAGTGCTTTTCCTACACTACAGCTGCGTAAAGTGCCAGAAGAGTTGTCTCCAGTGACATCTGCAATAACGCATTACCATCAATGTTAGCCTATGGGCCGAAATGCACCTTAGAAACAGGGCCAAATCACCTTTCCCCTGAACTTACAGACAAACTATTATTTTTCCCCTAAACTAGACCTTCCCACTGTGCCCCCCAGACCCCTAAACCCATTACGAAAAAATCTAGAACACCCTCAAATAGCCCCCCAAAACATGCAATTCAGCTACCTTGCAGGCCGCCATTGTTAGCCAATGGCAAAAATGCACCTCAGAAACAGGCCCAAATTCCCCTTTCCCCTTTCCCCTCAACCTACAACCAAACTGCTGTTTTGACACAAAGTTAGACCTTCCCAGCAGTGCTTCCAGACCCCTAACCCCATTCTCAAAAATCTAAAACAACCCCAAATAGCCCCCCAAAAACATACAATAGAGCTACCTCACACGCCGCCAATGTTAGCCAATGGCAAAAATGCACCTCAGAAACAGGCCCAAATTCCCCTTTTCCCTCAACCTACGACCAAACTGCTGTTTTGACACAAAAATAGACCTTCACAGCAGTGCTCCCAGACCCCTAACCTCATTCCCAAAAATCTAGAACACCCCCAAATAACCCCCCAAAAACATGCAATACTGCTACCTTGTAGCCCGCCAATGTTAGCCAAAGGCAAAAATGCACCTCAGAAACAGGCCCAAATTCCCCTTTCCCCTCAACCTACGACCAGACTGCTGTTTTGACACCAAATTTGACCTTCCCAGCAGTGCTCCCAGACACCTAAACCCATTCCCACTAATCTAGAACACCCCTAAAATAGCCCCCCAAAAACATGCAATACAGCTACCTCGCAGGCAGCCAATGTTAGCCAATGGCAAAAATGCACCTCAGAAACAGGCCCAAAAAACCCTTTCCCCTCAACCTACGACCAAACTGCTGTTTTGACACACAATAAGACCTTCCCAGCAGTACTCCCAGACCCCTAAACCCATTCACAAAAATCTAGAACACCCCTAAATAGTCCCCCAAAAACATGCAATACAGCTACCTCGCAGGCAGCCGATGCTAGCCAATGGCAAAAATGCACCTCAGAAACAGGCCAAATTCCACATTTCTCTCAACCTACGACGAAACTGCTGTTTTGACACAAAATTAGACCTTCCCAGCAGTGCTCCCAGACCCCTAAACCCATTCACAAAAATCTAGAACACCCCCAAATAGCCTCCCAAAAACATGCAATAGAGCTACCTCGCACCCCGCCAATGTTAGCCAAAGGCAAAAATGCACCTCAGAAACAGGCCCAAATTCCCCTTATCCCTCAACCTTCGACCAAACTGCTGTTTTGATACCAAAATAGACCTTCCCAGCAGTGCTCCCAGACCCTTAAACTCACTCCCAAAAATCTAGAACACCCCCAAATAGCCCCTCAAAAACATGCAATACTGCTACCTTGCAGCCCGCCAATGTTAGCTAAAGGCAAAAATGCACCTCAAAAACAGGCCCAAATTCCCCTTTCCCCTCAACCTACGGCCAAACTGCTGTTTTGACACACAATTTGACCTTCCCAGCAGTTCTCCCAGACTACTAAACCCATTCCCACGAATCTAGAACACCCCCAAATAGCCCCCTAAAAACAAGCAATACAGCTACCTCGCAGCCCGCCAATGTTAGCAAATGGCAGAAATGCACCTCAGAAACAGGCCAAATTCCACCTTCCCCTCAACCTATGACCAAACTGCTGTTTTAACACAAAATTAGACCTTCCCAGCAGTGCTCCGAGACCCCTAAACCCATTCACAAAAATCTAGAACACCCCCAAATAGCCCCCCAAAGACATGCAATACAGCTATCACGCAGGCCGCCAATGTTAGCCAATAGCAAAAATGCACCTCAGAAACAGGCCCAAATTCCCCTTTCCCCTCAACCTACGACCAAACTGCTATTTTGACACAAAATTAGACCTTCTGAGCAGTGCTCCCAGACTCCTAAATCTATTCCCAAAAATCTAGAACACCACTAAATAGCCCCCCAAAAAATGCAATACAGCTACCTCGCAGCCCGCCAATGTTAGCCAATGGCAAACATGCAAATCAGAAACAGGCCAAAATTCCACTTTCCCCTCAACCTACAACCAAACTGCTATTTTGACACAAAATTAGACATTGCCAGCAGTGCTCCCAGACCCCTAAACCCACTCCCAAAAATAATCTAGAACACCCCCAAATAGCCCCCCAAAAACATGCAATACTGCTACCTTGCAGCCCGCCAATGTAAGCCAATGGCAAAAATACACCTAAGATACAGGCCCAAAAAACCCTTTCCCCTCAACCTACGACCAAACTGCTGTTTTGACACAAAATTAGACCTTCCCAGCAGTGCTCCCAGACCCCTAAACCCACTCCCAAAAATTTAGAACACCCCCAAATAGCCTCCCAAAAACATGCAATACTGCTACCATGCAGGCAGCCAATGTTAGCCAATGGCAAAAATGCACCTCAGAAACAGGCCCAAATTCCCCTTTCCCCTCAACCCATGACGAAACTGCTATTTGACTCAAAATTAGACCTTTGCAGCAGTGCTCCAGACCCCTAAACCTATTCCCAAAAATCTAGAACACCCCTAAATAGCCCCCCCAAAAAATGCAATACAGCTACCTTGCAGCCTGCCAATGTAAGCAAATGGCAAAAATGCACCTCAGATACAGGCCCAAATAACCCTTTCCCCTCAAGCTACGACTAAACTGCTGTTTTGACACAAAATTAGACCTTCCCAGAAGTGCTCCCAGACCCTTTAACCCACTCCCAAAAATCTAGAACACCCCCAAATAGCCCCCCAAAAACATGTAATACTGCTACCTTGCAGGCCGCTAATGTAAGCCAATGGCAAAAATGCACCTCAGAAACAGGCCTGAATTTCCCTTTCCCCTAAACCTAGGACCATACTGCTGTTTTGACACAAAATTAGACCTTCCCAGCAGTGCTCTCAGACCCCTAAACCCACTCCCAAAAATCTAGAACACCCCCAAATAGCCCCCCAAAAACATGCAAAACTGCTACCTTGCAGGCCGCCGATGTAAGCCAATGGCACAAATGCACCTCAGAAACAGGCCCAAATTCCCCTTTCACCTCAACGTACGACCAAACTGCTGTTTTGACACAAAATTAGACCTTCCCAGCAGTGCTCCCAGACCCCTAAACCCATTCACAAAAATCTAGAACACCCCCAAATAGCCCCCCCAAAAACATGCAATACAGCTACCACGCAGGTCGCCAATGTTAGCCAATGGCAAAAATGCACCTCAGAAACAGGCCCAAATTCCCCTTTCCCCTCAACCTACGACCAAACTACTATTTTGACACAACATTAGACCTTCCCAGCAGTGCTCCCAGACCCCTAAACCTTTTCCCAAAAATCTAGAACACCCCTAAATAGCCCCCCAAAAAACGCAATACAGCTACCTCGCAGCCAACCAATGTTAGCCAATGGCAAACATGCACCTCAGAAACAGGCTCAAAAAACCCTTTCCCCTCAACCTACGACCAAACTGCTGTTTTGACCCAAAATTAGACCTTCCCAGCAATGCTCCTAGACCCCTAAACCAACTCCCAAAAATCTAGATCACCCCCAAATAGCCCCCCAAAAACATGTAATACTGCTAACTTGCAGGCCGCCAATGTAAGCCAAAGGCAAAAATGCACCTCAGAAACAGGCTCAAATTCCCCTTTCCCCTCAACCTACGACCATACTGCTGTTTTGACACAAAATTAGACCTTCCCAGCAGTGCTCCCAGATCCCTAAACCCACTCCCAAAAATCTAGAACACCCCCAAATAGCCCCCCAAAAACATGCAATACTGCTACCTTGCAGGCCGCCAATGTAAGCCGATGGCACAAATGCACCTCAGAAACAGGCCCAAATTCCCCTTTCACCTCAACGTACGACCAAACTGCTGTTTTGACACAAAATTAGACCTTCCCAGCAGTGCTCCCAGACCCCTAAATCCATTCACAAAAATCTAGAACTCCCCCAAATAGCCCCCCAAAAACATGCAATACTGCTACCTTGCAGGCCGCCAATGTAAGCCAGTGGCACAAATGCACCTCAGAAACAGGCCCAAATTCCCCTTTCACCTCAACTTACGACCAAACTGCTATTTTGATACAAAATTAGACATTGCCAGCAGTGCCCCCAGACCCCTAAACCCACTCCCAAAAATCTAGAACACCCCCAAATAGCCCCCCAAAAACATGCAATACTGCTACATTGCAGGCCGCCAATTGAGCCAAAGGCAAAAATGCACCTCAGAAACAGGCCCAAATTCCCCTTTCCCCTCAACCTTCGACCAAACTGCATTTTTTGACACAAAATTAGACCTTCTCATCAGTGCTCCCAGACCCGTAAACTAAATCCCAAAAATCTAGAACACCCCCAAATAGCCCCCCTAAAACATGCAATACTGCTACCTTGCAGGCCGCCAATGTAAGCCAGTGGCACAAATTCACCTCAGAAACAGGCCCAAATTCCCCTTTCACCTCAACTTACGACCAAACTGCTATTTTGACACAAAATGAGACATTCCCAGCAGTGCCCCAAGACCCCTAATCCCACTCCCAAAAATCTAGAAAACCCCTAAATAGCCCCACAGAAACATACAATACAGCTACCTTGCAGGCCGCCAATGTTAGCCAATGGCAAAAATGCACCTCAGAAACTGGCCCAAATTCCCCTTTTCCCTCAACCTACGACCAAACTGCCGTTTTGAGACAAAACTAGACCTTCCCAGCAGTGCTCCCAGACCCCTAAACCCATTCCCACAAATCTAGAACACTCCCAAATAGCCCCCCAAAAACATGCAATACAGCTACCATGCAGCCCGCCAATGTTAGCCAATCTCAAAAATGCACTTCAGAAACAGGCCAAATTC
Organism: Lissotriton vulgaris; assembly: GCF_964263255.1. Classification (NCBI taxonomy): domain Eukaryota; kingdom Metazoa; phylum Chordata; class Amphibia; order Caudata; family Salamandridae; genus Lissotriton; species Lissotriton vulgaris. Next base: position 873,167,608 of record NC_141695.1, on the reverse strand, counting down.
CACTTTCCCCTCAACCTACGACCAAACTGCTGTTTTGACACAAAATTAGACCTTCCCAGCAGTGCTCCCAGACCCCTAAACCCATTCACAAAAATCTAGAACACCCCCAAATAGCCCCCCAAAAACATGCAATACAGCTACCTCGCATGGCGCCAATGTTAGCCAATGGCAAAAATGCACCTTAGAAACAGGCCCAAATTCCCCTTTCCCCTCAACCTACGACCAAACTGCTATTTTGACACAAAATTAGACCTTTCCAGCAGTGCTCCCAGACCCCTAAACCTATTCCCAAAAATCTAGAACACCCCTAAATGGCCCCCCCAAAAAAACAATACAGCTAACTTGCAGCCCGCCAATGTTAGCCAAGGGCAAACATGCACCTCAGAAACAGGCCCAAATTCCCCTATCCCCTCAACGTACGACCAAACTGCTGTTTTGACACAAAATTAGACCTCCCCAGCAGTACTCCCAGACCCCTAAACCCACTCCCAAAAATTTAGAACACCCCACATTACCCTCCCAAAAAAGTGCATTAACGCGACGCCGCACAAACTTAAAATCGTGCCAAAACGCACTCTGAAACTAGGCCCAAAACACCCTTTTCCACAATGGATTTTCTTCAAACCACTTGCAATCAAAACTAGACATTCCCAACTCTCATCCCAGTTAAGCAAGTCCACTAATAACCACCTACAACACACTCCAATCGCACCCTGAAAACACGCAATAATTGAAAATTAACATGGACGCCTATGGCAGCGGTTTCCTTTTCTCGACTTTGCCTAAACACACCCTTACCATCAATCGATTCCTCCCAAATTTCCTGCGCAACCACCAATTCCCCCTCCCTACCACTCACAGAAGCCCCGTTCCCCTAGCTCAAATGGAACACCCCAAACACACTTTCTCCTTGCGCCCCCAAACCACCCTTTGGATAACATGGCAAATCACGCCTTGATAAAAAAAATTGCTGTTTTCAGTACTTCCACTACTTCGATCGTCTTGAAACTTACCAGGACACTTATTCCAGCGATTCCCAAGAATCTCAGCAAGGCAGAACATATCCGATCCACTGGAATGTGTACGACTTTTTACCCAAACACACGCGCCCACAAAACACCAAAATTCCAATTCTGGACCAAAAAAAAACGCCAAACCCCCCTAAAACCTTGCCAACATCATTATGAATGAGCCTGCATCGGGGCCTGAGCCCTAGACTCCGGGAACCCTACCAAATTCAACCCCAAAAAACTAGTAAACCACACTGAACCCCCATAACAGCCCTAAACCCTAAAAAACACCCAAATACCCTCAAACCTAGCCCTCAACCCTACACTGAGCTGGGCTAAAAAAAAAATGCTCCCGCTCGTGAATTTGCGAATTTTTTCGGGAATTTCGCGAGATTTGCAGACTGCGAAATTGCTGAAAATCCGCAAATTTAGCGAGCGGAACGGATTTTTGGCCCATGCTTATAATTAGCACACAGCAGGCCAGGGCCATGCAGACGGTCAAGACAGGCACAACTGAGTAAAGCAACCTGATGTAGCATACCTAGGCTCTTTGACACAGACAGACAAAGCATATCTAATTGTATGCAGCAAACCACATAGCCCCAGTTTTACATGAACTGCTGTCTGGACTCTGCCTGGCATAACAACACTACACTGCCTCGAGCACTCCATACCACGACTAGACAGACATGTAGTTCTGCTGTAGTAGTTGTTGTTGACTGGTTTACCTGTTTGTCACTCACAAATTGGCCATAGTTATTCAGTAAACCGACGATGATGATCCATCCATCCCAGTGAGTGACTGTAAAGAAAAAAGATATATTATTTAACTTTGATCATCAAAACTCATCATCAATCATCATGGTATAGTGGCAAACAGTGAGTCCAAGGACATTTTGCATATTGGAAAATGCAACGTAGTGGCCCCTGCAGTTGAAGTACAATGTGAATTAAACAAGGTAAAAAAAAGCAGAGTAGGCTTGAGTTACATTTAGTGGGTGAAATATTAAATAATAACAGAAGACATATGATTCATTTCATGCACAACAAACAGCAATTGCTTTCATCAGAGCCAGACAGCCATTGCTGTCCACTGCATGCCATCTTCTCATTATTCATTACCTGTTCAACTTTGTGTCCGCATCTGTTCTGAAAGTGAAGGCCCACAGGGCAACCTCTCCTGTCAATTTCATAAGTAACTGTCAGCAATCAGCATGAGTCAGTAATTGTAGTCCCACTTGAGGGAACTCGTCTACAAAGACAAAGTTTCTTGATTCTGCATAATCCAGCCATCTGCCTTGAGGGAAATGTATAGGGGGAGTCTGGAGGAGGATAGAGGAGCATGACTGAGTTGTGAACTTGTGAACCTCAGGAATGCAGACTGCGGCACCTTCAAATCAATAAGGAAATAAGATGAAGACAGTGCTGCTGATGTGATTAGGTGATTAGAGTTTTGTTGTTTTAAAAGTTGCAAAACAAAGAAAGACACACAGGAATAAAAGTGAATAAGAACGAAAAAAAAAGGAAGTCATTTTCAGGCCTCGGTGTCAGGAAAGTAGAGCACGTCCTCAAAATCTGTGAATTAAGATGGGAGTAGGTCAGCTGGTGGTATGAAGTGCTGATTCATCTTGATCATTGTTAACCTCTTCAAATTTTTGAGTGAGAGGCTTGCGAGTGGGCAAGACAAATAATTTAGAGCCAGGTTGGTGATCAGTCGCCATAGAGGCCTTTCCCCATACCAATACCGCAATGGGTTCTGATTAACAAAGACCTCTTTTGGGTCATCCAGATAGGCCTGCACCATAGACTCAAGGTTCTCCAGAGTTGCTCCACTTTGCGTACCATCTGTTGCCTTTGCATCACTGGAACAAGTAAACCCTTGATGAGTCAAACAATCTGCTTCCGACAATATTATGGCTGGGCCTGGTGCAGATGGGGAGGATGATGATACCGTTGCTGGTGTCATTAATGGCTGTGAGGGTAAGTGACTGCCTTCAGCCACAGATTCAGAAGTGGACCTTGACACCAGATGGCCTGCTGATTCAGTAGTACTTCTTCTGGTTCCTTCAATTTTCTGCAGCTCTTTCTCGAACCGAGTGGCTGACAGAGCTAGCTAATGTTTGTACTTTGTAACATCTGCTTCATTAAAAGGAACGAATACTTTGCTGGCCATGGCCTTTTTGTACCGTGGATCCAGAATCGTGGCACAAATGTAATGTTGTTCTGTATGTATTTTTTTAAGCCTTTCATTGTCAACTAGGCGGCTTAATAACCTCTCCGCCAACTGATATGCGTCTTGATTTTCAGCATCATCTTGGAATGTTGGAATGTTAAAGACACCGCCTTCAGTTGGTGCTCTAGCAAGCGCAACAATGGGATAGCTTTGCCCAAAGTACAGTCCTCGCTGCTGACTTCACGCGTGAAGACCTCAAAAGGACGAAGCATATCTGTCAGGCTTTTAACTGACTTCCATTCCTCCAACTCTAGCCTCATGTCTTTAATAGTTGAACCCAGTTCAAAGACATACTCATTGATTACCACCCATTGTCAGACAGACGCTCAAGCATGTAGAAGGTTGAGTTCCAACATGTTACCACCTCCTGGATGAATACTCTGACTGGCAGTCTACGTTCACGTTGCATGTTACTCAGCTTCTTCTGGGCCTTAAAAGAATGGCTGAAATGTGTGCAGATTCTTCGGCAGGTGGTCAGTAACTTGCTGACTGTTTTTTCTTTTTTCAAGAAATCTTGCACAACAATGTTAATACTGTGCGCCAAACACGACACTCTGAAATAGTCACCCTTATGCATGGCCTTAACTATATTACTATCATTATCGGTGGAAACATAACCAATCATGCGCTTTCTTGGATGCAGCCATTCATAGACCTTACTCTGAAACTCATCCAAAATGTTTTGTGCAGTATAAAATTTCTCCATGACAAACATGGCTACTGTTGCATGTTTCCGAGTAGCTTAAAAAACTGTGTCCGGATCAACACATGCACATAACTTGTCTGAAACCCCTGCAGAAGAGACCCAGTATGCAGTGATGCACATGCAATCAAGGGCTTGGCAACTGGTCCACATGTCTGTTGTCAGGTGGATAGTGTGAACAGCACTCTTCTGCAAACCTGCCCCAATCACCTCCAGCACATCTTGATATAGTGCTGGAACCGCAACTCTGGCAAAATAGGACTGGCTAGGAACCTTCCATGTAGGGCAGACTGTTGCCACAAATTCTAGAAAACCCACCCCTTCCATGAAAGAAAAAGGGAGAAGGTCCAGCTGTAACATTTTAGCCAGCATTGCATTATAAAGACGTGCTGTAGGGTGGTTGCGTTCAAATGGCGCATCTGACCAAAACATGCTTCTAATGGTGGTCTTGACCGTTTTCATATGTGGTGATGATGATGATGATATAGACTTCTTCAACCCACTTAGGCTCATTTATGGACTTTTTTGCATTGTCGTCTCTCCCACACTCTTAGTGTGCCTCATACATGTTGCAGGAGTAGAGGGTGTGGGCGTTACCACTGCAGTGCTGCTGCCAGGGGTACTGGGTATACCAGAAAAAATGTCTGTTGATTCTTCACTTCCCCCCTGCATGATTAGCCCCTCGTCATCATCAGATGCAATATGAATGGATACATGCGGATTTGTTTTAGTTTTGGCTACCCGGATCTTCCTTAGGTGCGCATCCCAAATGATAGTGTGGTGTTTTTGGAGATGACCTCTCTGTCCTCGGGTACCATAGTTGGTACAAAACTAACCCCGACTAACTACAATTTTACAAATCGAACAAACAACCATGTTTTCCGCCTTTTTGCTAACACTAAAGAAGTCCCAAACTGGGGACTGGAGATGTCTGCTGGTGGTGGAGGTGCTACTTTCAGTTTCAATGCCAGAAGAATTGGAGGATGGGCGTGGCTGAATTTGACTCTGTTGTGTACTTACAGCACCTTTACTTGAGGTAATGGAGGTCGAGCTGGATGGAGGTCCCTGCCGGCCCTTCTGACGAGAAAATATGGAAGCTGTAGGTCATGTTAGTGTAGTAGTTAACTGTGTTGGTGGTGGTACCAGTGCCATGCCGCCCACATCCCGCGTAGCAGCAATTTGGGATAGGGTAAAAATGTCTGTCGGCTGCATGCCTGCTGGGGCTGGAGTGACGAATGTGATGACTGGGTCATCGTCAGACTGTTCATCAGCAGCAGAATACACCACTTCTTGTTCATCATCATCACCCATAACTGAAAGCCTTGTGGGAACCTTCCTTTTAGGCTTAGCTACCTTTGTCAGCTCATGGCGTGCCTCACTCTCAGACTGCATTGGTGGGTTCCAATCAACATCAAGATCATCAGAAGGAAGGGAGCTTAAAGAAGAACTTGTAGTGGCCCTCCTTGACCTTCTTCTTGCTGGGGATCTGGAAGACAATGGATCATCATCAGGAGAAGTGGCTACCTCCGCTTCAATCTCGATTTCCTGATGTGCCCCTACTTCTGGAGGAACAAGCATTGTGGGCAGTTGTGCCGCTCCATGCACCTCTAGTTGCGCCTCTCCATGCACCTCTCCACGCGCCTCTCCTTGCACCTCTCCTTGCGCCTCTCCTTTCGCCTCTCCTTGCGCCTCTCCTTGTGCATGTACTTGTGCTTGTACTACTTGCACCTCTGGTTGTTGTTGCGGCTGTGGTTGTTGAACACTCGTCTGATGAGTTACACCCTGCGTTGATTGGATGCTACTTTCTTACGATGAGCCAACATCACTTGTCGATGGTGATTGAGCAATTAAAGTGGCTGCCTCTGCACCACCCATGGACTTGGACCTAACTTGGTCTGGTGGCACTGAGCCCAATGAAGAAAAGGTGCCTCTCCCAGCTTGGTCCGTGGCCGACCCCGCTGCTGCAGGCGTAGGTTTTTTTCCCAAAAAATGTGCCGGTCGGCGCACCAGTCTCCTTGGTAAGTGGCGCCACTTGCTTCTTCTGCTCCTTCCTACTGGTAACTTTCTTGGTAGAGGAGCTACGGCCACCTTTTTTGGGCCCATCTTATTCAGATGTCAGAGCAGCAGGCCGCAGTTGCACGAGTTGCAGAGTTGTCTGTGGCCACACGTGACGTCACGTGAGGTTGTGCTACAAATACCGCAGCACGACTTCTTCCTGGCACTGATGATGAACGATGAGGCTGATTCGTCTTTGTGCACCTAAAAGAAAACAAAGCCAGAGGATCATCAGTTAAATAAATGTTGCATATGTCGTGCTTCAATTAATAGTTTGCAACTAGGCATTTATTATTATTACAACACACCCCAAAACGGGAAGACCAAAAATAAATATTGCAAATTTATTTCTAATAAAAAATGGATGTTTACATTAATAGAAGAGACACCACACAGAGAGAGTTGTTTCATGCACCACTGAGTACCCCTGGGCATAAAGCATGAAAGCAAGGCATACTGGGTACAGCAGGCCTATGGCACAAAGCACACTGCCTGGCTTCAAAATGGCCCATGGCCTTGACCCCCACCCACATAGCCAGGACCTGCCTGTACCAGGCCTCAAAATGGCCCCCACCCACTTGGCCAGGCCCCAACAACACCCCAAAAAAATCGAAAAACACATAAAAATAACCACAATCCAATGCCATCCATGCCCTCAATGATGTTTAAATTCAGGACACCCCACAGAAAGACTTCGTCCATGCACCACTCACTACCCCTGGGCCTATTGGAAGAAAGCAAGGCAAACTGGGTGCAGGCCTGAGCACACTGCCTGGCTTCAAAATGACCCCTTGACCCCCAGCCACATGGCCAGGCCCTGCCTGGACCAGGCCTCAAAATGGCCTCCACCCTCATGGCCAGGCCCCAACACCACCCCAAAAAGTAAAAAAACACACAAAAATCACCACAATTCAATGCCATCCATGCCCTCAATGATGTTTAAATTCAAGATACCCCACAGAAAGACTTGGTCCATGCACCACTGAATACCCCTGGGCCTAATGGATGAAAGCAAGGCAAACTTGGTGCAGGCCTGAGCACACTACCTGGCTTCAAAATGGCCCCTTGACCCCCAGCCACATGGTCAGGCCCTGTCTGGACAACGCCTCAAAATGGCCCCCACCCACATGGCCAGGCCCCAACAACACCCCAAGAAGTCGAAAAACACACAAACATCACCACAATCTAATGCCATCCATGCCCTCAATGATGTTTAAATTCAAGACACCCCACAGAAAGACTTGGTCCATGCACCACTCACTACCCCTGGGCATACTGGCTAGTGTGGCTTTACAGGCACCCCAAAATTTTAAAAAATAAAATCCACACATAGTGAGCTAAAATTCAATGACATGAATGAGATTTAAGTTCAACAAAACTCACAGAAACAGTTGTATCATGCACCTATGACAAACCTTGGGCCTACTGGATACTGTGGCTACCCACAATATATATTTTTTAAAGTTGTGAAAAAGTTTTAAAATTGTAGTTACAGCAACTGCAATGCCCCAAACAAACAACACCAATTTACTTGTAAAATCTCAAATCCAAAAGTGATCCAAAGTCCAAAAAGTCCTCAAATACAAATATCCAGCAGCAGCCACAAAGAGTAATCCTTCCAGCTACAGATCCAAATGTAAACTGACCAGGACATGGACAAAGCACTAGGAGGAGCCTGCTGGACAGGAACAGGAAGTTGGAGACTCTGGGGGAATTCCTTCCCTCCCCCCCCAAAAATGGACTCCTTGCACAAAAAAAGTGCAGCCAAATGTCAATCTGAGTAGTTATTCTGATAAAAATCATAATTTTCAGAAGGTGTATGCTGCCTGCGGTGGATTTCTTGTGCAGAATTGCAATTTTTGCAAGTTAGGGAAAGCGAGCTGTTCAAATCTCCCGCCGGATGTCTGCTGCGCGCCGCATCTACGTGTTCACAATTGTTTACTCCCGTGATATGTGATCGCGGGCTCGTATGACGTACTCGCGCTGTCAAACTCTTGCTGTGCAAGATGGCGGGCTGCGATAACGTACTCCCGGTCGTAAAACTCTCACGCTATCATGCAAAATGGCGCAGCACACTCACACCTAGAGGAAAAACAACTCGGGGAGCTCAGAATCACAGTAAGTCAGCGCCGGGAGCGCAATATTGTATTTATGAAGCGCGACCAAGCAAAAAAATCCGCCAGCTTGCGAATTGCTGAATTTTGGGCAAATTCACGCGATTTGCGTACCCCAAATTTGCCAAAAATCCGCAAATTCCACGAACGGAACGGATTTTCAGCACACACTTAGGCACAGCCAGGATCCGGAATAGAACACCACAATACATTTAAGTATGTAGGAAATACCATACTACTTGGTTAATCTGCTGTTTCTGTTTTGTAATAAAGGGTTCTACTATGCTGCACATAATGTTCATATTTTGTTTGACAGAAACTTTCACATCTCTTTCTGGGATTGTATCCATTTCATTATGGAGGCTTGTGCTGCACCTGACCATGCTATACCTTTTTTAAGTGTGTGAGGTTTGCATGTTGTATTTTCTCTGTATTATTAAAGCTAGCACCTTTGCTCCTGTTGTAACTTTTTTTTTTTTTTTAATTTGTTTTTATTGTTGCTGTCACATGTTATACAAACACTTTTAATCAGTTATCAGTGCAGCTTCAACATTCAGCTGCCTCCAATCATTTGAGCAACTTTTCAAATTTTATCTTTTATCTACGTTTCAACTTACAACCAACGGGTCCTGACACATTTTCGCTGACAAAATTAACTTATTCCAGTTTCATGGGTAAAAACTTGTCAAGTCAATATACATAGTTTATAGTTTATCAAGTACCTAGCAACATAGCGATCCGTAAGGCTCCTGCATCCCATTGTATCCATTGCCCCTCCCCCTGCCATCACTCCTCCCCCTCATTCAATCTCCTCATCCTCCTCTGCGCTATCAATATCGTCATCCTCAGGCAGTGGCTCGCAGATTTCCCCCCTATATATGTTCCAAGGTGACCATATTTTATTCCATTTACGTGGGTTATGCCTCTGCTGATATACTGCTCTTTCCGTCATCATCAACATATCCATATTTCTGCACCACTGCGCCAGGGTCGGGGTGTTTTGCGCCCCCCAGTTCATTGCTATATCACGTTTTGCCGATTTACAAAAAGGGGGTGGTGATGAACAGAGTGTCTGAGTTAAACAGACCACTCTTACCCAGTCCAAAGATCAGGGCTTGATCCATCACCGTTATTTATCTCACTGCCCCATCCCAGCTCAGAACCTGGCTATATGCAAATCAGTCTGTCCCTGGCCTAGTGCATCATGGGAACAGGGCAGACTAAACTACCAAGCCAATTCTTCACCAGAAAGGAGACAAGCTACCGGGGACCGGTTTCTGGCATTTCAGCCTTCTTCGGCCCGGCTTGCTTGAATCCTGATGGAGCAGTGAGAAAGGGACTCATGTCTGAGTATACCCTGCCACACCTATAGTGGCCAAAAACGATTTACAAAAAGGGGGTGGTGATGAACAGAGTGTCTGAGTTAAACAGACCACTCTTACCCAGTCCAAAGATCAGGGCTTGATCCATCACCGTTATTTATCTCACTGCCCCATCCCAGCTCAGAACCTGGCTATATGCAAATCAGTCTGTCCCTGGCCCAGTGCATCATGGGAACAGGGCAGACTAAACTACCAAGCCAATTCTTCACCAGAAAGGAGACAAGCTACCGGGGACCGGTTTCTGGCATTTCAGCCTTCTTCGGCCCGGCTTGCTTGAATCCTGATGGAGCAGTGAGAAAGGGACTCATGTCTGAGTATACCCTGCCACACCTATAGTGGCCAAAAACGATTTACAAAAAGGGGGTGGTGATGAACAGAGTGTCTGAGTTAAACAGACCACTCTTACCCAGTCCAAAGATCAGGGCTTGATCCATCACCGTTATTTATCTCACTGCCCCATCCCAGCTCAGAACCTGGCTATATGCAAATCAGTCTGTCCCTGGCCCAGTGCATCATGGGAACAGGGCAGACTAAACTACCAAGCCAATTCTTCACCAGAAAGGAGACAAGCTACCGGGGACCGGTTTCTGGCATTTCAGCCTTCTTCGGCCCGGCTTGCTTGAATCCTGATGGAGCAGTGAGAAAGGGACTCATGTCTGAGTATACCCTGCCACACCTATAGTGGCCAAAAACGATTTACAAAAAGGGGGTGGTGATGAACAGAGTGTCCGAGTTAAACAGACCACTCTTACCCAGTCCAAAGATCAGGGCTTGATCCATCACCGTTATTTATCTCACTGCCCCATCCCAGCTCAGAACCTGGCTATATGCAAATCAGTCTGTCCCTGGCCCAGTGCATCATGGGAACAGGGCAGACTAAACTACCAAGCCAATTCTTCACCAGAAAGGAGACAAGCTACCGGGGACCGGTTTCTGGCATTTCAGCCTTCTTCGGCCCGGCTTGCTTGAATCCTGATGGAGCAGTGAGAAAGGGACTCATGTCTGAGTATACCCTGCCACACCTATAGTGGCCAAAAACGATTTACAAAAAGGGGGTGGTGATGAACAGAGTGTCTGAGTTAAACAGACCACTCTTACCCAGTCCAAAGATCAGGGCTTGATCCATCACCGTTATTTATCTCACTGCCCCATCCCAGCTCAGAACCTGGCTATATGCAAATCAGTCTGTCCCTGGCCCAGTGCATCATGGGAACAGGGCAGACTAAACTACCAAGCCAATTCTTCACCAGAAAGGAGACAAGCTACCGGGGACCGGTTTCTGGCATTTCAGCCTTCTTCGGCCCGGCTTGCTTGAATCCTGATGGAGCAGTGAGAAAGGGACTCATGTCTGAGTATACCCTGCCACACCTATAGTGGCCAAAAACGATTTACAAAAAGGGGTGGTGATGAACAGAGTGTCTGAGTTAAACAGACCACTCTTACCCAGTCCAAAGATCAGGGCTTGATCCATCACCGTTATTTATCTCACTGCCCCATCCCAGCTCAGAACCTGGCTATATGCAAATCAGTCTGTCCCTGGCCCAGTGCATCATGGGAACAGGGCAGACTAAACTACCAAGCCAATTCTTCACCAGAAAGGAGACAAGCTACCGGGGACCGGTTTCTGGCATTTCAGCCTTCTTCGGCCCGGCTTGCTTGAATCCTGATGGAGCAGTGAGAAAGGGACTCATGTCTGAGTATACCCTGCCACACCTATAGTGGCCAAAAACGATTTACAAAAAGGGGGTGGTGATGAACAGAGTGTCTGAGTTAAACAGACCACTCTTACCCAGTCCAAAGATCAGGGCTTGATCCATCACCGTTATTTATCTCACTGCCCCATCCCAGCTCAGAACCTGGCTATATGCAAATCAGTCTGTCCCTGGCCCAGTGCATCATGGGAACAGGGCAGACTAAACTACCAAGCCAATTCTTCACCAGAAAGGAGACAAGCTACCGGGGACCGGTTTCTGGCATTTCAGCCTTCTTCGGCCCGGCTTGCTTGAATCCTGATGGAGCAGTGAGAAAGGGACTCATGTCTGAGTATACCCTGCCACACCTATAGTGGCCAAAAACGATTTACAAAAAGGGGGTGGTGATGAACAGAGTGTCTGAGTTAAACAGACCACTCTTACCCAGTCCAAAGATCAGGGCTTGATCCATCACCGTTATTTATCTCACTGCCCCATCCCAGCTCAGAACCTGGCTATATGCAAATCAGTCTGTCCCTGGCCCAGTGCATCATGGGAACAGGGCAGACTAAACTACCAAGCCAATTCTTCACCAGAAAGGAGACAAGCTACCGGGGACCGGTTTCTGGCATTTCAGCCTTCTTCGGCCCGGCTTGCTTGAATCCTGATGGAGCAGTGAGAAAGGGACTCATGTCTGAGTATACCCTGCCACACCTATAGTGGCCAAAAACGATTTACAAAAAGGGGGTGGTGATGAACAGAGTGTCTGAGTTAAACAGACCACTCTTACCCAGTCCAAAGATCAGGGCTTGATCCATCACCGTTATTTATCTCACTGCCCCATCCCAGCTCAGAACCTGGCTATATGCAAATCAGTCTGTCCCTGGCCCAGTGCATCATGGGAACAGGGCAGACTAAACTACCAAGCCAATTCTTCACCAGAAAGGAGACAAGCTACCGGGGACCGGTTTCTGGCATTTCAGCCTTCTTCGGCCCGGCTTGCTTGAATCCTGATGGAGCAGTGAGAAAGGGACTCATGTCTGAGTGTTGGTGTTGGATCTAGCCCTGATCTCTTGACTGGGTGAGAGCTTTCTGCTTAATTCAGAGACTCTGTCCCTCACCACCCCTTGTTGTAAATATTTTTGTCCACCCTAAGCGTGGAAGGGTATTCTCAGATGTGAGACCCTTGCTCATTGCACCATCAGAATTCAAGCAAACCGGGCCGAAGACGGCTGTAATGCCAGAAACCGGTCCCCGGGAGCTTGTTTCCTTCCCAGTGTAAGAATTGGCTTTTGTAGTTTGGTTTGACCTGTTCCCATCATGCACTGGGACAGGAACAGACTCATTTGCATACAGCCAGGTTCTGAAACTGGGATGGTGCAGTGAGCTAAAAAACCGTGTTGGATCTAGCCCTGATCTCTTGACTGGGTGAGAGCTTTCTGCTTAATTCAGAGACTTTGTCCCTCACCACCCCTTGTTGTAAATATTTTTGTCCACCCTAAGCGTGGAAGGGTATTCTCAGATGTGAGACCCTTGCTCATTGCACCATCAGAATTCAAGCAAACCGGGCCGAAGACGGCTGTAATGCCAGAAACCGGTCCCCGGGAGCTTGTTTCCTTCCCAGTGTAAGAATTGGCTTTTGTAGTTTGGTTTGCCCTGTTCCCATCATGCACTGGGACAGGAACAGACTAATTTGCATACAGCCAGGTTCTGAAACTGGGATGGTGCAGTGAGCTAAAAAACGGTGTTGGATCTAGCCCTGATCTCTTGACTGGGTGAGAGCTTTCTGCTTAATTCAGAGACTCTGTCCCTCACCACCCCTTGTTGTAAATATTTTTGTCCACCCTAAGCGTGGAAGGGTATTCTCAGATGTGAGACCCTTGCTCATTGCACCATCAGAATTCAAGCAAACCGGGCCGAAGACGGCTGTAATGCCAGAAACCGGTCCCCGGGAGCTTGTTTCCTTCCCAGTGTAAGAATTGGCTTTTGTAGTTTGGTTTGCCCTGTTCCCATCATGCACTGGGACAGGAACAGACTAATTTGCATACAGCCAGGTTCTGAAACTGGGATGGTGCAGTGAGCTAAAAAACGGTGTTGGATCTAGCCCTGATCTCTTGACTGGGTGAGAGCTTTCTGCTTAATTCAGAGACTCTGTCCCTCACCACCCCTTGTTGTAAATATTTTTGTCCACCCTAAGCGTGGAAGGGTATTCTCAGATGTGAGACCCTTGCTCATTGCACCATCAGAATTCAAGCAAACCGGGCCGAAGACGGCTGTAATGCCAGAAACCGGTCCCCGGGAGCTTGTTTCCTTCCTGTGTAAGAATTGGCTTTTGTAGTTTGGTTTGCCCTGTTCCCATCATGCACTGGGACAGGAACAGACTAATTTGCATACAGCCAGGTTCTGAAACTGGGATGGTGCAGTGAGCTAAAAAACGGTGTTGGATCTAGCCCTGATCTCTTGACTGGGTGAGAGCTTTCTGCTTAATTCAGAGACTCTGTCCCTCACCACCCCTTGTTGTAAATATTTTTGTCCACCCTAAGCGTGGAAGGGTATTCTCAGATGTGAGACCCTTGCTCATTGCACCATCAGAATTCAAGCAAACCGGGCCGAAGACGGCTGTAATGCCAGAAACCGGTCCCCGGGAGCTTGTTTCCTTCCCAGTGTAAGAATTGGCTTTTGTAGTTTGGTTTGCCCTGTTCCCATCATGCACTGGGACAGGAACAGACTAATTTGCATACAGCCAGGTTCTGAAACTGGGATGGTGCAGTGAGCTAAAAAACGGTGTTGGATCTAGCCCTGATCTCTTGACTGGGTGAGAGCTTTCTGCTTAATTCAGAGACTCTGTCCCTCACCACCCCTTGTTGTAAATATTTTTGCCCACCCTAAGCGTGGAAGGGTATTCTCAGATGTGAGACCCTTGCTCATTGCACCATCAGAATTCAAGCAAACCGGGCCGAAGACGGCTGTAATGCCAGAAACCGGTCCCCGGGAGCTTGTTTCCTTCCCAGTGTAAGAATTGGCTTTTGTAGTTTGGTTTGCCCTGTTCCCATCATGCACTGGGACAGGAACAGACTAATTTGCATACAGCCAGGTTCTGAAACTGGGATGGTGCAGTGAGCTAAAAAACGGTGTTGGATCTAGCCCTGATCTCTTGACTGGGTGAGAGCTTTCTGCTTAATTCAGAGACTCTGTCCCTCACCACCCCTTGTTGTAAATATTTTTGTCCACCCTAAGCGTGGAAGGGTATTCTCAGATGTGAGACCCTTGCTCATTGCACCATCAGAATTCAAGCAAACCGGGCCGAAGACGGCTGTAATGCCAGAAACCGGTCCCCGGGAGCTTGTTTCCTTCCCAGTGTAAGAATTGGCTTTTGTAGTTTGGTTTGCCCTGTTCCCATCATGCACTGGGACAGGAACAGACTAATTTGCATACAGCCAGGTTCTGAAACTGGGATGGTGCAGTGAGCTAAAAAACGGTGTTGGATCTAGCCCTGATCTCTTGACTGGGTGAGAGCTTTCTGCTTAATTCAGAGACTCTGTCCCTCACCACCCCTTGTTGTAAATATTTTTGTCCACCCTAAGCGTGGAAGGGTATTCTCAGATGTGAGACCCTTGCTCATTGCACCATCAGAATTCAAGCAAACCGGGCCGAAGACGGCTGTAATGCCAGAAACCGGTCCCCGGGAGCTTGTTTCCTTCCCAGTGTAAGAATTGGCTTTTGTAGTTTGGTTTACCCTGTTCCCATCATGCACTGGGACAGGAACAGACTAATTTGCATACAGCCAGGTTCTGAAACTGGGATGGTGCAGTGAGCTAAAAAACGGTGTTGGATCTAGCCCTGATCTCTTGACTGGGTGAGAGCTTTCTGCTTAATTCAGAGACTCTGTCCCTCACCACCCCTTGTTGTAAATATTTTTGTCCACCCTAAGCGTGGAAGGGTATTCTCAGATGTGAGACCCTTGCTCATTGCACCATCAGAATTCAAGCAAACCGGGCCGAAGACGGCTGTAATGCCAGAAACTGGTCCCCGGGAGCTTGTTTCCTTCCCAGTGTAAGAATTGGCTTTTGTAGTTTGGTTTGCCCTGTTCCCATCATGCACTGGGACAGGAACAGACTAATTTGCATACAGCCAGGTTCTGAAACTGGGATGGTGCAGTGAGCTAAAAAACGGTGTTGGATCTAGCCCTGATCTCTTGACTGGGTGAGAGCTTTCTGCTTAATTCAGAGACTCTGTCCCTCACCACCCCTTGTTGTAAATATTTTTGTCCACCCTAAGCGTGGAAGGGTATTCTCAGATGTGAGACCCTTGCTCATTGCACCATCAGAATTCAAGCAAACCGGGCCGAAGACGGCTGTAATGCCAGAAACCAGTCCCCGGGAGCTTGTCAACATTTTGTCAACAATCCCTTGTTGTACAGCGGGGCCAGCAGGGTGTTCATGCCTAGTTGACTCCTGTCAGCCCGGTATGCCGGGTCATCCTGTGCAACATGGATCCACTGGTTGATCACCTTAAGGTGGGCTGCCCAGTAGTACAATTCAAGGTTTGGGAGCGCTATCCCCCCGCTATACCAGTCTCTAACCAGTTTCAATTGTGCGACTCTGGCCGGCTTGTTTCCCCACAACAGGCCCGACACTTGTGCTGCCACCTGGCGGAAAAACGATGGTGGCACCGTCGCCGGCGTGTTCTCCAGGACATACAAGAGGCGCGGCAGTGCCATCATTTTGAAGAGTGCCGCCCTTCCCATCAGAGTTAGAGGGAGGGTCTTCCAGTGGCGCACGTCTGCATTTAGCCTGTCCAGTAGTGGCTGAAGGTTCAGGTCCTGAAAGGTTGCTTGGTCTCGTGTAATACGAATCCCTAGGTACTTGAAGGAGAAGGGCTCCACCAGCAACGGGCATTCAGCATTCAGAGGCGGTGGAGTGCCACTTATCAAGTAGAGGACCGATTTTGACCAGTTGATTTTATACCCCGACGCCGTACCATGTTTCTCACAGAGAGCCAACAGGACCGGCACACCATTCGCGAGGTCCGTAAGATAGATTAACATGTCGTCGGCGTAGAGGGAGATTCTATCCTCCCACTCGCCTCCCCAGTGGATGCCTTTCAGCAGCTGAGTGGTTCTGATAACCGTCGCCAAGGGTTCCAACACTAAGGCGAATAGCAGCGGTGAGAGCGGGCAACCCTGTCTCGTGCCTCTCGCCAGCGGGAGCTCTCTTGAGATGTGGCCATTGGCCGTCACCCGTGCTACGGGGCTGGTGTATAGTAGCCTGACCCAGGATATGAATTTCGCTCCAATACCCATATGTTCCAGCACCTCGAAGAGATAGCGCCACTCCACCATGTCGAATGCCATTTTGGCATCCAATGACAATACCGCCGCCTGTTCCTCCAACAGTGGAGCGCGTGCCAGCACGCCGTGGAGCCGTCGAAGGTTCATCGCCGTGCTCCGGTGAGGCATAAAGCACGACTGGTCCGGATGAATTAGATGCGCCAGATGAGGCAGCAGTCTAGTGGCCAATAATTTCGCCAAAATTTTACTTTCGGCGTTAAGGAGAGAGATTGGTCGGTATGACCCACAGTCATCAGGGGGTTTACCGGGTTTCGGAATTGCGATTATAGTGGCCGTGCGTTGGTCGGGCGGCAGTTGCCCCTTCTCCCGGCACTCCTTGTACATTTGGAGTAGAGGCGTAGATAACGTCTCCGCCATGGTCTTGTACCATTCAATCGGCACACCGTTTGGGCCAAGCGCTTTCCCTGGGTGTAACGCCGCAATAGCCACCTGTATCTCCTCGGCTGTCGGGTCCGAGTCCAGCTCGTCTCGATCGTCTTGTGATAGAGTACGCATGGGCACTCCAGCTAGAGACCCCTCCGCCATCTCCCGGGTGACCTCGAATTCAGGGGAATATACTGATTGGAAATGGTCCGCTAGTATGTCCACTATTTGAGACGGTCTGGTCTGCACCACGCCCTCTGGGTCTTTTAATTGCAGTATGGCTCTCTGCCCTCCCCGTTTCTTTTCCAACCAGGCCAACAGTTTACCCGCCTTGTCGCCTATATCGTACACCCTGTTCGTTGTTGCTGCCATATTCTCCAGCACCCCGCGTCGCACATGGGCCGCGTGACATTGCTGGCACAGTCGGAGCGCATGTTGTGTGTCACCGGTCGGGTCCCTCTCATGATCTCGCGTGGCCCTCTCAAGTTGGTCTTCTAAATCTACCAGTTCCCGACGCCGTGTGTGCCTATGATGTGTTATAGCGGAGATGGCCTGCCCGCGCAGAACCGTTTTGTAGGCTTCCCACAGGGTTGTAGGGGAACCAACTGACCCTGTATTTTCGGTGAAGTAGGTTCTCGTACCCCTTTTCAATGCCTTGGCTACTGTCGATTCCCGAAGGTATCCTGGGTGGATGGGGTAGATGCGTTTGTGTGTCCGTTCTTGATTGGAAAGAGTCAGTGTTAGGGGAATGATCTGAGACCCCTCGTGGACGGTTTTGAGCTTCGGTTATTGCGAGGAGGCCCCCCCTCCAGTGTGAGGAGGTAGTCAATTCGTGATAGGCTGTCATGAACCGCCGAGTAATATGTGTATTGTCGGTCGTTTGGGTGGGACCGTCTCCATATGTCGATCAACCCCTGCGCTTCCATGAAGTCATGCAATCGGGAGGGCCCCGGTGTTTGTGTGCGCACAGGGAAGCGGTCCATTGAATTATGTGCCACAGCATTGAAGTCTCCCCCTAAAATAAGATCCCCCTCTGGCAGGTCTAGTAAGAATTTTCCCAACTCTGGGAGGGCCGTGGCGTGCAGTGCCGGTGGAATATACACCGAGACCACGTTCAGCGGTTTTCCCTCCCATTGCCCATGTGTCGCCACAAAGCGCCCCTGTGTGTCCGTTTTAGTGGATTGGGTTATGAATCTTGATGATCTGTGCATCAGTATTCCCGTGCCACGGGACCCCTTTGTAAATTCAGAGTGAACAATCATACTGTACCCCTTGCTATCTAGGGCCCTTGTCGCTGCGCCAGTGAGATGCGTTTCCTGCAGTAGGACCAGGGCGGGATTCAGTCTCTTAATGCCTTGTAGCACTAGCCCCCTTTTAATTTTGTCTCCCAGCCCCCTTACATTCCAGGACATAAGGTTCAACGGGGATGCCTGCCCTACATTATCGTCTCCTCCCACCATGCTTGGTGAAATGTATTGTGTGGTCAGGATCGTTAGGCGCCAAGCCTCTTATGAAGTTAGCATGAGTGGTACCGCTATTCTACGCGCTTGTGTCAGAAGTGTCGTGTCTAAACCCTGAAAACTAACAAAAGACCCAAAACCTGCCCTCCCCCCAACTCCCCCCCTCCCTGCCCCCCTGCTCAACGGACTTACAACTGCCCGCCCCCCCAACTCAGCAGAGTGCCCGCTCCCAACCCAAAACATAGTACTTGCTCGCTGGGGTGAAGGACTCTCCGGAGTCGGCGGCCCCCTCCTTTGGCCGCGGAGGTCCTCAGCCCAGTGTCCAAGGCGGCATTGTCGGACAGCATTACAGTCAAGTCAAGTAGACAATATCCGGGGATCACTGTTCTCCGTCATCGCCCCCTTCCTGAACATCATTCAGAGGCGAGAGTGGCTCCGCTTCCTCGCCGGTTGATTGTGAGCCCCGCTGAGACCCACCAGTGCGGTTCTTCGTCTGCCTGCCGGAGCGGCGAGGGAGGCCCGCCGTCCGCCACCCCTCCAGCCAGTCCTGTGCTGCTTCCGGGTTGTCGAAAAACCAAGTCTTGTTGTCGGCCACAATCCGGAGTTTGGCCGGAAAAAGCATTGAATAAGGGATTTCTCTGGCTCTCAGTTCTTTCTTTACCTCGAAGAAAGTTCTCCTTCTCCGTGCGACCTCCGCCGTGTAGTCCGGAAAAAAGGCTAGCGTGGAGTTTTGAATCTTGATGGGGGGTGAGGTTCTTGCCGCCTGTGGAATGACATCTCGATCCCTGAAATTAAAGAGCCGTGCTATAATCGGCCTGGGGTTAGCGCCCGCTTGCCGGCGCCCTCCAGGGACTCTGTGTGCCCTCTCTACTGTGAAAAAATTGGAGAGTCCCTTAGGCTGTAGATGCTGTTTGATCAGATTCTCCACGTACAAATCCATTGTCCTCGTGTCTTCCGATTCCGGCACACCTATTATACGTATGTTATTGCGCCTCGAGCGCCCTTCCTGGTCGTCAAGCTTGTCACGCAGTTCCTTATTTTCTTTCGAGACACGTTCCATACTAATCTGCAGTTCCGACACATCTTCCACCAAGGCTTTGGTCACCACTTCCATCTGGTTCACTTTCTCCGTCATTTTGTGGAAATCTGCACGAATTAGTGTAATTTCGGCCGAGATCGACCCCACCGTGGCTTGCACCTGTGTGAGGGCCCGCATGACATCATCCAGGGTCGCCTTCTTGCCCCCTGTCGACTCCCCTGTCTTGCCCATCTGTGACCTCGCGTCCGGTGGGGAGGCATCGGATTTTTCATATGCGAAGCGGTCTAGGCGGGAGTGCGCCGCGTTGTTTTTCGGCCCTTTGCCGGCCATCCTGGATGCGGAGCTGAACACTCAGACCCCCGGTCGGTTCTGCCCGGTCTTCAGCCCTCCGTCGGGGCAGCCCCTCCCCTCTCAAGACTTTGCGACGTACACGGGATCACCGTCCACCCGTAGTCGTGGCCCTCGGTGGTCTGACGTGGTACCTGAGCTCGCCTCCGGTCAGTTATAGTGGCTGTGTGTGATCCTCTGTTTGCCGCTACCTGTGAGGCCAGTGAGGTGGGTGCTTCCACAGATGACTAATCCCAGCCGTGGGGTGTCAGCGAGTCTCTTGCTATGGGGATGCTTCCGTTTCGCCCCAGCTATGCCGTGTGTGCAGTCCCGCTTTGCGGTCTTGGAGACTTCCACTTCACCCTCGCAGCCGCTGCATTGTCTATGGGGCCCCTGATGATGCCGGCCCGCGTCCGGGAGAAAGGATCAGTGTGGGCGGGTTTGTATCGCACACTATGTTCCTGTGCACGCTCGCCCCACCCTTACTCAGCGGGGGGGGCCCGGTAGCTAAGCCCCGTCGTACCGGGTGGCGGAATTGCCTGGTGATGGTACCTGTGGTCCGCCAGCGTTGCCTACTCCGCTGCGGCGGGCAAGGGACCCCCACCGGGTCTTCAAAATGGCGGGCCCCGCTCTGGATTCGGCCACGCCGAGCGCCCGTAATCAACTTCTCCGGTCGTCCGGACCGCTCCCCTCCACTCAGCGAGGGGGCGCCTGGGGTCCCGTCTGGGGCTCTCGAGGTCCGGTTGTGGGTGCAGGACGCAGGGGAGCCTCCCCCTCCGTGATCGGTGCGGGCAGGCACTTCCGGCCGCACTCTGCCCAGGTCAGCTCACTTCCTGTCGGCGTGTTAGCCCAGGCGATTCCCCGGCTCAGGATTTCCTCAGGGGCCCACACGGGGTCCGTTACTACTGGTCTCCCCGGTCTCGGATTTCACTTCCCTCTTGTCCGTACCTCTGCCACCCGGTCCTAGGCATCAGTACCTGCCCGCATGTGTCATTTGTGTCCCGGATCAGCTATCGGATGTTGTAGGAGGCCGCTTCAGCCGCGGAGCTCTCCTTCTAAGCAGCCGCCATCATCGGCTGCTAGCCACGCCCCCCCCTGTTGTAACTTTTTAATGTCAGTGAAGCTTGAGGTTTATTATTCTGTGCAAATGAAACATGCACTGCAGCTTCCCATCTTAAACCTCTTCTGTTTGAGAGAAGGTTCCACTGGTGCCAAAAGTCTAGTATTCCCTGTTGTAACTTTATTGAAGAAGTGGTATACTGCGGTCTACACAGTACCATTGTGTATGAGTGCAGATTACACTGTCGATGCCTATAATATACCTATTCCTGCCAAATTGTTTTTTGGGTTTTTTTTGCACTGAATTGCAAGTGTTGAAATAAATTTTGTTTCAGTCTGTTGAAAATGTTCCCTTTCTGCAGGGCCCCCCCCAGATTTAGCCCACAGCTGCTGATCACGTTCTTTGTTGGCCTTAGGGCTCTTTGCACTTTAACCCTGCTAACCAGCAGTAGAGTTATTCTGCTCTCCTTCATAAACATGGTATGATTGGCATATACCTAGGCTGTGGGGTTTTAGGTTTAAACCTATAATAACTGATAAAACCCCACTGAAAGAAAAATAGCCCTCACCAGTGAAAACATATAACCACTGAAAAAACACCTGTACAACCACAAACTAAATGCCATTCAAAGAAAAGAAAAAGAGAGTGAAAGTGTCATTTTTTTCTTCCTGAAGGGGTCAATACAATGTAACTTTGTTATACAAGCTAGCAGTAAGAAAGACTGGCTAACTTTATTCCGCTTGAGTTTTGTTCTTTAGGGATGCCACTAAAATATTGTTTCTTCTTCCTTTTACGTTTTTTGGTTTTGTGGCCTTTGGTCTAAACATGCAGAGTTTAGTTTCATGTTTTAGGTCTAGTTTAATCATTTTATAAACTATAGAGAATCAGGAAATATCAAACTCATATTTGATATTTTGGCTGCATATGATTCTTTCACTGATAGGTAAAATGACTGGTTTCATAAAAATCTTTCCTAATATGTGTCATCACATTTACCCACAGAGAATGGGTAAAAACCCTTAACACATCAGACCATAGTTTCTAGTGGGTCAGTATTGATAGTAGGGGAATTGCCAACACCTCAGGCTTTAAACATTCAATGCAAGGTATAGTGACAAGTATATATATATCATCAAGCATCTGGCATAGTGGTGAAAACATGACACCAGACTTTTGGAAAACATGGAACGCATTGTCACTTGTAATGCTCCGCAAAAAAGGTTCTTTCCAAGTTAAACAAAGATTGGAGTGATATTGTTTGTATTTGCAGTGATTCAGCTACGTATATAAAAAAGTTGTGTGATGACCTGTCAAAATTGGTACCCGAGCTGAAGTGATTCCCTGTAGGAGATCCTTGTCACTTGTTAGATGGTATGCTGAAAGCATCTTTATAATCTTCAGAGTTAATGAAGGATGCTATTGACTTTTTAGTCTATTCTGGTGCACTGTTTCTTATGCACTGGAACTAAAACACAAATATGTATCATTTTATGCTTTATGTGGCATCAAAGAAAGAGTCATTCCAACTGTGTCCCTTAGCTGATGGTTCTCAGCCCAAGGGGTTATGAATGCTGAGAGGGCCTTTTCATAGAAGTTTACATAGGAAGGAAAGGGTGAGTGCACATGACCCAAAGACTCACTGAAGAAGTATTGTATGGTGTACTACAATAAGATTAATTTGCAAAAATCTCTTTGGACCTCATATACACTATAAGTACACTGTCTATAACCATGTTCTTTCAGTGCAATGAGCAAGCAATAATAAAAGCAAAACGTTCCATAAAAAACATAAAAACACTTTTCTGTTTCTTTTAGTGGCGCAAAAATGTGTAACCACTGATAACAACTGTTTTTTAGGATATTGAAAACACTGAAAACCCTCCACCAGAATTTACCAAAAATAGAAACTGAAAACAGGAAAGCCTACATATACCTATTCTGCACATTTATTAACTTACAACTCTCAAGTTTATTGTACTACATGCACCCAGATCTGGTAAATTAAATTCTACTATTGGGCTACAGCACACATCGTGCCACCCACTTCAGTTGCAGTGTAAAACATGTCTCCAAGCCTGCCATTATGACAAGGCAGTACAAACTTTTTGCCGGACCTACACTTTCTTTTTTAATACTTATAAGTCAACCCTAAGGTGGACCCTACATGTTCACAGGGCAAGGTTTGTGATATTTAAAAAGTAGGACATGTATATTTAATGTCTTACATGTCCTGGTATTGAAAAACCTCCAAAGTCATATTTAACTGTTACAAGGCTGTCTCTCCCTTAAGCTAACACTAGTTTAAACTATGTCATTTAATATATGCTAAACTCCTTTTAATAGTAATTCAAAATCCAAATTAATGGTCAAGTCAGATTTTATATTAATATTTTGGAAATTACACTTTAAGAAAGTTGTCTTTCTCTGCCTAAAACCGAAGTACTTTCCTGCCAGTGTCCATCTGTCACCTGACCCCAGATGGTTCCCTTTTGTTGGGATGTGAATGGCTCCCAGACAGTGGACAAAGTGCCCTGGGAGTGTGTAGAAGGACTGCTCGCTTAACAGGGTAGCCTGGGAGGCTTTGCCTAGCCACTTCCTGAGCTTCAAAAAATGTCTTCCTTGTCACTGATAGATGAAGCTCAATCAATCAAATGGGATTAGTAAAGTGCTGCTTATCACTCATGAGGGTATCCAGGTGTGGGAGGGGGGGTGGGACCTTCGCAGAAGCGTGTCTGCGTTTACCTTGGGCACTGCTGTTTCTTCTTCGTGTCTGTCGCTGCCGGGTGCTGGGCTCCTGACGCCGTCAGTGATCCCTGTTGACGGCGCCTCACACCATCTTGGCTGCCGAGGGGAGGAACTACGGTTCCCAGCATCCCTAGCGGCCGGACACCACCGCCACTTCCTGTCCCGCGCACCAGGAGGTGCACAAAATCGAGGAGCTCCCTCGGTGGAGCGGGGACCTTCGCAGAAGCGTGTCTGCGTTTACCTTGGGCACTGCTGTTTCTTCTTCGTGTCTGTCGCTGCCGGGTGCTGGGCTCCTGACGCCGTCAGTGATCCCTGTTGACGGCGCCTCACACCATCTTGGCTGCCGAGGGGAGGAACTACGGTTCCCAGCATCCCTAGCGGCCGGACACCACCGCCACTTCCTGTCCCGCGCACCAGGAGGTGCACAAAATCGAGGAGCTCCCTCCGCGTCGCGGACGCGCGCGGACGTCGCCGGGCGGAGCCCGGGCAGAGGGCGGGCCGTCTGTGGCCGTCCGTGGACGACTGTGGTCGGGCGGGCCACCCCCCTAAGAACTTCACAACCGTAAGTGTTATACCCAAGCGCAAACATGGGTGATTCCACCATCATAAATACCCACATTGATATATCATCACCGGATGCTGATACCTCTGCCTCAGTCTCCCTGATCACATCTTTTGAAACACTAATTGAAACCGCTTTCAATGAAATTGTAGAGACAGAGAGGAGGTTTTCAATGGGTTCTTATATGATTAACAACATACCAAGTGCTTCCGGAAACACCCATATTACCCCCGAGATCACAGTGGTTAAGCCACCACTTCCATCTGCAGCCGTGCCTACTGTATCGGAAGACGAAAACACAGCTATATATATAGCTACAGATTCTGCCCTATTAAGAACTACAGCAGTTAGCCAACTGGCACCTCTGTCTAAAGAAACCACCCCTATTAGCACACCTGTTTCCCAGGGGGATGTCATTACCCTGGATGTTACGGAGCCCAGCAGTAACAAACCAGGAAGGGGGAAAAGGAAAAGAGGTATCATTAAGCAAAGCACTAATAAAAGAAAACAACCCTTACCAAATAAGCGTCAGCCTACTCCCCAAAGCCTGTGGAACAAACAAAAATCTCTGGGGGTGGCAACTGTACCCACGGAGGAAAAAGTCTCTGTGGATATAGATAATACATCTTTTTCACCCATAACCCACCCTGATGGGAACGGTAATACTGTTTGGACCCAAACAACAATAATGGGAGATAATTATAACTTTTCCAAGCAGAATGGGAACCTAATTGAAACTATAGTAGATACTATTTTTAATCGAGTAGAGAAACTTATGATCAACCAATTTAATAATGTTTTTAAAAGACTGGACAGATTGGACAACCTGGTCAAAAATGTTGAAGCCAAAAGAAAGGGGTCTATTAGCCTGGACCAAATTAGAGCCGACCGTCTTTTAAACGATCTTGAGTCCTTAAGCAACACCCTCTCATCAAAAACACAGGCTGCTTGCATTCCATTGAATAAGGGAACAAAAAACCTGGAATCGTCATCATTATCGCCCATTACACAACCTCCAGCCCAACCACGAACTGTTAATGCAGGGGCTAAGTGTGTAAAACCTAGTACGGCTGTTAACACCATCCCTACCCCTGCACCAAGGAAAATCACTCCTTTGGCCACTACTAATAAAAGCGTAACCAGCAAGGATGGCCACCTTACCCAACCTATTACAGCCACAACATCAGCTGCAAACGATAACATAGGTTCTACTCAAGTAAGGTTAAATAAGTCCCACAAAAACGAAGGGCCGGTGCGTCCTCTACACTTACCACCGGATGCCTGTCCATTTGTTTTGATTTTGGCAGGAGTACCAGTGCTGAGGGAGGATCAGGGGGAAACCTGGGTTCAACTCCGAAACAAATGTATAGACTGGCTAACTAAACACAAAGGGGTCGGATATGACATATCAAGAGAAATAATATCAGCCCGCAGGGTGCCTTGGATTGGACCACTACCTAAAGATAAGGATGGAGATTGTGTAGTTCTTAATTTCAAAAATCCAGGAACTGTAAGACATTTGCTTAATATAAGTGGTAACTGTTCAGCTATTTCCACGGTTGTAACTATGCTACCTTTAAGCTACTTTTACAGACAGCCACCTATGCAATTCCAACCGCCTTTAATGCATTTTTATCCTCCACCAAGGTACCCTCAGCCACCAGCCATGCATTTCCAGCCAGTTGCTTTCCCCTTCAATACATTCAATAGATTTGCACCCCTGTCAGGTTTGGATATGTTGGACTGACCCTCTCTAACTAAGCCAGCTTACTCTGTTGCTTTCCTATCATCTGTCACCAACGGAAATCAGGCAGATATAAATTCTTTGATAGGAAATCCTGTAAGAGGCCAATCTACGAATCATAAGCCCTCGGACTCTGTACTTTCCGTTGTGAGTTGGAATATAGCGGGTCTTAACTCCAAACTGAAAATCAAAGAATGGCTTGACTGGGTGAAAACTAATTGTGACTTATTGTTGCTCCAGGAAACTTGGTGTTTAACTGACCCTACAATGGAGGGCTTCTGCTGCTATAACTCAAAGGCCTTAGCCTCATCTATGGGACGGCCAAGCGGGGGGCTATCCATTTGGTCAAAGATAAAACCAGGGGTACAAATCAAAACGATACCAACACCAGGCAAAAGTTTTATGGCTGTAAAATACATTAATAGGATGATTTTATGTATAATTAATTTTTATAATAATGATTTTGTTAATCATCCCAACGGAAATTTTTTGTCTTTGTTTAGTTTTATTGATGATATCGTTGAGGGTTTGAAATATGGTCATTACGATGGTATTTGTATAGGGGGAGATTTTAATGCTCATATGTATCGCACGAGTGCTCGGTGTCAAAATGGCGAGGAATTAAAGAACATATTAGCCTCACGTAACTTAGTGAATGCCATGGAAATCGCTGGTACTAGCGCCGAAACAAAATTCGCACCCACCTATATAGGCCAAGGCTGCGCCTCAACGATTGATTATGTATTTCTTTGTCCATCTCTGTGTAATATAATTAGAAAAGCTGAGGTTATTTGTAGTACATATAGTGACCACTATCCGCTAAGAATACATCTAGACCATCCTCAGACAAGAAAGGCTGCATTAAAGGTTGAGAGTGGCCCACAAAATCTGGTACTGTCTACCGATAGACTTAGACTAATATGGAAAGGGGCGGACAACAAAGCTATTCTAGCCAATGTAATTAGAAAGCACCCAATGTTAATAGACACTTGCCTGTCCCTTGAGAGCACCGATGAAGTGTTGATTGGGGCATTTGGTAATCTCTGCGGGGCAGTGAGAAGGGAATCCTCTAAACCATCTAGGCCCAATACAGACCACAGCCCACGCTGGTTTGATTCCGCGTGTTCTAAAGCCAATAGGGAATTGAGGGCGGCCTTACAACTAAACCCTAGGGATTTTAACCTAGTGAGAGAACTAAGAACTAAATATAAACTCGCCCTACGGACAAGAACAGAGGCTTTAGTGGTTAACCACTGGGAGTTACTAATACGGAATGTCTCTCTAAAAGACACCGCGGGGTTCTGGAGAGAAGTCAAATCACTCAGGTCTTTTGGTTCTAACATCCAACCAATTAACTGTAACATCAATGGAGAGGACTGGGTGGAGCACTTCTCCAAAATTTACAACATAGCTGCCCCTAGCACAGATTCTATTTTGCTTATAAACAATAATGATCAACTAAACTTCTCAATATCTGAGGTGGAGGATGCAATTTCTGATAGCGCTAGTAATAAAGCCCCTGGCCCTGATGGTCTATCTATCGACCAGATCAAATCGGAAATTAACTTTTGGGCCCCCCTATTATGTAACTTATTTAATCACTTGACCGACAGCTCCATCCCCGAAACCTGGTCGAACAGCGTTATCGTACCAATATTTAAGAAAGGTGACAGGGCCGATCCGGCCTGTTACCGACCGATCTCGCTGATCGACAACACATTAAAAGTCCTTGGTAGGGTACTATTTAAGAGAATAAGGGATTGGGCCGAAGATAACAATGTGTTACACTGCAGCCAATTGGGGTTTAGAAGCCATGTGGGCACTGTTGAGCAGTGTCTCAACCTGAACCTAATCATGGCCAAATATATTATCGTTAAAAAGTCCCCACTTTATTTAGGTTTTATGGATCTGAGTTCCGCTTTTGATTTTGTTAACCGCTCTAGGTTATGGTCACAATTGCTGGAATATGGTTTAGATGATTCTTTAGTATATTTTCTTTCATATCTACACAGGGATCTAAAGGCAAAAGTACGCATTAACAACAAAGGTGAACTATCTGGTGACATTTCCATCCAAAGAGGAGTCCGGCAGGGCTGTGTACTCGCCCCTTTACTTTTTATTTTATATATCAATGGGCTGAGCCCTGCCCTGAGTAAGAACACTAAGGATGTCCCAATTATTAATGGCTCCCCTATCACCACCTTACTTTACGCGGACGACGCTGTATTGATGGGGCGTACCCCAAATGCGTTGCGCTCATTAATTACAGGGTTTGTTGTTTTTATGTCTGATTTAGGTTTGAATACCAACTTTAAAAAATCATTTATCATGAATTGTGGTTTAAAAAGATACAACATCCTTTCAATTAAAAGTGGCGAAAATGAACTAAAATGTACAAGTACCTTCCCCTATTTAGGTTTATTATTCTCTAATACTGGCTCGTGGCAGCATCACACTGCCCTCGCCAGAAATAAGCTTGGCAAATCGATTAATTCAATCTTATCTCTTCGCCAACCTAGAGTGGCAGATGTGATCACCCCATTGTTAAATATCTATCGTACCCAATGTCTGCCAACTGGGACATATGGATCCGAAGTGTGGGGTTATTGTAATAGCTTGCCTCTGCAGCTAGAGGAAAATAGATTTTGCAGGAAGGTATTGGGTGGTATTTCTTGCACGCCCATCTTTATCTGCCACCAAGAACTTAAGTTGTTATATATAGCTGATTTCATAAAGTCAAGGCCTACGCTTTTTTGGTTAAAAACCTGGACAAATCCAGCAGCTTCCTTGACTCGTAGCATAATTTTAGACTGTTTATCTTATGAACGATCCAACCTTATACCTTGGCTAAATGCGGTCAAGAATAGTCTAATTAGTGTCGGACATGGTTCCCTGTTTAGCTCGCCAAATACCATTGTGCCCGCCCATAAGAACATTGTAAAACGGGCACTGTATGAGTTATACAAAGAGGAACGCACGAGAATTGAATTAATGAAACCAGCTATCATTAAATATCTTCCACTAACTGTGACTAACAATATTGTTTTAAATGAATCCTACAAACCCTGTAGATATCTGACATTACCGATAGGTAGATGGAATCGGAGCCTCTTATTCAGGTTCCGTGATGGCAGTATTGTAAATTTATTGAGCTTCCCACTCGGCTATAACAAAAATCTAGAAGAACTTGAATGCCAGTGTTCTGTCGGTGGGAAACAAAGTTTATTGCATTATTTTATCTTTTGTGGCCATTACAAACTGTATATCCATCATTACCTATTGCCAATTTTCAGAAAATACAATCTAAGAGATTTTAAATTGGCATTTAAGTTTTTGCAAATGCTACCAACCGATGATGTCACATTTACCGTAAGCTGCTTCATAAAAGCCTGTGTTAAATCGAGGGCAAGTATGGAACATGCATAACGGTCTTCGGATGCACAACGCACTTTAAACTCTAAAATACAAACTGTATAGAGCTTTTTATTGGTATGGAAACATTGTTACTAGCATTATCTAAACAGAAATTTATGAATGTTTTTCTAAACTGTTTGTGGTATAATTCTATGTAATATGCACTTCTTGTCATATATGCTGCTCATGTCTAATTGGGATGTATTTTAACATTTTTAACTTTTAACTTTGTATATGTCTTTGCGTATTTTAAAAGATTCATCCTGTATGTACTTTTATGGATTTTTCAGAATCCGAATAAAGATCATTTCATTCATTCAAGTCAACCCTAAGGTGGACCCTACATGTTCACAGGGCAAGGTTTGTGATATTTAAAAAGTAGGACATGTATATTTAATGTCTTACATGTCCTGGTATTGAAAAACCTCCAAAGTCATATTTAACTGTTACAAGGCTGTCTCTCCCTTAAGCTAACACTAGTTTAAACTATGTCATTTAATATATGCTAAACTCCTTTTAATAGTAATTCAAAATCCAAATTAATGGTCAAGTCAGATTTTATATTAATATTTTGGAAATTACACTTTAAGAAAGTTGTCTTTTTCTGCCTAAAACCGAAGTACTTTCCTGCCAGTGTCCATCTGTCACCTGACCCCAGATGGTTCCCTTTTGTTGGGATGTGAATGGCTCCCAGACAGTGGACAAAGTGCCCTGGGAGTGTGTAGAAGGACTGCTCGCTTAACAGGGTAGCCTGGGAGGCTTTGCCTAGCCACTTCCTGAGCTTCAAAAAATGTCTTCCTTGTCACTGATAGATGAAGCTCAATCAATCAAATGGGATTAGTAAAGTGCTGCTTATCACTCATGAGGGTATCCAGGTGTGGGAGGGGGGGTGGGAGTTGCTGCTGCTGAAATGGATTAGTCTAAGAGACATGTATTTAGGTCCTTCCTGAATCCATGTAGGTAGGGGCTATATTGAGATGGAGGGTGTGGCCATTCCAGGATTTGGTTGCCTTTAGTGAAAAGGTGCAGTCACTGCTCCTGCTCCTGTGAAGGCGGGGTGTATGGGCCATGAAAAGGGAAGAGGAGAAAAGTATACGGGTACGTTTGTGGAAGTTCCCGCTTTGGTTGAGGTATGCTGGTCCCTGGTTGTGTATGGCTTTGTAGGTGTGGATGAGAAGTTTTACCTGGCATAGTTTTCTGATTGGAAGCCATTGCAGAGATTTGAGGTGGGGGAGTTGTTGGGCCGACTAGGGAGGTCGAGGATGAGCCTGGCTGCTGCACTCCGGAATGTCTGGAGTCTGTTTAGTTGATTTGAGGTGATTCCCATATAGAGGGAGTTGCCGTATACAAGGCAGCTAGTGATGAGGAACTGGGTGATGGTGCATCTGGTGACGATGGGGAGTCAATTGAAGATTTTCCTGAGCATGCACAGGGTGAGGAAACAGAAGGATTAGACAGCATTTATTTGCTTCCCCATTTAGAGCTTTCTGTTCAGTATGATTCAGAGGAGTCGTCGCAAAAGGAGTTGTTGCTACCAAAGATGAGCATTTCTGGTTGTTTCTGTTTTGATTTTGAGGAATCTGTTTTTCATCCAGCTTTCAACACTGGTCATGCATCTGTGGTAATTAGAATTGGTCTTAGTCGGGTCTGAGGAGAGTGAGAGGATGAGCGGAGTATCATCCACTTAGGCGATTCTATTCATGCCATATGATCTGAACAGGGTTTCCAGAGGGGCCATGTGGGTGTTGAATAGGTTCAGGCTTAGGGTGGATCCTTGTGGGATAACCCAGATCATGTTTTTGGACCCGAGGTGAAGGGTGGGAGGTAGATGCTTTGGGTTTGTCCAGAAAGGAAGGACACAATCCATTCAGGGGCTTTACCTGGGAGCCCCATTTGGTGGAGACCGTGCCCGAGGGTGAAGTGGTATACAGTGTTGAATGCTGCAGAGAGATAAAGGAGAATTAGGGCAGTGGTGTTTCCCCTGTCTAGGAAAGTTCTGATTTAATCTCTGGCTGTAATCAGGGTGGTTTTGGTGCTGAAATATGAGTGAAATTGGATTGTGAGGGGTCCTGTAGATTGCTGTTATTCAGGTATGTGGATATTGAGAGGTCTATTGTTTTCTCAAGTACTTTGGCTGGAAATGGCAGTAGGGAGATGGGATGGCAATTTTTTAGGTTTTTGGGGTCCACTGTAGGTTTTTGAGGAGCGGTTTGATTTCTACGTGTTTCTATCCTTAGGGGAAGGCGGCAGAGATGATGGATGTGTTGATGATGGTGGTGAGTTCCTTGCTGATGGTGTTTTAGCAAGGTTGAACATGTGCTAGGGGCAGGGATCCTTAGGAGCTCCTGAGTGAATGGAGCCCTTGATGGGAGCTGATGTGCTCGTGAAGACAGGTTCCTATGTGTTTAGTGAGATTTTGCCGGGGTCAGTGGTGTTGAGCATCTGTTGAGTTCGGTTACCGGAAGTTAAAGTTTTTATAGATGGTGGCTATTATGTTGTTGAAGGAGACAACGAAGGAATCGCTGAGCTCCTGAGAGGAGGTTATGGTGTTCTCTGTGGCTGTGGGGTTAGAACATTCCTTGATGATGCAGAATTGTTCCTTGCTGTGATTAGAGCTGGGGTCTAGGTGGGAGACCAGGGTGTTTTTCTTGGCCTTCTTCGGGGGCTGGGGGTTCTCGTTGAGGGTTAGTTTGAACTTAGAGTGGTCGTTGTTTGTTTTGCTGGTGTACCAGATCCTTTCAAGATGCTCACAAGTGTGCTTGTGAGATTGGAGCTCTGGGGTGAACCATCTGTGATGTTTGGAAAATGTCCTGGTTTTAGTGGGCTTGAGGGGGTGCCACAATGTTGATGCAATTGTTGATCCAGGGGTTGAAGTTTTCAACTGCCTCCTCAAGGTCGGTGGTGACCTCAGGAAGTGAGACACTGAGGGATCTTGTCCAGAGGTATTTCGTTACTTTGCACCAGCTCCTGTAGGGGGATTAGGGTTGGATGGTGGGAGTGGTGGAGGTGCTCAGGATGTGGAAGTGGACAATGGAGTGGGTGGACCAGGCGATTTTGGTGGTGTGACAGTACCTGATTCTGTGGTTGGCTGAGAATATGGAATTGAGAGTGTGTCCAGTAATGTGTGTGAATTTTGTGACCAGTTGGGAGAGCCCAAGAATTTCCATGCTCTCAAGTAGGTTAGTTGTTTTAGTGTCATTGAGGTCTTCCAGGTGAAAGTTGAAGTCGCTGATGAAGAGGAAGTCTTTTGATTTGATGGCTACCTTGGAGATGAAGTCAGGGATGGCCTCGCAAAAGGCAGGGCATGGTCCGGGAGGTCTGTAGATGAGGGTGGCTCTGAAAATTGTTTTGCTGTTGGTGTAATCTGAAAATTGAGGTGTTCCATGATGGGGGTGGTGGTGTAGGCGGTGTCAGTGGCTGTGCATTTGAGGGACTCTTTGTGGATGTTGGCTACTCCACCACTTTGCTTTTTAGTGCGGTCCCGGTGAATTATCTTTAATCTGTTAGGTGTTGCAGTGGCAATGTCGGGGGCTAATGCCAGGTTCAGCCACGTTGTGGTGAGGAAGATGATGTTGGGAGTGAGTGAGGTAATGTTGTGGATGGGCACAGACCGGCTTGCCTTTGGCGCACCCGCTTTGCTTGTCCCCTGCATAATTGCGCTGCATCCTCCATTAAGTAGGTTTCCCAGGGGGAAACTTGGCGCTTGGCGGGGTCAGTGAGAGGTGGGAAGTGGACGGGAGAGTGAGAATGATAGAGTAGCTGTGAAGCAAAATCTGGAAAAGTGTTGAGCCTGAATGAGAAGTGATCGATGATTAAAGAGGGAAAAAAGCAAGTGTTTCAGGGGGAAACATGATTAAGGAGTAAAAAATGGGATTAGAAGGAGTTACCGACCAGATTAGAAGAAAAAATGATTGGGGAGAAAAATGTGGTTGGAAGGAATAAAAATAAAATTAGAGGAGAAGAATGTTTAGGGGAAAAAATAAAATTAGGAGTGAAAATGAAATTAGAGCAAAAAACTATTGGGGGAAAATGTGATTTAGAAGGAGTAAAAATTAAAATAAAAGAGAAAATAATCCGGGAGAAAAATGAGAATAAGAGGAGAAAACACAATTAGAGGAAAAGACGATTAAGGGAAGAATGTGATTAGAATGAGGAAAAAACAAATTAGAGTAGGAAAACAATTAGGGGAAAAATGCAATTAGAAGGAGTGAAAATGAAATTAGAGAAGAACATCTTTTAGGGGAAAATGTGATTAGAAGGGTTGAAAACAAATTTAGAAGATAAAAATAATTAGGGACAAACATTCAATTAAAAGGGATGAAAACAAATTCAGAGGATAAAATATGATTAGGTGAAAAAAATGCAATTAGTAGGAGTGAAAGCGAAATTAGAGGAGACAAATGATGAGAGGGAAAAATGCAATGAGAATGAGAGAAAACAAAATTAGAGGAAACATTTATTCGTGAGAAAATGTGATTTAGAAGGAGTAAAAATTAAATTAGAGGAGAAAATGATTAGGGAAAAAATGAGAATAAGAAGAGAAAACAAAATTAGAGGAAAAGACGAGCACGGGAAAAATGTGATTAGAAGTAGTAAAAACCAAATTAGAGGAGGAAAACAATTAGGGGAAAAATGCAATTAGAACGAGTGAAAATGAAATTAGAGAAGAAAATCATTTAGAGGAAAATGTGATTGGAAGGGTTGAAAACAAAATTAGAGGAGATAAATAATTAGGGGGAAACATTCAATTAAAAGGCGTGAAAACAAATTCAGAGGAGAACATATGATTAGGGGAAAAATGCAATTAGTCGGAATGAAAGCGAAATTAGAGGAAAAAAATGATTTGAGGGAAAAATGCAATTAGAAAGAGGAAAAACTAAATTAGAGGAAAAAAAACAATTTGGTAGAAAAATTTGATTTAGAAGGAGTAAAAATTAAATTAGAGGAGAAAATGATAAGGGAGAAAAATGATATTAAGAGGAGAGAAAACAAAATTAGAGGAAAAGACGATTAGGGAGAAAAAACGAGTTTAGAAGGACAGAAAGTCAGTCAGTCAAATCCACTTTCTTCAGTTAATAAAAACCATAAAAGTACACAACATATACCATGTAGAATATCATCTAAAACAAATCATGTTTAAATAATCTTAGGCACCATAAAATTGAAATTAATTAATTTAAATCAGAGCAAAAAATCTTTGTAAATTCTTTAAAACAAGGGAGCAATCACAGATAAGCGGATATACTTCTATACTCAAGTCAGTAAAGATACACCTCAGTAAAAAAGGGCAAACATTGAAACATCTTTCAACATAATTCTAGAAAACTGCAGCACTACCTGCAGCATTACTGGGCTTGCCATTCCTTCTGTTTCTTCCGCTAGCGGCGGCAACTACAAAACTAGCAATTGTTAAAGTATCCCAAGTGTCATTCAACATCTGAAGGTACACTAGTGCTGGTCGTACCTAGGTAAAACCTTTTCCCTTTAAAATTGGCAATAAAAACCTCCTACGGATTTCATGAAAAAGGTCACAGACCAAGATAAAGTGCATAGTATCTTGGGTGGAAAAGTTGTCACAAATGCAAGGACCTAAATATTTCACCTTGCTCCAACCCTTTGGCTCTGCCACTATACAATGAATAGATTGAAACACAATCTAGTTAAAAGAAAGCGGTGGTGTGGCTTTGTGTCAAAGCCCAGCTCACCTGAGTTTCTGTTCAGTTCTGATGGAGGTTGAAGACAGTCCGACCCCACCCTGAAACTGCTTGTTCCAGCACACTAGTTTTAAAACAGTGCACAAAGAATCAGAAGATCAAGGGAAGGGGGGTAGTGGATAAAATAAAAAAAGAGAGACATCACCGTTCTTGCGTTTCCACTGTAGAAGAGCTGCTAAAATCAGCGGCCCTCTCTGACTTTTGTAGAAACGGGTGCCTAATGAAACATAAACAAAGAACAGATAAGTGCAACCTATTCCTAAATGTGTTCCTGACTAAACCTTAATCTTATTAGAAATTCTCTTCTAAAAGTACCTCTTGGATCCTGGTCTCAAGCTTCCAGGTTTGGAATGTGTTACTGTTCTGGGATGTGCTTTCTATTACTGTAAAACTTCTGTAAAATCAAACGAATATCATTATCAGAATTACCAACGTCTAACATTCACCTTAATATAACTAAAGCCTAAATTCTTAATAGCAAACTCACTTTTCACACATTTCCAGACTTTTTATAAAACAAATACTGTACTTTTACATCAAAATACAGCAGGTAATTTGTGCAAGTCCTTGATTTACTGTTTGCCTTGCTGTCAATGGTTTCCTCTGTTCGATTCTTTAAAAAGTTCCATGTAAAACAATGGTAATTTCACAAAGTTCCACAAAAAATTCTTGTACCAAAGTGTTTGAACCACAAAGTTGGTGGGAGATATCTTGTTCCAAATTGTCTTTACATGAATCCAGAAATCACAGATAAAGTTCTTTGAGGTAATAAAAGGTTTTGCATTTACTTGTTGCTAAAAAGGGATACTGATCAGTCTAACCTTGACCTCTTTCTCTTTTACAGGTCGATTGCAGTGGACAGAAGTAGGGGCTGAGGTAAGAAGTAGCCGGAAACCAGAAGAAGGAAGAGCCAGAAGCTGCGCCTGTTGAAGTCAATGAAGGTCTGGAGAGAGCAGGAGTGCCAGCGCCGAAGGATCTGTTCTCAGGTAAGTGGGAGGTAGACGAGCACGAGCACTGGGTGAGGCTCAGGGGCTGCCTTTTATAGACAGGGCTGGGTGTGATTCGAAGAGCTGGGTGTGGTTCGAAGAACTGGGTGTGGTTCTCACAAGCAGGTATGCAGAGCTTCAGTTATTATGCTAATGAGTTGAAGTAACAAATGGCCTAGGGAGGAGTGTTCTAAATAAGCCTTGGTAAAAGCAAGGTCCAATGTACAAACAAGACAGCAATGTCCAAACTTGTGAATACATTGAGCAACATACACAGAAGTCTTAGGGAGGGGCTGAGATAACAAGAAAGGCTTTCAGTAGTATGTTTAAAGAGAGCTATTACAGAGACCACTAGTGCAATGAGTGGGGACATGCTCTTTGCTGTGCACAACCCCTAACAGTCGCCCCCCTCAAAGGCCCTCCTACTGGACGGGGTTTCCCTGGATTTTTTAGATAAAACTGTCTAATCAACCGTGGGGCATGTACATAGGACGCTGGTTCCCATGAATTCTCAGTTACGTCATATCCTTTTCATTCTACTAAATAAAACAGACGCCCATGAGGTGGTGGTTCGGGCCGGGTATTTGGGTTGTACGGCTTAAGCAAGGACACATGGAATGTAGCATGTACTGGGTATTCTTTTGGTAAGTCCAATTTTACTGTTACCGGGGTTACTATGGCAGTTATACTAAAGGGTCCAATGAAACGTGGTTGCAGCTTTCGGGATCCCTCTATATTTAGGATCTTTGTGGAGAGCCATACTTTGTCATCGATTTTATACATTGGGGCCTCAGATCTGTGTTTTTCTGCTTGTCTTTTCATGCTTTCTTTGTACTTTAATAAATGTTTCCTGGCCTTGTCTTGTATGTCACCTAATCTCGTTAGTCTATCTGTTACTGTAGGCAACAGGGAATCTTCTAATAAAATGGGTATAGCTCTCGGATGATACCCCTGCATGAAATAGAATGGTGAGCAAAGTAGAGCTGCATGCTCAGTATTATTATAAACAAACTCCGCTACAGGCAGAGCTTCCAACCATTCACTAGAATAATCAGCCAATAAACAACGTAGCGTTTGAAGTAAGGTTTGGTTCAGTCGTTCAGTTTGTCCATCTGTTTCTGGATGGAAAGCAGTGGATAATGCCACATCTATTTTCAGTTTTTCGCATAATTTTTTCCAAAATCTAGAGTGGAACTGGCTACCTCGGTCTGACACCACTTTACTTGGCAAACCATGTAAACGCACAATTTCTCTTATAAAAATATCTGCAAATTCTGCCGCAGTTGGCACTTTCCTTAATGGTACAAAATGTGCCATTTTAGACAAAAAAATCCACTATCACTAATACTGTTGTGAAGGATTTTACTGGTGATAAAGCTACAATAAAGTCTACACTCACAGTGTGCCAAGGTTGTTTTGGTGATGGCATTGGTATTAAGAAACCGTCAGGGGCCTTATGAGAAGATTTATGTCTTGCACAAACTGGAAAGGTAGTGACAAATTGCTTAATGTCCTTACTCATATTGTCCCAACAAAAGTGTTTTCGCACATTTTCCAGGGTTTTTACCCAGCCAGGATGACCTGCCAACGGTGAGGCATGATGCCAAGTTATCACCTGTGTTTGTAATTCTGTGGTGGGCACTAACATCATGTTGTCGTGATACAATAAACCTCGTTGTATTGAGCTATGGGAATCCTTTAACCAATCTTGAGGTGCCATTTGCATGTGTGCATTATATAGATCTGTGATGAAATCCTTCTGTTGTACTGGTGCCAAAACATTTTGGGGAGGAATAATGGGTTCTCCTATTTTGTCTTGTTTCATGTCTGAGGTATGTCCGTATCTAGATAATACATCAGATTGAATTTGTTGAGCACCTGGTCTATAGTCTATAACGAAGTCAAATGTACTAAAACAATTTAACCAGCGCATCTGACGTGTAGTTAATGCTTTTAGTGATCCAAAGAACTGTAGGTTCTTATGGTCAGAAAAGATGGTAACAGGGTACTTGGCTCCCATTAAATGGCGCCTCCATTCAGAAAAGGCTACTTTGATAGCTAATAGTTCTCTTTCAGCCACAGTGTAATTTTGTTCAGCTGGTAATACCTATTTGGAATAGAAGGCTATAGGATGTAATTGGCCATCTATTGCATCTCGTTGAGAGAGAACTCCTCCTAAAGCTACTTGTGAAGCATCCGCTTCAACAAAAAATGGCAGGTCAGGATCAGGATGTTTCAGAATTGGGGCTGAAGTGAACTTTTGTTTCAGGAGTTGAATGGCATGACCCGCCTCATCAGACCAAAGAAATCATTGCCCTTTCCACAACAAGGTGGTTATTGGGGCCGCAATGTCTGCAAAATGAGAAATAAACCTCCTATAAAAATTGTCGAAACCCAGAAATTTCTGAACATCCTTCACAGATGATGTTTCTGGCCAATCAGTAATAGTACTAATTTTCTTTTCATCCATAATCATTCCTTGAGGTGCCAAGCAGTATCCCAAAAAGTCCACTTTGCTGACATTAAAAGTACATTTTTCTAATTTAGCAAAGAGATGATTTTCTTTTAACTTTGATAATACTGCACGAACATGTTGGGTATGTAAGTAAATGAGGATGTTGTCTATGTATACTATGACACAAACGTCCAGGAATTTGTGTAGGACCTCATTTATAAATAATTGAAAGGCCGCAGGGGCATTTCACAACCCAAAGGGCATTACTGTGTACTCAAGTAGACCAAACATTGTCTTGAAAGCTGTCTTCCACTCATCCCCCTCTTTTATTCGGACCAGGTGGTAAGCTCCCCGCAGATATAGTTTAGTGTATACAGTAGAATGTCTTAATTGATCCAACAACACAGGTATTAGAGGAAGAGGATATTTATTTTTTATTGTAGCCTTATTTAATCCTCTATAGCCGATACACGCGCGCAGAGATTTATCCGGCTTCGGGATAAAAAAAAGTGGAGATGACACTGGAGATGTGGAATGTCGGATGAACCCAGACTGTAGTAGGTCGTCTAAGTAGGTTCTTAAATATTTGGTCTCTTCATCAGTCAAAGCATACACTCTGTTATTAGGTAAAGGGGCCCCAGGGATGAGATCTATACGGCAGTCATATGACCGATGTGGGAGTAACACACTAGCCTTCACTGGATCAAAAACGTCTTTAAAGTCAGAATATTCAGGAGGGAGACTTGGTTCGTCTTGTGTAACACTAGCACAGTGTATTACTGAGCTCTGTTCTGTATCTGCTTCTTGGTAGCAATTTCTTCTACAGAATGAGGAATCCAAAGTAACTCTTCTGTTCACCCAATCAATTTTTGGGTTATGAGTTGTTAACCAGGGTACCCCGAGAATCAAGCCAAAATTAGGGGTATCTCTCAGATCAAAGCTAATCATCTCTGTGTGCCCGTTTTGATAGACCATGACAAGGGGACTTGTTTGTTTTGGGATTAATCCAGAGGTCAATTCTGACCCATCCACTGCACATACTGCTTCTGGACAAGGCTTTAGGCAAATAGGAAGACCTAATGTGTTAGCTAACTTATTATCCACAAAATTTCCTGTTGCTCCGTAGTCCAGTAGGACAGGGAGAGAATGTCTAACTTGGGTAGTAACAATTAAACAGATCTGAATTATGAAATGTCTAGGTATGTGCGGTACCATGAAGGCTGCAGAATTAGAGGTTTGATTAAGATGTTTTCTCGAACAAGTAACCTCCCCCCTTGCCGAGCTTAATCGTTTCCCGACTCAGTTGAGGAGCTAGAGGAAACAGTCCCCTTTCGTGAAGTTTTAGGTTTTACTGGACAATCTCTGGCAAAATGTCCTCCCGTGCAACAATATAAACATAATTGGAGTTTTCTCCTTCTTTCATTTTCCTCTGACGTGAGTGGACCTCTGAGTGTCCCTATTTGCATAGGCTCAGGTTCAGGGAGTTTATTATCTGTGTCTTTCTTCTCATGTCTAATAAAAGTTAACCGCGATGCCAGTTTGGATTTATCTCCCTTTCTTTCTCCTAGTTTGTGTTCCAATTTCACGAGTAAATCTACAAAGTCAGAATAGTCTTCTGGCAAATCAACAATATGAGCCAGCGCGTCTTTTAACTTGTCTCTCAAACCTTTACAAAAAAGGGAGACACGGGGGCGTGGCCAAGATGGAGCGGAGTAGGACGTGCTTTGAGTCCCTCCGGCTCCGGGCCCTACATAGCCTTGTCTAGCACCTGACCCCGGGCTTGTCTGCGAGTCTCTGGACGCCCCTGCATCCCCTGGGGGCAGTGTCCGGCTGTCGGCCACGATCCGGCTGCGGCGGCGCCCGAGAATGGCGCCAGACTGAGGTGGCGTGCCGCGAGGTTGGTCGGCAATGTTGCGAGGCCGCAGGGCATTGCGGACAGATAGCGGAGAGAGGAGGACTGAGGCGGCCTAGAGGAGCAGCTGGGACCCAGCAGCCGAAGAGGAGGCCCCTGGTGACGGCGGCGGCCTCCGGCATCGGAGCGGAGGCGGGGCCCTGGCAGAACGGAGACGGCGACTCCCGGCCTACAGCCTATGCAACACCGAGGCTTGCGACCTAGTCGCGGAAGGTGGGCCGAGCTACGCCGGGGGCCGCACTAGGGGCGCTAGCTGCTGCCTGGAGCGGCGGAGACCCGCATGAGACACCTCGGCGATACCTGGAGGAGTGCGCGGGGCACGGCCGACTGAGGTGAGGGCTGCGACGTCCAGCTTTACGACCCACACAGGTTCACGGCCTGCGGCCTAGCTGACACGAGGGAGGAGAAGCGAGTGCTGCGGCTACTCGTGCACCTGGGCCCACGGCAACCATGGAGTGCTGGAGATGGTGAATGGCACAGGGCTACATTGAGTACGATTAAGTGGAGCAGGGAACGCGAGTGCACCTTGGAGGATCCCCGGACCACGTGGGGGCGGCCTATGGTCCGGACGGGGCCTTGGGGTAAGCTTTGCCCCCCCCCCCTCTGAAGGAGAGTCGGACTTGGCACTGGGGCACTGCACTTTGGAGGGGGCGACCGGAGTGGGGCTGTGGTGTTCGGCTGTGCGACCTCAGGAAGGGAGCCTCTGGCCGCGCAGTGGTAGGGGCCTGAGCTGGTCACCCCGGGTGGAGTGGAGGATCTCTGAACGCTGTGCCCCCTCCTTGCTCCTACACTCTGTAGACATTTGAGCGATTGCACCACTGAGACCTGGGATATTGACCAGTGATGGGGAACTGCCTCCACCGGGGTCCGGACCGACTACACGTCCATCGAAGGGTCAATGAGATAACCTGTGGGCAACACCCGGGTCTGGGAAGGAGTGCAGTCGCCTCGGCGGAGTTCCATCCAGACGAAAAAGAGATCTTCCGCATTGACTTCCAGACGGAATAGGGGGGCCGCGATGTCCTCCGTACCGAGCAAAGGGAAGCCCGGCAAGGATGGCCAGCCCAAGGGCTCCCAACAACCGGCGTCCCCTGGCTCTAGCACTTCACCCAGGAAGTCAGATGATGAAGCCCCTGCAACCAAGGCTTTCATGACGGAACTCTTTGTGTCTATAAAGGAGGATATTTCTGAACTCCGTGCTCAACTGGCGTCTGATCTCTGTGAGGTGCGTAGGGACGTGGACGGAATCGGGGAGCGTGTGGCTACCTTGGAGGATCATGACCTGAGCATGGCGAATGATGTCCACCAATTGCACAAGATGTGCTTCGGCTCACGGAGCAGAACTTGGACCTGCAGTCCCACGCGGAAGATCTGGAGAACCGTTCCCGTAGGAACAACATCCGCATACGGGCGGTACCGTGGGATGGCGAAGCAGGCGACCTACGTGGCTATGTGCAGGCGCTTTTCTTGCAGGTCCTGGGCGAGGAGGATTTGCATGAGATCAGGATGGACAGAGTCCAGAGGGTAGGCCTTCCTCGGCGAGGTGGAGGGCCGCCCCCTGACATACTAGTCTGCGTGCATGACTTCCAGTTGAAGGAGCGGATCCTCCGAAAAGCGTGGGACATTCCATCCCTGCAGTTCCGTGAGCACCGTCCTCAGCTTTATCAGGACCTGGCAGCAATGGGTAGGGGGGTGGTGGCGACCAATGGATGCTTGTTGTGAGTGTTGTCCTTTCTGGAAGAGCGTTACGTGGGCCTTGGTTTCGGGGTTCATGTGCAGTTGCTATCAATGATCTTTGCTGTGGTTGGGGACCTCTTCCTATTGCTGTGCGATTGGAATTTGGAGATCTTTGGAACTTGGGGCAGGAGGTGGGAGAGTGGGGATGGGGGACCGACAGGGGAGCTCGGGGGTGGGACTGGACTCTGGGAGGACGCCTGGATGCCTGTGAGGGGGAGGGGACAGGGTCATGTTATCATACCAATTACACAGCGTTGGGGCCTGTTGACTCCTCATGCCTATTAGTATTGGCACATGGAATGTGAAAGGTCTCAAATCCCCACAGAAACGCCATAAACTTTGGAAATACTTGTCTGACCATCACCTTGATGTGGTGGGTCTCCAGGAGACCCATCTGGCTAGGAGAGACGAACTCAGGCTCCGACACAAACACGTTCCTCTCATCTACAGGTCTTCTGCACCCACCAAACACAGGGGGGTGGCTCTTCTCTTTCGGGCGTCCCTTCATTTCCAGCCTATAGGGGTGTGTAGTGATAAAAATGGCCGTTGGTTGATTGCGAAAGGGTCGTTGTATGGCCGATTGTGTACCTTTGTCGTGGTATATGTTCCCAATGCCAGACAGAATAGCTTTTTTCAGGACTTGTTGGACAAGGTGGGGGACTTTCTGGAAGAGCACTTGTTCTTATTGGGGGATTTTAACATGGTGTGGGACAAGGACCTGGATAGCTCCCGAGCACAAAGGGCGGAGGCTGGGGTCTTCTCTGCCGAAACACAGCGAGAGGTGGGTGAATTGGGGTTGATTGATAGCTGGCGCTTCTTGCACCCCCAGAGCAGGGATTACACCTTCTTCTCCCACGTCCACCATTCCTATTCTCGCTTAGACCATATCTTTGTGAGCCAGGCCCTTAGGGGAGATGTCCGTGACTCCAGCGTTTTTCCACTCTCCGTGTCTGATCATAGCCTGTTGGTTCTTGGGCTGCATTGGTCGGTGGGAGGGGATGGATGGCGGAAGTGGTATTTTCCGGCAGCGCTGGTCCGGGACGATGTCTCCTGCAGGGAGCTGCGGAAGGCCATTAGGGAGTTCCTGACTCTTAACCCGCCATCGGACACTTCAGTGTTCAACACGTGGGATGCTTGTAAGGCTTCGTTGAGGGGCACTTACCTAGGCCTCAATACGAACCTCAACAAACTAAGGAGGAAGGAGCGTGAGGACTTGGAGGCAGAGCTAGCGATATTGGAACAGGCGCACAAATCGAATCCGTGTAGGGTGACCCTCCGACCTCTAACAGCGGTGCGGGGGAAATTGAAAGCCCACTACAACAATCGAGCAGAATTCACTCTCTTGCGACTGCGGCGTGTTTCCTACTCACAAGGAGGAACAAGGTGGGATGGCACTTGGCCCGACAGCTCCGGGATAAGAGAGAGAGGGAATACATTGGAGGGATTCAGGATTCCGCGGGGTCCCAGCAGCACCGAGATGCGGACAAGGCGGATATTTTTGGCCGCTTCCATGCCGAACTTTATAAGAGCGACGCTCTAGATCAGGATGCTCAAAATGGGTTCCTGGCTGGCCTCCCCATACCGCAGGTCTCTAAAGAGTGGAATGAGTTGCTGTCTGCCGCTATCACCAGTACGGAGGTGCTGGACACGATCAAGGCCCTGAAGCTCCACAAAGCTCCGGGCCCGAATGGCTACACTGCCCTGTTTTATAAAACGTTTGCGACAGAACTGTGTGATTGTCTAGTCTCCCTCTTTAATGAAATGGCAGTCACTGGGATGACCTCTGGGACCATGGCTGAGGCATGATTACCATGCTCCCCAAACCAGGGAAAGATCTCACCATGTGCTCGTCGTATCGCCCGATAGCTCTCCTCAATGTCGATGCTAAATTGTACTCCTCTATCATCGCGAGCAGGATCCAGGACTTGATGCCGGCCCTCATTCATCCGGACCAGTCCGGGTTCATAAAGGGGCGACAGACACATGACAACCTGAGGCGGGTACTCCATCTGATAGAGAAGGCCAACATGTTCGGTATCCCAGCGATTCTGGTGGGGCTCGACGCGGAAAAAGCCTTTGACCGCGTTGATTGGGGATTCTTGTTACGCACCCTGGGCGCCTTTGGCTTTTCACAACAATTCATAAAAATGATCCGTGCCAACTACAGCAGCCCCACCTCTAGGGTGATGATCAACGGGCATCGGTCTGCTTGCTTTCCTCACTCACGCGGGACGAGGCAGGGTTGCCCTCTCTCCCCACTCCTCTTTGCTTTGAGTATCGAGCCTTTGGTCCTTGCAATTCGGGAGAAGGAGCAAATTAAGGGTCTCCCCTTTACAGGTGACAAGCACAAAATTTCCCTCTTTGCAGACGATGTGCTGCTGTCAGTGGGGGACCCGGCCCAATCGTTGCCTCATATTCAAACGGTGCTCTCTGACTTTGAAGTGGTGGCGGGGTTTAAGGTCAACTTTGACAATTCATACATACTGAACTGACTCTTCCCCCAGCGGAGGTGGACCAGGTGCGCTCGCTTACGCCCTTATCGTGGGCATCTGCCTCTCTGTTGTATCTGGGCGTCCGGCTAACACCTTCCCTATGTTCACTGTTCTCGGCTAACTTCCCCCCAATGCTAACGGCAGTTCGCGCTGATCTAGAGCGGTGGAAGCCAAAATACATCTCATGGCTTGGTAGGATCCATGCTCTCAAGATTTTCAAGGGTCTGCCCATACC
This sequence comes from Lissotriton vulgaris, assembly GCF_964263255.1. NCBI lineage: Eukaryota > Metazoa > Chordata > Amphibia > Caudata > Salamandridae > Lissotriton > Lissotriton vulgaris. Next base: position 873,122,825 of record NC_141695.1, on the reverse strand, counting down.
GGTGGAGTTGGATTTTTTTCGGCGCCTTAAGACTTTGATGCTGAATTTTGTGTGGCAGGGAGGCCGGGCGCGCTTCTCGTTCGCGACTCTGAGGCGGCCGCGGAAGGAGGGAGGAGTGGGGCTTCCTGACATGCACCTGTACTATAAGGCCGCACAGCTGCGGGTACTGGTGGCATGGTCCCAGCAGCTCTCAGAGAAACACTGGCTGTATATGGACAGGAGTGTGGCTGGGAGGTCAATCTGGGATTTGGCCTGGAGTGGAAACCTAAGGTAGACCGGCCCAGGAATAGTTTTTTAGATACTCATGGGGGCGCACCAAAATGAAAGTCCAAAAAGAATAAGTAGAAAAATGTTCTTTATTTATCTTTATCCAGCTAAAAAGCACATCAATAAAATACGTAGCGAGTTCAGCCAACGCGTTTCACTCCCTACCAAGGAGTTTCTTCAGGGCTGAAAAAAACAATAAAAGACAAATATTCCCATCAATTTCCTGCATAGCCAAGTGTGTACATATTTTCCCATTTGACATTACATCATATGGAGATTCTTTGTAGAACACATGTTTCCCTGGGAACCAGGGAAAACAAGAAAAAGGCACAGTAGCCTAATAACAGGGAAAGACTGATCAGCGAATATTTGTTAATCTCTAAAAAATCCTTTTCTAAGCGGTCACTGCCACGGAAGGGGGAAGGTTTGCATGGAAGACCGTAAAGAAAAGTTCAAAGCATCCTAGTTACAGTATATATGTCTGCTGAGATCCCACTTTAGTTTTGAGCTTCCCCGCAGGGAGAGGTGAGTATACCACTGTCAGTAGAGGAAAACACATATCTTGCTTTGCAATAACATAAGCACATATAGATCTAACATCAATATTTCACATTCATGAATAAGGAACATCTGTATAGTCTCACTGTTTTTCCTTCATAGGTAGGAGAGAATACAACAAGAGTACAGTCTGCAAGGTTTTTAGTCTTGTTATATCATGTACTTTGAAAAAGACTTATTAGTATATGTATACATACGTGGCACATTTGAGCGCTCTACATCATATTTTCTCTCTTTTCTGATATTTATATCATGACCATGCCATCCCACATTCAAAATAATAGAATTAGCTTGAAATCGTGAGGGCATGGAGAGTAAGAGGTAATAATAGTATTGGACATAATTCTCCTATCTGTTATTAGCAAAGAAGAGTATGCTATCAAAGCTATGGTTCTTACCGCTGTAGAGCTTTTCGATGTGTTGAGTGTGTGAGATCCCTCTGTAATCACACTGGTATTTCTCCAGTCATTTCTTCATTCCAACATAATTCTAGTCAGTATAAAAAACATTGTTTTATACTATATCTGTATTCTATTAGGATTTTCCTATGGTGTCATTTATTTTTTCTTGTTGAACATACCTTAAAATTCTTAAGAGTACCTCTCGTCCCTTGTCTTTTCACGTTATCACGGACTTTGTAGGTCTTGTCCAAAAAGCAGTTCTGGTACTCCAATAAATACCCGTCCCTGGTTGTGTTTGTTCTAGGTGGGTACAGTGCTAGATGGTAGGAAAAATTAAAAATAGACACTAAGTCCATCATATGTTCCTATTTAGATAGACTGCTGTATGTTTACATTTTGTGTTATAGGAACTACCCTGCCCGATAGTCCTGAATCTTAATAGCCCAACCTCACAGATAGTAAAACTATCATTATGGCAAAAGTACGAAATATATACATAAGAATCTTAGTCCTCTCGTGCTGTTTCTTCTTATCATTGCAGTTTTTAACCCGATCCTGCTGTTTCATATTATCTTTGCCGGGAGACACCCTAACCTGTATCAAAGTATCCCAGAACAATAATACGTCTCAACCCATGCTACTAATGAGGGTCCGAGATTCACAGGCTAAACAACCATCATTATTCTAATCAGCATGATAGATTTAAAAAGGGGCACACTTTTCCATGGGTTTACAATAGTTTCCTTCTGTTAGAACAGTTAAACCAATTAGATACTCCCAAAAAACCGAGGGGAACCCATGGAGTTGCCATTATAGTAGCCAAAAAGTTACTTAGGTGTATAACAAGTACTCATTAGCACTGCTAGCCCCCACTCGTCCATGGATTTTTAACTCTTTAAACCCAGTACGTATGTTTGCTACACTCCTAAACCCGTCTCTCACCTGTAATAATAGTCGTTCGGTTTCAGTGTCTCGGCATGGCTGGTTCCAGGCTGAGTTCGCCATTTCTTGAGACCGCCTTATATTCAAATAAGAGCTAGCCCATTGGTCGATCTATTTTCGCCCCTGTAATCGTTTGTAATGGATAGACTTTTTCCTCTTTAATCGCCATCTTTGAATGGGCAATTTTGCGCGACGATTGTATTGTAGCGCGTTGTATATATATTTAGTTAATATTATAAACAATGTTTATTTTATGAGGAGTTGGAAAGCCTTTCTGCGCATACTATCGCTTAATGTAGAGAAACTCTAGTGTTACCGATCGTGATATCATCCTAGATCGTCTAAATTCATGTTGCTGTTAGGGTGTCAGAAAATGGCCAATTGGTCACACCGCAATGGCATAATCGTGGATAACAAAACCTTTATTTTGTATACTAAGTATTGGATGGCGTTTTTCACTTGATTGTACCCCGCGTGTTATGCGGGCGCCATCTTGGAACGGGTAAATGTCCTACAGTATTCCATTTTCTCGGGTTTTGGTCGTTCAGTCTCGAGGGGTGTATATCATATTCGGGTGTGCTGATTGTCTATCAGAGACTTCCGCCAGTATATGTCCTTGATTCAGTTTTAGTTGGAAAAAATGAGTGGGACATTGTCCTTGGCGCTGGCTCTCAGAATGAAGGGGTACACTGTAATTTTAGACAGGGTGAGTGTCAAACTACGCAATATTTATGCGTTTGGCGAGCATTGGCCGGGCTTTAGAAGCAAGGGAGGAGGTAGGGGTAAAGGGATAGAGTATTTTATCAGTTGTACCTAATAATGTTCTATATGGGAGGGGACAGAGAGGAGGATGTGTCTAGATCGATTTCATATCTGATCATACAGTTGACACAATCTTATTACATAGTTAGTACTCCCCCTGACAGACTTGGTAACAAGGATGTATGCATTACACAGTTTTGGATAAAATATTGAATCAGAGCATCACAAAGTTTTGGTAAAATGTTGACTCAAAGCAATAAAGGTTATCATGTCATCATAGAAAATGGTACATTTCACTATCCAAGTTCATGCCGTATTTTATACTTTGTAGTTTACATATCCATCTTGCCTCCCGCTGTCTAAGAAGTACCTCCCGATTACCTCCTCTTATGGGCAGTTGTACATGTTCCAAACCATGGAACCAAAAATCAGGTTTCCCACTATGTTTTTCCCAAAAGTGTTTTGTATGGACATATCTAGCATCTTTGTTCAAAATTGCTCTCCTATGCTCTTGGATTCTTATCCTAAGGTTGCGTTTCGAGCTGCCCACGTATATTAGTCCGCAAGTACAGCCCAAAATATATACTACAAAGGTAGTCGCACAATTTATGAATGCAAAGTGCTTAGTTCTGTCTCTGCCATATTCACAGATGTTGCAATCCCTGCATGTAAAGAAGCCTTTCGGTTTCTGTGGCAGCCAGTTAGTACTGATGTCTCTGTTGGGTTTAAGATAGCTAGGGCACAGTTGGTTGCGTAGTGTCCTGCCTCTGCGGTATGTTACTGATGGATTATTTCTCACATGTAGTTGCAGTCCTGGGACCTCTTTTAGAAGATGCCAATTATTTTTTAGAATTTTAAATATACTGCTGTTGTGTCTGGTATATTTTGTTATGAATCTGACATCTGTACTTGTTTTTAGTTTCTTACGTGGTTTGATTTTAAGAGTTTCGTCCCTAGGGATCTTGCGTGTCCTGCTCTCTGCTCTGTGGATGACATCTTCACTGTATCCCCTAGCTTCAAAACGACTCTTGAGTGTTTGAAGATTGGTGTCAAAAGATTCTGTTTCTGTGCAGTTCCGCTTCAGGCGTACCATTTCTCCAAATGGTATGTTGTTAATTGTGGAACTGGCATGTGCACTACTTGCATGCAGAACCGCATTGCAAGCAGTGTCCTTGCGGTAAAGGGTACTTTGGATTTTGTTGTTCCTGATATAGAACTTCAAGTCCAAAAAGTTTATGCTCTCTCTACTATATTCCATCGTGAGTTTCACGTTCATGTAGTTCTTATTTAGGTAACCAAAATAATCCCAAAGATCAACTTCAGATCCGGACCAGAGACAGATGATATCGTCAATGTACCTCCCCCAGAACACGATGTTATTAGTCTGCATGCTCTCTTTCAAATTGTCCCATAAAAGGACAGGCATACGACGGTGCAAATTTGGTCCCCATCGCAGTACCCCTCTTTTGGTGGTACCACATATCTTCAAACAGGAAATAGTTTTTTGTTAGTACCAGTTCCATCATTTCTAGGACCATTTGGTTCTTGTGGAGCAAGTCCACCCCTTCTCTAATCAGATAGAATTCACTAGCTTTGAGGCCAATATCATGTTGGATGGAAGTGTAAAGACTTGTAACATCTAAAGTCACAAAAAAGAGATAATTTGACCATTCAAAGTCTTGCAGCTTGTTCAAAATATCTTTGCTATCTTTGCTATCTTGAATAAAAGACGGTAAATTTAGGACATGTTTGTTGAGTTTCAGGTCTATATATTCAGATAGTTTCTCAAAACTGTGTGGGACACGGTCAGCGGTGATGAACGTTGGACCACGTTTCTGTCCCCCTTTACGCCCATTCACTTTAATCCGGCCTTCCCACCAGCTCTGAGAGAGGGACCCTTCGGACTATGGAGAGAGGGAGGATGTAGAGTCCTCACGCATTGGTTCCACGGAACGGCGCCTCTCACATTTCATAATTGTATGCGAGATTATGGGATCCCGGCCACTGAACGCTTCCGCCACAACCAGCTCCTGCATTGGGCAACCTCTGCGGGAGTGGTGGACGCCGCCACGAGGCCACTAACACCATTTGAGGCTTTATTCTCCGCACCTCTACTATGAAGGGGCCAATTTCCTTCTTATATGGGTTGTTGCTGGACACTGCGGTATCCCCACGTCCCCGCTATATGGAACACTGGGAGGTCCTTCTAGGCAGAGACATTTCTGCCAATGAATGGAAAAGCCTCTGGCGGGATATAGCGGCGCATATTCACTCGGTGGACTTTAGAGAGGCTCACCTGAAACTCATGTTCGATTGGTACCTCTACCCGTCCAAGCTACATCGGATATTTCCAGCCTCCTCAGACAGGTGCTGGAGAGGTTGTGGTCTGTTGGGGGACTTCCGCCATATTTGGTGGGATTGCACAGCTATCCGCCCATTCTGGACTGAGATTTTGTCCCACATCAAGGACATCTTGGGTTATCCGATTCCAGAGTCGATGGATCATGTCCTGTTGGGGCTCCGCGACCCGGTGTTAGAAAATAAAACTACAGCGGACAAACGTATCCTATGACTTTGCCTTGGAGCTGCCAAGTTAACGCTAGCGGTGGCCTGGAAGAAACCGAATGCCCTGGCTATATCATTATGGCACGCGAGACTATGGCGATTACTGAGCATGGAGAGAATGTGGGACATATTTTTAGGCAATTTTAAAAATGTCTTGTTCCGTTGGGGCCCTCTGGTCTGCTTTCTGTCTCAAGGCCTGCCCTCTGCGGTCTGTCCCTCCACGTTTCGTGCTCTTCACCTTTTCCAGATTTAAACGGATGGTTTGAATGAGGGCTTGGAGTGCATGTGTGGATGGTCGCCACCACCAGGGGGGGAGAGGGGGGAGAAGGGTGGGGAGTGGGGGGGCTATAGTTGGGGCTGTTGGTTATTACCTGTTGCACCACTGCTTAGCCTACGGAGATGGACTGCTGTTTGAGTCTTATGCAGCACTGTACCCCAGTTGGGGTTGCCGCCCCTCATAGCAAGACTATTTCCGGTCGGCTGACCGCGAAGGGGTTTGAGCCTAATTCTCCTTCTGCTTCCGGCGAGCATTGACTCTAGAACCTGCACCTCAACGTTACTCTATGCTGCCTCCCCTTGCCTCTTTTGAGGGAGCGTTCTCCAGCACCCCCTGTGTGGGGTTAATTGCGGATTGTCGCCTGTATATTTCTTTTTTGCTTTCCTCTCCTTTTTTTCCTACAAATCCTAAGTAAAAAATGTTTCTAAAAAAAAAAAAAGGGAGACACATTTTTCTTCTGGCCAACGTGTCTCGGTGAGTAAACGATTAAAACTAGTGAGATAGGTCAATAAATCCTTGTTACCTTGTTTAAGATTTAAAAGCTCATTATCGCTTGCCTGCATAAAAGTGAGTTTTGCAAAAAGGCTGGTACGTTTAAATTGATTCCAATTATGGAGGATGGGTTCATCTCTATCCACGAAAGGAATTGACCAATTGGCTGCTGTACCATCCAAATAAGACAAGACGAATGCCACTTTCATAGCATCAGTAGGGAACTGTTGTGGTTTACAAACGAAGTGTACTAAACTTCGGGTGCTATTTGGAGTTTGCAAGCGCTCAAGAAGTGTCACACCCTCTATTCCACACACAACAACAGACTCAAAGGGTGCTTCAAAGTAATAGGAGGAAAACACCCAACTCCTCACTGCGTAATCTAATGATTAGGCACAATCGAATTTCACAAAGATTGAAGCACTCCACATGTAATAGCCCAAATTTAGCTTAGTCCATGTAAGAAAACATCCAGAGAATTTCTCATGCAGAATCTCTTCTTTTATTCCTTTAAGATTCAGATCCAATCCCAACCAACGCGTTTCGCCGAGGTTATTTAATACCTCTCGGCTTCGTCAGGGCTTATCTTCAATTAGAACCTGCCTCCAATTTCTTACGGGGGTGCTTAAGCGTATTAGACACCTATCGCTTGCCCGTACACGGGACGCCGGGTCGAGCAAGAGAAGGGGTGCGGAGTGGATGAGGGCAGCGGAGTGGAAAGAGTGTTACTCGGCAGTGAAAACAGAACATAACAGATAGAGTGATTTGGATATTGAGATACAAGACGCTTTAAACGAGTGAAGTTCGTTTTTGGAGCAAATAGATAGAAGCGCAGAGATTACAAATACAAGGATACTACTCCCTCCGCCAAGCTAAAGTGCAGTGATTAATACGCTTAAGCACCCCCGTAAGAAATTGGAGGCAGGTTCTAATTGAAGATAAGCCCTGACGAAGCCGAGAGGTATTAAATAACCTCGGCGAAACGCGTTGGTTGGGATTGGATCTGAATCTTAAAGGAATAAAAGAAGAGATTCTGCATGAGAAATTCTCTGGATGTTTTCTTACATGGACTAAGCTAAATTTGGGCTATTACATGTGGAGTGCTTCAATCTTTGTGAAATACAAACGAAGTGTAATTGACATTGATTGATAAAAACATGGAATTTTTTACTATCTCCATGAAACGTTCAGGTGCTGCTAAAGGCACAGCATTAGGAACATTAACAGTAACCTCAACTGGGGGGGAAGTTGCATGTTTTGCTTGCGCCCCTGTCTCTGAGGAGGTATTAATCAAATGCGTAAAAGCTATTTTCCACTGAGATTCCCTAGGTTTATACCTGCTTACATCCTGTTTTAAAAAGGTGTTTTCAAACTTTAATTTCTCTATTTCCTCTTGCATATGTTGCAAGATGCCAGACACTGATTCATTATGGGCCAAGTCCTCGTTTAGGGCCTGCGCCATATCCATGGCGTCAATGCCCTCTGTTTCTTCCCCGGCATTCATCATCCAACAGAACTGAATATTTTAAAGGCTTGTGCTTCTGTCAAAGCCCAGCTCACCTGAGTTTCTGTTCAGTTCTGATGGAGTTTGAAGACAGTCCTACCTCACCCTGAAACTGCTTGTTCGAGCACACTAGTTTTAAAACAGTGCACTAAGAACCAGAAGTTCAAGGGAAGGGGGGAAGTGGATAAAATAAAAAAAGAGAGACAACACCGTTCTTGCGTTTCCACTGTAGAAGAGCTGCTAAAATTTGCGGCCCTCTCTGACTTCTGTAGAAACTGGTGCCTAATAAAACATAAACAAAGAACAGATAAGTGCATTCTATCCCTAAATGTGTTCCTGACTAAACCTTAATCTTATTAGAAATTCTCTTCTAAAAGTACCTCTTGGATCCTGGTCTCAAGCTTCCAGGTTTGGAATGTGTTACTGTTCTGGGATGTGCTTTCTATTACTGTAAAACCTCTGTAAAATCAAACAAATATCATTATCAGAATTACCAACGCCTAACATTCACCTTAATATAACTAAAGCCTAAATTCTTAATAGCAAACTCACTTTTCACACATTTCCAGACTTTTTATAAAACACTTTTACATCAAAATACAGCAGGTAATTTGTGCAAGTCCTTGATTTACTGTTTGCCTTGCTGTCAATGGTTTCCTCTGTTCGATTCTTTAAAAAGTTCCATGTAAAACAATGGTGATTTCACAAAGTTCTACAAAGTATTCTTGTAACAAAGGGTTTGAACCACAAAGTTTGTGGGAGATATCTTGTTCCAAATTGTCTTCACATGAATCCAGAAATCGCTGATAAAGTTCTTTCAGGTAATAAAAGGTTTTGCACTTACTTGTTGCTAAAAAGGGATACTGATCAGTCTAACCTTGACCTCTTTCTCTTTCGCAGTACGATTGCAGTGGACAGAAGAGGGCCTGATGCAAGAAGTAGCCGGAAACCAGAAGAAGGAAGAGCCGGAAGCCGCGCCCGTTGAAGTTAATGAAGGTCTGGAGAGAGCAGGAGTGCCCGCGCCGAAGGATCTGTTCTCAGGTAAGTGGGAGGTAGACGAGCATGAGCACTGGGTGAGGCTCAGGGGCTGCCTTTTATAGACAGGGCTGGGTGTGGTTCGAAGAGCTGGGTGTGGTTTGAAGAACTGGGTGTTGTTCTCACAAGCAGGTGTGCAGAGCTTCAGTTATTATGCTAATGAGTTGAAGTAACACATGGCCTAGGGATGAGTGTTCTAAATAAGCCTTGGTAAAAGCAAGGTCCAATGTTCAAACAAGACAGCACTGTCCAAACTTGTGAATACATTGAGCAACATACACAGAAGTCTTAGGGAGGGGCTGAGATAACAAGAAAGGCTTTCAGTAGTATGTTTAAAGAGAGCTATTACAGAGACCACTAGTGCAATGAGAGGGGACATGCTCTTTGCTGTGCACAAACCCTAACACTTTGTTACTACTTTCAAGTAAGGTTCTGTTGATGGTGATGTTTTTAACAAAAGGTAGACTTGTACCATGTGTTTCACTATCTCATCCTCTCTCTACATGTACATCATGTTTAAAAAAATGTTTTTTGACCCACGGTAGATCATCTTTCCTGACCTTGTCTGGAGAGTCAAAGAGGTTAGGACGACCTTGTTTCCATGTTATCTTCTTTACATACTGTAACCATGTGATGCAGCTTGTTCTGTCCAAGGATAAACAATCCAGAGCAATCTCTCAATTCATCAACAATTCAGGGTTAATCCAGATCATATGCCAACATACAAGGGTGGCCAGTCCTATCAGAACGGATACAAAACCATGACCTGATGAATGATATACAAAGGAGTGGATTGCGGGACTGAAAGCAAGTTCCTTAAACATTTATTTTCCACTATTTGTAAATCCATTACCGTCTCACAGCGACAGATAGCAGACCCATACTTAGAGATGGCAAAACATTTCGATATATAAATATTAAAGATATCTTCAATTGGCTTGGCCCTGAGTCTCGGTGCAAAACCAAGAAGAGATGCTGTAGATCTTGCCATAGCATGTTTTTTTTGCTTTCCATTTCGGCACCCCTAAGTATGTAAATGAAGTCACCCTTGTTAATTCAGACCCTTTTTCTTTTGCACTGAATTGCAAGTGTGGAAATAAACCTTGTTTCACTCTGTTGAAAATGTTCCCTTTCTGCAGGGCCACCCCAGATTTAGCCCACAGCTGCTGATCACGTTCTCTGTTGGCCTTAGGGCTCTGTGCCCTTTAACCCTGCTAACCAGCAGTACAGTTCTTCTGCTCTCCTTCATAAACATGGTACGATTGGCATATACCTATTCTGCACATTTATTAACTTACAAGTCTCAAGTTTATTGTACTACATGCACCCTGATCTGGTAAATTAAATGCTACTAGTGGGCTACAGCAACCATCGTGCCACCCACATCAGTAGCAGTGTAAAACATGTCTCCTTGCCTGCCATTTCGACAAGGCAATACAAACTTTTTGCCAGACCTACACTTTCATTTTTAATACTTAGAAGTCAACCCTAAGGTGGACCCTACTTGTTCATAGGGCAAGGTGTGTGATGAGTAGGACATGTATATTTAATGTTTTACATGTCCTGGTATTGAAAAACCTCTAAAGTCATTTTTCACTGTGACAAGGCTGTCTCTCCCTTAAGCTAACACTGGTTTAAACTATTTAATTTAATACATGATAAATTCAGTTTAGGAGTAGTTGGAAAACATTATTTAAGGACTAATGTTGATAGTAATTCAAAATCCAAATTAATGGTCAAGTCAGATTTTATATTAATATTTTGGAAATTACACTTTAAGAAAGTTGTCTTTTTCTGCCTAAAACCGAAGGACTTTCCTGCCAGTGTCCATATGTCACCTGACCCCAGATGGTTTCCTTTTTTGGGATGAGAATGGCTCCCAGACAGTGGACAAAGAGCCCTGGGAGTGTGTAGGAGGACTGCTCGCTTGACAGGGTAGCCTGGGAGGCTTTGCATAGCCACTTCCCGAGCTTCAAAACATGCCTACCTTGTCACTGACAGATGAAGCTCATTCAATCAAATGGGATTAGTAAAGTGCTGCTTATCCCCCATGAGGGTATCCAGGTGCTTGGGGGTGTGGGTGGGAGAGTTGCTGCTGCTGAGATTGATTAGTCTAAGAGACTGGTCTTTAGGTCCTTCCTGAACTCATGCAGGGTAGGGACTATATGGAGATGGAGGGTGTGGCCATTCCAGGATTTGGCTTCCAGGTGTGAAAAGGTCCAGTCACTGATCCTGCTCCTGTGAATGCGGGGTGTACTGGCCATGAAGAGGGATGAGGAGCGAAGCATATGGGTAGGTTGGTGGAAGTTCCCGCTTTGGTTGAGGTATGCTGGTGCCTGGTTGTGTATGACTTTGTAGGCATGGGTGAGAAGTTTTAACTGGCATTGTTTGCTGATGGGAAGCAATTGCAGAGACTTGAGGTGGGGGTGATGTTAGTCTGACTCAGGAGGACGAGGATGAGCCTGGCTGCTGCACTCCTGAATGTCTGGAGTCTGTTTAGTTATTTTGAGGTCATTTCCACATAGAGGGAGTTGCCATAGTCCAGGCAGCGAGTGATGAGGAACTGGGTGATGGTGCATCTGGTGCAGATGGGGAGCCAGTTGAAGATTTTCCTGAGCATGAGGGTGAGGAAAGAGAAGGATTAGACAGTGTCAGTCAGTCAGTCATATTAGCTTTATTTTGATATAAAAACATATCTTAAAAGCTTCAAGTTACAATTGTACAGGTTAAAAGTCTACATAGTAAAAAATGTAAAACATGTCCATATACAATAAAAACACTGTTAATGACTGAATGAAAAATGTTCACCATTATACACATGTTTAAAAAGATAAAAATGGGGTTAAAAAGTAATATATATTCCATAAGAAAAAAATGGATAGAATTAATCAAATGCAGATGGCTCTTAGGAACATGCAGCAGAAAAAGTACAGTTTTCTAAAATACAAATAGCACATAGCAGCTTTAAAGGAGAGATTTCAGCAATCTCATTCTGATGTTCCAGGCCCAGCTCAGGAATTTGGCAAAGCCACATGCATACAGGGGACGCGCATCAGATCTTAATATGCGTAGCGCTGCAAGATGACTACGAGTGCCCAACTCCCTGCAGAGTGGCTTGAGTGAACATTCCCTTGGCATTCTATAGGCTGGGCATACAAACATAATGTCTGCTATTGTTTCTGGAGTAGCCTCACAGATCGGGCAAGCGATAGGTGTCTGATAGGGGACCTTCCACCAGGCTGTTATATCGCGAGTGGGAAGGGAACCAACCCTTAATGCAAAAAACAGGGCTCGGTCATGAGGTTTTTGGATGACATCTAGATATTGTTCATAGCAAGTGGAACTTTTACTTCTCAGATAACCTGCCCGATTTAGGATCAAGGAGACACCTAGTGCGAACCCAGGACCAGTACACTCTTGTGAGTTCTGCTTTAGGTGGGGCAGTTCCTTTTTCCCAAGCTTTCTTAAGACCAGGGTCGTACAGCAACATTTTCAAGTCCCTTAAGTCCCTTACCCATTTAATCCTATGCCAGCCATCCATACTCATCAATTCATCTAGCCCTGCTGCATACCCTGCCAATTCAGGGGTTCGCCGTAGGCGGGCCCAGAGGAGTAAGGGACGCAGTCTGGCCAGATCTCTCAATGCGAGGCACCCCAGGTCCTGCAACAAGGGTCTATTGGGGGACCTTTGCGGCAACCTCATAAGATCTATTTTCTGATCTCGTGATTTGATCGATATTGGAAAAACCCCAGAGTTCAGCACCATAAAGGGTGAACTCACCCCTCTGGCCTTGTATATATCAATTACGGGGGCAATGGGCCTACTTGTTGAGGTACGATGCTCTCTGAGGATTGCCCCCGTCACCCTCTTATGGTTCAGGAGCATTTTTTGTATGTGGGTGTTCCAAAGCATTGTATCAGAAATGCGGATGCCCAAGTAATCGAATGTGGTGACTCTCTCGAGTGGAACAGAATTCAATACTGGTGAGGACCTGAGATTCCTAGGGGGATTCAACTCTAGGTACTTTGTTTTTTCGGTATTGATAACCAACCCTTTATTATCACAAAACAACTGAAAACTATCTAGTAGGCTCCGTACGCCTACCAGGGTTTTGGAGATAAGAAAGGTGTCATCGGCGAACAAGGGGGTGGGGATTTTCTCCCCCGCCAGGGCTGGTGCGTCAGATGGAACTTGCTGAAGATGCTCAACCACCCCGTTCACATATAATGAGAACAGGGTGGGGGCTAGTACACAGCCCTGGCGGACACCTCTGTTCACCGATATCTGTCGGTTTTCTGTCCTTGGGAACCCCACCTTACTTGGGCGCAATTCCCCTCATGTAGATGCATCAAGATGTTTAAGATGTTCTTTGGGACCCCCTGATCAACCAGGACCTTAAATAGACGCCCCCGAGGAACCAGGTCAAAGGCAGTCCTTAGATCTATAAATGCAAGGTATAGACTGCCTTTACCTATCAGTACTACTTTCCAGTAGAGGAGCATTAGTCTGAATGCCTGCTCTATTGTCCCTGTGCCTGCCCTGAAACCTGCCTGGTAGTTGGAGAGGATCCTAATTTCATCATACCATTCCAAGATTCTCTCCATCACCACCCTCCCAACAACCTTTTGAACGGAGTCAATTAAGCTTATTGGGCGGTAGTTCGCAGAGTCGTCCCTAGCGCCCTTTTTGTAAATAGGGACGACCTCTGCACCCTTCCAGGAGTCTGGGACTGGGGACCCTTTAACGATAGCATTTATTAGGATGGTTATAATTTTTGCCCATTCCTTGGGATCTGCCCGAAAGTGATCCCCGGGAATACCATCTGGCCCTGCCGCCTTTGCTGGAACTAAGAGCCGGATGGCAGTTTCAACTTCTCTTTCCGAGAAAGGATAAATAGTTTGGCCCCCCCTACTTGAACCAGGATCAGTGTGCAAGCCTTCTCACGAAACATCCTCAGTAGAGGAATAAAGTTTCGAGATGTGGTCATGCCAGGTACGGCTTGGGATATTACATGTGATTGATTCACTGTCCGGTCGTGTCTTGGATCTAATGAGGTCCCGGAAACGGCTAGCATCCTTGTCCAAGCTTGCAGTTTTCAAGTCTTGCCAATGCTGCTCTTCCCACTCTGCTTTAGCATTGGTCAATACCTTCTTGTATTCTTTCCTTGCTAACTGGATCCTAGGGAGGGATTTACTTTTAACTGCCACAAACAAGGCGGGTTTTTTTCCGCCTACATCCCTTCGTGTACCATTTGCCATTACCATTCTGTTTCTCACGCACTAGGCGGGAGCCTGTTCTAGTTGGTATATAAAAAAAGCTCCTCAGGGTGTCAATGGTTTTTTCATAGATCTCAGGGATTTTACCAAGAGACCTTGGATCTATAGAGGCCTCTCTCATAGCTCCTGCGTACTTGACCACAGTTTTTTATCATTCAAAGATATTCTATTCCATTTCAAAAACCTATTGCAATTGGATGGAATCACTTCCCTTGTTTGGCTTAGTTGTTCTGGGCCAAGATCATTACAATTAGGCAGCCATCCTGGTTGCAAGGACAGGGGCAAAGGGTTATGGTCACTATCAACTGTTGGTATAATTGACATATCTATCAGATACTGCCAAAGTTTGAGGTTCAGGAAAATATAGTCAATTCGCGAGGAGCAGCCCACCCTGTTGTAAGTGTGCGCCCCTTTGAATCAGACACTGTCCTGCCATTGGTTGCTCTTAACCCATACTCCATGGCTAAAGAGTTCAGCTGTACAGCAAGTTTAGTCCACCTTTTTATTGGAGAGATACAGAGTGCTGGTATGCCCCGCTTTGCATCATCCTCCTCGATGTCAAGCACATCCTTGGCAGCGAGAGACTCAAAAGTACAATTGAAATCTCCCGCTACCAGGATGTGCGAGTCACCGGGGCTGTTGGAGAGCTCAGCCTCTAGAGATGTAACTATTGGCGATTCTGCTCCTCGCTTTGTTCCGCGAACGTAAATATTAAACATTTCTAAAATTCTACCTCCTTTATTATCCCTCATAGTTATTCGTAACAGATATGGGGAAATGCACTGGACCTGTTTCGTTGAGCAAACTAACGATATGCTGATCCATATTAACAACCCACCTGAAGGGTGCCCTTTTCCTGTTAGTGTCGGAACTGCTGGGACAAAGTAAGACACGACGCCCACTTTATGGGCAATAACCTGGCTCCATGTCTCTTGAAAAATACAAATAGAGTATTCTTCAATGGAGGTATTCCAATCCAGGAGAGGTAGTTTCCTAGAAAGGCCAGCTGTATTCCAGCAGAGGACCTTAAGTCTTGTGCTATCAGCTTTCAGATGGCCTTGCTCCTTCAATACATTAATCTGGGTAAGGTTAGATTCTGCAGAGGGATCTACAATGAATGGTCCTGCAGCTGCCTGTCCTACGTCTAGGACCTTCGGGGGGAGGTGATGGAAAAGAGGCTGGGAGTACTCGTCCAGGGTGTTCGCCCTCCATAGCATAGGAGTAGTGGCAAAAACTCCAGACTTATGTGAAAAGACAGGGTCTCCAACTCTAACTACTAGAGTGCAGGGGGATCCCGTCAGTCAATCATTACTGTTTAGTTCGGACCCACTAGTAAGCACACCGACTACATCCCTCAAAATGGTATTGCCTATCAGTGGCGAGCATCTAAATTGTATGTTTGATGTACCCGGGGGACAAGTCCTGAACTCCAGGGCCAATAGCCCCTCGGCCAAGTGGGGCAATGTTAATGTAAGCTCAATGGTGTCAAAACGCTGCACTGGGTGGGAATGCCTAATTGCCTTCACAATGTCCTCTCTAATTAATGAACGGCAACCCCTTACATGTCTAATCCAGTGTGTGTATTACCTAGTGAGTCCCCATATTCCCGACCCGCCACCTTAGGGACATTAACCATGTAAACTGTCTGGGTAGAATGGGATGGGCGTCTAGAAGAAGGTGCGACTAGTTTTACTGTGTTCTTTAAATGTATCTGAGGGATAGAGGGAGATAGAGTAGGCCAAATGCTAGCTTGTTTACTACCATGTGCTGGTATCCCAGCGCTCCTAGCTAGCCCTACTTTTTGGGATGAAGTAGCAGATAGTGAAAGATTAGTTGTGAGACATGATCTACCTATCTGTGTGTGGTTTTTTGGCCATAAGTCTCCATGCTGCAAAATAGGTGGATTATTACGAGGGGGCGGTTGAGGTGCTTGGACTGCTAATGAGGCTTTTAGATCTATGATTAGTGTTTTTAAATCCCTCACCTCCACTGTTAGCAATTTTATCATTAATATAAGGAGCGTGGATCTACTCCCCAGGTCAAGTTCCCCCCCATATTGGCTACTATTTTGTGCTTCCAATTGTCCGTGTGCTGCCACCTTGTTACTGGTGGCTAATTCATCCGCGAGTACCGCGAACCGGTTGGCGCACACTACAACGGTAGGCTCCAAATGACTGGGCCCCTGCTGGTCCGAAGGCTGAGATGATCTCTGGGATAATCTCTTAGAAGGTGAACTAGGATCAGAACAGGGCTGCTTATTACTTAAGCCGGGGAACTTTCGGAACATCTCTGGTATATGGATGAGTGGAGCCTGGGAGGATTCAAGAGGATCATCTGTGTACAATGCATTGGTTTGTGACTCGGTTAACACGTTTTCACAATCGCTGACTTGATTTTCTATACGTTCCATAAACACGACATCAGATTTAGGGATCTTCTTGGTATTTTTCTTAACCTTCTTGGCTTTTCTAGGACCTTGCATGGAGTTTACTCCTGGCACCCCCCCTACCCCCTCCATGGTTTTCCTTATGCCCATAATATCACCGTCCAGAAAACGGTTTTGAATTACAAAGTTCTTATGGGTTTAATGGTAAAACAGTACCTTTCAAATGATCATGGCTTGGTATTCTGTACAATTTAGTCCACACAGAAAATGGCCAATGACAAATGTAAAGGGAGTGGCCCTGCCCTGGCTCTTCCTGTCGCTGACAGGCGCGGGACGGGCCCGCACGTCCCATGCTGCGGGAGGCGCAGTGTCGATTTAAGCTCCTCCGGGTGCTTGAAGGTGATGCTGGCAGTGCGCGCCTCAGGGTGCAGGCTGGGGGATGTAGTTCTCTGCCCTCAGAGCAGCGCGGCCGGCAAAAGCACAGCGACCGAGCCCCCTCCTTGGCCCAGAAACGCTGTGGTCCGGCTCCAAACAGGAACCCGGGGTCAGGTAAGGTGGTAAGCACAAGTGAAGAGTCCTGCGCTGCGGGAGGCGCAGTGTCGATTTAAGTGCCTCCGGGCGCTTGCAGGTGATGCTGGCAGTGCGCGCCTCAGGGTGCAGGCTGGGGGATGTAGTTCTCCGCCCTCAGAGCAGCGCGGCCGGCAAAAGCACAGCGACCGCGCCCACTCCTTGGCCCAGAAACGCTGCGGTCCAAACCCGAACAGGAAGCCGGGGTCAGGTAAGTTGGTAAGCACAAGTGTAAGGTGGTAGGCACAAGTGAAGAGTCCCATGCTGCAGGAGGCGCAGTGCCGATTTAAGCACCTCCAGGTGTTTGCAGGTGATGCTGGAAGTGGACGCCTCAGGGTGCAGGATGGGGGGATGTAGTTCTCCACCCTCAGAGCAGTGCGGCCAGCAAAAGCACAGCGACCGAGCCCCCTCCTCGGCCCAGAAACGCTGCGGTCCGGCCCCGAACAGGAACCCGGGGTCAGGTAAGGTTGTAAGCACAAGTGAAGAGACAGTGTTTATTTGCTTCCCCATTTAGAGCTTTCTGTTCAGAATGATTCAGAGGTTTCTTGTGTGTTCTGTGGTGTGGGGCCAAGTTTTGTATGTCACCAAGAGTCTTTCAGTTTTTTCTGTTTTGAGTTTGAGGCATCTGTTTTGCATCCAGCTTTCAACACTGTTCATGCATCTGTGGTAATTAGAATTGGTGTTAGTCGGGTCTGAGGAGAGTGAGAGGATGAGCGGAGTATCATCCACTTAGGTGATTCTATTCATGCCATAGGTTCTAACCAGGGTGTCCAGATGGGACATGTAGGTGTTGAATAGGGTCAGGCTTAGGGACGATCCTTGTGGGATGACCCAGATGATGTTTTGGACCCGAGGTGAAGGGTGGGAGGTGGATCCTTTGAGCTTGTCCAGAGAGGAAGGACATAATCCATTCAGGGGCTTTCCCTGGCAGCCCCATTAAGTGGAGACCGTGCCAGGGGTGAAGTGGGAAACAGTGTTGAATGCTGCAGAGAGATAAAGGAGAATTAGGGCAGTGGTGTTTCCTCTGTTTAGGAGAGTTCTGATGTCATCTCTGGCTGTAATCAGGGTGGTTTTGGTGTTGAAATATGAGTGAATCCGGATTGTGAGGGGTCCTGAAGATTGTTGTTATTCAGGTATGTGGATATTGAGAGGTCTATTGCTTTCTCAAGTACTTGGCTGGAAATGGCAGTAGGGAGATGGGATGGTAATTTTTAGGTCTTTGGGGTTCACTGTAGGTTTTTTGAGGAGCGGTTTTATTTCTACCTGTTTCCATCCTAAGGGGAAGGCGGCAGAGATGATGGATGTGTTGATGATGGTGGTGAGTTTCTTGCTGATGGTGTTTTTACAAGGTTGAACATGTGGTAGGGGCAGGTATCCTTGGGAGCTCCTGAGTGAATGGAGCCCATGATGGAGGCAGATGTGCTTGTGAAGACAGGTTTCCATGTGTTTAGTGAGATTTTGCAGGAGTCAGTGGTATTGAGCATCTGTTGAGTTTGGTTACAGGGGGTTGAAGTTTGTATAGATCAGAGGTCCTCAAACTTTTGGATGCCGAGAACCCCCTGTCAACATTTTCAAGCGTAAGGACCCCCTCCTGACAAAAATTTCTAAACCTCTAGGTTATGAGGAAGGTGAGGACCAAATTATGCAACAGGCTTGACTAAATTGTGTGAGTAGAAAATGTAAATAATGTTCTGTGATTCTGCGTATTTTGGGGTAGCATTGCTTTATTATTTAGAATTTATTTAAACACAGTAATACTGAGGAAAGATTTCACCCCATCAGTACCAGTTTATAACCTCAGAAAGGTGTCTAGTCAACCTTTGTGAAGGGCCTCCCAATCCGCAGGAATACGCGCTGCCACATTAGAAGCTCACCTGGCCATGGCCGGGAGCAGCAAGGGTGCATTCAAACCGTGGCGGTCTTGTGCAGAGTTAAGCAGTTTTTTCATGCCCCTTTCCTCTCACCCCCTTCCTTCCATCCCTCTCTTGTCTCCTCTCCCAACCCCGGATCCCTCTCTCGCATTGGAGGCTGATGGTTATTAGCCCCAGGACACCTTTTTGTAACAGTAGCGCACTACAAATGTAAATAATAGGCAGAAGCAGGGGATCCACTAGACCCGAACTTCGGGGGGGGGGGGGTTAACACTCCCAGCCAGGGCTTGTCCAAGCACTGGTCGCACACGGTGCAACAGTCTTTCCAACTTCTCCATGAATTCCCTCACTACCACTCACCAACAATACACCTCATCTCTCTATAGCACCTGTCTGACAAACATTTCATTTTTTATAGCTCTACTCATAGTTTACTTACACTCAGCTCTGTGATGTGCATGGTACATCTTCTTTGTACCAGGCACTTTAACCTTCTGCACTGTGTGGGTGACAAGAGTGCCCATGTGACTGCACGGTGAGCAATGCAACAGTGTGAGAGTAGGGTAAAAGGAGTGACTGCAGGGTGAGTGAGGTGACCATATGAATTTGTGTTCGGCTGTAAATGCAGAGTGGGACGAATTAGTGCATGGTTAGTGATGGCCTTGTTTGAGTGAGCTACAGATTGAGCAGTGGGGGGGGACAGGTGAGTGAAGTGTCACATGAGTGCAAGGTGAGAAGTGTGCTTGTGTGACTATAGGCTGGGGTACAGAGTGAACAATTCAAGCAAAGTTTTAGTGCAGAGTGATCACTGTGAGAGCAGGGTGAGCGGGTGAATGTTGTGAGTGCATGGTGATCAGTGTGAGTGCATTGTGATCACTGTGAGTACATTATGATCACTGTGAGTGCAGGGTGAGTGGGTGAATGTTGTGAGTGCATGGTGATCAGTGTGAGTGCATTGTGATTGCTGTGAGTGCATGTGATCAGTGTGAGTGCCGGGTGAGTGGGTGAATGTTGTGAGTGCGTGGTGATCAGTGTGGGTGCATGGTGATCAGTGTGGGTGCATGGTGATCAGTGTGAGTGCATGGTGATCAGTGTGAGTGCATGGTGATCAGTGCGAGTGCATTGTGATTGCTGTGAGTGCATGGTGATCAGTGTGAGTACATTATGATCACTGTGAGTGCAGGGAGGGTGGGTGAATGTTGTGAGTGCATGGTGATCAGTGTGGGTGCATGGTGATTACTATGAGTGCATGGTGATCAGTGTGAGTGCATGGTGATTGCTGTGAGTGCAGGGTGATCAGTGTGAGTGCAGGGTGAGTGGGTGAATGTTGTGAGTGCATGGTGATCAGTGTGAGTGCATTGTGATCACTGTGAGTACATTATGATCACTGTGAGTGCAGGGTGAGTGGGTGAATGTGAGTGCATGGTGATCAGTGTGGGTGCATGGTCATCAGTGTGAGTGCATGGTGATCAGTGTGAGTGCATTGTGATCGCTGGGAGTGCAGGGTGAACGTGAAAGTGAAGGCGAGAATGAGAAGTGAGTAGTCTGAAAGCAGGGTGCATTCCCAGAAACTTGAAGTGTAGGGTTTCAGATACAAGTTAAACTATTGCTATAATGGCATTAATCAGGGATCGAGGTTGGAGGAAATAAATAATGTGCTGATCCTGCAACAAACTTCCAGTCTAATGATTAGGGTTACCAGCTCATTATTTTGATGGCCCAGAAATGTAAATGTAAATGTAAATTGATACTTGTATAGCGCACTACTCACCCACAAGGGTCTCAAGGCGCTTGTATGAATACCGCTGTGGAACCCAACCTGGCTTTCCCTGTGAGGCGTCCACTCCTGGGCACCTCCAAGGTGGAGGCCAGGCATCCTTAGAGTTGTGAGGGCCGTTGTGGAGATTAAGCAAGCTATTGCCCAGAGTTGCAGAGTGTGACTCCATGATTGGAATAGGCACCGAGGCGAGAATTATCAAGTCCGTGGAATTTTTGAGCCCAAGACCTGCTGAGGCGGGGAATTGAACCCTGATCCCGGGCTAGACCTCTGCATCAGGGTCTGCCACTCTAACCATTGAGCCACACTACAGTCACCTACAGCTGTATTTTTTGCACTTATCTGTGAATACTTAGAACAGCAAATATAAATAGAAAGCACTTTTAATTGTGTTCTAGGAATGCCTCAATGATCCATGACTAATAATTAAAGAAAATAAAGACAGAAAAGTCACATCACTAATTAATACATACTTTTTTATTTATAACTCAATTTAGTGTCAAGAGCAGGTCTCTGCAGGATCTTTAAACAACACATAGCAGGCATGTTTCTTTTGGCAACCCAACTTTATATTTCTTTTCTTTAAATGCATTCTCACACTACAGCAGTAAGTGTAAAAATACAAATGTAAGGAATAAGCAGAGTGGGTGCCCAGGGGGTACTGGAACCATAAAAAAACTACGCTTTGGTAATCAGTTAACAAAGGCATGTAAATATGCTAATGGTCTTTAAAGACCTGTGAAAAACTCGGCCGGAGATAAGACTCCAGACACTGCCCAGCCGAGGCCCCAGGAGCGCGAGCTGCACCGCAGCAGCCCGGGCTGAGACACAGGATAGGGGAGGAGGGGGGCTGAAGCCCTGGAGGCCAGGGCAGAAGTGACACTGTGAAGGCGCGACCCCCTTTACATCGCTCCACGCCCCCCCCTGGGGGTCGCGCCCCACAGTTTAAATACCCCTGGTACAGATGGTGGCGATTTTGTTGTTGAAGGAGACAGCAAAGGAATTGCAGAGCTCCTGAGAGGAGGTGATGGTGTTCTCTGTGGCTGTGGGGTTAGAACATTCCTTGATGATGCAGAATTATTCCTTGCTGTGGTTAGAGCTGGGGTCTAGATGGGAGGTCAGGGTGTTTTGCTTGGACTTCTTGTGGTGCTGGTGGTACTCGTTGAGGGCTAGTTTGAACTTAGAGTGGTCATTGTTTGTTTTGCTGGTGTACCAGATCCTTTCAAGATGCTCACAGGTGTGCTTGTGAGATTTGAGCTCTGGGGTGAACCTTCTGTGATGTTTGGAAGATCTCCTGTTTTGGTAGGCTTGAGGGGGTGCCACTATGTCGATGCGATTATTGATCTAGGGGTTGAAGTTTTTGACTGCCTTCTCGAGGTCGGTGGTAGCCTCAGGAAGTGAGGCGCCGAGGGAGCTTGTCCAGAGGTACTTGGTTACTTTGCTCCAGCTCCTGTAGGGGGATTAGGGTAGGATGTGGGAGTGGTGGAGGGGGTCAGGATGTAGAAGTGGACAATGGAGTGGTTGGAGCAGGTGATTTTGGTGGCGTGGCTGTACCTTATTTTGTTGTTGGCTGAGAATATGGAATTGAGAGTGTGTCCAGCAATGTGAGTGGGGTTTGTGACCAGTTGGGAGAGTCCAAGAATTTCCATGCTGTCAAGTAGGTTAGTTGTTTTGGTGCCATTGAGGTCTTCCAGGTGAAAGTTAAGGTCGCTGACGAAGAGGAAGTCTTTTGATTTGATGGCGTCCTGGGAGATGAAGTCAGAGATGGCCTCGCAAAAGGCAGGGCATGGTCCGGGAGGTCTGTAGACGAGGGTGGTTCTGAACATTGATTTGCTGTTGGTGTAATCTGAAAATTGAGGTGTTCCATGATGGGGCTGTGCAGTTGAGGGACTCTTTGAGGATGATGGCTACTCCACCACTTTGCTTGTTGGTGTGGTCCCGGCTAATTATCTTTTATCTGTTAGGTGTGGCGGTGGCAATGTCGGGGGCTGATGCCGGGTTCAGCCAAGGTGCGGTGAATAAGATTATGTTGGGCGTGAGTGAGGCATGTCCCCTGCATAGTTATGCTGCATCCTCCATTAAGTAGGTTTCCCAGGGGGAAACTTGGCGCTGGCGTGGTCAGTGAGAGGTGGGAAGGGAGAGTGAGGATGAGAGAGTAGCTGTGAAGCAGAAGCTGGAAAAGTGGTGAGCTTGAATGAGAAGTGATCGATGATTACAGAGGGAAAAAAAGCAAGTGTTTAAGGGGGAAACATGTTTAAGGAGTAAAAAATGGGATTAGAAGGAGTAAAACACCAGATTAGAAGAAAAAATGATTGGGGAGAAAAATGTGGTTAGGAATAAAAATAAAATTAGAGGAGAAGAATGATTAGGGGGAAGATAAAATTAGGAGTGAAAATGAAATTAGACGAAAAAACAATTATGGGACAATGCGATTTAGAAGGAGTAAAAATAAAAGTAAAAGAGAAAATGATTAGGGAGAAAAATGAGAATAAGAGGTGAAAATAAAATTAGAGGAAAAGACGATTAAGAGAAGAATGTGATTAGAAAGAGGAAAAACCAAATTAGAGGAGGAAAACAATTAGGGGAAAAATGCAATTAAGAGCGAAAATGAAATTAGAGAAAAAAACTTTTAGGGGAAAATGTGATTAGAAGGGTTGAAAACAAATTTAGAAGATAAAAATAATTTGGGAGAAACATTCAATTAAAAGGCATGAAAACAAATTCAGAGGAGAAAATATGATTAGGGGAAAAAATGCAATTAGTAGGAGTGAAAGCAAAAATAGAGGACAAAAATTATTAGAGGGAAAATGCAATTAGAATGAGAGAAAACAAAATTAGAGGAAAAAATAATTCAGGAGAAAATGTGATTCAGAAGGAGTAAAAAATGAAATTAGAAGAGAAAATGATTAGGGAGAAAATGAGAATAAGAGGAGAAAACAAAATTAGAGGAAAAGACGATTACCCGACAAATGTGATTAGAAGTGGTAAAAATCAAATTAGAAGAGGAAAACAATTAAGGGAAAAATGCAATTAGAACGAGTGAAAATGAAATTAGAGAAGAAAATCTTTTAGGGGAAAATGTGATTGGAAGGGTTGAAAACAAAATTAGAGGAGATAAATAATTAGGGGTAAACATTCAATTTAAAAGCGTGAAAACAAATTCAGAGGAGAAAATATGATTAGGGGGAAAAAAAGCAATTAGTAGGAGTGAAAGCGAAATTAGAGGAGAAAAATGATTAGAGGGAAGAATGCAATTAGAAAGAGTAAGAAAGAAATTAGAGGAAAAAAACAATTGGGGAGAAAAATTTGATTGAGAACTGCAGCATTACTGGGCTTGCCATTCCTTCTGTTTCTTTTCCTGGCGGCGGCAACTAAATTGAAATTAATTAATTTAAATCAGGGCAAAAAATCTCTGTAAATTATTTTAAACAAGGGAGCAATCACAGATATGCGGCAATTCTTCTTTACTCAAGTCAGTAAAGATACACCTCAGTTAAAAAGGGCAAACATTGAAACATCTTTCAACATTGTTCTAGAAAACTGCAGCATTACTGGCCTGGCCATTCCTTGTGTTTCTTTCCCTGACGGCGGCAACTACAAAACTAGCAATATTAAAAATATCCCAAGTGTCACTCAACATCTGAAGGAACACTAGTGCTGGTCGTACCTGGGTAAAACCTTTTCCCAATTGGTAGTAAAAACCTCCTACGGATTTCATGAAAAAAGTCACAGACCAAGATAAAGTGCATAGTATCTTGGGTGGAAAAATTGTCACAAATGCAAGGACCTAAATCTTTCGCCTTGCTCCAACCCTTTGGCTCTGCCAGTATATGATAAAGAAGATTGAAACAAAATCTAGTTAAAAGAAAGTGGTGGTGTGGCTTTGTTACTAATTTCAAGTAAGGTTCTGTTGATGGTGATGTTTTTAACAAAAGGTAGGCTCGTACCATGTGTTTTACTATCTCATCCTCTCTCTACATCATGTTTAAAAAATGTTTTTGACCCATGGTAGATCCAATTTCCTGACCTTGTCTGGAGAGTCAAAGAGGTCAGGACGACCTTGTTTTCTTGTTATCATCTTTACATGCTGTAACGGTGTACAACTGTTACCACAGATTTTTTACAACGGATTCCATGACCACAGATTTTTTACAACGCAGGTCATGTTACAACGGATCCTTTTACAACGCTATTCACTACAACGCAGGTACTATTACAACGCAATACCATTACATCGTAAGTATAATTATAGGTAAGTTTATCTTTTTTGGGTACAGGGGTATTTTTAGGTTTAAGGGCTGGGTTTGGGTTTTGGGGTACAGGGGTATTTTTAGGTTTAAGGGCTGGGTCTGGGTTTTGGGGTACAGGGGTATTTTTAGGTTTATGGGCTGGGTTTGCGTTTTGGGGTACAGGGGTATTTTTAGGTTTTAGGGCTGGGTTTGGGTTTTGGGGTACAGGGGTATTTTTAGGTTTAAGGGCTGGGTTTGGGTTTTGGGATACAGGGGTATTTTTAGGTTTTAGGGCTGGGTTTGGGTTTTAGGGTACAGGGGTATTTTTAGGTTTTAGGGCTGGGTTTGGGTTTTGGGGTACAGGGGTATTTTTAGGTTTTAGGGCTGGGTTTGGGTTTTGGAGTACAGGGGTATTTTTAGGTTTTAGAGCTGGGTTTGGGTTTTGGGGTACAGGGGTATTTTTAGGTTTTAGGGCTGGGTTTGGGTTTTGGGGTACAGGGGTATTTTTAGGTTTAAGGGCTGGGTTTGGGTTTTGGGGTACAGGGGTATTTTTAGGTTTTAGGGCTGGGTTTGGGTTTTGGGGTACAGGGGTATTTTTAGGTTTTAGGGCTGGGTTTGGGTTTTGGGGTACAGGGGTATTTTTAGGTTTTAGGGCTGGGTTTGGGTTTTGGGGTACAGGGGTATTTTTAGGTTTTAGGGCTGGGTTTGGGTTTTGGGGTACAGGGGTATTTTTAGGTTTTAGGGCTGGGTTTGGGTTTTGGGGTACAGGGGTATTTTAGGTTTTAGGGCTGGGTTTGGGTTTTGGGGTACAGGGGTATTTTTAGGTTTTAGGCCTGGGGTTGGGTTTTGGGGTACAGGGTTATTTTTAATATATATTTACAATTTAAAAAATTAAAATTAATTGTATTAATATATGTTTTATTTTTTTAATAATAAATAATTTAAATTAATAATACATTAATAATTATTTACTTTAAATATTAATTTTATTTACTTACCTGTAATTATACTTACGATGTAATGGTATTGCGTTGTAATAGTACCTGCGTTGTAGTGAATTGCGTTGTAAAGGGATCCGTTGTAACATGACCTGCGTTGTAATGGATCCGTGGTCATGGTATGCGTTGTAAAAGGACGCGTTGTAACATCATATATCCGCTGTAACCACAGGATGCAGCTTGTTCTGTCCAAGGATAAATCCAGAGCAATCTCTCTATTTATCAACAATTCAGGGTTAATCCAGATCATAAGCCAACATACAAGGGGGGCCAGCCCTATCAGATCGGATACAAAACCTTGACCTAATTCCTGATTAATGATATACATAGGAGTGGATTGCGGGGCTGAAAGCAAGTTCTTTAAGAATGTATTTTCCACTATTTGTTATTCCATTACCGGCTTACAGCGACAGATAGCAGACCCATACTTAGAGATGGCAATACATTTTGATATATAAATATTAAAGATAGCTTCAATTGGCTTGGCCCTGAGTCTCAGTGTAAAACCAAGAAGGGATGCAGTAAATCTTGCCATAGCTTATTTTTTCGCTTTCCATTTGGGCACCCATGAACACTTCTCATCAAACAGAACCCCTAAGTATGTAAATTAATTCACCCTTGTTATTTCGGACCCTTGGCACTGGAATGTTTTATGATTTTGGTCTCTGACCCAGGCCCATGGTGTTCTCTACAGAGATATTAATCTTACGATCCAGGAAACTCATGAAGATCGCAAAAGAATCCAGAAGTCTAGCAGGTAGAACTGCGTTGTCTGCATATAAAGGAGCGGGGATGGACTGTGCCCCCACTCGAGGTATATCTTGACAGGCTATGCTCAGTGAAGTTTCAAGATTGTTAATGTATAAGGTGAATAGAAGGAGAGCTAAAATGCAGCCCTGTCTGATGATTCTACCATAGGAAAGTGCTCGGTGCTCTGATCAAATCTCACCCTCGCATAAAGGTCCCTGTGCAGGTTCACACAAAAGTTCACTATAGCACGGTCTGTGCCCATGTCAATTAATAATACCCATAGTTTTGATCTGTTGACTCGATCGAATGCCGAGGACAGGTCCATAAAGGCCAGATGTAATGTCCCGGACTTGGCAGGTGTATATTTCCATATTAACAACTGTAGATTTAGGCACTGGTTGTTTGCACTCCTGCCCTCCCTGAAACCATATTATAGGTTTATTTATTTATTTATTTATTCAGAGTTTTATATAGCGCAAACAAGATCTTTGCAGATATCAGAGCGCTTCACAGAAGCAGGGGGTGAGAGCAACAGGAGGGTGACTAAACATAGTGTTGGGTACAGTATAATATTCAATAGCATGATCGGGTAGTATTCATATGCTGTTAGAATAACAATAAACAATCAAAAAGACGATAATATAAGAACGGTGCAGAGTCTTTGATCCAGCTACAATAGAGATCAGGAGAGCTAGGCTATAAGGTTGGCTTATACCACTTTCTAAGAGTTACAGAGAGAGAAGGGGTAGGAACATCAAGTTTCAGCAGACTAACATGAACATAAAGTAATAGGTAGTGAGACAGTAGTATAATAGGCTCGCAATCAACTAAGGATATGATATCATTAGACATTAGACAATGAGGTAGCCAGTAATACCAAGGCGGTGCACAGTCTCTAGTCCAACAACGATAAAGTTCAGGAGAACTTGGCCATAAGGAAGGCTTTCACCTCTTTCTTGAAGAAGGCAGTGGAGGTGATAAGCCTGGTTTCAGGAGGGAGTGCGTTCCAAATCCTGGGTGCCATTCCTGAGAAGGAGCGTTTGTAAGTTTTTTCCTTCCGGAATCTGCGAGGTTTCAGGAATAGATTTTTTGTACTTCTATTGGATCTCGACCCTCCTGATATAGTCAACTTTTGAGTGAGGTAGTTGGGTGCCTTGTGGTGTACGGCCGAGTGTGTCATAACAGCAATTTTCAGCTGTATTCTGGCTTCAAAGGGCAGCCATTTCAGGGATATCAAATCAGGGGATATATGAGAGTGTTTTCTTGAGCCAGTGATGAGTCTCGCGGCAGCGTTCAAGGAGGCTCTTAGGGGTGCAGTTGTTGCTAGAGGGAGTCTGCTGAGGGCCACAATTCCATAGTCTATGCGGGGGATGACTAGGGCTTGTACAGCAGTTTGGAAGTCTTTGACTGGGAGGAAGGGTTTAAGTTTCCTTAATGTATTGATTTGGAAGTTAGCTCCTTTCGTTGCTTTGCTAATGTGCTGTTGCATGCTGAGCTTTGCGTCGAGTGTGATGCCTAAGGATTTCGCAGAATCCACAATGGTCGGTCGGACAGTGAGTGCTGTTAGGTGATTGAGCCAGATTTGGGTGGTGGTAGTTTTCGCAGGGGGTGATATCAGGAGGAACTCAGTTTTCAGAGCATTTAGTTTAAGGTGATTATCGGCCAGCCATGATTGGGTGTTGCTCAGTGTGTAGTTCAGGAGTTTGATGTCCTCCGGGGATTGTACCTTTAGGTAAAGTTGAGTGTCATCGGCATACATATGGAAGTGTACATTGGATTCTTGGAGCAAGGTGGCCAGTGGTTCCATGATGAGGTTGAACAGTGTGGGTGAAAGGGAGGATCCTTGTGGAACGCCTAAGTCTACTGGCACAGGTGAGGACAGCACATTGTTGATCTTGAACTTCTGAGACCGGTTATGTAGGAAGGAGGTGAACCATTTGAGCACAGTCCCGGATAAACCCATTCTGGTGTTTAGCAGCTCCAGCAGGTTCTCATGTTTGACCGTGTCAAATGCTGAAGAGAGGTCAAGAAGGATGAGGAGGCATGAGTCATAGCGATCAAGAATTTGGAGGGCGTCATCAATTATGTGCGTCATGGCCGTTTCCGTGCTGTGTTTCGCTCTGAAGCCTGATTGATGAGGGTTGAGGAGGTCAAACTGGTCAATGTGTTTTGTTAGCTGGAGTTGTACACATTTTTGCAGCAGTTTGGCCAAGGTGGGGATATTGGTGATAGGGCGGTAATTGTTTAGGTCAGACGGGTCAGCTGTAGGTTTCTTGAGTATGGGCGTGACTTGCCCCACCTTGAGGGAGTCAGGGATGAAACCTTGTTGAAGGGAACTGTTGATGATTTTGGTCCAGAGTGGGAAGAGAATGGGGGGGAAGTCTTTTACAGCATTAGCCGGTAGAGGGTCTATGAGGTGATTAGAGGGCTTCAAGGTGCAGAGCAGTTTGTGTATTGCTTCTTCAGAGTAGGTGTCGAAGGACGTCCATGATGCGCTATTTTTAGGTTGAGTGTTAGGCATTCTGATGTGGCTAGGGTATCGGCTTACATCATTGAGGAGGTCAGTTCTTATATTGTCGGTCTTTAGCTTAAAGAAAGCAGAAAAGTCTTCACTGTGTGGGATGTCGCTTGTTGTGTCTTTTGATTGTAAGGGTTGCGACTTGGTTTGAGTTTTGACTAGTTCGAACAGTTTTCTTGGTCGGTTTTTTGCTTGGTTAAGCGGGAGACTAAAAAAGTCAGCTTTCGCACGCTTGATTTTCCTAACGTAGGCATTTCTCTTATTCTTAAACGTTTTGCGATGCAGTGATGAGGGGTCCGCTCTCCAAGTGCGCGCTGCCATTCGCATAACACGCCTCTCTTCATTGAGTCTGCCGTCATACCAAGGGTTCGAATTCTTGGTGGAGGCTCTCTTTAGTTGCAGTGGGGCGACTTCGTTGATTATTGAGTTCATAGAGTCGAGGTAGTTGTCGGTCAATGATTGAACATCAGAGGCGCCAGCAGGGGGAAAGAGGAGACTGTAGGTGTGGGGAGGTAGGGAGTTGGGGTTAAGATTCTTCATGTCCCTTTTCCAGATCTTGGATTTGGTGTGTTGAGCCGGGGTAGGTTTGACTTTTTCATTGATAAAGAAGGTGATGATGTGGTGGTCTGACCAATCACAAGGTTGGATTGCCCCCAGTTGGGTAGAGTCCTCTTTGGCGATGATCAGATCGAGTATCGCACCTTTATAGTGCGTTGGGTTGTTGCATATTTGGGTGAGGTCAAGCGCATTAAGGAAAGTTTTGAGACTATTCACCACTGCGTCTTTCTGGTCGTTCCAATGGAGATTAAAGTCACCCAGGTAGATTTGAGTGATCTGTCGACCAGCATTGGATGTGATTGTGTCCATGAGTTGTTGGGTGAAGATGAGGTTGTCCCCCGGCGGGTGGTAGATGAGATGTAAGGCACATACTGGTTTGCCCTCGCTGGAGATATCGAGGCTGAAGAGTTCACAGGAAGTGAGGGAGGGGGAGGTGACTTTGGTAACGGAGAGGTTGTTCCTGAAAATGCATGCGATTCCCCCGCCCGTCTTGCCGGTCCTGTCGAGTCTAATGATGTGGTAATTGGGGGGAACTAGTATGTCCATAAACGGCGTGGAAGCTTCAGTTAGCCACGTTTCCGTCAAAATGGTTAGGTCAAGATCCATTGATGTGACGAGATCTGCAATGTCGGAGGAATGTCTCTGGGCTGATCTGAAGTTGAGTAGGATGCATTTGAGTCTGGGGGTGAGAAGGGTGGTCGAGTGTTCTAGAGATAAGGGGACTTTTCTGAGGTTGTTGGGGACGGAGCATCTGTTACTTAGAGTTGGGTGCCTAAGAGGATTTGTGAGAATTGTGGGCATGGGGAGGTGTGTGGAGGTTATGTGTTTAACCGAACCTGGGCCAAAAGAGCGTAGGAGGGTGCATAAGTCGTGGTCCGACAGGGCGTTAAGGGCACGCCGGGGGTGGTGGGTGTTGTTGTGGGCGGGGATAGTGGGCCAACGCGGAGAGAGTTGAATGCGATGGCCTGTGGGGAGAGTGTGGCGTTTGTTGGATACGGTTTGTTTGGTGGTCGTTGTAGGTCGGGGTTGTCTGGGGAGTGTGAAAAGAAGTTCTTTGATGGTGTGGAGCTCGTCTTTGAATTGAAGGAGGGTGGATAGAATCAAATCCAGAGTTGGATTAGGGCTAGTGTTTGTGATGAGCCGGGGGTCGAGTAGGGATCTGGGGAGCGAATTTGGGGCAGAGGGGTGGGGAATGCTAGCGTTAGTGGAGGGCTCTGCTTTCCGTTCTCTTCCAACTACTCTTTTAGTTTGCTAAGAATCACTCTTCCCACTACTTTCACAAAAAAATCAATCAGGGATATAGGCCTGTAGCAGCGGGGGTCGCCCTTCTGGCCCTTCTTAAATACTGAATTATGATAGATCAGGACCAGGACCTCGGGAATCCATGCTGGCTTGTCCCATTAAAAACATTAGCAAATATTGCCCAAAAAGCTAAGTTCAATTTAGATAAGTCAGCTGGAACACCATCCGGTCCGGGGACCATATTACTGGACATTTGTGTAATTGCCATCCCTAATTCTTCCTGGTTAAAAACCAGACTATATGAACCCTGGTTCTGCGAGGAAAAAGTGGGAATTGCCACATATAACTGATCCTCATATATGAGTTTAAAGGGAGTGGTCCATTGTGCGTCCGTAATATTGCATTCCAGCAGGGAATTGCTAATACCAGTATAAAAAGGTTTATTTACAATCTCCCAGAACCTGGCTCTATTCTTAAGCACATACACCTCAAGTAAGTTATTACAGGCTTCTTTTTTGGCTTCTGTTTTACGGGTTTCCAGGGCACACTTATAGGACTTTCTTAAAGCAGCTATCAGGCCTTTATCTTGGGGTACCTGTTTTAAGGGAAAAACAAGTTTTTGATGTGCTTCTGTACATTTGTAATCGAACCACCGCTCGCCTACAGTCTTACAATTTCCACTTGGTAGTGTCAGCCCCTTGGCCAACTTTTCACAGATCTCTTGAAATGCTGAGATAATTTCTACCCCTGTGTTAGTATGGTCTAGACAAATCCCAAGGGCCTCATAAGCATTAACGCATAGGTTTTGAAAGAAAAGGGCTGGGACTACCTTGCTCCATTTCAGCCTATGACCCTGATCTTTTAACTCTAGGCAGTTTTCAATAGGTGCTTCCTCAGGCTTACCAATTATTCAGACGCCACCACCCAGTATAATAAAAAATGGATTATGGTCACAAGTTTGATCAGAGTGCATTATAAGAAACCACTTGAGAAAGCAGTCCTGGGGAGATGAAAATTTAATCAATTATGGAATCCAGCCCTCTCGCCTTAGAAGTAGGGATCCTAGGCTCACCTAAATGTATGCTTTGTTGTATGAGATCTGATTCTGTTAGAAGGTCCTCAAGAAACTCACCCTGCCGCGTGTGCTCAAAGTGCATCTCTCTATATTCCTCTTACATGGATTTTAAATTACATAAGTGTTCATTTGTAAAAAAGCTTTCAAAAGAATTATAAAAGTTAACGATAAGAATTTTTGATGTGTGCGCAGGCGTTACTTTGACCACTAAGCAATTGCAGGAGCCCAAATCCACCAAGCAGTGTGTACCTGGGAGTTTAAGAGAAATAAGAGTTAGCAGTCCCCCCTTAGGTCTGCCCGCTTGAAAAGACTGTGCGGGTTCCCCATTGCTTATATACCCATCCATCCAAAAATTGTTTTCCCGGTCCCAGGTTTCTTGTAGGCCCACCACATCATACTGTTTCAGTAGGTCCAACCAACTGGGATAATTTTTTTTTATTTCTAAGGCCGGCTATAGTCCAGCTGAGGACCCTTAAATATGGGTTTTAACCCTCTCCAGCCCTGTGAATGGGGCTGGGATGGGGAATAGAAAGACTAGGCTCATCAGGGCTAAGAGACCATAATTGGGAAGCTTGCTCCATTCAATAATTATCGACCAGCTGACTCGGAGGGAAGAATCTGTTTGTGGCAACTGAGATTCTCTCCCCTGTCTCTTCTCTGAATTGGTCTTTAAAATTTGAGAGTATAATAGAATAATAGAAGAAAGTGGTGGGGGAGGTATAGAAGCAGAGTGTGGTTTGAGGGAAAAAGGGCAACCACCTCAGGGTCTTAGGCTATGCCTTATATAGGCACTCACTGGCTCAGGTACCCAGCTTCCTGACTCACTTGAAAAACCCTGAGTGCCTTCTGACGGTGGATAAAAGATGTCGAGGGGTAAAACCCTGATGCCTCCTGGGCCCTGGTTTATACACCCCTGACAAAATGTCCCTGCAATCCCAAATGTATTAAAAATAACAATAACACAGTCACCCTCTTCTTGTTTTGGCCTTCTTCCCACCCAGCCCACACGTCTAGCATGATTAAGTGGGTAGACTCAGGGGCCCTGTTGTCTGAGAGTTGTTTGCACCATTATTTAGTTTTATGAATAAGTTACTCAGTTAATTCAGAACATTTCTCTTTGAGTGGGGGAACCCCTATTAATGCAGCTACCAGGGGCGTTGCTTCAGGGGCAAGTGCAGCCAGCAGCTATTTAAAAAATAGTTTTCATCCCTAATTATTGGGGTCTTACCATGTCCAACATGATTCTAGGTAGCCACAGGGGTGCATTCTTCCGTAGGCCTAATATACTTCTTCACCTCCCTCCCCCCTAAATAGGGACCCAGCTTATCTTTACTTTGAGGGTCTATTCCACTATGTGGAGTAGTCCGAACTTCTGTCCTCGAACCCCTACCCCCTAATGGTCTAGACCATTGTTTTCGGGGCAGGTGCCAACTTCCCCAACAACCCTTCAGTTATAGAATTAAAATGTTTAGCAATGTGATTGAGGAGGGTGGAGAATAGAAGGTCCTGGCGCTTTTGAAAAAGTCCTCCACAAATTGTCTCACTACTGGGGGTAATAAGTGTACCATATCTGTGGGCCTTGCCATGTTTTGTGCCTCTTCTTTTCCCCTTCTTTTTGACTGGGGCACAGCCTGACGTGTTGGGGTTAAGGCGACCCCACCCAGCATAGAACCTTCAGTTGTCAGTGACCCCCTCGGTTGTACCAATGCACCGTCTGTCATGTCACCCTGCTTTGGGGGACCAACTAGAACTTCAAGTGGGGAAGTGGTCGGGAGAGGGTCAACTAATGAAACAGTCGGTGCTAAGTGATCCACCCTCAGGCCCAACTGTTCTTCCGCATTTTCAATTTCCTTTGTTAGCACTCCCACTGCAGTGGTTAAATACAGATGATAGAGACAGAGTTCCTGGGAACTTTAGTTTTATATTTGCTCAAGTCTGCAATACACGACTGTTTACTCTTAACCATGGTAGCGGGTGGGCGAAAGATGAAAGAGGAGTGGCCCAGCCTAGTCTCTGCCAGCCGCTGACGGGCGCAGACAGGCCTGCGCTTTGCCCGGGCTTTGCCTGGGTGCAGCACGCCTGTGCATGTCCCACATTGCGGGAAGACCCGGGACCTTTTCTGCACCTCCGGGCATGAGAAAGATGTCACGATGTCATAGTACTGCCGCAAAGCTTCTGGGAGTGAAAGTCCTCCCGCACCACCACTGACCACTGACACTGGCTCCCGCACTGCAGGAAGCTCAGGCTCCTTTTCTGAGCCTCCGGGTGCGGGTAAGACGTCATTCTGGTGGTGTACAGCCGCAAAGTTGCTGGGAGTGGTAGTCCTCCCGCACCACCACTGACCACTGATACTTGACAGAAAGTTAAAGGGGCCTTTTGAGAAAAACTGGTTTATGAGGCAAGAGACCTGTGGAGAAAAGCTTTTTATAAGGAGGTACAGAACTCGGGATCCTGAAATGCAGAGACCGAATGGTTAAAAGCCAACGGGGAGATCCGAGGACCTGCCTGGAGTGGCAAGCAGCGGAAGAGAGCTTGCCCAAGGACCTGCTCAATGGGGTTGTGCTGCAGCCTCCCTTAAGTTGGTTTCCTGGGAGGGGGCGGAGCACTGGGAAAGGTCTGTGGTAGGCGGGAAACAGATGGGTGAGGGAGGATGAGAGAGCAGCTGTGATGAAAATAGTGGGAAAAGTGGTTATCCTGGAAGAGAAGTGATCGAGGATTAGAGGGAAATAAAAGTGAGCATTTAAGGAGAAAAACAATTAAGGAGTAAAAAATGGCATTAGAAGGTGTAAAAAATGAGATTAGAAGAGAAAAATGATTGGAACGAAAAATGTGGTTAGAAGGAGTAAAAACTAAATTATGGGAGAAAAATAATTAGGGGGAAAATTGATTAGAATGAGTGAAAACGAAATGAGATGAGAAAAACTATTTGGGAAAAAAATGCGATTAGAATGAGTGAAAACTAAATTAGAGTAGAAAAATGATTAGGGGAAGAATGCGAGTAGAACGATTGAAAATCAAATAAGAGGAGAAAACTATTAGATTGAAAACCACGATTAGATAGAGAAAAAACAAAATTAGAAGAGA
This sequence comes from Lissotriton vulgaris, assembly GCF_964263255.1. Lineage (NCBI taxonomy): Eukaryota > Metazoa > Chordata > Amphibia > Caudata > Salamandridae > Lissotriton > Lissotriton vulgaris. The sequence continues at coordinate 873,087,690 of NC_141695.1, read as the reverse complement.
AAATTATTAGAGAGAAAAATGAGATTAGGAGGTGAGAAAGTCAAGGGGACCTGTGGAAAAAAGGGGTTTATGAGTCAGGGGAGACTTTCTTAACATTCTCTTCACGATAAAATGTGAAGTCGCCCAAAACAGGTAGTCATCAAGAATTGTTCAATAATATTACTTATCTCATTTACAAAAGGGGTTCCTGACTTCGGCGGTCTATATACCAATAGGCCTTCAAAGGAGCTGTAAAACGGGAAGGCAATCAACGAACAAAATAACCTTAAGTATTGCCCGGCGATGTCGCCTCTTAACCCACAGAGTATTGATCAATAAAGAGGCAAGCGCTGGAGACTGGAAGGCAGGAAACAAGGGTTTATTTTCTCCGGAGGAGAACACATCAGATCAGACCAACTGGGAATCTTCTCGAGGTGCTCTAACTGCATCTCCGAGGCCTGGCCTCTTATACACGCATTTATGGCAGGAAGACATTCTTTATTACAATAAAGGTACTTTGAAGTATGAAAGACATCCCCGGAATCTTCCGCTTCAGGCCCATTCCCACGCACCCTAACAGTGAGAATCCCCTCCCCAATCACAATACAGGATCGTTATCAGACGGTGGGAACAGCAGGGCATTCCGCCGATTCCCGGAATGCGTGTGGTGTGACGGATCTCAGGGGGTGGGAGCCTTGATCTACTGTAACTCCTTTGAAGAGGGGTGGTTCTTTACAGTTGGGGCCATAAACTGCATCCACAGAGCGAGGTGATAGCCTGGGAACGGCCTGGACAATCGGACACGGAGGTAGAGGAGCGTCAGAGGGTGCGATAGTGAATAGGATGAAAGGGAGGTGTCGGGCAGGTACGGGATGTGGTTCTCAGGGAAGAGCAGCGCAGATGAAGGGGGTTTATGGCCCATGCATGAGAGAGAGAGGGAGAGAGAGCGGGGGTGACCATTGCGTGGGGGAGAAGCTTGCGAGGGTGGGGTGCCATGCTGGAGATCGGCGGCGTGCAGAGAGAGGGTCTGACCAAGGCATCTAAGATAGCGGCAAAAGTGTGGCATTGGAAAAAAGGGCAAGATGGCGCAGATAATGTTTATCAAATACGAGTTAATTTTCTACAGTCCTCCCTTTAACATTCCCAAGACATCTTGCTGGCCTATTTCCTATCCTTGTCTTTAGTAATAACCACAGGTAGTAAAAATGGGAGATTAGGTGAGGGAACAGTGCATAACATATACAGTTGTGGGGTCGCGCATGGTCAGATCTAGAGGTGGGTATATTACTATGATGATGCGGGAAGATCATAATACCATCATGTCAGACAAAAAAACGTTCTTGCAGTGAGAGTGCATTGGGTACATTTCACACAGGCCTACAATTATTGGGAATACGAACTAGTGGGTATATCCATATGTACAACTGCCATTTCTACGATTCTTTACCATATAAAGGTTAACGTTTTCTTCGTTACACATATACAGGCGAAGGTGACTGAGGTAGTGTCTCAACAGGTAAATCCTTTTTACTCCCAATTGGAGCATACTCAATTCAAAGTGGTTCGGGAGAGAAATGCAACTCAATATAAGTAACAGTTGGGGGGTGATAATGTTCAAAAAAGGTGTCGTTCTTTCCAGCGTCGTATTACAGTGGGTCATCACTGGTAGGTACTTAGTGTTCTTCCTCGTTTTCCGTTGGCACTGTTGAGCACCGGCGGTGGAGCTATGCGTCCAGCTCTATTCCAGATCTCGCGTTGCAGGGCGTGGCCATTCCTTGTTCCCTGGCCGAAGGTCCTTTTGTGCCCTGTACCCTAACTACTCTTTCATGGGTACCTTAGACAGGGTATCCATATTCCATTCCTTTTCATAACAAACCCTATTCTATCTGAATGCTGTGTTTCTTCTTCAAGCCAATTGTCACGAAATCCATGTGGAAAAAAGGGGGTGTGGGGGCATTCTTTTCGAAAAGTCAAGGGAAGAGAGGGCGGAGTGGGGTCAGATCGGGAACAGACCAGGGGGACAAGAAATTCTATGCAAGTGGGCCCATTAATCGGGCTCAGAGGGCTGGGACTTTTCGGCACATGTTGATCATTGAGCAGGGGCTTCTGGTCAGCCCTTTCTTTCCTCCTTGTCGGAAATAGTGCCTCGTCCTGCGACTCTTTACCTTGCGGGTCCACCTTGGTCGAGGTTGCAGACGTTCCACGATCTGTTGTGGGGCTGTGCATCATCACGTCCGGCCCCTCTCCTCCAGCAACTGTATGGCATCCTTAAATAAGTTCGAAAAACAATTTTTAGTGAACTGGCAGGGGAAGGTAATTATACAAGTCTATTTTTCTCCCAACCCCAAGCAACTGGGGAAACATCCGTCACATTGGTGTATGCCACTAGTTTATAAACTACTTCTGGTGTGTAGGTTGCAAGTATGTCCACAACCTTCCATCATAACCTTGTCGTTGGCGTTCGTTTTCGTTACATTTATGATCGTGGTATGAAGTCTGAGACCTATTCTTTACAATTGTTTATCACATTCAGGTCAGCTCCTCTGGTAGAGACCTGTTCTTTTAGTACAAATCCTGCAAAGCTATACCGTCCTTCAGGGCTTTGCAATTCACAAAAAGTGCGAAGTGTTATCATCATGGGCTGACAGGTACCTTTCTGAGAAAGGAACATGGGCTAAGCAATTTTCCATTATGTCGGTATATCCTATCCCTCAGCTAAACATTTTGCTTTCAGCGGGGTCTACTGCCACAATTCTCTATTTCAATCTAATTCAACTTCATAAGCATCACTCTAATTTCTATTGGGGTGAGGGGTTACCATCATACTTTGTGTCATAAGCGCATTATCTAGCCGAAGGCTACAGTTCAGTCAGCAAGGATTCAGGGACATTTTTCCCATTCTAAACTCGGTGGTTCGCTTGTTAATTAAATCATTTCTGGGAACAACGGCTGGCCTGTGTCAGTTGTTAATCAACCCGTCCCTTATAACCGGGGTGCGAGCCACATTTTTCAAGCTCTGGCCCGGGGCAGTGGATACAAAACTGGGGCCATCCTGGGAAAACGGGGGCATCCGGATCACTCTAATTTGGGCATTGAGACAATCTGGACGGTAAAGGTCGTGTTACCTAAGGCATTTTAAAGAAAACCACGGACATATAGCTCCCTTTTTGAGGGTCAGATTAGGGAACATCAGTCGTCTTACCTGTCCTTTCCTTCTTGGCCAATTTAAATTTCATCAGTGTTAACAGAAAGGAGAGGTAGTAACATGGCACAATACGATATTTTGTTTCAGTCAATTTGTGCAAATACCGTTGTATTTGGAGCCAATTGAGTCGTATACCAGGGGTCAGGGGGGGTATAGTGGTCGGTCAGTTAGGAGCGAGTCCTCAGGGTGAGGAAGAGAGAGAGAGAGAGAGAGAGAGAGGGAGAGAGAGAGAGAGAGAGAGAGAGAGAGAGAGAGGGAGGGAGAGAGAGAGAGAGAGTGATGCGCAGCAATAGGCTATTCAGTACATGTGCAACATCGAAAAGTGGCAAGGAAGAGAGTGGTGAGAGAGGGAGAGAGTAATCGTGTACAATTATAGACTATTCAGTGCAATACACAACATAGAACATTATGGGTCAGTTTTACATATAAAGCATGCGGTTTGGGACGTACGAGTATTAGAACAGGACATACATCAAGTACAAAAAAAGACAGACGGACTATTTTACATAAATTTCCTACTCTCGGCCCTTTGCTTAATAACAAGCAGGATCGGGCGCATTCCTTTTCCCGTATCTCTCAGTGGTTGATCGTTGCAATTGGTGGCCTGTCTTGAAAACACTTACTCCCCTTTTATTGGTCGGACGCTAGTCCAGTCGTGTTTGTACTCACGGTGGAGTTCTCCCATATTCTGCAATAGCGATCCGGGCTGACGCAAAGGAGGAGTGTCGGTCGGACACGAAACGGTGCAAATCTCATTTTTCTAAGTGGGTGGGAGAGGAAGGGGTAAATCTAGAACATAACAATCTCTAGTCCTTTGGCGGAGGAGTATTTAGGGTCGTCCCCAGCCCGGGGGACTCTTCGTCTCGCTATTTTATTGGCTCACATGCCAGCCCATTGGTGCGTTTTATTTTGGCCTAAGCATCAGGAATGATCATACGTTTGGGCATTTCCTTTCGGTATGGTTCGACGTTACTGCGATAACCCTCTAGGACCCTGTGGTAAGCTACTCTCCTACGTGTCTATTTATTTGTCATATACAAGTACGATGTCCAGGCCCGTTTTCTTCCTCCCACGGGCCGCTCAGTCAGTATTCTTGTCACACAAAAACATTCCCGGATCAACCTAAGCATACATGATGCAGACGTACTTACTACATGGATCATGATACATGCGTCTTCATACTGCACAAGTTATGTCATATACGCATTCATACTGTACAAATCATGCCACGTACGCATCCATATCATTCGAATCGCTCTTCGCTACCAGAGATAGCTTCTGCACTCAGCATACCACCCAATTGTACTAGTCCTCCTGTTGCGCGGAACACGGTCATCTCTCTTTAAGTTGTTCCTGGCGTAGGTCTTCTTTTGTTCTTGGGTCGTGAATTCCATTTGTAGCCTGGAGAGGAAGGAAGAAAAAAGGGGAGGGGGGGCAGCATTCAAAGTACATTAGCGTGCATGAATACAAAAACCTTTTACTTACCACATACCCGACTTATCGGCGGTTCGCTGCATAAGTCGCTCGAGTGTGGTATTGCAGTCCGCGTGTAGGAAAGGGTCAAAAGCTAGAAGTACTCAATATAAGGTGAAGGAGGTGACGGGTTCATGTTTTCCTTTGGAGAAAAGATATGGCCTACACCGGTATGGGGCCGTCCCTATCCGTAGAGCATGGAAACTATAGGGGGCGGCAGGTTTCACTGAGGGTTTTTGATTTTTCAATAGTACGTATCTTGCCTAGGGTCAGACTAGATGACAAGCTCTTCGGTGAAGGAACAAGTTGTCTCGCTTTTATTTGCCTTTTAAATTCAAGTTTTCTTCCCCGTGCGTGTGTTCCTTGATTAGTCGTACATTATGGGACAGAATACCATACCTCATATCCGACAATCAGTTCAAGTTAAAGCAACCATTCTCTCATAACCTTAAGAGAGACAGGCATGATGGATAAAAATATCCCAATCAATCCTAATATTCAGGCAAGGAGTCTGTATTATCTGTATTTTTACCTTTATTGTAAAATAAACGTCAACATACAAATACGGGTCTACACCATATAGGCTGGCCACGGAGCAGGTTAGAAACGTATAAGGTAAGGGGACATTACGCTGTAGTGTATAATAAAAAAAACCTGAAACAGTTGAGCCATTAATTGCAAAAACTGATTGTCTAATAGTTGCAGGATCAGCGAATATTAATGTAATAATCGAAAGTATAACAGGATCAATTACGATAAAAATCATCCAGATGTACACCGTGGACGAGTACCATGAGCAACACTGCTTTGAAGCTGCGATAATACAATAATCAATAATCGATCAAAACCAACATCAACAGGGCTGCCTGCATGCTCAGTCAGTATCCTTCCCCGCCCGATATGTGCCCAAAGATCAAGTACATATCCCGTATCATCAAGGCTAAGCAGCCAGGGCACCGTAAGGAATTGCAGGTCCCACCTATATTGGCGCCATTTTGGCCGAGGCCGGGCAAGTCCGAAGTTTTAGTTCAAATCCTTCTAACAACCCGCGGCCGGACCAGACCCCTTTCGGCAGTTCAAAAAGTTTGTCAACACCAACAGAAAGGACAGGCAGCATGGACCGTTACTCAAAGGCGGGGAAAGGCAAAAATCTTCCCTACCAGGTCACGTTGAGGTTCCACCGGAACTAATCGAGTTGGTAGTCTACAGCGTTCCTTGGTACTTCAGACAAAAGCTGGCGTCAGTATGGGAGCACCGCCATCGCACGGCAGCGTCGTGGCTACTCTGGAGAGCGGGACAGCAGGCGTATCCTTCCGCCGACTCACTGAATCAGCCTCTCTCACAGCACCAGATGGGGATAAGATGGCAGTTGCCCGGGGCAGGGGCACATCAACGGAGGGTGATCGAGCAACAGTGGCGGTCGCCCCCACCGGAAGCCCGCGGGGGTTGAATGCCCATGACTCCCGGGGGATCTTTAGAGCTTGGACAATGTCTTCAAGAGTGTGGCTCATGCCCGAGCAGGCAAGCATCCGAGTTCCAGAGTAGTCCAGAGCCGTTCTGGCGGACCAGGCCCAAATCCAGGGAGCCGGCCGCCATTTTGAGCGTTCCGCAGCAGCAGCCGCTCTTCACCCCGGCCACAGGAGCGGGTCCCCCGGCCATCCACAATGGCAGTTCTGGTGCAGCTGTCCGGCAGGTGAAACGCTAATGGATGTCCCACTGCAGCTGACCGGCGAGCGAAACGCTAAGGGTCGCCCTGCTGCAGCTGAGGAGCCTCCACCTGGGGAGGTGGGGGAGGCCCGTTTGCGTCGCCTCCCCCCCAGGGCACCCCACGTCGTCTTTTGGCGCAGCATTATAGGATGGCCGGACCAGGCAACAAAAAGGGGGGAGCCGCCAGTAAGGCATCCCCCGCCCGCAACTTGTTGGACGCTGCCTCTGGGTGATTTCGGGACGTGCCTCTGCACGTTGCATCGTCTCCGGGCTATCCGCACAACGACTTCCTTGGCCAGCTTCCTCCCTCCATCCCAGGCCTCCACCGATGCCACATCGCCGGCTGATGGATTTTGTAGGCTTTCTGTAGCCCAAAGCCAACTAAAAAGTAGCCCAAAGTAGCCCAATGCTGCTACTCCAAGGAAGGAGGGACAGGGACAGCGTCAAGCAGATGGTGAATGCATTGGGATTGATGTTGCAGCAGGCTGCCATGTAAATATTTGCTTTTGTTTAATAAAGCGTTTGACATACTACTCTGTTGGAGTGTTGTATATATATTTATAATCTGGAAAATTAGCAAAAGAATGTTACTGCGTAACCAGGGAAAGATACAGCCCCATTGTGCGTGATCTAGCCCACTCTGGCAACACCGAGTATCAGCAGACTTTTATTTGTATAGGGTTGGTTGTTATTGGGCGGGGTGGGCGGTAGGACAGACATGTTTTTAGGCAGCGAGGGCGGCGGAGCCGAGCTACCTCGTGGCCCTCTCGACCGCGAGCTTGGCTCCTCCCCCTAGTTTCATGTTTCTCGCGAAGGGCTATTTCCTAGTGTTTCCATTTTAGCAGGGTCAAAAGAGCCTATCAGTGGCCTACTGATTTTACTCGATTTCTTTTCTTTCCTTTTTAGTAATTTTTATGCGATAGTTAGCTAAAAAGATACAACGACTAATCCGTATTTTATATATGTCCTTTTTATTAGGGGTGCCCTCCGGAGGAGCCGGATGAGGTACCTCTAATAAACGGTCCGGGTGGAACCAATAACCAATCAGTGGGGAGAAGATAGGCATGACAGATTACAAGGGGGAACAAAGGTCCGCACTACCTATCCTTCACTACCTGCAAAGACTAGGCAGAATATTGCTATTCTACGTTGTTTGCAAACAGTGAATATCTCAAAAAGGAGCTACTCTAACAATCAAAAAGGGAGCTACCCTGACAATCAATCAATTAAACAAACAGTGGGGAGAAAAGATAGGCACGACAGATTACAAAGGGGGACAAAGGTCCGCGTTACCCACCCTTCACTGTCCACAAAGGGAGATAGAGTATTTGTACTCTTCCTCGTTTGTAAGCAACGAATGTCTCAAAGAACCATCATCGTTTCGCAATTTGTCGTTTTTACACGACCTTACCCGGACCGCATGGGCTGTTTCTCGTCTTCCGCTTCCAGCGCCTGATCGTCCTCCAATCACCGATATTGCCGCGGCACTCCTGATGGTTCCTAGTCAGGACCGTAGATCACTCGAGAGAGGTCGTTTCGGAACCAGTAAAGTTCGGATGATCGGCTGCCAGACGAGGGTCTATCAGGCAGGAGCTCTTTCCCGATAGTTGCAGTTGTTCACTCTGCCGTCAGGACCTCTCCCACTGGATCCACGTGTCGCTGATGGGCCCCACGCTTGGGACGCCAATTGTAAAATGGGAAGGCAATCAACGAACGAAATAACCTTAAGTATTGCCCGGGGATGTCGCCTCTTAACCCACAGAGTATTGATCAATAAAGAGGCAGGCGCTGGAGACTGGAAGGCAGGAAACAAGGGTTTATTTTCTCCGGAGGAGAACACATCAGATCAGACCAACTGGGAATCTTCTCGAGGTGCTCTAACTGCATCTCAGAGGCCTGGCCTCTTATACACGCATTTATGGCAGGAAGACATTCTTTATTACAATAAAGGTACTTTGAAATTTGAAAGACATCCCCGGAATCTTCCGCTTCAGGCCCATTCCCACGCACCCTAACAGTGAGAATATCCTCCCCAATCACAATACAGGATCGTTATCAGACGGTGGGAACAACAGGGCATTCCGCCGATTCCCGGAATGCGTGTGGTGTGACGGATCTCAGGGGGTGGGAGCCTTGATCTACTGTAACTCCTTTGAAGAGGGGTGGTTCTTTACAGTTGGGGCCATAAACGGCATCCACAGAGCAAGGTGATAGCCTGGGAACGGCCTGGACAATCGGACACGGAGGAAGAGGAGCGTCAGAGGGTGCGATAGTGAATAGGATGAAAGGGAGGTGTCGGGCAGGCACGGGATGTGGTTCTCAGGGAAGAGCAGCGCAGATGGAGGGGGTTTATGGCCCATGCATGAGAGAGAGAGGGAGAGAGAGCAGGGGTGACCAGTGCGTGGGGGAGAAGCTTGCGAGGGTGGGGAGCCACGCTGGAGATCGGCGGCGTGCAGAGAGAGGGTCTGACCAAGGCATCTAAGATAGCTGCCGTGTGCGGCAAAAGTGTGGCATTGGAAAAAAGGGCAAGATGGTGCAGATAATGTTTATCAAATACGAGTTAATTTTCCACAGAGCTGGTAGCTGATAATGTAAACTTGAAGTGTAGGGCTTCACAAGTCTTTAGGCCTAACCCAGAATCTAAAAGGCTTTGTTATTGGGCTGTAAAGACCACTGTCAGACCCCCTCCAGGCCTGGCTACCCTGTCCACTCGTAGAATGCTATAACTTGCCAGAATGGCATTGACTGAGTCTGGGCCTGATGCTTCATTGACCCAAGATTCTGTTATAAAGACCCAATCTTGGGCATGTGAAGCAAGAAAGATAGCAAATTCCAGCTTATGTTTTATCAGGGATCACGTATAGATAAGAAAGCCCTTAAGCTTAATCTTGGATTTAAAATTTATAGGCTAGAAGTATGAGCAAGTAAATGATTTCCCTCTGGCCTAATGAGCCAAATGTAGCTCATAACATGTGAATAGCTGCTATGAAAACCACACAGCGAGTAACAACATTGTTGCTGCTCATACATTTCAGACAAAGGGAACACCGTACAAATGGAGGATTCCCACCTACCTCATAGGTTCAGTAAGACATTTCTAGAGTATGCAATGTCTTGTTACTTACCGGTAATCTTCACTTCCCCGATTAGGGTCCTCCTCATCCCAGTCCTTACAAAGTGAGGCGGTCCTGCCTCCAACCAGCCAATCAAAACGCCAGAAAACAAAAGTCAAAGGTCATATAAACACCTACCACCCACCTCCATGCCTGTTATCAACAAGTCCCAGACACAAACACAGCGGGAAGGAGGTAGGGAAAAGGAGTACCCTAATCAGGTAGTGAAGATTACCGGTAAGTAACAAGACATTACCCATTCATGGGTCCTCCTCGTACCAGTCCTTACAAAGTGAGGAACTCACAAGCAGAGAACCAGGAATAAAAAATGCAGGACACCAGGGATCCATCCAGAAAATACAAAATTGTAATCAAACAAATGAACGACGAACAGCAGTGATCAGAACGCCAACAGCAAAAACTGTCAACAGATGCAATTAAACCATCAAGGCGACAATGCCAAACAAACGTGTGACGAGACCGCTAAGAGGCCACACCAAAACAACTCCTGGACTGATACCCCCCCTACCCTTCCCCCCCCGCCCTCCCCCCGCCAGCCCAGGAAGGAAACACAAAACGACCTGGCACCAGAGACAAGGAAGGTAGATCCAAAATAGAGGCAGACCGCCAAACGCACAGAGCGAGTAAAAGCGGAAGGAGAAAATAACCAACTCTGAGCCACCTCCCCACAGGAGACGGGCAGGAGAAAGACAAAACCCCAAGGCACAGAGGATGAAAAACGAAAAGGTGCGAACATCCAAGGAGGAAGGAACAAAGGAATACCCATCCCTGGGCAAATTAGGAAGGAACCACCTTCAGCTGCAAATGGAACATGGAGGAAACCCAGGGAGAAAAGCTGGGCCTAGCCGCAAAACAACCCCAAGCCACAGAAACTACAAAGAAGGAAATAAGAGAAGCAAAGCACTCAACTTACCCAATCAAATCGCAGATGTGACGGCCAACAAAAAAGTCACCTTTGTGGACAACCACACAAACAACCTCCAACAAAGGCACAAAAGGGGACAACAGCAGACCCTGCAAACCAGTAGGCAAACCCAAGAAGGCACAGCCACGGGAAAGACTGGATGCAGAAGCCAAAAACTAGGCAGACTCCGACTCACCAAAGGAGCAACATCCAAAGAGGTCCCGGGACCACGACAAGCCTGAACCTCAGCCCAACGAGCAGACAAGGTAGAAGGGGAAGATCCATCCCAGTGAAAGACAAGAACAGAAGCTGGATCTCCAAAGAAGAGCACCAGGACAACCCTAAACAGAAGCCGGTAACCAAGACCGATGTCTGATAGGCCCCACAAGTCGGAAATCAGACCTGACCAACGAACCAGGAACAAAGGAGCCCAGCCCCCAAATTAGCAACAAAGCCAACAACGCAGACAGGAACCCGCAATCAGATAAACACCAGGACAGGAACACACAACAACTTGAGAAAGAGACTGCAACTATAACCACCAGGCTACGGCGACTCCACCAGGGCAAAACACTAAGTGACCAACAACCAGGGGCAGCCACAGGCGCAGGAGAGGCCGGGAGCCAATTGAACGCAGCCCTCCAACCACGTGCCCAACCACGAAATGGCCAAGAAGAAGACAGAGTGCCCGGAAACTCCAGAACATGGAGAAAGACAAGTACCCCCGAAGAAATCTCCCCCGGAGAAAGCCAAAAAAGCCCGGCACCCACAAAAAGGCAGGCACCAGAACAAGGAGTCAGAGTAGCACCAAGGCAACAAGCGTTGGCCAGAGAGACCTCCCACCAGCCACCGCTTGCCCGGCAGCCAAGGAGAACGCCCACAAGGAACCAAAAGACACATCCAAGAGGAATAGTGCAAAACATTCATCTGAGCCTAAACAGGAGTAGGGTCCCCCTGAACCTGCAAACAATCAAACAACTTCTCAAATCCTACAGAAGGACCTGTGAGGCTTAGGCTGCAGAAGTGCCAGCACACACCCCAAAATGAGAAGCCTTAGATGACAAAAGAGAACTGACTTTGGGAAGCCGAGGAAACAAGGTGTCAAAGACCGCCAGACAATATCACTTCCCCAGAAAACAATAAATACCCTGCATATCAACCTCAAGCCGTTCCTTAGACAGCATATCCCTCAGGACAGCATGGAAAGGAAGGCCATCCGCCATAGGGGAACATTACAGGGAGAATAACCTGTCACCCGAAAAATAGTTAGGGACAAAACTACCATGCAAGACCGAAAGAAGCTTGCCCCGGACGTATACCCCTTAGGGGAATTGTCCATGTGTACCACGTCATCCGCAGGCATCAGCAGACTGGAAATGCAAATCAGCCCTAGAAAACTGCAAAACGTCAACCCCAGCAGGTCCTGAACATAACGCTGCTCCGACACAGCTAATGCAGGCACCAGAGAGGAATCCCCAGTACTCAGGGCCAGAGGAAAAAGGAGTAAATCACACAGGAAAACTCCAAACAAGCAAAAAGGAAGTGCCCAGCAACCAAACACACAAAACGGAAGTGCCCAGCAACCCCCATGACAAACTGCCCCCAATCAACCAAGTCTCGAGACAAGAGACTTAGAAAATCAGCAAAAGGGCAGTCCTGCAGGCCCCACCCACAGCTATAGACACACAACATGGCCGCGGGGGGCGGACGCTGCTGGAAACCCCCAGCGCCGGAACAACCCGGGCCAGGACATCAGGAAAGCTCCCTGCCCCAGCCCAGCGCATGCACAGGGAGCATCCTGAACCCAGGAGCAGGAGCGCGGCCGAACGGAGCACCGGAACGGCCACACAGAACAAAGTAGGTTTTGTTTTCAAAACTCACGGCACCACAACACATCCTGCAGAAAACCGACAACAGCAGATAGGATATACGGAGCAGCAGCGTTCCGACCTCCATTGGAGCAAGAAAAAAAGGCATGGCGGTGGGTGGGAGGGGTTTATATGACCTTTGACTTTTGGTTTCTGGTGTTTTGATGGGCTGGTTGGAGGCAAGACTGCCTCACTTTGTAAAGACTGGGACAAGGAGGACCCGTGAGGGGGTAATGGCTGGTGGTCCGTGCCCCGGGCGCAAATCAGGATGCAGACAGGCACACACAGGCTTGTCTCAGGTGTGCCTTCAGCCCATCCGCGTACACAGGCCCCTTAAGTAGCATCTAGCAACCACTAAAACGCTAACAGATCTTTCCCCTGGCAATCAGGAAGTAGGCAGCCAAAAACAGAAACTATCGTCCGGAACAATTGACCCATAAAGGATGTGGTTGAGCGGTAAAAGCAGGTAAGTGAAAGTTTAAAATGTTGCGTCCAGATTTTAAGCATAAACAATAATGAACTAAAAACCCACCTTAAAGTGCACTGGATGGCTCTCACTACTGGAGGATCCGCGCACACATGACCCTTACGTACTGTATGGTGGCCCCTAGAACTCTAACAGAGCCTACCACTGCTCAACCAGAAAGTAGGCAGGAAAAAATAAAAACTTTCCTTCGCAACAATTGACTCGTAAAGTCTTGTGACAGACCGTGAAAAGCAGGTAAGTGTAAGCTAAAAATACCACAATTTTATTTTAAACATGAACAATAATGAGCTTAAAACACACCGCAAAGTGCACCAGGTGCCAGAACGTATGTCTTTCACTTCGGTTGCTTGCAGAAAAGAAGTTTGAAAAACTAGTGCCAGTAAGTGTACCAGAAGCTGCTGGGGGCTATGTGAAGGTGCACATGTGTCATGTAGGGATATGGGGGCCAGTGAGAGGAAAGGAGTGCTATGCTCCAGATCAGGGGAACAGCAGCTGCCTGGTCAGAGAGGCTGGCACAGTTGTGTCAGGTAGAGGCCACTTCCATGGGAGTAGGCTCTGTTCCTGGGGTGAGTGGAAGGTCAAGGTGCTGCTGGGATGAGATGATGCAGGCAGAATGGTGCCAGGTCCCACATGCACCAGCAGTAGCTTATACTGGCCCACAGGGCACTGAGGTTGGGTCAGGGAGCAGTCAAATGAAGGCCAAAGCAGAAACAGCAAGATGGTATGGGGCCATCATGGCGCCAGCCAACAAGCAGACCCTGGCAAGTGTGGTAGCAGACAATGGCAGCCTGCAAAAGGATGCAGCTGGTCAAGGGTGGATACACACTCAATAGCCCCCAATGAAGTGAGGAACACTCCAGGCTGAACAGAAGATATGTGATGGTGGAGGTAGGTTGGGGGTGGAGGGGGTGAGAGAGGCAAGCTGGTCGGCCCAGCGCAGCCGGCTTTTCAGGCTTACCTGCGGCCCCTGTTGCCGCGGGGCCTCCGGGAAGATCTCGGACTATCTGTTACCTCTATGCATTGCAGAGCAGTGTAGACAGCAGCGCCCCCTCAACTCCCTGTCTGGATCATCACAACGAGGCACTGATGCTGCCCACAGTGTTAAATTGGGCCCAGGTTTGCCACCTCACGAGCCAGATAGAGCATCAGTCATGTCACAGATGGTCAGGCAGTCAACCCTGCTAATGCTGATAGGCCTCTGTGGAATGCTCTGCACATCTCACAGCTTCTTAAAGGTTGGCACCTGGAGTGGCAGGATGGTGGCCGGGACACCGGAGATGAGCCCAGAACGCTTCCCACAGCCCTGGACAGAAAATTCAGGGGCATACGACCAGGCTGGCTCCTCAACTAGTCCTCAGGGCTGGTAGGTGGTGTGTCGCATAGGCCGGAGATGAAGGCAGGCATCGTGTCACCACTAGCTACACCTCACTGCTCCACTTAGTCCCCCAAGGTTTGAGCATAAATGCTTTTCATGACGTTTGGAGGAGTTACAGAGTTGGAATGGAGTAGATTAGTCACTAGGTACTCATCTAGGCGGGATGGTATCACAGTGTCTGCTGAAGCTTCAGAGCCGCACAGCCATGTCGGTCAGCGGATTGGCCTTTCCCCGGCAAGAAAACAATTCAGATAAATGCCCAAAATAAAAATTAACTGTGCGATAAAAAATTTACAACAGGGTCGTGGCTAGCGGGTGCCTGAGTCTGCCGGACAGCGGTAGCTATCGGCGGACCTGCCGCGGCAACCAGCTCCCATGCGGAACCCAGGGTAAAGGTATACCCTCATGAAGAGAGGCAGTACACACTGAAGCAACTTTCTTTCCTGTAGGCAGCCCGTAATCTGCTTTATCCCCATTAAGAGATGCGAGGCGGCTCCGTTATTTATGCGGCCGCCATTTTGTTTGTTTTTCTGCGCTGAGGAGATTCCCTACATGACGCCTCAGGAAACGTGGTTTTTTATTGACGTTTTTTGCCCTGTTTTGCTTTGAGCAATGTTAAGGCTCCAATTACTTGCCATTTTGTACTTATTGCAGAAAAATATCATGGTTGTTATCTTTTTTCACAATGACTTTGTTCATATTTTGTTCCTTTAAGTCAGAGGGTCGTTTTGCCTGTCACTGTTAGGCTTCTTCTCTCATGAATGTTGGAACTTTCATATTTACAATTGGAATCTAATATGAAATTTTTTCCTATTGTACCTTGTCACAGTGCAGCCAGCATTTTCACTTCTGCATATTTTTCTTCATGAGATGATTTTCAGTACTCTCGTACTGTGTATTACTGAAGGTGTCTTTATGGATTTTACAGCCTGCAGCTAGTGTTACTTAGTTTACTGATAATTATTTATGGATTTCTTCTATTCACTCACAAGTGCTTTAAGGATATTTATTATGTTTCATCGCTCCTTTTATGGGGAGGTTGAGGAATCTTAAACTTGCTACTCCTTCTAAAGTTTCTAAAGTGTCTACGTGTCCAGAATCTGACTCAAATCCTAACCGCTCTGAAATGGAGGATCTTCATGCTCAAAAACCTGATATTTCTTCAGGCACTATTTCAAAAGTGCATTGCTCTAGTAAACTACCTGCAATTTCTACCAAAAGACCACAAAAAATCCTCCTACTCCTGAAGAATCCTCTCCGTCAGCCATGGAGGTTATACTTGAAGAGATTCGAGCTCTAAAACCCTTTATAGCGGAAACCAATATAACTTTACAATTTTTTAAATGATAAAAGGTCTTCTTTGGAGTCACGGGTGCTCATTGTGGAACAGCAAACAGAATCTCTTGAACCTTCATGGTCACGCATCTCATCTCTGGAATCTGAAGTGTCTCTTCATAAAAAACAGGCAGAAGACTTGGAAAATAGGAATAGTAGAAACAACCTCCAACTTTATAGACTTCCTGAAAACATTGAAGTCTCCAACCTCGCCACCTTTTTTTAATCCTTCTTGCCCAAGCTGCCGGATTTACCTGCTACTACTTCGCTCAATGTTGAAAGGGCTCACAGACTTTTTTTTTAAGTTTCATAAACCTTTATTGTGTGTAGTAACAGGGTATACAGTAAAACGCCATTTGACAATGATCATGATGCCACAGCGTTATGTTCACACTGACAGTGATGTACCTTACCAACCCAACGTGCCCCGCCCCCACCCCACTGCCCCTTCTAACTTGCCTTCCCTCAGTCCCCCCTCCTCCCTTAGTTAGCTCAGCATTATCAAGCTCAACAGAATTCACCACAAGAAATATCTCGGAACATGACAGTCAATTCTGTAGGCAGCTCAAATTCTCTTGCAGTTTTTCAGAAGGTCATAATCCGCTTTCGACTCCTCCCACCCTCCACCGGCAACAGCACTCCCTGGGTCCACAATCTCATGTTGTATGCTTATGTCCCTCTTATCATTCCAAACAATCGTGTATATATCACCCTTGGTTACTCTTCATTCTCACAAGCCCCATCAACCTCCGTGTGCTGACTTATGAGATAGGCCGTCAGAGGCCCCCAGATATGCTTGGGGTGAGACTTCAACAGCAATTGTTCCGCATATGTGTGCGGTTGTTCCTGCCAAGTGGTTAAGTCATGGATCCAGTCTTTGAACTTAGGAGGCCTACCCCTTCCCCATCTGCGGGCCACCTGTCTCCTTGCCAGCAGCACTCCAATTGCCAGGAATTTCTTGTGTAGTGTCCCAATATCTCCAACCAGTCCCAATAGGGCTCTAAGTGGGGATGGCTCTACCTGCATACCTATCATGCAGGTTATGCCCGTGAAGACCTCCTCCCAGTAGGTGGCAACCTGTGGACACTGTCATGCCAGGTGCGTGAAGTCCGCTCCCCATTGACCGCAGCACATGCATTTGTCATCCTCCCTAAGCTGAAGCCTGTGCAACGTAGCCGGGGTATGATAAAGCTGATGCCGAAATTTATAGTGCGGCAAGCGTAGCCTGCTGTTGCTGGTGACAGCTTCCCTTTGGACATAACATGCCTCCCATTGTTCGTCTGTTAGGGGACTGTCAGGAACCCTGTCCCATTCCTTTCTGGCTCTCACTTGTTAGGGGTTGCGTTTCTCACTCGCTTATACAGCAGTGATATTGTGTGTTTGGAGATATCAGTGTGCAAGAGCAGATGCAGGGACATAAATATATCAGGCTCCATCAAGAAATCCGGGGTTTTAGCTCTTACACTCTGTCTGAGCCGGGTGTATATAAACGTATCCATGAACGTGGGCTCCCGCTCACCAAAGAATTGCTCCTTCGTACGGAATTGCCCACAACATATAGATCACACAGGTTCTATACTGCAGCTTATCAAGCAGGTTTTGGCACATCCTCTCGGTTGTGACTGGCAATAGCGGGAAGTGTCTTAGTGGCACTCTGGGTGAGTACATCAGCTGCACCCTTTCACAAGTGCAAGCCATCTCCAGGCTTTCACTGTGAAATCTACCATGGACGGGTCCCTTTCCCTCTCTTTGGTTAATGTAAACAGATATCCCTCTGGGGGTATTGGGGACATGTAACCATCCTCCACCACAAGGTGGAGCATGAACGGAGGTGGATGAAACCAGTGTACTGCGAAGTGTGCTTGTGCGCAATAGTAGTATTGTTCAAAATTGGGGACATAGTATCCTCCTAGGTGATATGGAAGCATCAGAGTGGCCAAGTTCAATCGTGCCTGCTTACCCCCCCCCCCCCCCCCCCCCCCATATGAGCCGCACCAGTTGCATTCTTAGTGTGCTGAAAAAGAATCTGCCCGGGTGGTAAGGAATATTTATAAACAAGTATAAAAATTTCGGCAGTATGGTCATCTTGATTAAAGATATCCGTCCTGCCATTGAAAGGAGCAATTTTATCCATTTAGAAATGTTATCCGTCACCCTGTCCATGGCCAACCTGTAATTAGTGTGCAATAGTGCTTCTTTGTCTTTAGTAACGTGTATACCCTAGTACTTAAAGTTCCCTGTTTCCCACACCAAAGGGTAGCCAAGTTGGTGCTGTGGTGTTTTGTCCGTCAAGAGGAAGACTGTGGATCAATTTATCTGCACTCCCGCTACAGCCCTGAACTTATTGATTTCCCGCTGTACCTGGTTGAGGTTATCCTGTGGCCTGTGGACATACAGCGTTATATCGTCTGCATATAAGGAGAGGAGTAACTGCCTGGCCGGGTACACCACTGCTCTCTGGTTATGGTGCTGCCTTACTTTCGCAGCTAAGGGCTCTATTGCCAAGGCAAATAAAACTGGGGAGAGCGGGCACCCCTGCCTTGTGCCTATAGTGGCTGTAAATGGCTCAGACCTTGAGCCGTTGAGTAGTACCATGGCACGCGGCCGTGTATATAGCAGTTTTGTCCAGTTTACAAAAGTGTCCGGCATGCCCATATACCTCAGTGTCCCCATCAGGTAATCCAATTCTACTGAATCAAATGCTTTGGTGGCGTCTAGAAAGAGAGCCACTGCAGCGCTATTCAGGTCAATATCCTGCAGTACCGCCAGGAGGGTTCTAAGGTTGTGGGATGTGGCTCGTCCCGGGACGAATGCCGCTTGCTCAGGTACCACCATTCGGTCTAAGAGGGTATTAAGCCTTGTTGCTAGCACTTTCGCTAACATTTTAGTGTCGCTGTTCACGAGTGACTGGGGGCTATATGATTCACAGCTAGCCAGGGGTTTGCAAGGTTTCAACAAGGACATTATCTGAGCTTCCCTCATGGTGGACGGTAGGCTACCCTTCTCCAGTGCTTCATAGAATATTGCTTTCAGGATAGGTGCTAGTATTGACACATACGTTTTACAGAAGTCTATTGGCAACCTGTCTGACCCCGGTGCTTTCCCCGACGGCATGTGCATTATTGCCTCTGTTATCTCGTCTACTTGCAGAGCCAAAAATGTGCGCTGTGTGTCCCCCAGCCACGTCAATGTCGTGTCCTCAAAGGACCCCTGCAGGTCCAAAGAGAAACCCCTCTGCGAGGTGTAAAGCTTTTTTATAGTAAGCTACAATGGTAATCATCTGCCAAGGGAGGTTCCTGTGCGTCTGGCCCTGATCATCCTGCAGTTCATTTATATAGTTGTCAAATTTAAGAGGGCGCACAGTATTTGCCAGGGCCCTCCCACGTCCGTCCCCCTCACCATATACCCATGCCAAGTAAGGCTTCCCCCTGTATCTACATTCTCTATCTGCCACCTCTTCATATTCCGTCATTTTTTCCATCAGTCTAGTCTTTAGTGCTCCTGTCTCCCCTCCGCCTGCTATGTCTCTTTCCAGTGCTTTTAACTCACCCTCCAGTCTGCGTAGGCCCCTGTTAGGTCTTTAAGTATACCTCCACCTTTAAAGATGCACAATCCTCACACTGTCACTTTAAATGCCTCCCATACTGTTATTAAGCTTGCTACCGAGTCAATATTCCTCGCAAAGAAGTCCTGAATTTCCTGTTCCACTTCCACTTTAAACACTGCATCCTGCAGATGCAGGGGGTTAAGTTGCCAATTAGGATATGGGGCCGGAAAGTCACCAGCAACGGGGAGTGGTCCGAGTATGTGCGGGCCAGATGGATCGCCTTAAAAAGCCAGTGTGCCATGCCCACCGCCACCAATAGGTAGTCCAGTCTGGCCATGTTTTATGAACCACTGAATAGTGTGTTCCTTCCCTCTGCGAGGGATGACTATGCCGCCAAGCGTCCAGCAATCGATCAGAGACTAGTATGTCACGAAGAGTGTGTTGCACAGTGGTATAGTGCGCCGCCGAGGCATGGGATCGATCGTTTTGTGGGTCTATGACTGTATTAAAATCCCCTCCCCATTTAACATAAGTAGATCCTAGCGTTTGGAGTTTGCCCCTCAGCAAGAGCAAGGGGTGTGTATCATCTGTATTGGGTCCGTAGTAGTTTGCAATGGTTACATCGCGTGAATTCAGTTTCCCACAAATCAGACAGTACCTCCCATTAATGTCTGCTTCCATCCCACCCAGCACAAACCGGGCCCCACGCTTAATGAGGATGGCCACCCCCCTGGAATACCCAGAGTACAATGCAAAACATCTGTGGGACACCCATTTAGTTGCAAATTGGGGTGTGCTACTGGGTTGCAAATGGGTCTCCTGCAGTAGGGCCACCTTGACATGATGGCGGTCTAGATATCCCAGTACCTGTCTCCGTGGGTTATTCAGTCCCCTCACGTTCCATGATATAACGTTTAGATCATTTCTATTGTCCGTGGTGTCTGTTATTTCGTCTGGCTGTACTAGTCCTACACTTGTGTATGTCTCGCTTGCCTCTCAAATGTGTATTGTGCAACATTCCCTCCCCAAGTCCCCCTCCCACCCACTCCGGCTCCCCCAACTTGCCAAGCATTTACACCCCCATCTCAACTCTGTGATCAAAAGGCTCTTTTCTTACCCCCTGGGATATAACAGTAAAGGGGTATGCCCTCGTGTGGGTTCCGCTAGGGGCACACACCTTGCCCACTCAACCCCCCTATTTCACCCTCTTGCTGCCCCACTTAAGTAAGCAGAGGTGAGTGTCCGGGCGGAAAAGTGTTAGAACATCTATTTAACAATCATGATACATCACCAACGCGGAACAGTCCTCAGGAGGTCACTCTGCCTTGACAGTTCTGCTTTCAGTGTTGTGTAGGATCATGTCCTCATCCTGGTTCCGACAACGGGCAACTGTGATCTGGACCTCCTGCATGATGCTGCTTCCTAGGCCGTTGCTCTGCATGTCTGTTTGAGATGCTCTTCCTCCTATTGAGGAGAATTGAAAAAATTGTTGTTTCCCCAGATGGTGAATCTTCAGTCTCGCGGGGTACAGCATGGTGTACGTTATTTCCTGTGCTTGAAGCTTCTTCTTAACAGCTGCAAACTTCCAACGGGCTTCCTGCACTGCTTGCGTGAAATCAGGATAAAAGGCCAGGGTGGCATTTTCATATCGCACCTTCCCCTTCTCCCGGGCCAGGTGCAGCACAGTGTCTCTGTCACAATAGTTCAGGAAGCGAACAATCACTGGGCGCGGTGTTGCCCCCGGTGGCGGGCGCGCCGCCAGTGATCTGTAGGCTCACTCAACTGTCATGTGTGCAGAGAAGGGGAGTCCTTATCAAAAAGTTCAGCCACTAGCTTTTCCATGAAGTCCTCCATTCTTCCAGTATTTGACGATTCGGCCAGGTGCAAAACACGGACGTTGTTTCTCCGTGAGCGGGCCTCTAACTCCTCATTCTTGTCTGCTATTACCTTTAGCAACTTGTCCATCTGAAGCACATGTTGTTTGTTGGCTGCAGCTCCGTCCTCCAGCTCTAACACCCTGTGTTCCGCCTCCTTGATCCTCTCATTTTACTGGTCAAGCTTGGTGACCACCGCGTCCAGCCTGTTATTCATGGCATCCATCTTGGTGTCAATGGATGTGAGGCTTTGCCGCATCCCCACTAGTAGCGCCTTCCAATCCTCATCCCTTGGCTCTGTGGAGTCTGATTCCGAACGCTCCTTGGAGTTCGAGCAGGGCACCTTCCATGAGTCAAGTGACAAGTTTGCCTGCTTGGTCTCTGTTCTCCCCATGCTGGCCAATTTGCGTGCTGTGTACACCCCTCGTGCAGGAAGAGTATCGCCGTCCATGCCGCAGGAGTCTGTGCTGGGCCCCTCGCAGTAGCTGCCTTCATGTTCTGTGGTCCTGCTCCATGCCTTCTGCGTAAGGTGACCTGATGCTGCCTTGCTGGCTATCCCCCCTTGTCACAAAATGGATGTTGTGGAACTAGCGATTGTTAAAGTCTGCCTGGTGGTCAGAAGTGTCAGGTTCCCTCACTGGGGGGTGGCCTATGCAGTGCGGCAGCTGATATTCTAAGGGAAGCTCTCACCGATATTCCTTCGAACCGCAGGGGCTCCGTATGCTGCTGCTGCATGCCGCGCTTAAAATGGCGGCTCTGCTCCTTCGCTGCAGCGCTAGCACCTACCCAGTCTGGGCTGAGTCTATGTGGCGGTGCTGCACGTGCGTGTAGATGTAGCAGATGCCTCGGGGACACAATGCCCATGTCCGCTCTCCCTCTGACGCCTGAGCTCTCCTGTACCCTTTATTCTGCTCAGTCAGATTGCAGGCCGCAGTGCCCAGGTGTCTTGTTTTGCAGGTCTCCGGGCTTGTTCTCCTACGTGTGCCAAGTCAATTGCCTGTTTCTAGAATACAGCAGCTTCGGAGCCCCTCGCCTCTGTCCAGCTCTTGTCAGCAGTGTCGCTGCAGCTCACGCTCTTCTCCTGGCCGTTAATAACCAGCGCCAACTGTCTTGCGGCATCAGACTTTCCTGGCCTCCCAAGCTGCCTCAACATTCCAGGCGATCACTGCTATTTTCTGAGCTGAGTCTCTGCAGCCCACCACTCCTTCATGCCGCACCGCTCCAGCAGTCAAATAGTACCGCTGCGGTCAGCACCTGGTCCGCTTTCCTGTGGCACTCATAAAGGGCAGTATATGTTGGTGAGGATGTGGTTGATGTTTATCTTTCCGCCCGGTCTGGTGGGAGCCTCACTGGTGTGCAGCCATCATGGTCGTGCACCACCTAGTGCCCCCAGGGCTCACAGACTTGGTCCAAAACTTTCAGGAAAACCTTGTGGTGTGATTATGCTTTTTCTGCAACACACAATCTTCTTCAAGTTCTTGCAGCGGACAAGCCTAGGAAACAGGTTTTTGGGGAAAGTCACTGTCCCTTCCTTTTCTCAAGATGGATCTAAAATCACAGCAGATCGACATAAAACATTTCTTGATCTTCATCCTCAAGTATGTTCATTCAACGCCAAATATGGCCTTCTTCATCCAGGTCTCTTAAAGGTAACATATAAAGAAAAGAGTACAACATTTGATGCCCTGCAGCGCTACAGAAGTTTGTTACTCTTCACGGAGCTGATACTATGGCTACTTCTAGACCTGCTTGAATATTATATATACTTCATGTTAAGCTGATGTTCTATTTTTACTTGTTCTGAAGTTGTTTCAGTGATTGTTAGTTCTATATATATATTTGTAATGCCTTTATAATGCTATACTGTTATTTCTCTCTCTTGACTTTTGTTTCTTCATATTTTTCTTACATTTCTTTCCTTGTAGATATTTCTTTGTGTTAATTCTTTTTTCTCACTCACGGGTGCTTTTTCTTCAACAATTCTGTTACCTCCTGATCCTCCTGTAACGTTGACATCTTTGGTTGTGGTCCTTTCTGGATTCGATGGGTCTTCAAAGTTGTTGTTTTCTTCTCCAGGTGTAGTATCCCCCCAGTAGTGTTGTTTTGTAGGTATGATGTTCAGTCGTCTTTGTGGGACATGTACTGTCCCTTTGTCTTTATTCTCTTCTTTTTTCTTTTTGTCTCTCCCTTCTCACCTACTCCGACTCTCCTTCTTTCTTTTCCTCTCTATCTTTTTTACTTACCTCTTCTACTTCCTCTCTCTTTTCTTCAAAATAACTCCCCTACACAATGTTTACACCTTACATATTTCTAAATTCTCTTTCATCTTGCAAATACTTTTTCCCTTTCATTTATTTTCCTCTACGCTTATAGAGTCAATGTAACGGTTTTTCTTGTAAGCATAATGTTTGTTAATACTTTTCTCAGTAAATCACATTTCGGGTTACTACTTGGAATATTAAAGGATTGAATAATCCTATTAAGAGGTAATGGGTGCTATCTCACCTGGCAATGTTGAAAACAGACAGTGCGTTACTTCAAGAATCTCACATTTCCGATAATAAAGCCTCCAAGTTAAAAAGATGCTAAGTGGGCCATGTGTTTAATTCCCCAGCCCTAGGTAAGAAAATGGTATTTTGATTCTATGTCATAAGAAATTGAATGTTTCTGTAGTTCATCAAGAAGTTGATGCTGAGGGTTGTTGGGTTATTGCTTATAGACAAGATTCCTATTGTTATCTTCAATGTATATGGTCCTACATCGATTGATACATTTTTTGGTCTAATTTATCAGACAAATTACTTACATTTGAGGATGAGTACATTATACTAGGTGGAGATTGCAACCAAATTCTAGACTCCATTCCTGATAAACACTCTATTGTTAAGTTTACACCTTCTAAAATGCATGCTCAATTCGTTTCCACAATTCAACGTAAAGCATTAGTTGATATTTGGAGATTATGCCTTCCTGAGCTTAGAGAGTACAGTTTCTATTCAGCTGTTGACTACTCTCAATCCCGTATTGATTACCTTTTCTTAAATAAATACCTGTCCCAACATGCCATTCACTCAGAGATTGGTTCTATCCTAATATCTGACATGCCCCTGTTTTTGTTGATAATGACTTGGTCCCCTTTACCCCTTACCCTGGTAGATGGCGTTTTAACAATTCCCTATTACTTGACCTTAATTTTTGTGAGAAGTTTCATTCCTTTGCCTTGGGTTTTTGCCATCAGCAGCACTCCGGAGTCTCGTTTTGTGATGGGATGGGATTCCTTTAAACAGCGGCCAGAGGTTTTATTATGTGTTTTGTATAACAAAAGAAGAAGTCTTTTGAAGCTCAGTCTTCTCAGTTACTTAGTAAAATTAAATATTTGGAATACTCATATTATCATTCTAACAATGAGTCTGCTCTAAAAAATCTTCTTGACGCCACAATTACTTTTAATAAATTGTCTACTACTATAACTTCCAATTACCTCCTGAAAAGTAGTTCTCATTATTATGGTGACCAAAACAAGATGGGTAAATTATTGGCTAATTATCTAAAAGTGAGGAAGGATAGAACTAAAATAGAATCCTTGCAAGGCCCTGCTGGCAGCCCTATTTATAAAGATAAGGCCATCTTAAATGAATTTGTTTCCTTTTATAAAAATCTCTATACTCCTAAATCTTCACCAGATCTTCTTTCCTACTTTCGGTTCATTCCTTCTCCACCCTCTAATCACATTGATTTTGATTCTTTAGGATCTGACATTTCCCTTGCAGATATAACCCAGGCTGTAGCAGTACTGTGTTGTGGGAAAGCACCTGGGCCTGATGGTTTTACCATCGAATTCTATTCTCATTTTGCAAATATTCTTTTACCTAAGCTTTTATGTCTCTTTCAATGCTTTGGGGTTACTGGCGCCTCCAGTGGTACGTTTCAGGAAGCATTGATTTGCTTAATTCCCAACGATGATAAAGATCACTTTCTTTGTAAGAATTACTGACCTATCTCATTAGTTAACACTGATTACAACATTTTTGTAAAGATTCTGGATTTACGCATTGATCCTATTTTGCCTGACTTCATTGGTCCTGAGGAAGCAGGTTTTGTCAAAGGATGACTTGCTTCTGATAATTCTTGAGTCTTTTTTAAATATCCTAAAGCAATGCTTCTTCCTTGGATCATCTGATTGCAGCAATTTCTCTAGATGCTGGAAAGCATTTGACAGGATTGGTTAGAACTTTATGTTTCAAGCTTTAAGGTGGGCCAGTTTTTCTCCTAAACTGATAACTTTAATTTATTTATAATACTCAGACCCCCGCGCTTCCATATTCGCTAATGGCAACACTTCTGAACTCTTCTCACTTCATAGCCCTAGAACCTTTCCTAACTAAAATTAGACAAGATGATCGCATCACAGACTTTCAATCTAATTCTCAACAAATTAAGTTGTTAGTTTATGCTGATGATATTCTTCTCTATTGCTCCAATCCTGAAACTTCTCTGAATCCTTTTCTTCAGCAAGTATCCTCATTTTCTAAACACTCAGGTTATCGTCTAAACGCTGATAAATGCGAAATTTTGCCTTTAAATTGTCTTTGTCAAAGACATCTTTTTGATTCATCTGGTTTTTCCTGGCAGCCCATTATAATAAAATATCTTGGTTTATGGTTGACATCTTCTTTGTCCAACACGCTTAAAGTAAATTTGATTACAATATAAAAAAATTAAATGATAATATTAGCCGTTGGCACCCTCTTTTTCTCTCTTGGTGGGGTCGATTAGACTCTATTAGGATGATGCTTTTCCCTCTAGTGCTATATATTATTTTGATGATTCCGATTCATATCCCTCAATATTATTTCAAAAGAATCGATTCCATTTTGATAAAGTTGTATGTAAGGGTAAATCTTCACTTATAGCTTTATCTTCTCTCAAGAAGGATAGACCTAGCGGCGGCCTCAAGTTCCCCGACTTTAAGACTTATCATTCTTTCTCACTAACACAAGCCACTGAATGGATTTCTATGTATCTTCCCTTACATCCACCTCTCTGGCTACAATTATAAAAAAGATCTTATTACTCCTTTTGGCTTTCAAGAAATTTTAACTTTTACTGCCATAATTGCCTCTTTGCGCCACCCGGTCATTTCTCACTCTCGTAAACTCTTACCTACCCTGTTATCTTCATCACATCCCTCCATTAACTTCCTTCATAATCAGCCTATTTAACATAATAAATCTTTATGGATACGTAACCGCTCTATAAATTGGAAAACATGGCATTCTAGAGTCTTATTCTGGCTTTCACACTTATATCTGACTACAAACCCCTTTCCTTTTCTGATCTTCAATCTAAATTTTCTTTACTGCCATCCTTTAGATTGCAATATAATGCTCTCCATCTTTCCCTCTTCCATTTTCTCCAAAATGTTCCTGCTTCTCCTGACTCTCCTATATCTTCTGAATTCTTCCTCTCAGCTCTAGAATGGTCTTCTTCAGCACCTAATATTTACAAATTCTTACTATTCTCTTTAGAAAGGCTTGAATCAAAAACTGAGAGGATGTGGGGAAAAGACTTTTCTCAAGAGTGGCCAATTGCTACTTGGGATAAAATATGGTCTAAGCTCTATACTACCTCTCGAACTGCAAATACCACACAAATCCTTTTTTTCATTTACCATAGATTATTATTCTCCTCTATGTCCTTAGCTTCTTTTTCATCAGACTCATCATCTGCATGCTGGTCCTGTCCCTGCCCCACTGCAGATTTAAAACATATGTTATTTGAGTGTCCCTCAATCCATCAATTTTGGCATTTAGTCTAGTCCCAAATTTCGGTAATTTTGAAGGTCCAAATTCCTTTTTACCTTACTAATATATTTTAGGTGCTCTATCTCCCCAATGGCCTCAAACATCACTTAGTTTTAAACTTTTGGACATATTAATAGTTATTGCCTTTCATTTAATAAATTAGAAATGGGCCGGTAAGGTCACCTTTAGAGCATGGTGGAATGCTGTTTGTTTTCACCACAGACTAGATAGTAATTATGTTTCTGCCATATCACTAGCAATAAAAAGAGATCTTTTATGGCTCCCCTTAACAACTTATTTATTCCAATCAGCCTCCCCTTTTGTCGCCCTTAAAAATATATATGATGAAGTTTGGCAACCACCTTAATTTTTCTACCTTTGCCCTTTTTTATGCTTGTTTGTTTAAATGATTCTTCTTAATTATTAAATGTTTATTAAAGTATTCTTTTCATTTTTTCATTCACTGATATGCTTACAATGCTATATTATTGGTACAATGTATATGATGTTCTAACTGTTTTATATTGATAGCTTCTGCTCCCTCCCCTTTTGTTCCCTACCTCCCCCTTTTCCCTTAGTTTGATCCCCCCAAAATATTTTTCTCTTCTTATATATAGGTACAAAGTTAATTCCTATATTTTCTTCTTACTTTACTTAATCATTTTATTGTTTAATAGGATGGATTTCGTCCCTTTCATTAATGTTTGTTTCTTTTGCTCTTTTTCAATAAATCAAACTTAAAAATAGAAAAATGTTTTACAATATAACACATCCTCCTAAGGCATCAAATATTACATCACTCATTCGGGGGAGCTCACCTTGTGTTCAGGGGGCCTGTTTGACTGCCGATTCCACCGCCAAGAGTCACGCCAGCCTAACAGGGAGCGCAGAAGCGCTGAGCGACATCTCAGGACACCACCGCCATTACCGCAGCCGCCCCGGGACTACGAATCCCGGCAGCCTCAGCGGCGGCGCGGTTTCAGTGATGGCATTGGAGCGCCAGGCGGCGCATAAAGACGCTTAAACCTCGGCGGAGCGGGGGGAGCTCACCTTGTGTGCAGGGGGCCTGTTTGACTGCCGATTCCACCGCCAAGAGTCACGCCGGCCTAACAGGGAGCGCGGAAGCGCTGAGCGACATCTCCGGACACCACCGACATTACCGCAGCAGCCCCGGGACTACGAATACCGGCAGCCCCAGCAGCGGCGCGGTTTCAGTGATGGCATTTGAGCGCCAGGTGGCGCATAAAGACGCTTGAACCTCGGCGGAGCGGGGGGAGCTCACCTTGGGTGCAGGGGGCCTGTTTGACTGCCGATTCCACCGCCAAGAGTCACGCCGGCCTAACAGGTAGCGCAGAAGCGCTGAGCGACATCTCCGGACACCACCGCCATTACCACAGCCGCCCCGGGACTACGAATCCCAGCAGCGTCATCGGGGGCGCTGTTTCAGTGATGGCATTGGAGCGCCAGGCGGCGCATAAAGACGCTTAAACCTCGGCGGAGCGGGGGGAGCTCACCTTGTGTGCAGGGGGCCTGTTTGACTGCCGATTCCACCGCCAAGAGTCACGCCGGCCTAACAGGGAGCGCGGAAGCGCTGAGCGACATCTCCGGACACCACCGACATTACCGCAGCAGCCCCGGGACTACGAATACCGGCAGCCCCAGCAGCGGCGCGGTTTCAGTGATGGCATTTGAGCGCCAGGTGGCGCATAAAGACGCTTGAACCTCGGCGGAGCGGGGGGAGCTCACCTTGGGTGCAGGGGGCCTGTTTGACTGCCGATTCCACCGCCAAGAGTCACGCCGGCCTAACAGGTAGCGCAGAAGCGCTGAGCGACATCTCCGGACACCACCGCCATTACCACAGCCGCCCCGGGACTACGAATCCCAGCAGCGTCATCGGGGGCGCTGTTTCAGTGACGGCATTGAAGCACCAGGCGGCGCATAAAGATGCTTGAACCTCCGCTCCGAGGGACGCGAGCGGGACGCGGGCGAAGCCCGGGCAAGGGGCGGGCCCTCTGAGGCCCTCAGAGGCCAGAAGAGGCCGGGCTGGGACATCCCCCTTGGCTGGCTTTTCCATCTTCCCTATTTTTCCCTTGGACTTCTACCAGGTCAGTGATAAAAGTATTATTTACTGCCATAATATTTGCCACATAACAGCTTAGAACCATGGGGAAAAGGATACCGGCAGTACCCAGACCAAAAGACGTGCATGATTTGGCCCAGCCAACCATCACCACCCCGCGGCCAACTTTAACCGCCATTGACAAAATGCTCCAGAAGACCATCGATGTCGTTCCTACTGCCATTCAGAACACTGAAAGGCACTTTTTGCTTCCATCAAGCCTGCCCCCTCTCCTGAACCAAGATAACTCAGCGGACTCTCTACTTGCCGCCTCCTATGCAGGGCTCCCAGGTACAGACTCTAATGAGAACTGCATAATTGTGGACACGGCCCCACCAGCACAATTCACCCCAGGTAGTAGGTTATCATCAACACCTACCATGCTCAGGCCTGATATGAACATTAGTCAAAATTCCTGCGACCACCTAGATTCAGATGAGAATGACCTATGTGCGGATCCTGACACATCAAACACTGAGGGGGGCAAAAGTGATAGCATCCCTGTGCGAACCCGGGGCCAAAAAGCTAAAAGAAAATTGAAGCACCTAGACACTGAGCTACCACCAAAAACACATAGAAATAAGGGTGGGCGCAAGCGAAATCGGAAGATTCCTGTCCCTGTAGAGCAGAAAAGGGATAAGGGAGAAGACCAACTTTTAGGAACTGATACCCTTGCCATAGAAGCCAGCGTAGCAACGGGGAACGAAGGATCCTGGGAGAAGATGGAGACATTACTGTTCACCCTTTTAGGTCCAATTAACCAACAAATCCTAAATATGGATAAGAGGTTCAGAGTGTTGGATGACCATGTAACTAAACTGGGCATAGGGCAGACCTTCATAAACAAACCTAACGCAGGGATACTAGGCGGAACCAAAGCTAAAAATAGCGGTGCTAATACTAACTCAAACACAGTTGGTCATAATAAATCAACTCCAACAATGCCCGCACCTAGCACAAGTAAAAACCAACCCCTAGCTAAACATACCCCCAACTTAAACACGACTAAGTTAACAAGTGTAGAAAGGACGGATCCTATTGCTGATAAAAGCAAAAGGGTCCTCACCCAGCAACCTAAGAATAATGCCCAAAATTTCCCTACAGTTCAATCTGAACTTAACATGGCAACCAACAAGAGGAAGATCCCCACCCGCATCATCCTGCCGCCTGAATGCGGGGCATACGTGCTGCTCTTGGTCAATGTGCCCAAATTAAGGAATGACCAAGAGGAAAACCATACAACTCTCAAAAATAGGATTCTCCATTGGTTATCTATAAAATGTAATTTCCCAATGGAAGGAGCAAGGGAGATTATCCAAACACAAAGATGGTGGGCCCACTGAGAAAAAAGTTTGAGGGAGACTGTGTAGTCATAAACTTTAGGTCCCCTCAATGGGCTCAGAAAACCCTTGCTAATGCGCCACTACCCTCACCGTGGGAATTTAACACAACCTTGCTCCCTCTGGGCTACTTATTTAGACATCTAGCCCCAAATCCCAACTCCATGATTAATCCGGCTGCGCGACATCAGGACCCAAATCTTGGAATCAGGGATTTATACCCATCTCACCAACTGAACCAATATTTTGGTTTAATGCATGGCCCAGTTCAGCGCCATCAGGCCACATTCATGGGACACCCAATGCTACACCCACATTTCCCCATCATGCCCCTGCTCAATCATAGTGAGATGCCACACTTAAGCTCTAACTCAAACTTGAATTTTCATCAGAATGAGTTGAGGTCCCTATATAACATCCCAACCTACAACCGGTTGGAACTTGCCTTCTCAAATCTAGAAGATCAGGACTGACAGGGGATAAGGGAAAGTAATACCGGTTGTCAAGACGAAAGCATTGATAATGAGGAACATTTGCCCCCCAATACTAACTGATACAACGCAGGAAATATCAGCACAACACCATATTATCACTCCTGCAACTACACAAGAGGTTGTATCTCCTATACCAACTAACCCCTAGCAGAGCACAGTTATGAATGTTAGAAGTAAACCAATTAGACATAGTAATCACTGTGACTTGTCCATTCTTAGCTGGAATGTAGCAGGGTTAGAGTCAAGATTGTCAAACCCACAATGCGTTCAGTTATTGGATGGTAAAAACATTATTATGTTCCAGGGGACATGGGCTGTGGGGAATCTATACATTGAGGGTTACCATTGTTTTAGCGTGACAGCACCCAAGCCTGATTCAGGACGCGCAGTGGGCGGCCTATTTATTGGCATCAGGATACTGGCTGGTGGTACAATTAGAGAGCTCTCAAGAGGAAACCCGAATATACAGATTTTAGAATTCAAGCGAACGACCCGGATTTACCTAATCAATTTTTATAACAATGATTTTTATTCTGTAGCTAACAAAAACTTTGAAGCACTCTGTAAGACTTTACGGACTCTTGAAACCAGTTTTGAAATTGGGGAGGAAACTGGGATTCTAATCGGGGGGGACTTTAATGCGAAAACCCCTAAGAATTGCTGGACTGAAGATAGAAATCTCCCAGATCAAGCCGAACGAAGGGGCATTGAACTAGCAAACATACTAACTGAGCATACTCTCAGTAATGTTATGGACACAAGCCTCACTTCTAGTATTCTCTATGCTCCTACGTTCAGAGGTCGGGATTGCTCCTCTACAATTGATTTTATTCTCATGTCTCCCCACTTATTAGACCGTGTGACAAAATCTACAGTGGTAGAACATTGTTTGGTGATCACAACCCCCTCAGAGTGACCTTAAAACTAGGCCCTAGCCAGGTAGACACCAATGTAAATGGCGCAAGAGATATCACACCCACGGGCGACGGCCTGCGCCTAAAATGGAGGGGAGTTGACAGCGGAGCAATACTGGAAAGTGTAAATAGGGAACACCCCCAGCCAATTAACTCTTGCCTAACAATGGATGGGAACTGCCACAGGATAATCAATGATTTTGGTAAACTGTGTCTAGCAATAAAAACTTCTTTATCAGTTCCACTACAAAAAGAACAGAAAGAACCCAGGTGGTTTGATTCTGCCTGCTCTTTAGCAAACAGGGAATTGCGCAGGGCATTAACCACTAAACCAATGTGCTTATTGGAAGTTCAGGCAGCCAGGAAATTTTATAAACTTAAAATAGCTGAGAGGAAGGCTGCATTATTAACAGAACAATGGGAGTCGCTGGTTGGGAGCGCCAATTTGAAAAGCAGCAGCCTTTTTTGGTCAGCTGTTAGAAAAATGCGAGAAATGGGCAAACAACGAACCCCAATTAGTTGCAATATAACCAGCAACTCTTGGGAGGCCCATTTCTCCAAAATCTACGCCGCCCCACCTGATGAATCAACTAGCCTTTCCCCTAGTCAACTTCACGGCTTAGAGATAGATCTCTGTGAGGTGGAGATAGCCATCAAAGAGAGCCTTGGAAACAAGCCTCCAGGTCCTGATGGACTGCCCATAGATATAATTAAACACAGTCCGGACCTATGGGCACCAATCCTCCTCAATGTTTTTAATAGCCTCCCAACAGTACCCATGCCCACTACTTGGGCTACCAGCACCATAGTTTCTATTTTTAAAAAGGGTGAGAGGTCGGACCCAGTGAATTATCGTCAGATTTCTCTCTTGGATAACAGCTTAAAAATTTTGGGGCGAATAATGTATAATAGGGTGGTAGAGTGGACTGAAGATACGGGTCCATTGGACCCGTGCCAGATGAGATTCAGGAGCAAGGTGGGGACAGTCGAGCAATACTTGAACCTGAAACTGATCATTGACAAGTATACCATTGCCCGATCGTCCCCTATCTACCTTGCGGTCATGGATCTTTCATCTGCTTTTGATCTAGTGAATAGATCTAAATTATGGGCAATTCTTCTGAATTATGGACTGGACGAGGCTCTTGTTAATTTCCTGGCATACCTCCATACTGACCTCAAAGCAGAAGTTAGGATTGGGATGGGTGGAGAAGTTTCTGGACCTATTAATATTGGTAGAGGGGTAAGACAGGGGTGCGTTTTAGCACCCCTATTGTTCATCATTTATATTAATGGTCTGGCCAAAGCTCTAAAGCAAGTGACTATTGATGTACCAATTATCCAGGGGCAACCATTGCCAGTTGTATTATACGCAGACGATGCGGTCTTGATGGGACGAACACCAAATGCCCTTCGCTTACTTGTTAAAGGCTTTGTCCAACACATGGAGGGCTTAGACCTGCGCGTCAATTTAAAAAAATCTTTTATTATGCCATGTGGCCCCAGGAAACGAAAGCTCAATACCATGCACATAGGGACAGATAAATTAGAATCTGTAACTACATTCCCGTATTTAGGCTTGGTTTTCACTGAACACGGCTCATGGAGTGGGCACACGCCATGGGCAAGTTCTCGAAAGCTACCAATTCTATACTGAGTTTGTCCCGACCAAAGAAAATAGGTGCCACTAGAGCTATTTTAAAAATGTTTAGGTTACAGTGCCTACCAGTAGCCACATACGGGGCTGAGGTTTGTGGATTGAAAAAAAAAACAGTATCCAGCGAGAAGAAGGTCGATTTTGCAGGAAAATACTGGGTGCCCCAATTTCATCCTCCGAATTGATTTGCCACGAGGAATTAAACCTCCCCTACGTATGTGATTTTATTAGATCTAGACCAGTTCTTTTCTGGATTAGGATCTGGAGGAACAACTCAGCCACTTTAACGCAAAACATCATAAAAGACTGTCTTAAATGTGACCATGGCATGTCGATCCCCTGGCTCGCGGGAGTCCTAAAAACACTGAGTACCATGAACAGGGAAGATCGTTTCTCCAATCCAAGAAGGATTGAACCTAAAGATAAAATTGAGGTCAAACAAGCACTGTATGCACTTTATAACTCAGAACGAATGGAAAGGGAAACCCTCAAATCAACTGTTGTGACTTACATGAGTAATGATTTAAGTAGGAGAACACTTGTACCATACCTCACCCTACCCATGACTAATTGGGAGAGATCACTGCTGTTTCGGGTAAGGGCGGGCTCAGTAAAATTTTTGCTGGGCTTTCCTCTGAGCTATCAGCACACAACAGATTACAATCCATGCCTGTGTGATGGTATCAGTAAACAGAATGATTTGCACTTTCTATTTTTCTGTAAATTTTACTTAAAATATATTAACTGGTTTTTAACTCCTTATTTTAGAAAACAAAGACCCCTCTCGTTAGGGGAGTCTTCTTCAATGTTACTTTCCCTGGATACAGATGAACTAATTTATCGCACTAGCACTTTTTTGAGACTTATAACACGTGTACGTAAAACGATGGAAAATCCTTGAAAATAGTCTTATGAGAACTGTATTAGATTTTTAACAATTATGAACTTTGTAAACTTGTATTTGTTATGTATCTGTATTGTTTTTAATGTGGTGCTTTTATGAATTTTATGAAATTCGAATAAAGGTCTTTTGAACTTGAACTTGAACTTGAACATCACTCATTCAATTTTTACAAAAAAAACTTTGAAATAAAAAAAAACATTTTTAATGTAGTCCAATGCCATCCCTGCACTAAATGATGTTTTAGAACAACATATACCACATTAAATGTTGTTTCATGCACCAAGAACAAGTCCTAGGCCGCAGGATGGATGGCCCATTGGCAGACTAGGCAAAATAGTAAAATAAATGAATATTGTAAATTTAACAAATATGGAGAAAGTGTATTGAACTATGAAATTGTTTTACCTAGGCCCTACTGAAACTGCAGGTCACCCACCACACAAAAATTATAAAAATTGAATAAAAGTACAAATAAATGCTTGTGCATGCCCTCTATCAAACAAAGAACACCCTTCTACAAGAGTTATGGAGCTTACTAATAATATCACAAAAACAAAGTCCTTAAATGCAATGGTATATATGCAGCAGACAAAGAGAGTGATCCATTCACCTTGAAATCTAAATAAAAGTGACCCTGGGATGGAAAAAGCACTGGGAGGAGCCTGATGGACAGGAACAGGAAGTTGGAGTCCCCAGGGCACATCATTCTTGTTGGAAAAAAAAGCAAAATTAAAAAAATGGCCTTTCACATTAGAAAACAACTTGAACAGTCTAATGAAGTAGAATATTTACTTGAAAATGTCTTTTTGAGTAGAAAATCTTTTTTGGGTGCAGCCTGGTCTCTCACGCTTGCCAAGGTACTGTGGCAACCATAAGCCTCGCTAACGGCTGGCAAATCTTAATTGTGTTCGCTGATGGGCACCAAGTCTCGTCAGGATCACCAGCATGTGCCAAAACAAGTCTTGCTTGCTCAAAAGGATATATAATTCTGCCATGTGCCGGATGGTGGATTTTAGCATAAACTCTGCATTACATACACATATAGCGAAGAGTTCCCGAATTCCGCCAACTCCGCGAGCAGAATGAAATTCCTACCCAGGTCCTCTTATTGCATTATTTAGTCCCCCCAAAAATGGTTGCCAGTCTCATTAAGACTCATTTGTCTAATTTATTTTGTTCTTTGGCCATGCTGGAATAGAGGAGAATATAACCGGATCTCCGATCTGGAATATAGACATTGCCACAGTGAAACGTGCCATGCCAGTTACATTTGTCAACACCATGACACATTTAGTGGCACAAGCAATGTGTGTGCTTTTAGTTATGAGAGCAGCAACCTGCAGAGGATCATGGAAGCCTAATTTTCAGGTCCAACTCTCCCCATCATAAATGCCTCTCTTAAATGGCCATCAGCACTCCTTTTGTTCAAGTCTGATCGTGGCTCGAACCCAGCTGGAGCCTAAAATCGTGATGCAAATGCCTCCTAGGAAACAAAAATACTCTACTTGTCACTTACAACCGTCGAATAGATAAATAAACTATGATTTGGAGGCAAGCTCCTTATTTTTTTCAAGGTCTATATATGTGAGATAATCAGCACCTTGAGAATATCAGATGTATGTGAATACATGAATGACCACACTAATGTTATGTTATGTTAATAACTTTTATTCGGCGCACAGCTGCCCCAGCGAAGGGGCGTCCTGGCGCCTGATCAGGTACCACAACATAACAGGTCAAAGCTGAAAAGGGAAAGAATCAAATAACAGAGGCGAACAGGTGGGTTTTAATGGCGCGTCTGAAAAGAGTTAGGCTATTTAGGGCACGAATGTGTACAGGAAGGGAATTCCATAGATCAACCGCCAGAATACGAAAAGAGCGTCCTCCCATCCTACTCAGTCTGAACCTAGGCTTAATCGCCAGATGGTGAGATTCGGACCTGAGGGACCGCGTGGGGACATACGGAGAAATAAGGCCCGCGAGGGCAGGAGGGGAGGAAAGCTTCAGAATCTTAAATGTCAGACAGAGAGCCTTAAATTTGATTCTCTGTCTGACCGGAAGCCAGTGAAGGGAGGTCAGAACAGTGGAGACAGAACATCGTCTCGGAAGGCCCACAATGGCCCGTGCAGCAGCATTCTGCACCCTCTGAAGCCTAGTAGCCTCAGCCTGATTAACTCCAAGCAGCAGAGCACTCCCGTAGTCCAGCCGAGAAAGGATAGAGGCCTGAACCACCAGTTGCCGCGTGGGAGGGTCGAAGAACTTGAGGACAGGTCTCAGTCCTCGCAGAATACCAAAGCAGGTAGCTGCTGTCTTCTTTGTATGACTGGTGAAAGAGAGGTTAGAGTCCAGCCAGACCCCCAGATTTTTAACTTCGGCCGCTGGAATGGGGGACACCCCCAATTCGGGAGGCCACCACTGGTCTCCCCAAAGTTCCGCCTGCTTCCCTAAAATCAGGACCTCGGTTTTCTTAGCATTAAGCTGTAGGCAGTTGCTACGCATCCAGTTGGCCACAGCTATAAGTCCTGCACGGAATCTGGGCGCATTCACCTCAGGGTCCCCACTGAGTGTCACCGCCAGCTGCGTGTCGTCGGCGTACGATGTCATGGTAAGGCCACATTGCCTGACGACAGCGGCCAGCGGTTTCACATACAGGTTGAACAGTGTGGGGCTTAAGGCAGAGCCCTGAGGGACTCCCAGACCCAGAGAGTGGAAAGAGGACTGGCCAGGTGGAATGGCTACTTTGAAAAACCGGTCCGAGAGGAAAGAGTGGAACCACTGAAGAGCCTTCCCCACAATACCTACTTCCTCCAAACGCCGCATCAAAATGTCATGAGACACCGTATCGAACGCGGCGCTCAGGTCTAACAATAGGAGCGCCGCAGTCTGCCCCGCATCCAGCACTGACCGCAAATGCTCGGTCATAAAGAGCAAAGCAGTTTCAGTGCTGTGTTGTGAGCGAAACCCATTTTGACTCTCGTCAAGAATATTATTACGAGAGAGATGGCCAGACAGGATGGAGTTTACGTGTGCCTCAGTGACCTTGGCGGTCCAAGGCAGGAGGGAGATGGGCCGGTAATTCTCCGGGAGCAAGGGGTCTAGGTTGGGTTTCTTCAAAATAGGGCTGACCACAGCTTGCTTCCAGGAGGAAGGAACCACGCCCTCACTGAGGGAGAGATTAATCAGATCCAAAATGGGCTCACGACAGAGGGGCGGGAGAAGAGTAAAAAACTCCGGCTTCAGCGGGTCTAAGGGAGAGCCAGATTTAATTTTGAGGCTCAGAGTGTCAAATACCTCGTTAGACATGGCCGGCAAGGAGGACAGAGTTTCAGAAACCGAGACCTTCACAACACTAGGAGCATCCCCGGGAGCAGATGGTATAAATCCTCGGTAGATTGCCTGCACTTTCTCCACGAAAAAGGATGCCAAACTTTCACAGTGCGAGTCCGTGCAGATTTCTAGTGAGGTAGCCCGTTTCCCCATCAGGTCTTTGAGTACCTTGAAGATTAATTTGGAAGGGTTGGGGCTGTTGGAAAACTCAGCTGCGTAATAAGCAGCCCGGGTTTGACAGATAGCTCTGTGGTAGATCTTAAGCTGGGCAAAGTACAGCGATTTTAACGTGGAATCAAAGGATTTCCTCCAGGCCCTCTCAGCTTGCCGGCAGGTTCTCTTGAGCTCGGCAAGAGTCTCATTATACCAAGGGCTGCGGGTTTTGGCGTGACATTTAGACCAGCGCAGGGGTATAAGAGAATCGAGGGCAGTAAGGACCCAGTTGCAAAACTGTTCGTATCCCTGTTCCACATTCTGCGGTTTGCCTAGGGGCTGTGCCTCCAATATCCTGACAAACTCCTCCAGCTTGAGTTTACGCCAATTGCGCTTTAGGATCTGTTTATCCACAGGTTTAAGTTGTGGGTTATCTAAGGGACATGACACTTTAACCAACATATGGTCCGTCCAACCCACCGCCATCGGGTCAGATGTTCTAGCCCGGACTAAGGTGCTGAAGAAGGGGTCAAGTATATGTCCTCCTATATGGGTGGGGGAGGTGACTAGTTGGTTAAGTTGCATCGCTTCAAGGTCCGCTAGCAGGGAGCTGATGGGTAGAGATGACGTCTGATCGAAATGTATATTAAGGTCACCTACTATGTTAAAGTTAGCATATCTAGGAGCCAACGAGCTAACCACATCAGCGAGAGCGGCCTTGAAAGCAGTGTCGTTCCCAGGTGGACGATAGATAAGTACGCCACTAAAGGTAAATTGATGACTGACCGTTACCTTAAAAGAGGCGCTTTCACACATTGGAAGATCCAGAGCTTTCCACTCAGCCGGGAAGCAGGATTTAGTCGCCATGGCTATACCACCTCCCCTAGACGAGCGGTTCAAGGTAAACACCGTATAGGTAGAAGGGAAGGCCAGGTTTATTATGGCAGTGTCGGCGTCCTGCAGCCAAGTTTCGGTAAGAAAGATGATATCAGGAGAGTCCGTATCTATCATGTCCCGGAGTGACTGATAGTGCTTGACCAAAGATCTAACATTCAAGCTCCATATATTGAGTACTCGCTCGGTACAATCCGTATGAGTGCTTCGGGCGGTCACCTCAGCAGGGCGCACCCCAATAGGGGAGCCCAGAGTGAAGCAGCCACACGCACACTCATAAGGTCCCGAAAGAGGAGGTAAAGGGGCATGGTTGCACACCCGAAGACTGTCTCTTATGGAAAAGAGGTCAGCGCGATCATACCTGAGTGTCGCTATGTTACACATGATGGTATAGAGGCAATAGAGGCAATAGAGGTAATAATCAATCATTTTAATAGCACTCACTACAAAGATGTTATTAAAAAAGAAGGCCGGTCTGACAACCTTAGAATAATTATAGACTGAGAAAAAAAGTAGGCAAGCCTTGCAATTTCCATGCAGCTCTTTGATGCCGGTTGATAATTCACTAGGCTCAATAAGTTTTTATATGACAAAGAATTGTAACTTGTTTTCTGCAGGGAAGACGAGCATCTCTACAACAAAAACAATAGCACACTGTGCTATCTACATATCTAAATACAAACACATGTCCTGCATATCACACGCAGTGCTTTGCAGCAGGCGTATTAACCCTATACGCTATTTAATAGTTAGTCAAACCAGTGACTAGACTGCAGTCAGATCTCTCCAGAAATTGAATTTCTCTGCCTCTGGTGACTGCCCCCCTTTTCTGCTTCCACCCGTTTGCCCTTAATTTATGGGCTTCTGGGGTACATTTTTATACTTCCGGCA
Source organism: Lissotriton vulgaris (assembly GCF_964263255.1). Classification (NCBI taxonomy): domain Eukaryota; kingdom Metazoa; phylum Chordata; class Amphibia; order Caudata; family Salamandridae; genus Lissotriton; species Lissotriton vulgaris. Next base: position 873,048,305 of record NC_141695.1, on the reverse strand, counting down.
GTGGGTTAGTGTAAGTGATGAATTTGGAGTGATGCCCTGTGGAGTAAGAAAGAGCGTAGCTATCGAAGGTGCAGCAGGTGTAGTTGCACCAGACCAAGAGGCTCTCATTATCATGGTATTTTGTTACCCAGTTAGCAGTGAGTGGGCTATACACTCGGGCCCATGCACCCTCTCTACACGCCCGGGAGTAAGGAGTCGCCACCGGGGGAATGACAGCCTCCTTCTACCCCCATAAGTGGAGTTCTGCAGGTCAGTGTGAAGGCACCCCGACAGAGCTGTATATGGGCTCTGCTGATGCAATACAGCCGCCCAGCAGGAGAATCGCTAATGTCTCTAGTCTCTTAATTAGACCTCCGCGTGCCGCCTTGTTTTCTGCTCTGAATGTCTTGTTCTAGCTTTCATCTCTACCTCTCTGTGCAGCTTTTAAGCCAACACTCAACTCCTCAAATAAAACATACATGCTAATTAATCCGCACTATCAGCGCCGAAAATATACTCCCAAGAGCACTTTACCTCTCCCACATCAAACCTGGCAGGCAAAGTAGCAAAGCTGCAGAGCTGCACCTGTTTTCACTCGCTCTCTCGGAAAAGACGCTGCTTAAAACTGTGCCCCAGGCCGGTAGATGTATTTAATAACAAGCATTAGCAAGGCCAATGGGGCTGTGTTTTGTTCCTGAAAGTGCGTGATAATGGATGGAAGAGATGTTGTGGGCTTGGAAGGAATTACTGAAACCAGAGTTCATGTAAGTAGGTGAATGCTGTAGGTGATTGTGGAGGTCGAATGGCTGATAGACTGTGCATAGATGTGTGCAGGGACAGATCAAAGGACCCTGAAGCCCCTGCGGAGCAGTTGGGCCTCAAAATTTCAGGGGCCCCCTTAACCCTTCATGGGTACCCATTCAGCCCAAGATCAAGGAATATCTGTAAGATATTGGAGACTCTGGGCCCTTCTTCACGTTCTGCAGGGGGGCGCTGTCGTTTTGTGTTAGGCCGATGATAAAAGAAGATGGGGTGTTTCAGGGCGAGGGGTGTAAAGGTATTGAGAGTGACGACTGCAAGGAAGGCAAAGGAACAGAGGGTGAAAGTGCATGCTATTGAAGAGGAAAGTGGAAGGTTCTAGATTAGATTACTTCTAGATGACGGCTATTGAAGGGAGCGGAAACTGTGTGTGAACTGGAGAATAGGAAGAGTGGAGGTTAAAGGAGTTGACTGATAACTGAGGGTTGTTGGTCTCTTTCAAGCACTTTCGAAACAACTTTGGGGCAGATTTATGTTAACTGGCGCATCCCCAGGGATGCGCCAGTTAACGTGCGCCACAGTGCGCCACAGCTCCGCCACCCATGGTGCGCCGCATTTATAATGCGGCGCACCATGGTGCAAAAACGGCACAGATGCGTGACACATCTGTGCCGGAAATGTGGCGCATTGCTGGAGTTGTGTCGCAAGCGCGACGCAGCTCCAGCAGGTCTCGGGGGTGCCCCATCTATACAATGCTGCGTCAAGACCTACGCCTGCTTCAAGCAGGCGCAGGGTTTTGACGCAGCATTGCCCTGAAAGTGACTGAGTGAAATCTCATAGATTTCACTCAGCCACTGTCAGGAGGCGTTCCTGCGCAGGAACCCCCACCCCCCCGCGCAGGAATGCCTCCTTATGGCGCAGTGCTTTACAACGTGACGCATCTCCTAGAAAACAGTTCAATTGTAGCGAGCAGGAAAGAAACGTATTCAAGTGATTGATCTGTATTTAGATAGTTGAAGGAATATTAGCACCAAAATACATTGTATGCAAGCGTAACCGAAACATCGGTATACACAAGCGTGCTTGTGTTGAAGATGAACGGTGCAAGGAACATGTGAAAAAGTGAGTTACAGCGAAAAAAGGCGCAACAATTAATAATTTATAGGAATGGTAATTAAACAGTATATAGAAACCTCTCAAAAGGTTTAACTGTTTTGAAGAAAACCAAAAAGTGTGCCAAGGGATGTGCTGAATGGTTGATGACGTTTTGACCTGTACATTTTCAGGTCGTCATCAGGCACTGGTTACAGAAATTTGGTCAGTGCTGTATAGAGGAATAAAAGGGGAAAGAGACAAGAGTGGGGAAGATACATGAAGGGGAAGAAAAGACTAAGGTCAATTAATTGCAGCTACCTGTACAGATTTGTAGTGGGAACTCCTTGTAGACAGAATAAAGTAGTCAAGGAATGCAGTGGTAGGCTGGGGTTGGGTCTGGGGAGAAAATAACGCAACTAACACGCTATATAGTGAGGTTAAAAGATGGAAAGTCGATCAACTTCTAGATATATTTTAAGGGGGTGTGAAAGTTGGCAGTATTAAAGGCTTACCATGTCCAAACCGGAGCAATCTCATCACTAGGGCATGTTCAGATCAAAACCCCTGCCTGCAACAGTTCACACGAGGAATCCAAGTGCAGGAATGGAGATAGCCAAGGCACCAAAACTGTGCAAGACAGGACTGCGGCTAGAAATGGGAGAATGTAATTTAGGTGAGGCCATCCTGGTTGCAAGAAGGAATGGCGGAGGCAGATTCCTACATTGTATCAGGAATTGCTGCCATTAGTAGAGGCTTCAGGGGAGGTTCCAGGGAGGAATCCAGGGGGATGTGTAGTAGTTGCTAAATTACGAGAACTGCAGGATGCAGGACAGCGTCTGTAAATAAAGATGGGGAAAGACTGGTTAGGTAGGGATACCCATGGTGGGAAAAAGGGGATCAGCAAAGGGGGAGTATTCATACCTTATCTCTGAGGGGCCAACTGATTTGTAGAAGCCCCGAGAAGAGGAATGGGCAAGCGTCAGGAATGAACCCTGGTGGTCAGAGTTCCAGCATGAGCCTGGAGACAAAACCTGAGAGGATCAGGTCTGTGCCATGCTCGATGTAGTGGCTAGGACTAGAAACGTAATGAGCTGAGAACGTAGGAGCTTGCGGGAGGTCAGGGAGGGGTCAAGATTGACCGAGAAAAACCACACCGAGAGGAGTGAATAAATTGTATACTCGTCGGGTAGCTGGGGGGATCACATGAAGAAAGAGAAGGGGTAGCTGGAGAATGTAGATAAAGGAATTGGAAAGGAATCTTGTGACTTTTTAAGAATAATTTACTGGTTTTATAAAGCTGTAATAATTAAATGCACTCTAATGTATACACTCATATCGGTAATTCCAAGCTCTGTCACAACAGGTTATACGGTATTATATACAATGATGGTGAAACATTTCAATAATGATACACAGTGTATCATAAATACGGGGGACAATTTGACCATTATGTAAAATCAAATATCATAATTAGGGCTCCCGGTTTTAAGATATTTTATTTTTACTTTTTCGTCTGTATTTATCCATATTTTTTTCGTTTTATCTGTATTTATCCATATTTATTTGGGGTTTTAGTGAAAAAATTGAGCTGAAACTAGCAAACTCCCACATGTATTTAACCGATAAATGTTCACTCATGCTTAAATGCCTGAGAGATTTCAATGATGGAGAGGATAAATCAATGCACTTATATGAAAACATATGCATAATAGTATCATCCTTGTGCATAACTACTGCTGTTTAAGCAACTTTACTAAAATTCCTTAATTTTTTTTAACACCCTTGCCTGTCAATCCGTACAGCTATACGCTTGGCAGCCATGACTGAAAGCATTTAAAATCACTCAAAAAATAACCCAATTTCCGATTTTATCCACATTTAAAAATAAATGCAGACAGAAAAATAAATGGGTTTCCGTTTGTATTAACTGTGAAAATCAGTAAAAACGGAAAACAGGGAGACCTAAACATAATCCCTACTAATAAAAACATGCTAAGTGAGGGGATTCTACACTTCATCAAAAACAAAGGAAAGGAACCGAATATACAATATTATATACAATGAAGGTAATACTTTTCAATAATGATATATAGGTGAATAAGGGGAATGACGAAGTATTCACTCTACTCATGTATTATCATATAATCCTCATGATGCAGAAGAGTGTGGGACCAAGGTGGGACCTGACTGAGAATTCATAGAACAGAGGGGGAAGTCAGAGCAGGGGTCCCGGGTCTATCAATGAGGCAAGGGATGTTGTAGAACGTGTATCCGATACGTCCTACATGTCATGGCATAGTGGAGCCCTGAAGGGAAGGGGGATCTGGGTGTGTGTGTGTATGCTACTCAGTGCACATCGATAGTGGTATTCCATTTGTTCAGTGTGTTCAATCCATGATGAACTGAGTCACAACATATAATCCACCTACACTTGCATTTGTTCAAGATTAGTTGTAGGTCTTCCACACGTTAAGGAAAGGTGGGTTGATCAATGACCTGCCACAATAAGTCACAGTTTCCAAATGTTTCTTTTCCAGGTAATGTGTGACTAAGGGGGAAGTCTCAACTTTCCAATTAATGCAACTCGTGTTGTATTGTCGGTTGTTTGATCATTTTGGTGGTTTGGCAGATGTAAAACAGGATGCATGGGCAGCATTAGTGGTACGGCAGTTGGAGAAATGTTTTAGGTGGTAAGTACAATCCCTGACCTTGATTTTTTTGGTGTTATTCGTGAGGGGGCAGACAACACAATGTTGCCACTTATAGTCCCCAAGTATGGGGGGAGACCCCATGCAGGGATAATGGATGTGGTATTCTTGGTTTTATCAGGCCATTTCACAGCATGGACCAATTGGTCTGATAGGTTCTTGAAAAATGATGTTGGTACAAAGGACATTCCAGTTCCTTTTTATAATTTTGCTAACTTTGTTGCTTGAGGGGCTGTAGGTGGAAACAAACGGGATGCATGTATTTACCCATTTTTTACGTGGTGATAAAAGAATGGGTCTGTGGCAATACCATGCATGTTTGCATGCACTGGAAACCAGGCATCGCAGGCAGCCGCAATTGGTCAGTTCCTCTGATAATATTTCTGCCTCTTGAAAATAATCCTTTTTGCATTTGCTGTTTCTTCGGATTCGAAGAAACTGACTGTATGGGAGACCTTTGCGAAGACCTTGTGGATGGTAACTTGAACATAGTAAAAGTATGTTAGGTTCTGGGGCTTACGGAATAATGAGGTACGGATTAAACCTTCCTTGGTGTGAAGGGTGAGGTCCAAACAAAGAAGATCATTGTTCCTACAATCTGATGTAAATTTAAGATGGGGTTGGCAGATGTTGAGCCAATCGAAGAAGTTAGACAAATTCTTAGTTATGCCCTGACAGAACATAAGAATGCTGTCTAATATCTAGGCCAGAAACCAATTTGGTTGAAGAAAGGGTTAGTGGGAGTAAATATATATGTAGTTTCCAAATTATTTACGTAAAGAATAACAAAATTAGGGTTGAAACAAGTGCCCATGGAAACACCTTCGACCTGTAGGTAAGAGGTGTCTTTGTACAGGAAGTAGTTGTTGTTTAAGGCAATACGGAGTAGGTCTGTTATGATGTCAATTGGAGTACAGATAGGCTTGGGACGGTTGTCGACTTGATTCTGAATAATTTTTAAGCCCTCGTCATGGGGGATGTTTGTGTAAAGTGACTCAATGTCTAGGCTGACTACCAGATCAGTCCCAGCATTAAAGGGTCTATCTTTAATCAAAATGATAAGATCTGCACTGTCCCATATGTAAGTATCAGTAAGGGGGACACATTCCTTTAGGATAGCATCTATGTATTTGCCTAGGGGTTCCATAATGCATCCACACCCTGATACAATGGGGTTACCAGGGGGGTCCCTAGCGTTTTTGTGAATTTAGGGGAGGATATAGATGACTGGTGTATGGGGACGGGGTTGTTGAGAAAGGTGTGTTCTTTTTTTTTAAAATATACTGCCCAAGAGTAAGGCCTGGTTGGTAACCACTTGTATTTGACTATGGATGTTATTCAGTGGATCAGAGGAGATTGCACAATAAAGGACCACATTGGAAAGTTGTCTCCTAACCTCTGTGTCAAATTCATCGATACCCACGATGACGATATATCCACCTCTGTCGGCTGGTTTTATAATGATGTGGGGGTTATCTTGAGGGTCATTTAGAGCACGTTTTTCAACTGGGGAAGGTTGTAAGGGACATATTCAGACTGGTGTTGTATTGCCATCGTTTTGTGAAGTACAAGCAGTTCAAACGTGAGTATTTCAGAAGGCATTGAGGAAGTAGGAGGGAGAGAGGTGGAAGGAGGGTAGAAGGGGGATTGACTGGAAACATTCCTTGTGTGAATGTATGCAAAGAATTGTTTCAATCTAATGCACCTGAAGATGCATTGTAAATCTTCATGAAGATTGAAGAAGATGCTGTGGTAGGTGGGGACGAAGGAAAGTCCCTTGTTGAGGTGAGAGATGTTCTCAGAGGATAAGATATGTTTGGAAAGGTTGAAAATAAGAATGGAGTTAGTGTTGACAAGTTTGGTGCAGTGGTGAGAGAGGAGAAAGAGATCATGGCTGTGTCTTTTACCGTTATTGAGGAGGACCCCATTGGTAAAATTTGCGGTGGGTCTGGTGCTTCCCATGTATTGATACTGATAATTCCGTCTGGTTCTTCCTCTGCCGAGTGGTGGTGGTGAAGGTACACTTAGATTCTTATCTAAGCTAGATCCTTCCCCAGGATCTGAGTCCTCAATGGAGGTGTTAGAGGAATCTGAAAATGTGGTTGCTTGGTTGTTCTTATATCTGCCCCAGTTACTAATTCTTGGTGGTTGGTAGGGAGTGTTGTAGAATTTGTCACGTAAGTAAGGGTACGTTTTCTCTTTGCAGTGCTGCATCGGAAAAACAGCTGCAAGAAGAGCAATGCGTCAATTTCTTCAGTTGTTCTTCTTTTCCAGCTCCCAACAGCAGGAGCAGCCTCTAGAGGCCCATACTGGAAAGCCACATCCTGGCAGGTCAGAACTCTTAGCAACCTATTTCAGGGGAGCTAGGGTGAAGTCTTTGTGTCCCTGAGACTTCAGAACAGGAGGCCAGCACACACAGGCCCTTTTGAGATCTTCTTCAAGCAGGTTCAAAGCAAAGTTCCAGTCTTTGTCCTTTCTTTGGCAGAAACAGAAACTGAAGGTCAACCTCACACAGCAAAGCGGCAGTACTCCTCTCCATAGATATTCAGCTCTTCTCCTTGGCAAAGATTACTCTTGAGTCAAGAAGTAATCTAAAGTTCTGGGGTTTCACCTGTAATACTTACACCAGCACCTGCTCCCACGAAGAAACTGGACCAGAATCACCAACGACCAGCTAACCTCATCACTCAGCAACTCCACCCCAAACATTGCAGAAAACGATGACCCCAACACCACAGCCCGAACCCTGCACAGATGGATCTCCGACAGCGCCAACACCATAGCCCCCTCAAGAAAAACAACAACATCCACACCAAGAAAGCTAGATGGTTCACCACCGAACTTTGAGAGTCCAGACTCAGTTGCCGCCATCTCGAACAGGCCTGGAGGAACAGCATATCCACATAAGCCCACAACAACTTCAGAGCCGCCACCAAAGCCCACCACCAACTCATCAGAAAAACAAGGTAAAAAGGGATTAAAAACAGAATCTCCTCTCATCCACACAACAACAAAGAACTCTGCCACATCATCAAGGAGTTCGCCCAGCCCACCAGCAAGTCCACCAACATCCCTCCCTCACAAGACCTCTGCAACAAACTCAGCACCTTTTTTCACCACAAAATCAAGAGCATCTATGACAACTTTGACAAAGAGAACCAACACACTGAACCCTTACCAACCACCCTGACACCCTGAAGCCAGCAATCTACAACTGAACAGCCGTCACCACCGAAGAGACACTGAAGACGATATAGTCAATCCACTCTGGGGCCCCCATGGGCCACTGCCCCCACCACATTTTCAACAGAGCCACCGATACCATCACACCAATGCTCTGCCACACCATCAACCGCTCCTTGGCAACGGCCCGTTCCTTGATGACTGGAAACACGCTGAGATCAACCCCCTCCTGAAGAAACCCTCTGTGGACCCCACCCACCTCAAAAAATACAGACCCATCTCCCTGCTCCCGTTCCCAGAAAAAGTCATCAAGAAAGCCATCAACGGGAGGAGCTTCGCGCACAACCAAGATGGCCGCGTGAGCACAGGGCTCCCGAGACCCTCTTAACCTACTGCATATATCCTGCTGATTATCCTAATTTTTATGTACGTCCTCGTGAAGACGAACCACTGGGGAGGCAAAAACTGCAACCAGAATCCAGATCGGACCCCGGGAGCCGGAGTTGTGGCGATTGGAAGATTGCGGCCTACGCCTCCGTGATGCCCGGCAGTGGAGTTGGCATGGCGCCCGAGGTGTAATCGAATAACATCGGCCTGAGGTGGTGGAGACGGCTGGTCCGGTCCACTTTCACTTTCGGTTTTGCCTACTGGAGAGACATGATACTGGGAGTGCCTCCCTCTCGCCGAAGGCAACTGTCTGGCTTGGGACTCGAGTGTGTGTATTTCACGGATTGACCTGCCCTGGAGAGACGCTCGAGCCGTGTTCTCGGGCTGATTCTGAACTTCCGCTCGAGGGACCTTTGAGGCCTTCATCTTTCCACTCAGTCTGACTGTTCCAAGTTGACCGACGTCGATTGCTGCCGGGCATAGCCTACCACTCAGTCGCTTAGTTTGCGCTCTATCCCCCCACCCCCGTATGGGACCATACCTACTACTTCCCATAATGGAGGGGAAACCGGAGGGGGACAAACAGAAGTCTAAGACCAGTCGGCAGGGTGGCTTTGCCCAAACTTAACATCATGGATCGCTATGCCCAGGCTAAGGTATCGCCCAGTGGACCGGGTGGGTCGCTGGAGGGAACGAGAGATCCACTGACTTCAGCTGCCGAGCCGACCCTACAAGACGTCATGGCCGCCATCGATGGAATCAGATCGTCTCTTAGGAAACAAATGGAGACTCTCGCCCACAAACTCGACACTGTGGCGATTGATGTGAATCTGATCCACACGGACCTAACGAAAACCAATTGAAAGGTTAAATCGTTGGACATTAGGACTTCCAGTCTGACGGACAATGTTGTTGAGATACAGACAGAGGTTCGCAATTTAGGGCCTCCAATGACCTCTTTGCGCGTCGTCTGGAGGATTTTGAAGGAAGGGCGGAGGATCCGGCAGCTGACCTCTTTGTGGAGAACCTCATTGTTAATCACCTTGCACCCAAGGGACTGATTAAATTTTTTACTGTGGAATGGGCTCACAGGGTTCCGGGTGGTAAACCCAAGACGGGTGCCCCACCGCGGCCTATGATAGCACGGATTTTTTACTTCCGTGATAGAGACGCTATCCTGCAGGCCTCGCGGGCAAGTGGTCCCATAAAGTTTGAGAACTCTCCCATCAGTTTTTATCCAGACTTTACCCAAGCTGTTCAGAAACAGAGACTTGGTTTTCTTGGGGTAAAAAAGAGACTCCGTGAGATGGGCCTCAAGTACGCCATGCTTTTTCCGGCCAAGTTGCAAATTGAACATGCAGAGCGGACCTATTTTTTTGACAGACCGGAAGTGGTGGCCGACTGGCTAGATACTCTACCGACCCATCATCCGCAGGACGGGCAGATGGGCGGTGCGGAGGGTGGATCGATGGACCAGGAATAAGCGCTATCATTGTCTGGTTCCTGGGGTCTTTCGGGGGCTTCGAACTGTGGTGCACTAATTGTGTAGTATGATTCTGTGAGACATTTAGGGGGGTTGTGGGGCTATCGGTGGGTCTTTTTCCTCCTCTGCTTGACTTTTTGTTGCTTAGTTTAGATGTGGGGGCGACAGGCACACTGCAAGTTGGGGTGGCTTTCTAGTCTTATGCAGGGGTGCAGGGTGGGGGGGCTTGTAATGGGTTGTTGGTGGGAGGGAGGGGGGATTTGTTGGTTTTCCAGTTTGTTTTTCCGCAAGGCACAGTATTGCAAGACTTTCTGATTGAAGTGCTGGTTTCTTCTCGGGGTTGGATCTTCTTCCTCTTGTGGGATGGGGGGTAGGGGATTGAGGCTTATGAGCTGGAATGTGAATGGGTTGGGGGATAGGATAAAGCGTGGAGTAGTGCTGCAACTATTAAAACGTCACTCCCCGAAAGTGGTGCTACTTAAGGAGAGTCACTTGATAGGAAATACATGCTATGCCATGAATAGGAAGGGGTATTGCTTGGTTGCCCATGCGGAGTTCTCCTCAGGCTCCCGGGGGGTGGGTATCCTTATTAAGAACTCTCTCCCGTTGGAAGCTGAAGCAAATGTCCTCGATGATAGAGGGCGTTATGTCGTTCTTACTGGTCGATGGGAGGGCAGGACCCTTTCCCATGTCTCCGTCTATGTCCCTCCTGGCCTACAGTCAACTACCTTTGCGGACTTGGGACGGGTTATCCTTGCTTTCCCTGAGGGATCATTGCTACTGGGTGGTGATTTTAATGCGGTTGTATCTGGTATTTCTGATAGACACCCACTTAGGGACCTCAAGGGGGCGCAGAATTGGCTTCATGACTACATTGATACTCTAGGCCTGGTAGATTGCTGGAGACTGTTGCACCCCTCTCAGCGGCAATACACATTCCATTCTGGCGCTCATGGTAGCCTCTCGAGGATCGATTACGTTTTGGTGCCTGCTGCACAGGCGCCTTTTGTCACTGAGGTTAAACATATGGCTCGGGGAATATCTGATCATTCTCCTTTGGGGCTTCGGATTGAATTGTCTTCGGGGACCGAGGGGCGGGTGGCCCCGATCAACCCTTAGTATCTCCGCAACCCTAAAACTCATCACGATTTGATAAAGTCACTTGATCAATATTTTTCAGAGAAAGAGGGCTGTGTTTCGTCCGCAGTGTCGCTTTGGGAGGCCTTTAAAACAGTTCTCAGGGGCCAAGCCCTGTCTCTGATTGCGGGCGTTAAGAAACAGAGAGATGAGGCTGTAGTGAAGGTCGAGACTGAAATAGCAGACCTGGAGTTAGATATGGATGAGGAGGTCACCCGCACAAAGACACATGTATTGCGATTAAAACAGTTGGAATACAGGGCGTTGGTTACGGATGCAGCTAAGGCCATGAGTCGAGAGCAACAGGGTTGTCTATATGATGTGGGAGATAAAGCAGGTACATTGATAGCATGGTTGGATAAGAGGGACAGAGCTAGTCGTGTTGTGCCTGAGATTGAGACGACGAGTGGTGTGCGGGTCACGGACCCTGTGGAGATTGTTGAGTGCTTTGCTGATCATTTTCGAACGGTGTACTCCCCCGTGTCGGATAGGCCGGAGGAGGACTCTCATTTGTTGCTGCGGGACATTGCTCTGCCGAGTCTTTCAGATGCAGATAGAGAGCAAATGGATAGTGCAATAACTGCTGATGAGGTAGCACTTTGCGATCCGCTCCTTGTGGTCTGGTAAAGCCATGGGTGCTAACGGGCTGCCGATAGAGCTATACAAGTTGCGGCCCGGCAAGATAGCTCCCTACTTGGGAGATATGTTTTTAGAGTCTCGTGAACGTGGTTCTCTCCCTCGGGATCAGCGACTTGCGACGATTGTCGTTATACATAAGATGGGGAAACCGAGGGACAAGTGTGGGTCGTACCGACCTATATCTCTTTTGAACGCCAAGCCTAAGATTTTTGCAAAGGTACTGGCCAATCTATTGATTACTGTTATTAGCTAACTGATCCATCCAGATCAATCCGGTTTTATTCCCCATCGAAACACTGCGCTGAATCTTTGGCGTCCTTGGATGCCACGATGGCTTTTGATACTATTGAATGGCCTTAGCTGTGGGGTGCGTTGGCTAAATTTGGGTTTGGTCCCGGTTTTATCGGCTGGGTGCGACTTCTTTACGAGGACCCCCTTGCGCAAATTGTAGTGAATGGTTGAGTCTCGGTCCCGTTTGGTCTCGGGCGCGGTACTCGTCAGGGGTGTCCCCTGTCACCGCTCCTGTTCGCCCTAGCCCTCGAGCCCCTCCCTGCATGGATACGCTGGGAGCCCTCAATGAGGGGTATTCGGTGGTCCTCTGAGTATGGAGATCGCATCTCGCTCTATGCAGATGACATTTTACTATATCTGACCTCGCCCAGGAAGTCGTTGATGGTTTTCTGCGATGTCCTGGCCTCTTTTGGTAGAAACTCGGGTTTGATTATCAATTGGGCAAAATCCTATTTGTACGTTCTTTCTGGTGATGTCCCCCTCCTTCCGCGTAACTGCCCCATCCAGGTGACACAGACAGGATTTAAATATCTCGGTATCTGGGTCTCTATGGACCTTGTGACTCGGTATGAGCGGAATCTTCTCCCACCTCTGACCAGATTGAGGCAGGACGTCGTGGGTTGGCGTAGACTTCCGCTCTCGCCGTTGGGACGTGCGGCCCTCTTTAAGATGATGTCTCTGCCTCGTTTCCTTTATGCCCTCCAAAACACTTTTGATATAGTCCCCGCTAGTTATTTTCGTAAAGTTGAGGGGCCTTCAGAGGAAACTGATATGGGACGGTAGACCTCGCATTGCGCTGGCCAAACTAACGCTCCCGTAGTACGACGGGGGTATTGCCGTCCCAGACATCAAACGATATTACTGGGCGTCTCAGTTGGGGGCCATTAATCATGGTATGTATGGTCCCGAATTGAACCCTGCTTTTGCTATGGATAGATGGCTGCTGCCTGGGGGTAACTACTATAGGGCACTATACATGAAATCAGTGGTCAAGTCATTGTTGAACCTACTAAGATGGCAGTTTGTTTATGGCAAGATGCAACTAATTCGATGGGATGGAAGGACCGCTTGACTTTAGTGACCCCACTTTTCGACTTTGATAGACTTGGTAAACGGTGGAAGACAAAAGGGTTCAACAACTGGGACCTCATTGGTATTAGCAAGGTGGGAGACCCCTGGGTTAAGGGACAAGTGAAATCGTTTCATACTTTAAGGAAGGAGTTTGAATTAGGGAACTCTGAGTATTTCCGCTATGTCCAGGTTCGCCATGCCTTGATGTCAGTCTTTTCGATAGGGGAGGCGGTCACTGAGTCGTCTCCACTTGAAGACAGATTTCTAGACGGTCACGTTCCAGACAGTATTATTTCCCTTGTCTATAAAAAGTTGATCAACGATAGATCGGACCTCCTGCTGCCCTTATGTGATCTCTGGGTCCGTGACAGCCTCGAATTGGATGACGAGGACTGGCAATCGGCGATCTCCTCTCCAAAGAAGGTCGCGATTCCAGAGAGACTTCGGCTGGTTCGGCTTAAGATTCTTCACAGAGTGTACATCAGGGGCCCCCGTCTGGTTCGGATGGGCTTTTCCGAGAAGGGTTTGTGTAAGAGGGGATGTGGACAGGTGGGGACATTTCTTCATATTATTTGGGAATGTCATGAAGTTGCGGCTTATTGGAACGGGGTGTATGATGTAATGAAAGAGGTTACGGGTATTTCTCTCTTACCGGAGGCCAGGCGCTGCTTGTTAAATGTCTGGGAGCCTACGGATTACAACGTAGCCCAGACCCAGTCATTGCCATGATTGATAAGCATGATAGTGCACAATTGCGGGGGTCCCAGAGGCTGCCTACAGTTGAAGTATGGAAGGAAAACATGGACTGGTGCATGTTTAGGGAAAAAACGGTATATCTGGCCCGGGGCTGCCCCCGGAAATGGCATAGAGTGTGGGGGCCATGGAACAGGTATCGTGGAGACATATGTACACCACCTGCAGTGGATAACATCAATATCCCACTCTCCCCCTGACCCCACATTAATGTTTGCATTATTGTCTGCTTACTGCTTCGCCCCTGTACGCCTCCCTTCCTTATAGAGATTACTGATTATTTGATGTACTGTTTATCTGGCCTCATTTGAACTAAGCACTCTGTATATTGTTTTCTTGCCTTGCTTGTTATACTTAATAAAAATAAATAGAAAAAAAAAAAGAAAGCCATCAACAGCCAACTCGCCACATTCATCGAAGAGCACAAACATCCTCAACACCTCCCAATCCGTCTTCAGAAAAAACCACAGTACGGAAAGCGCCATGCTCTCCGCAACAGACGACATCCAAACCTTACTGGACAAAGGAGAAACAGCAGCCCTCATCCTCCTCGACCTCTCAGCAGCGTTCGACACGGTCTCTCACTGCACCCTATTACACAGACTCCATGACACAGGGATCCAAGACAAGGCCCTTGACTGGCTCCGCTCCTTCCTCTCCGGCAGAACGCTTTGGGTCAGACTCCCCCCTTTCCTCTCGGACCCTACACCTACCACCTGCGGAGTCCCACAGGGATCCTCCCTCAGCCCTACGCTCTTCAACATCTACATGGCTCCACTTGCCCCATCCTCCGAACCTACGGACTCAACATTGTGTCATACGCAGACAAATGGATGAAAAACAGCTGCCTACAACTAAACACCAACAAAACGGAAGTACACATCATGGGCCCAAACACCGACACCTGGAACGACACCTGGTGGCCCCCGCAGTCGGATGCCCACCCACCTCCATAGACCACACATGCTATCTGGGAATCATCCTGGATTCAGAGCTCAAAATGGACCAGCAGATCAACTCCATCTCGTCCTCCTGCTTTCACACCCTCCGTCTCCTATGTAAGACCTTCAAATGGATCCCCTTGAACACAGAAAGACCGTCACTCACGCCCTGGTCACCAGCAGGCTCGACTACGGCAATGCACTCTATGCCGGAATAAACAAAAACCTCACTCTCAAGCTACAGAACATCCAAAACGCCGCCGCAAGACTGGTCCATACCCTGCCAAGACACTGCTACATCTCCCAGTACCTGGGCACACTCCATTGGCTCCCCATTGAAGTTAAAGTCACCTTCAAGATGCTAACCCACACTCACAAGGCCCTCCACAACACCGAACCAGCATACCTGAACAGCTGACTCAAATTCCACGCTCCCCAAAGGACCCTATGATCAGCACAGCTCTCCTAAGCTGTGGTCCCCTGCACCAGAAAGACCAGATCGGGATGCCGCTCCCTCTCCTTCACGCGGCCAATGCCTGGAATGACCTTCCGCTCCACCTCAGACAGAAAACATCACTCCCCATCTTCGCAAGAAACCTCAAAACCTGGCTCTTTGACAGATCCCCTCCTTGAGGGACTGGAACCTGCGATCTCTCCCCACCCCCCACCCCACCAGCTCCTTGAAAACCCTTAAGGGTGAGTAGTCACGCTGAACAAACAAACACCGTAACCGGGATTATGCCCCAAAATGTCTTTGGTCTCTTTGTGCACAACATTGTGCAGGGAAGACAGGCCCTATTCAGGTACAAAAAATCTCCTCCCACTACTCTAAGTGCAGCAAAGGCCTATTCAGCTGAGCTCTGAGTCCTCCGGGAAGGGCCAGGCACACCTCAACCAATCCAAAACCAGACAGTAAATACATAGACAGGTAGAGGCACACAGAATGGTTAAACAAGCAAATGCCTACTTTCTAAAAGTGGCATTTTCAAACACCCATTTTAAAAACCATCTTTACTAAAAGATGTGTTATTAAAGTCTGAGCTCAGAGAGCCTAAACTTTATTTTTCCATCTTGTCCCAATGGGAAGTTATACTTGTAAGATGTTACAAAGTATTTTCCATTCTATCCTGTGGGACAGATAGCCTTTCAATAGCAATAAACAAAATTTGCAGTATTTCACTATCAGGACATGTCACAAACACCAGTACATGTCCTACCTTTCACATACACTGCACCCTGCCTGGCAGGGGGGAGGGGTACCTTAGGTCTACATAGGGGTGCCTCACATGTAAGAAAGGTTGACATGGCAGTTAACAAACAGTCTTCTGAGTGGGAGCTAGACGTCCTTCTACCAAGACCCATCAATCACCCAATGTGATGTCTTATCATCTGGGTTTAGGTATCATCCCATCAAGGAAAACCGATCTGTGAATTGATCGGAAAAAACCTTGACTAAGAGGAAGACTATGGGTTGACTGGTCACCCTACATAGTACTTGCTCACATCCAGAGACTCACTTGAGGAGGTGAGAGGATCAGGAGGGTATAGGTAGAGAATGTGAAATGTGCAGCGCAAAATAAAGTGAAAAGGTGGTGTTCTAAAAATGACTAAGGAGTACTTACAACAATTATATTTATCAAGCCCCCTTGCCATTATTAAAAAGCAGAGTGCTGACGCTTGTTGTTTCCAAGACGTCAAACAGTGTAAAAGGTCGACATGTTTCTGCCCTCGCTAAGATCTAACTGTATCAGGGCATTCTTCAGGACCAAGCTATAAACAAGTACAGCTGCTGCTACAAAAAGTGAAAAGTATAATAGTGCAAAAATAATGTACAAATACTCCACCGGTAATGTCCAAATTGAATTATTAAGGATACATTAACCGGAACCTGTAATAGATAAAAAACATCATGTATGTGTCAAACAATGCTCCATAAATTGCACTCACTCTTACTCACTCTGTACTTGCGTCAAAGGACGCTTGCGCATTTCTAATTATGTGGTGATACTCAAAAGTGGTTTATCACTTACCCATAACAATTGGGTGTCGCCCTCACCTCTACCTGGCACACTACTCAGGGAAGGGGGCCCGCTCTAAAATAAGGACAAAAAAACATATAGTCAGTGATGTATCTACATCACGACCACAACGTCTTATGTTTACTGCACTCGCCCCTGGCAAGGGCCAATAAATGGTACAGCGCATCAGATCCAGTCCACAAGGGGTACCCATCATTAATCTAAGCCCCCACTAGTCAAGGGGTGTCACGTGGTGTTCTCTCCATAATAACACATGTTTACCCACGTCACCCCTCTTAGTGTTACAAAATCCTCTCTGTCTAAGGTAACCTGCTATTGATTAAAAAAACAAGTAAACACAGTTTGCTATTGACAAAAAGCAAGTAATCCCAGTTTAAAACAGAGAGAAGTATAGGCTGAATCCTGGCTAGATTTCTAATGGGGCATCCAGTTCCCACTAATGATCCAGCGTTCGCCTGCTCGAATAACAGAGTCTAGGTATCTCTTGTAAAGGAGACTCACCTATCCGTCGGTACCCCGGGCCGTAAGGAGTAATGACCGGAGGTACCGACGTTTTCTTCTGTAATGTTTTTAAAGCAGATCGGCAGGCTTACCCGCGTCATGGGGTCCACTTCACATCGGGCGTCCGCGGCTATGCCTGCAGTGCTACGTTGGTACCGCGCATGCGCGCGGCGACATGCACTACACCTGGTATGCCCGGCCCAGATTGCGCATGCTGAGGAGTAACAATACCTGATGAAATCTCACGAATCCTTACAATTACTCTAAAGAACAACACCTTTTATAGAGAGACGTTCTAGAACCTACTACAGACTACTGAGGCTGCCTTTGTTTAAAATCTCCACCAGATACTTAATTTATTTAATACGCATTACTCACCACTCAATCTCATTTGTGACAAATAGTATTATTCACAGACTGTAGGTTAACATCAGGCAAAATCCCTACATATTAGAAGGAGAGTGAGCGAAGCTAATGGGTATTTACCCTATGAGAAGGACTTCGCAATAACAAGCAAGTGCTGGTGAACACCTTATTAGTGATAAGAATCTCTGTCCCACCCTTGTAGATCTTGCCCATACTCCCACAGCGAGTTGACATCGATATACAATGAAGAATAATGAGATAAAATCCAAGGCATGTAGAGAACAGTGGCACGGACTCGGGCACGCTCAGTACTATGTTCCACTTACTGAGCATGTCCGTTGTACAGTGTCTTGTGCCTTGCGCATGCGCAATCTGGGCCGGGCATACCAGGTGTAGTGCATGTCGCCGCGCGCATGCGCGGTACCAACGTAGCACTGCAGGCATAGCCGCGGACGCCCGATGTGAAGAGGACCCTGCGACGTGGGTAAGCCTGCCGATCTGCTTTAAAAACATTACAGAAGAAAACGTCGGTACCTCCGGTCATTACTCCTCATGGCCCGGGGTACCGACGGATTGGTGAGTCTCCTTTACAAGAGATACCTAGACTCTGTTATTCGAGCAGGCGAACGCTGGATCATTAGTGGGAACTGGATGCCCCATTAGAAATCTAGCCAGGATTCAGCCTATACTTCTCTCTGTTTTAAACTGGGATTACTTGCTTTTTGTCAATAGCAAACTGTGTTTACTTGTTTTTTTAATCATTAGCAGGTTACCTTAGACAGAGAGGATTATGTAACACTAAGAGGGGTGACGTGGGTAAACATGTGTTATTATGGAGAGAACACCACGTGACACCCCTTGACTAGTGGGGGCTTAGATTAATGATGGGTACCCCTTGTGGACTGGATCTGATGCGCTGTAACATTTATTGGCCCTAGCCAGGGGCGAGTGCAGTAAACATAAGACGTTGTGGTCGTGATGTAGATACATCACTGACTATATGTTTTTTTGTCCTTATTTTAGAGCGGGCCCCCTTCCCTGAGTAGTGTGCCAGGTAGAGGTGAGGGCGACACCCAATTGTTATGGGTAAGTGATAAACCACTTTTGAGTATCACCACATAATTAGAAATGCGCAAGTGTCCTTTGACGCAAGTACAGAGTGAGTAAGAGTGAGTGCAATGTATGGAGCATTGTTTGACACATACATGATGTTTTTTATCTATTACAGGTTCCGGTTAATGTATCCTTAATCATTCAATTTGGACATTACCGGTGGAGTATTTGTACATTATTTTTGCACTATTATACTTTTCACTTTTTGTAGCAGCAGCTGTACTTGTTTATAGCTTGGTCCTGAAGAATGCCCCGATACAGTTAGATCTTAGCGAGGGCAGAAACATGTCGACCTTTTACACTGTTTGACGTCTTGGAAACAACAAGCGTCAGCACTCTGCTTTTTAATAATGGCAAGGGGGCTTGATGAATAAAATTGTTATAAGTACTCCTTAGTCATTTTTAGAACACCACCTTTTCACTTTATTTTGCGCTGCACATTTCACATTCTCTACCTATACCCTCCTGATCCTCTCACCTCCTCAAGTGAGTCTCTGGATGTGAGCAAGTACTATGTAGGGTGACCAGTCAACCCATAGTCTTCCTCTTAGTCAAGGTTTTTTCCGATCAATTTACAGATCGGTTTTCCTTGATGGGATGATACCTAAACCCAGATGATGAGACATCACATTGGGTGATTGATGGGTCTTGGTAGAAGGACGTCTCGCTCCCACTCGGAAGACTGGTACTCTAGTGTGTGCTTCGTTTGGTTGACTCACTCCTCTCTCACTCTTTTGTATAAGACCCAGGGTGTTCTGTATTGAGTATACATGTAAATAGGGGATATTCACCCTGCTGGTCTATAAAATTATCCCTTAGACCCTCCAGTAAGATATTTGTCGTGATAGAAGTGTGTGCGGCCACGGCCGCGGGTCTCATTTTTTAATTGCCCCGATCTTCCTTTGGAGTATTGGGCTGCTCCTTCGCTCCCCCTGGCTTGGCCTTTTGATATGGCGCGGCGCTCCCTGAACTAGTCCGCTGTCACATCTATAGCCACCTCAATTGTATCAATTCAGGTACATTCTGGTACCTGAGAACCTTCACGTTAGGTACACATTTAGGGTAGACTCTATCCCTCCCATTCTAAGATCATGGCGGAGAGGCAAGGTCTAGCCTTTGATGATGCAGTAGCTGTAGACATATTGGCCACACCTAGCATCATTGACAATACCACCAACCAGAGCACAACGAACACCGATGATTGGAACAAAGTTCTTATTCTTAAACGCTCACACTCACGTACCCAGGTACACTGTGCGATCATGACAGAATATCTAAGGGCGGACTGTGCACCAACGGGCCTGATTGTAACAAATGCCCCGAGGTTATTCCTCGAAGATAAAGCTTTCCTTAAAGACTGGTCCCTAGTTGCATGGCGATGCACTAGGGACTGGCTGATTCTGATAATTACTACGGCCAAAAGGATAGCTGATAACATTCTTATAGAAATTCAAACGCTAGAGGCACAAATTAAATCAGTGATAGTCACTACTACTATTTTCAATAAACAATCCAAGGAGAATGACAAAACCAGTAAGGAGTTCAGAGATAACATTTTGGCAACAAAGATTACCAAATTCAAGAAGGACCTAGCAAAGTTTACAATGGAAAAGGTATATCCATATACCAGTGAGAATTATGTTCCACCAGTGTACAACCAGCAAGGTAGGAGACCTGGTTCAAACTACTCTACCTCTGGGAGTGATGGGAATTCTACAGACTCTGACTCCTCTGCTAACAATCAATGGAGGGGTGGGAATCGTCAATCGTGAGGACCAAGAAGAGAAAACCAGTTTCAACAACCTCCTCCACCACAGTGGTGGCCACCTGGTCCATATGATTTTGCTCATCCACCGTTTCCGGGACAAATGTATCCCTACCAACCATTCAACTACCCACAACAGCAGCATTTTTTAGGCCAGGGCCAACGCCGCTCCAGAGGCAAGAGACGACCAACACAGTCCAATGTACACTGGAGCCCTCCACCGTCTTCACGAACCCGGAGCAACCAACAAGAATCGGCTCCACCGGGACCGAGCACGGCGCGAGTCTAATCGTTAATCTGAGCCAACGCGTCTTGACAACAGATGAGACCCAGGTTCTAGAGAAAGGACTTGGATTTGTGCCTACACATAAAGGCGATGCTTTTGAGACCAGACTCGAGTTGGCTGCCTTCTTTCGGAAAATTAGACTGCGTGCCTTTTTCAGAGATGAGACGACCAAGGACGATGACCAAACCAAGGATAAGAATACCGGTCTACATAATAAGTCAACATTCAATCCGCCGCAAAGTCTCACTCCACCTGAGGTTCTGACCTTTGAAAGAGCAGTACTCAATGACACAGAACGGATCTTCCACACTACCCATCAACAATACAACAATCTCTCAAAACGTGAACACCTAGCACTATCAACTCTGTCCAATGACAAGTCAATTGTCATCAAACCCGCCGACAAGGGGGGAGCGACCGTGATCCTTGATACAGACACATACGACAATGAGTGCAAGAGACAACTGGATAATAAGAAATTCTATCGTCCTCTAAAAATGGACCCCACTCATAGACTCAGCGCTGTTATCAAGAGAATGGTAGAAGAAGCCAAAGAGGAGGATTGGATTACTGATCAAGAGGCAGCGTATCTGGTTACCACACACCCGGTGGTTCCTTACTTTTACATCTTGCCAAAGATACACAAAGGAGTTACACCTCCTCCAGGAAGGCCCATTATCTCGGGGATAGGCTCCTTATTGGAACCCCTGTCGACATTTGTGGATTTTTTCTTGAAACCCCTAGTAAAACAAATGCCAACATGCATTCAGGACACCAAAGATCTATTACGTCTACTAACGACCATGCAATATGATGAAGACCAGGATTTCCTTGTGTCTTTCGACGTAGAGTCCTTGTATACATGTATACCTCAGGACAAAACTCTCTCTGTGATAGAAACACTCCTGCTACAGACTGATTTGGACGGCATGACTCCGGTCAGTTTTATTATGGCATGTGCATCCATAGCCATGAAAGAGAACTTTTTTCAGTTTGGTAAAGACCTGTTTCTCCAAGTATCTGGCACATCCATGGGCAGTGTTTTTGCTCCATCGCTGGCGAACCTCTATGTTCATCATTTTGAGCATACTCATATACTTTGTAACACTAATCCATTTCTGAGCCACATTGTGACTTGGAAACATTACATAGATGACGTCCTAGTCATCTGGAGAGGAACAGCTGAGACTATAAAAGAATTTCACCATTGGTTGAACCATCGGAACCAATTCCTGAATTTTACTTGTGAATTCTCCAAAGAAAATCTCCCATTTCTGGATGTTAACATCTACTCTCAGAATGGGCATCTGAGTACTGAACTATATAGAAAACCAATGGCGAGGAACTCATTATTACATTTTCAGAGTTATCACCCCCAGGCACTTCGCGAAAATCTGCCCTTTGGACAGTTTCTGAGAGTTCGGCGGAACTGTTCTGACAGTGCGAAATACAAAGAACATGCAGCAGCACTCTCTGTACAATTGCAGGAACAGCAGTACCCGAAGAAAACAATCAAAACTTCATTGAAAAGAGCGTCCAACAATAATAGAGACGCGCTACTGGAACCCAGACTAACACCTAATGATGAAACAGATACACAAAGGATGGCATGCGTAACCACCTTCTCAGGACATTCAAATGCCGTGAAGAAGAGTATCCTAAAACATTGGAAGATTCTGGAAATCGGAGTGAAGACCTTACCCCCTCCGCTTTTTGCATTCAAAAGAAGTATGAATGTCAAAGATCGGTTGGTACATACGAGACCACGTGAACCCAAGCAGGACCCCACGGAACCAGGAATATGGGGATTGCCACCTGTGATGGGTCACTTCCCATCTGGCAACTGTTCGGTTTGCTCACTGACCAGTCATACCACTGAGGTAGACATAGGGACGGCCAGGCCCTGGACCCTAAACAAACACATAAACTGCAACACTGAGAGGGTCATCTACCTCATCACTTGTCCCTGTAAAAAGAGATATATAGGGATGACATCTAGAAAGATCAAGGTGAGAATTTCCGAACACCGTAGTACTATTCGGTGCAAGAAAAGTGCCACCAAACTAACTAATCACTATATAGAGGCAGGACACTCGTATACAGAAATACACTGGGTGATTCTAGAGAAACCGTTTATTCCCACTCACATCACGGATATTCAAAAATTTCTCCTACAGCGCGAACAGCGCTGGGTTTTCCGACTACATACAGATGTGGATGGGCTCAACGAAGAGATTCCGTGGCTGGCATTACAATAAATGAAACCATCATATCGCAGAAAATACCGCTTTCTGTATACATCTACGTGGTATCTGAGCAACATCAACCATGGTGGTATTGGCATATAGCAACCTCCTAGGTATAACATTGCCATGTTGTGAGTAGGGGAGGTAATTTGTCATTTTTCCCTATGCTGAGGAGTAACAATACCTGATGCAATCTCACGAATCCTTACAATTACTCTAAAGAACAACACCTTTTATAGAGAGACGTTCTAGAACCTACTACAGACTATTGAGGCTGCCTTTGTTTAAAATCTCCACCAGATACTTAATTTATTTAATACGCATTACTCACCACTCAATCTCATTTGTGACAAATAGTATTATTCACAGACTGTAGGTTAACATCAGGCAAAATCCCTACATATTAGAAGGAGAGTGAGCGAAGCTAATGGGTATTTACCCTATGAGAAGGACTTCACAATAACAAGCAAGTGCTGGTGAACACCTTATTAGTGATAAGAATCTCTGTCCCACCCTTGTAGATCTTGCCCATACTCCCACAGCGAGTTGACATCGATATACAATGAAGAATAATGAGATAAAATCCAAGGCATGTAGAGAACAGTGGCACGGACTCGGGCACGCTCAGTACTATGTTCCACTTACTGAGCATGTCCGTTGTACAGTGTCTGGTGCCTTGCGCATGCGCAATCTGGGCCGGGCATACCAGGTGTAGTGCATGTCGCCGCGCGCATGCGCGGTACCAACGTAGCACTGCAGGCATAGCCGCGGACGCCCGATGTGAAGAGGACCCCGCGACGCGGGTAAGCCTGCCGATCTGCTTTAAAAACATTACAGAAGAAAACGTCGGTACCTCCGGTCATTACTCCTTACGGCCTGGGGTACCGACGGATAGGTGAGTCTCCTTTACAAGAGATACCTAGACTCTGTTATTCGAGCAGGCGAACGCTGGATCATTAGTGGGAACTGGATGCCCCATTAGAAATCTAGCCAGGATTCAGCCTATACTTCTCTCTGTTTTAAACTGGGATTACTTGCTTTTTGTCAATAGCAAACTGTGTTTACTTGTTTTTTTAATCAATAGCAGGTTACCTTAGATAGAGAGGATTATGTAACACTAAGAGGGGTGACGTGGGTAAACATGTGTTATTATGGAGGGAACACCAAGTGACACCCCTTGACTAGTGGGGGCTTAGATTAATGATGGGTACCCCTTGTGGACTGGATCTGATGCGCTGTACCATTTATTGGCCCTAGCCAGGGGCGAGTGCAGTAAACATAAGACGTTGTGGTCGTGAAGTAGATACATCACTGACTATATGTTTTTTTGTCCTTATTTTAGAGCGTGGCCCCCTTCCCTGAGTAGTGTGCCAGGTAGAGGTGAGGGCGACACCCAATTGTTATGGGTAAGTGATAAACCACTTTTGAGTATCACCACATAATTAGAAATGCGCAAGTGTCCTTTGACGCAAGTACAGAGTGAGTAAGAGTGAGTGCAATTTATGGAGCATTGTTTGACACATACATGATGTTTTTTATCTATTACAGGTTCCGGTTAATGTATCCTTAATCATTCAATTTGGACATTACCGGTGGAGTATTTGTACATTATTTTTGCACTATTATACTTTTCACTTTTTGTAGCAGCAGCTGTACTTGTTTATAGCTTGGTCCTGAAGAATGCCCCGATACAGTTAGATCTTAGCGAGGGCAGAAACATGTTGACCTTTTACACTGTTTGACGTCTTGGAAACAACAAGCGTCAGCACTCTGCTTTTTAATAATGGCAAGGGGGCTTGATGAATAAAATTGTTATAAGTACTCCTTAGTCATTTTTAGAACACCACCTTTTCACTTTATTTTGCGCTGCACATTTCACATTCTCTACCTATACCCTCCTGATCCTCTCACCTCCTCAAGTGAGTCTCTGGATGTGAGCAAGTACTATGTAGGGTGACCAGTCAACCCATAGTCTTCCTCTTAGTCAAGGTTTTTTCCGATCAATTCACAGATCGGTTTTCCTTGATGGGATGATACCTAAACCCAGATGATGAGACATCACATTGGGTGATTGATGGGTCTTGGTAGAAGGACGTCTCGCTCCAACTCGGAAGACTGGTACTCTAGTGTGTGCTTCGTTTGGTTGACTCACTCCTCTCTCACTCTTTTGTATAAGACCCAGGGTGTTCTGTATTGAGTATACATGTAAATAGGGGATATTCACCCTGCTGGTCTATAAAATTATCCCTTAGACCCTCCAGTAAGATATTTGTCGTGATAGGAGTTAACAAACAGCACACAGATACTGCAGTGGCAAGTCTGAGATACATTTTTAGGGCTACTCATGTGGGTGACACAATCAGTGTGGCAGGCCCACTAGTAGCATATGATTTACAGGCCCTGGCACACTGAGTACGCAGGGTGCACTTGCACTTTCACACTGATTAGCAGTGGCAAAGAGCCTAAAGCATCTGAGCCAGAAAAAACGAATTCCAGCACAGCATACAAAATACAGGAGGTAGAGGTAAAAAGTCAGGGGGAACCACTCCAAAGATGCAAAGTCTAACAATACTTAAAATAACAAACATGAGGCCTCGTTCTGTGCTGCAAATAATCCAGAGGCATGGCCGCCACTGTATGAGCAGGCCGTGCTATGAAACAAAAAATAATTAAAGCAATGGGGGAGGGCATGTCTGTAGGAAATGGGACCCCCGGTGGGCCAGGGCTTGCGCCACAGCCAGTCAGAGACCACCACTCCTATATAAAGTCGACCCCTGCTCGCCCTCTAGGTAATGCGGCGCGGGCAGTCAGGCCTATCTCGGAGGACATGTGTGAAGCATTTGCGCAAGCACCCACCAACAGCAACATCCCAGGCCTCCCACAAAAGGACTCCACGCAGAGTATATATGAAAATAGTCTTTATATTAAGAAGGACACTTAGGGACATACACTTTACAATGTGCTCGAGGCACCGCAGGGGTCACCAGGGAAAAGGTACAGGGCAGGGCCAAGGGACCACTGCCGGGAAGGTGCACATGATGGAGTTGGCATTTAGAACATATAACAACCGGGAGCTTCCTCGGACCAGGACTAGAACACATAATCACCAGGAGCTTAGCGTTAGAACCCGTCACGCCCCGGGGTCTCATAGGACTAGCAATAGAACTCACTCTAACCAGCATAGACTTACATGAGGCAAGGTACACAACACAACAGAGGCCCCGATCAGCAGGGCAACACTTAAGAGTTCTCAGTATCACTGTGATGTTAGTCCGTAGCACCCCCTAGGCCAGATGGCCTTCCTGAGGCAAGGGGAGCCTTAGAGTCTCGATGTCCAGAGTGGGCTGCAAGGGGCCCGGGGCAAACCTAAACGTGGCAGCGGCCCACTAAGTGCTGGGCCGCTGGGGGACTTGGGCATAGCCCTGCAGGCTTGGGGGGACAGGGGGGCAATGGTGGAGCCTCTCGCAGGGTCAAGGACACGTGGTGGGGCCACTCAGGGCCCAGGCAGGGCCAGGGACACGTGGTGGGGCCACTCGGGGCCCAGGCAGGGCCAGGGACACGTGGTGGGGCC
This sequence comes from Lissotriton vulgaris, assembly GCF_964263255.1. NCBI lineage: Eukaryota > Metazoa > Chordata > Amphibia > Caudata > Salamandridae > Lissotriton > Lissotriton vulgaris. Next base: position 873,021,992 of record NC_141695.1, on the reverse strand, counting down.
ACTCGGGGCCCAGGCAGGGCCAGGGACACGTGGTGGGGCCACTCGGGGCCCAGGCAGGGCCAGGAACACGTGGTGGGGCCACTCGGGGCTCAGGCAGGGCCAGGGACACGTGGTGGGGCCACTCGGGGCCCAGGCATAAGGACACGTTGGAGCCGCCTCGGGGCTCGGGGGCCAGGACACGTTGGAGCCTCCTCGGGGCTCAGGACAAGAACTGTGGGCAGGCGGGGCCCCCCCTCGGGGGACCCGGCATCAATGGGCGCCCCCGGGGGCCGCGACGGAGCCTCGCGGGCTCGGAGGGGCAAAACTGTAAAGGGAGCCTCTCGGGGCTCAGGGGAGCAAAGTAGGACCAGGCGGGGTCCCCCTCGGGGGACCCGGCATTACTGGAGGGCCCGCGGGCCGCTGACCCCTTTACTGCACACGCGGGAGGGGAGGGGCGGCCACCGGCAATGTGACCCGATGCCCCGCCTCCCCTCCTGCATCACTCACCGGTCGGCGAGCGCGCCGGTCTCTCTCGCTCTCCGGGGCGCCCTCTCGCTCCTGGGGGGCCCCGGGGGGGAAGCGGCAGTCCTCTTGGGGGGCGCAGGGGCGCGGAGTAGGCTCCCGCCAGCCCCTGCCTTCTCGGCTCTCTCCGGTCGTCTTGCAAGGCTCCCCGGGCCGCCGGCCAATCAGAGCGCGGCCCGGGGAGACGTCATCAGCTGGACAGCCAATCCCAGCGCGACCCGGGGGAGGGCCTCCCGAGGGGTCCCGGGCTGCGGCGGTGAACTCGGGGGAAATACGAGGAGTAGGCTCCCTCGATAAAGGTAGCGCGAACGGGGCAAGCAAGGTAGGCACTCGCTGGGGGCTCGGGCCCCCCCACACGAACGGGGCAAATGCCGGGTGGGCTCCGGCTGGTGGAAGAGAGCGCTCCCAGCGCTTAGAAACCCGCATGAGCGCCCCAAGGCGCTAGGACAGTAAGAAAGCGCTCCCCAGCGCTAGAAGGGTGAATGACCCGCCCGAGGCGCCGGGACAGCAGGAAAGCGCTCCCAGGCACTAGGGCCATTGCAGGCAGGATCCATAGGGAGTCCAGGAGTTCAGGGGGAGCACATCAGCTCTTGGAAGGGAAAAAGGGACATCAGCAGTTCAGGAGCAGGGCAGGGCCCAGGGAGGCCAGCCAACCCTGAGCCCACGCAGCAGCACGACACAGGCAGGGTCCCAAGCAGGAAGAAGAAGAAGAGCGAGAGAAGAGGGCCCACCCTCCTTTTATACAGGGGCTTCCTTTGTCTCCCAAAGGGGCAGGCAGGGAGAGAACCAGCCGCAACTGGTTATAAGGAGTTTCAGGTTACTGGCCAGGCCAGGGACACTGGACGCACCCCAGGGGGGTGGAGCCAGCCTGGTGGGGGAAGGCCCGGCCAGCTTCAGCCAATCAGGCGCCAGCACACCGACTGCACACACACACCAAAGTCTAGAAGTGGCACTTCCCTTCTAGGCACACACATGCCGCATACATCATCTTGGAGCATTCAACCTCACGAGCGCATCCATACCAAACACGACCCGGCACGCCCCACGCACCAGGAACCACCCGAGCCACATACATTCCCCATGCATTCCTATGGGAGGCAGGTCTCTCTCACCACACACACACTCAGAAGGGGAATCACCATTCCCCGGACACATATAATGAGCACAAAACTTCAGGGGTGGACCTGCCAGACGGGCCAAGTCCAACAATGTCCTACCTGCAGCAGCAAGCAGTACAAAACCATTTAAGCAAGTAGTGCTCGGAGGCTGTAATGAATACCTACCGAGTAACAACACATGCAACAGGGGGTGTCCTCATGGGAAGTTACAAAATGAGACAAGGTGCCTCCTAAGCCTGTTGAGCAATTAAAAGCCACTGGTTCCAAAGGACAATGAAGCCACCAAAGAAAAATTAGGGTGGAGAGTGAGCAGAGGTTTAAGTCTACACCTGAATACAGCACGCCTCGCAGAAAAAGGCACTGACAGAGCTAAAAGGCGGAAAGACTACCCTAGACCTTTTGGCTTTGCCAATGTTTGCTTTTAATTGGACGGCTACAAGTGACCTGCTGTGGACAACGCAGAAGTAGAGGGGGTGTGTGCTCATGGATGTTGCACTTCAAACTTTACACCTGTGATACTCTAATATCCTTTCAACAGATGCCTTTCCCACAGAGTGCTGGTCACAAATTCCTAGTCTCCACCCTGCCTTCGAGCTATCTCAAGTAGGGTGCAGTATAAGTGAGCATTTCTCTTCCACTAACCTTTCAACAAGAAAACATTGTAGATTGATTTGTTTAACCATTATTAGTTGTCTCCTTTATGGTTTCTTTCCTCTGGTTCTTAACTAACCTAGCCAAAGTCTGAAAAGATTTTCAAAGGCCAGTCATATTATCTAAGCTACGAGGCAGACAGCTAACTCATATTGATATGTGCCAATGTATGCATTTATTTATTTATTTTCATTTTTCAATAGGGATCACATGCGCCAAGAGGATGTCATAGCGTTTTACAAAAATAGGTGAATGATGCAGTAAAAGTTTAAAACCAGTGGTCCAAAACCAAGATGAACCCCCTGGGCACCAGCCTGTGTAGTGGTACATATGGCATGGGCTGAGAAACATTGCAAGTTCATCCTTTCAACAGTCATTGGCTACTAGCATTCACTCCCCAGTTTAGTCTGGTTATTTGCCTCTTTATCATGACCGTGTTGATTAAATGGCCTGCACAGAGAGTAGCTGCTGACCGTGCACAGGCAGAGGCATCACATGTTATGTTAGGTAACTAGAAGGGACAAATGACTTTGTCCATGAAGGTTACTGGTGTACCTGTTCACACAGTGCCTGTTCTGCAGGTTTTATTAATTGTTGGCTCCAGAATAATTTCAGATTTTCAGCATATCCATAGATGATACATTTACGTACATTAGGTCCTATGCAAAAAGGTAAATTCCACCTTAAACGTAAGTTTACAAACGACTGCCAGGAATTCAAAAAGGGATCCCGGCAAGCGCCAGACCATTTGACTCCGCAACGAGCGCAGAGTTCTCTGCTCCCAGAATTCCCCCTCATTGGGTGGGGATGTGGGTGTTCCATAGCATAGTTTACCTTAGAAATTTGTGAATGCCCACAAACACATTTGCTGGGGGCATTCACAAACTCCTATCATTCCTCTTTACAGCCTGACAAGGATTGGATGTTTCATTCAGCACAGTGCCTGCCTAGGTACCCTTTCTGGGGCGGAAATGGAATGAAACACCTCCAGTTTTGGAAGGGGTGTAGGGCAAGACGTTTCTTCATGGATGAAAAATATTTTTCCTGTGGAATAAAAAATACAAATAAAATGTGCATTTGCTCAAGAGATCTGTTTCCCCCTTTCTAGTGTAGAGTGGAAATGGGATGCTGTTTTGAAATCACATGACTTTTAGGAAAACAGTATAGAAACTTGCACCTGGTAAATCTATCCTTGTAGATTCCTGGAAAATTGTGTGGATTGATAAAAGCAGAGAAAGAAAGGCAGGTCACTGAACGCTCGTGTCTGGCTCGGGCAAGAAGTCTTGAGCAGAATGTGGTTCTCTTGGATTTTTAGCTCAAAACTATCCAAGCTTTCTGATAACTTTTGAATGTTTTCATGTGGTCACTGCCAGCGTCCCGTCTCCCCACACTCCCACCAGTAATTAAAAAAGTTAAAAATTAAACGTGTTTAAAGCCCTCCTTTTTATTGTTTCATCTTGCTTGTGCTGGAGTTTGGGGCTGGCTGAGCCAGGGTTATGATAGGCTGGAGCGGAAGTGGTGGGCTCTGCTCATGTGGTTTTTGCGCTTGCCCGAGGCCACGCAGTGGCCATCAGGAGGGCGGGCTCCTAGTCACGGAGGGCTGCCCCCGCCCACCTTGTGGCCGGCCACTCCTCACCTGGGCAGGTTTCGCCCAGGTGAGGTAGGCGGGTCGCTGACGCATGTCCGGGGCGGCTGGGAGGAGCCTCAAGGGGCTTATCACTCCCTTGCACCATCGTGGTGGCCTCTTTGCCGCTCCGGACGTCGCGCTACAGCTTCGTTACACTCTTTTACGGGACACTCTAACGGTGAGCGTGGCCTACGGGCCTTACCCCCCCTCCGCCTACTCCCTCCCTGCGGAGGTGCGAGTCATGGCTAGGCGGCCCGCTTAGCGTCGGGCCGCTGTGGAGGTTGGGGATTGCGACGTGGCATTGAGATACCCCCGCACTCTCCCTTCGGGGTGCGGGCGAGTCCGGTGAGCCCACGTGGCGTTGAGCCAGTCCTCGGGGGGTGTTTGTCCCCCCCCTCCTTCCATGCCCCGTCTCCTCCGAGTGTGCGGGCGGCTTGAGTGGCCCTCATCCTGGGCCCACATGGAGGGAAAAGTTCTAGCGCTGGCCAAGCGGGTTCCCCGACGGTCGCGCGTGCGAGGGGGCAAGGTTTAAGTACGCTATTGTCAGGGTGCATCCTATTGTCTCGGCCCGGGCCCGGAGTTGGACGTTCGTCGTCCTCGTCACTGGGGCCTGGCTGGGACCGTGAGGTGGCGTCTGATTGTTCCTAGCTCCCGCACCCGTTGTCCCTGTGCGAGCCTAGGTGCGCCCCCCCCCCTTTTTGTATGCTAACGTTGCATGTATGAATTTCAATGTCATCGGCGACAGTGTGTGGTATCTTATGTGCATCACTGTTTGCCTCGCCCAGGCCGGACGCTTGGCTCCGTTTCCTCCGTGCTGTTCCTGGGGTGCCCCCCTGCGGCGCTCTGGGATGGAATGCGGGGCCGGGTGAGCAGGCAATGTCGGGGCTCACCTCCCCCTTTTGCATCGGGGCAAGCGGTCGTGGGTCGGGGGCCCCTGATGAGGTCTCTTCATGCGGTGGCCCCCGTCGCCCCCCCTCCTGGGGTCTTCCTGGCTTCCGTTGGGGTGGGCCGGCAAGGGATAGTTATGCTGTTCGCTTAGGTGGCGGCAGCTGGGGTCCGGTCTCAAAGTCTTCGAGTACATTATAGCAATGGACACACGGACGAGTGCGATTAAAATGGTATCTGACCAGTAACCTGTGCAGCGTCGGTGGTACGATGGGGTGGTGATCAGGTTTCAGGTTTGCCTAACATTTTGCCCCCACTTCGAGAATGCTTTCTTTCCTATTCTCCTCGCTTGCCGGATCCCTCTCGCACGGCGGCCGTGGGCCTTGTCTTTGCGATGTTCAGACTGCGGGCCCCCCCCCCGGGGGCCTGGGTTGGCACCAATATTATACCGTGCATTCTGTACAGTGGACTCAGGCGTCCTTTGCGGGGACCTGTGTTCGCCTCCTTGGGTCATATGCTAGTATACCGGTGGGTACAATCAGCCTTCATCATCGGAGGTCGATAAAATGTGTGCCATCGAGCTGGGTTACAATGAACATCTGTTATCCGGTGCCTAGGGATCACTGGGTGAAGAGTCCTTTCTATACACGCATGTTATTTGTAGCGTCCTACCTAGCACGGTAGTGCCATTTCGTCACTGTCTTTAAGTTTGGCGCGTGTGTTGGCCATCCGTTTGCCGGCTCTCGCATGAGCTCAGCGCTGACGGGAGTGGTAGTGTGAGGTCATGTGCTTCATGTAATCATAGCACCCCCCCTTTCACCGGACCGTTTGGCCTTGTGGTGCGCTCGCTCCGGGGGTCCGCCACCCCTGCATCAGCAATTCATGGGGGGGTGTATCTGGGGCTGTGGGGGTAAGACCGTGCCAACAATATTATACCATGCATTTTGCAGTTTCTTCTTTGTTAATTTTGGCGCGTGTGTGGTCGTGTGCTTCATGTAATCCTAGCATCCCCCATTTCAGGATCGTTCGGCCTTCTGACAGGCTAGCTCCGGTGGTCTGCCACCCCTCCTGCCTGCATCAGCAATTCATTGGGGGGGGGGTATCTGGGGCCGTGGGGGTCAGACCGTGTCGCAGGGGTGGAGCGGTCATGGTGGCCTGCAAAAATCCTGGGCGGCACCCGGTAGTCGTTGCCACTAGGCAATTCGGTGCACCATGCTTTGGTTGGTATACCTCCCGTGATGAGATACCGGTGCCGGTACTAGATTCCAGTGTGGGCCCGTCCGGCTCATGTGGAGCTTCCACGTTGTTCATTTATACCTTTCCACAGCGACCGCAACTTGCCAGTTTCGCGGGGTGGGGCGGGTCTGTTCAAGGTGCGGCTATTTCGGGGCAGCTACGGACACAATGTTAGTTATTCATTGGACAGACCTCTCCCAAGTCATAGCCTCCCGCGACGTATGCTGGTGATCCCCCCCCCGCCCCGCTCCCTGCCCTCCCCCCAGGGGAGGGGGGGCAACAAATTAAACATCGTACTTGTGGCTCTAGTGACATAAACTGATGCTTTCCTAAACTTAATGCTAAGTTTTTGTGTCAGACATGAATTTCTGTAGTACTTCCAGGTCGTGAAACAACCACAAATGCTCTAGTGCCTCGAAAGAATGGATGTATGTCCAGCGCTAAAATGAATGACTGACTACATTTCAGTGTAGTGACGGAAAGAAAGTCAGTACTCTATGCTTTATGACAGGCATGATTCGTGGTTCCCAAAACAATAGAGCCAACAAATACCGAATATGCGTTCAGTCATGACTTGGCTATCTTTAGGCCCAGTCGAGTGCCTTGTGAATTTAACATGTGCCATGGCTTATTGCTTCGAGATCGGTAAGTCTATGGCGTCCGCGAATTTGTTGCTTGAGTCCGTATTCTTAAGGGTAGAGTTGCATTGGGCCATATTACCTCGAGGCCCAATTGAGTGACTTGTTCAACTTCTCACTGGGTATTGCTTTTCAGTGCGATGGCGTAGCTATCTTTAGGCCCAGTTGAGTGCCTTGTGAATTTTAACATGTGCCATGGCTTATGGCTTCGAGATCGGTAAGTCTATTGCGTGCGCAAATTTGTTGCTTGAGTCCGTATTCTTAAGGGTAGAGTTGCATTGGGCCATATTACCTCGAGGCCCAATTGAGTGACTTGTTCAACTTCTCACTGGGTATTGCTTTTCAGTGCGATGGCGTAGCTATCTTTAGGCCCAGTCGAGTGCCTTGTGAATTTTAACATGTGCCATGGCTTATGGTTTCGAGATCAGTAAGTCTATTGCGTGCGCGAATTTGTATCTTGAGTCCGTATGTTTAAAGGGTAGAGTAGCATTGGGCCATGTTACCTCGAGGCCCAATTGAGTGACTCGTTCATCTTTTCACTGGGTATTGCTTGTGCAGGCGATCACTTAGCCTAATCCGTGCGTAGTGCTGTTGATGGTGTCCGCAGTGACAAAGTATATAGTGTCTTTGGGCAATAGGATCTCGGGCACAATCGAGGTACTTATTCCGTTCAAACACGTGGCGACATATAGTTCTGCGAGAGAGGTAAACCATTACGGCCGCAACTTTGCTTTGTGTTTGTAGCTTCAATTGGTGTATAGCATCATGGGGCCATGGTAGCTCTAGGCCCAATCGAGTGATTAATTCATTTTACGTGGCCTTGCATATCTCGGCGAGTAGGGTAAGCCGAACATGTGCGCTGGTCGCTTATTGCGTCCTTATGTAAAGATGGTGCGGAGTATCTTCAGGCCATAGTACCTTGAGGCAGGGGGCGTGCAATTGGTCGGGCAATTATGCTCGCACGTTCAGGCCCCCAGCCGGTCTGCGGCACACGATGCGTTAGGCATCAAGACAGGAGCAACCCCTTTTGGTTACAATTACAATGATATGCGTTTACGTGAAGGGGGGTTGTACTGATAAGTGATGCTTGCTGGCGGCCCAGATCTGTAGGGACTAACAGATGTTGCGATTCCAAATTCTATCTCTTGACCGGTCTCTTGAGGGTGTACTTTTGTAGAAGGAGTTTCAGATCTACTCATAAACGTTAGGTTGCGTTGGTTTCCGTCCGTATATAGGGTCATCTGCGTCATTGCATGTCGCGGGTAAGGAGTCAGTTATGCGAGTTTCTGCACATTTGATTCTGCCTAGTTCAGTTGTTTGGGTACACAGGAAGCGAGACCTTGCCCGTGGACCCTCCCCCCCCCCTCTCCCTATGTCTGGCAAGATGCGTTAATAATACAGTAATGCAGTATGCGATTATCTCTGCGCTGTAGGAGGCATTTGATACTTTGAGGGAGGACTGGCAGCAACTCCAGCGCGCTTCTGCACCCACAATAAGTCCGAATAGACGACAGGGCGCATCCCATTACGAACAGTAATGACACAGGAGGAAAATCTTTCAAGTGTACAGTTTACAAGCTGCCTTTTAAGACAAGAGTGGCATGCGCATGTTCACAATTGTCCCATGCTCGGGCGCGATCATTGATTAGGTGTCAGAGCGCCCAATATTAGAACCAGGTTCAATTTTAATAAGCTGGGTCAATGTTTCTAACATGCTGCGGGGCAGGAGCGGTAGCATCGTCTGTCCCCCTGTTTACATAGCGCGGCCTTTGCATATAGGTGTCAGAGCACATTACTGAGAGTCAGTTTCACTAGCAGCAAGCCAACACTGCATGATATACTCAGCAAGTACATATCTCTGGGTGCCTGCGTATGAGTTGAATTGATACTCAGTACATTAACGGGTTTGTGTACCTGCATTTTATGGCACACCAGGCCTTCAGCTAGTGTGCATTGCACGAGGCTGCCAATGTGCTAGTGGGACTGGCTGCCCCTGCGCATGAAGTGTGATACATCAGGCAGGCGGCAAGCTAGAACTGTATGAGGTGACTATGTGTACGTGTAACTGTGTGCCCATGTTAGAGATTTGTGTTATTCAGGCAAGCTGTTAGCCAACAAGGCATGAGGTTATCAGTATGTACAGGTGACCGAGTATCCAGTTATAGGACATATGCGACACCTGCCAAGCATATGCTACTGCATAAGGGTGGACAATATGTGCACACAACCGATTGCTGGGGTACAGGGGATGTGGCGCGCAGCGTGCATGGGAATGAGCGCCTGTCTTCTGCAAGTGAGGTGCCGAGCTATAGGTCATGTGTGCACAGCAGATTTATGAATGGCTGCTCAGTTCAGGAGAGGCGCGTCGTTGCGCGCTCAGTACGAGTATGTGGAAGGACACCTGCTCTTGCGCATTGGTAGGCCATTGGGAGCGTTGGTGGGACTCCATCTATCCTAGGGCAGAACAGTAGGTATGTAGACCTCTACAGTGTGGAATCAGTGTGCAAAAGGTGCAAATTTTCAGTCACTTCATGTATTTGACGTCTTTTGGGTCTGTTCTAATACAGTAGAATAGGCACTGTACAATTACAAGTCTAGTGTGCTTTGAGGAGCCCTGAGCCACATCAAGTGTCTCTTTTTGGCAGGGTGGTAATTTTGCTGCTGTGCTTTCTCCTGTGGCGCTCTATTGGGAAGGCCCCTCACATCTGGGTTTCTATCTGACTGTTTGTCAAGGCAAGGCTTGTCTGTAGAGAGGTCAGTCTAGGATGTGCCAAAGTAGGATTTTGCATGTTCTAGACCCACCCCTAACTAATAGGATTATCCCCTGGTGCATATTATCCCCTGGGGCCTCATCCAAGAGGTATAGCTAGTCCTGTTATGTACAATCTTGGGACCTGTACTTTGTTAAATTACCTATGAGTAGGAAATGTTACATGATAATAGTCATTTCGCCCCTTCCATATTACTGTCATCGTCTGTCTGTTCCTCCAAAGCTCTGGAATCCGGAGGCAGCCCACCCGCTGCGCCATCAGTCGGGGAGCTCCTGCTGCCTCCCAGTAGAATGTAGGGTCAGCAGCTTGCAGTGTTACTCGCACTTCATGCATAAGCGGAGCAACTGGTGCAACCACAGCCTGAGCCTGGACTGCCAATAACCCCTAAGAAGTGGCCCCCTAGAAGACTCGATATAGAACGATCTATCTGGTATCTTATCACCCCTTGGCTCGCTTTCTCTTTCATGGGTGGTGGCTTTGCTCGTAGGGCTCCCTTCAGGTGGACACTTGGCTTATCTATCATCGTTGGTATGGTGGGGCTCTGTTGGCTTGCGTTGACCAGCGGTGGGTAGGAACCTGAGTAATCTATAAATTCCGTTATGCCCTTCCCAATGTGAGAAGCTGGCCTGGCGTTGCATGCCGCCAACCTTGCCCCCCCCCCCTTGGTTCAGTCTATCATATCCCTTAGGGGTGTCGTAAGTCAACCGTAAAGACAAGTTATCCTTGAGGTAGCTGGACTTGCAGCCTTTAGGCAAACTAGGGGTCATGTGATTCCGGCTGTTTCTTTTGGCAATCCTGTATATCACATGTACATTGCATGTATGTCCTCCTCGCAAGTTTTATACCAATATATGCTTGCGCACTGCAGTAGACTTCTGTATTCTTCGTGAGTTTAGTTGCACAGGCGTAAACTTAGCAGTTACAGTTGAATTATGAGAACTGCGCTTCGGCAGAAGTCGTACATCATTGGGTGTAGTTTGCTGATGCTTTGCGTGAAGATGTGTAGTGTGTCTCAGTGACATGCGCTGGTTCCCCTGTTGTATGACTTGGGTGGGATACCAGCGGGGGAGGCCCCCTCATCTCCTGGTCTCTCGCCAGGGGTAGGACCTCACGTACCTGGGGTAGGCAACACTATTTCTCCAGTGGGATTGTACCCGGGTGGATATGCTGTTTAGTGTCAGAGTAATTAAACAACAGGGGGTGGTGATGGACAGAGTTTCTGAATTAAGCAAAATACTCTCACCCAGTCAAGAGATCAGGGCTTAATCCAACACCGTTTTTTAGCTCACTGCACCATCCCAGCTACAGAACCTGGCTATATGCAAATTAGTCTGTCCCTGGCCCAGTGCATCATGGGAACAGGGCAAACCAAACTACCAAGCCAATTCTTTCACTGGGAAGGAAACAAGCTTCCAGGGACCGGTTTCTGGCATTTCAGCCGTCTTCGGCCCGGCTTGCTTGAATCCTGATGGTGCAATGAGCAAGGGACTCACGTCTGAGTATACCCTTCCACGCTTATGGTGTACAAAATAATTAAACAACAGGGGGTGGTGATGGACAGAGTTTCTGAATTAAGCAGAATACTCTCACCCAGTCAAGAGATCAGGGCTTAATCCAACACCGTTTTTTAGCTCACTGCACCATCCCAGCTACAGAACCTGGCTATATGCAAATTAGTCTGTCCCTGGCCAGTGTCAGAGTGGCATTTGTTTCTACAGGCGGGTCTTAATGCTGGTCAGGTGCTTAAGGGGCACGTGGTTTCAGTTACAGCTACCCCTTGGTGGTGGTCGTAAGCAACCTACAGACTAGCTAACTTAATGGTTGCATGGCCTAAGCTGCTTCCAGACTAAAACCCAAGAGTTCGAAGATGCCTGCAGTAATTCCTGTTATATCCTGTATTCAGCATACGATGGGACTTCCTCCAAGTTATATAGTCTATTATGTATTGATCCCCCCTATTCCGCTGTGCCTTGAGGATAGCAGCACTAGCGTTCAACGTAAGCACACCTTCTGGATGATGGTGAAGAGGACGGCGTTGCAGCAGTAGTTGTAACTTCACCTGGGTGTAGTCTTCTGACGCTTTGTGGAGGTGTGGGATTGAGTTCCAGTGGCATGTGCTGGATAGCCTATTTACGATACGGAGGGCATTCAGCAGTAGGTGCCCCTCCTCTCCCTCGGTCTTTTCCTGGTAGTATGGCCTCTCGAATCGGGGATGGTTACTCTAACTGGGTGAAGGTTTAGGTCCCGGGGAGGATCTGAAGATTAATGACAGAGGGGCTTTTCATTCCTTCTGGCATGTTAAGGTTCATGTCAGGAGCTATGGTCTCTTTGAGGTGGAAAGGGTCCCCGCACCTGTCGTTTGGTCTTGTTCCTTGGACTGACGAGAAGCTCAGTTGAGCTAAGGTTGTAGGTCGGGGGTTATTCGTGGCAGATGGCGTTCATCTCACGCCTGTAGGCTTAGACCTGTTCCTCCTCTATCTGACGGAAGCACTTCTGAGCAAAGGTTGCAGGTAAAGAGTAGTAGCAGTGGTGGGGGGCCCGTGCAGCAGCGGGAACCACCGCACAGGCTGTGGCGGAGTTACTGGGCGATCCGGAAGAAGAGAGGTGCAAACACTGTACACAAACACTGTACTTCAGCGGGCACATAGGGGTGCCAGAGCCTAACCTCAGAGCCTAACCTGTAACCTCATGGGAGGTGCAGGAACTCGTGTCGGCGCCCCAGTAGTCCTTCGGGCGGTTGTGGGCCTGTGCAGCCGGGGATTTGCCTAGTCACGCCCTGCAAGGGGCGTGTGTAGTATAATTATAATAATTATAATAATTGTTCAGCAGTTGGGTGGTTTGCCACTGTGCTGATTGGCTCAACAGGCGGGCAGGTGGCGAGAAAGCAGACTGCCCTTGGATCGCCCGTAAGTTAACCCACCATCATTACATATGTTGTATGTAATAAACCTGCAGCAATTTTTCCCAAACGTAACACTTGTGTCTGTGTGTTATTTGCGGGTTTGGGCATCTCGGGGGCGGGGGTTTCTGTGGCCCTGATGTGACTATGCGCTTGCCCGAGGCCACGCAGTGGCCATCAGGAGGGCGGGCTCCTAGTCACGGAGGGCTGCCCCCGCCCACCTTGTGGCCGGCCACTCCTCACATGGGCAGGTATCACCCAGTAGAGGTAGGCGGGTCGCTGACGCACGTCCGGGGCGGCTGGGAGGAGCCTCAGGGGGCTTTTCACTCCCTTGCACCATCGTAGTGGCCTCTTTGCCGCTCCGGACGTTGTGCTACAGCTTCGTGACACTCTTTTCCCGCCCTTCCTCGAACCCAGAGTGTCTGCTTGAGGGGGGCTCCGGGGGGAGCTTTAATGTGTTCCTTTTTTCGTTGCAGGCGGAGTTATTGGGCGATCCGGAAGAAGAGAGGTGCAAACACTGTACACAAACACTGTACTTCAGCGGGCACATAGGGGTGCCAGAGCCTAACCTCAGAGCCTAACCTGTAACCTCATGGGAGGTGCAGGAACTCGTGTCGGCGCCCCAGTAGTCCTTCGGGCGGTTGTGGGCCTGTGCAGCTGGGGGTTTGCCTAGTCACGCCCTGCAAGGGGAGTGTGTAGTATAATTATAATAATTATAATAATTGTTCAGCAGTTGGGTGGTTCGCCACTGTGCTGATTGGCTCAACAGGCGGGCAGGTGGCGAGAATGCGGCCTGCCCTTGGATCGCCCGTAAGTTAACCCACCATCATTACATATGTTGTATGTAATAAACCTGCAGCAAATTTTTCCAAACGTAACACTTGTGTCTGTGTGTTTTTTGCGGGTTTGGGCATCTCGGGGGCAGGGGGTTCTGTGGCCCTGATGTGACTATGGCCGGCGGTCTCAGGCCGCCCAACAACTACATGCGCAGTGACTCCTTTCCAACCCCAGCTACATTGCTGGGGCTAAAGAGCACATGCACAGACTCCCAATCTTTCCTGCAGCGCACAATATTTGCGGTCAGGAGAATCCTGAAGCTGCTCTCATGTGAGAGCAGCTTCAGGATTGGCCGCCGAGCAGGTATGGAGCCTGTGCCGGCCTACAGCAGCAGAGAGGAGCGGCAGAGGGTGATCCGATGTGGCAGGCGGTTCAATTTTGTACTTTTTTGTCTTTGTTATCCCCTTCCCCCACCTCCTTTATAAATGATTTTTTTCGTTGTCCCTGTCCTTCCCCCTCCCTGGACCCCTCACTTACCCTGACTCTTTTACCCAATAGGAGCCGCTTCTGGTCACTGTTGCACCCTCCTGCCCCGGTTCAGAGCCTGTGGTTGCCATTCATGCTGCAGTACATAGGTTCATTTCACAATTAATTGACTAATAGTAAGTTGCTCCAAAGTTTCTTGCATTTGACAAAGAAAAATAGTGGCATCCGTATATTTTTTTGCTATCTTGTAACGGTCGTTACAAGGGCATGATTAAGGAAACAGTTTCATACAGACCAGAATGCACTACTAGAAGAGTTAACACAATTACACCCCCCCCTAAATGTAGATATAACTTTGTGTTGAGTGCTTTTCTTTTTTACTGTTTACTTGAGTGCTGTATTAATTTTCCTAGGACAAACTGCATTGCCAGAATTCAGACTTATGACATTGTGCATGCAGGGCACTGCTGATGTGTGTAATAAAACTGAGCTGCCTTGGCATCAAGCCTGATTGAAAAGCAGCTGTCATCCTGCTAAACACATTTGTGGGCTGAACAAGTTTAATGTACCTGATGAGAAGTAAAACAAGCATTTCTACGTACCCATTGAAGTGAAATATGACTTTGAACATTGCTGCTCGCAGCTGCTGGATGCCACAGAGATGCTTTCTTCAGGTTACGATGGGCAATGTAGGGTGACGGTGTGGGGGGGTTATTGTTGGTGAAAAAAAGACGTGGGGCTGCCATTGGTTGCTTCTCCAGGGGAAAAAAAGGTGAGCGGCCACTATAATAAGAGTGGGCCATGCTTGCAAAAGGACCGTGATTGAAAAATAAATAAATAAACAATACATGTAAAAAGGGGCCAGTTCAGAAGAAAATAAAGGCGCATGGCCGCTTGAAAGCGAACTGCCCGGTAAATAAATAAATACATAAATAAGTGTGGCCTCTAAAGTAAAAGCAGACCGCGTTATAAATTAAATAAATAAATAAGAGCAGTCACTATATTTGAAGTGAACTGCACTGTAAATGAAATAAATACATTACTAAAAATCATATAAAAGTGAGCAACTTTCTGCGTCGTTGTGGGCAGGAATAGGGGAAGATAATGAAAGAAAATAATGCTCATCGACTACAAAATGCAAACCATGTAACAACACAAGTAAAAAGTTCAGTCCTTATGGGAGGTTACAAATACAGACAAGCTGGTACCAAGGAGGGACTACTAAGCCTATTCACAAATGAAAAGCAACAAATTTGAAAGGACAGTAGGAGGACCCAATTGAAAAGATGGGCTGGAAATAGGAAGAGCTTCTATTCAAATACCTCAATACAGCATACCTCACAGAGCAGTGCATGTGCTGCTCTGGCTCAACCTTAAAATATGCAAAGGGCAATGCTTAAGGCTCGCCTAATTAGAAGATAAATATAGTGGTCCATCTTTTATTGTCTACATACACACAAAGTCCTATAAATATTGTAGTGGCACGGAAGTGCAATAGTACCAATATAGCTAAGGGTAAGTTATACTTTCATGTCTCAGACCTGCCATGGCATTGTCTGTGTGAGCAGTTTTAAACTGCCATGTCGAACTGGCAAGTGCACCCACTTGCAAGGTCCAAACCTTCCCTCTTATTACATGCAAAGGCACACTTAAGGTATGCCCAAGGTAGCCCCATGGGCAGGGTGCAGTGTATTTAAAAGGTAGGAAATATACTGTTGTGTTTTACATGTCCTGGTAGTGAACTACTACTTATTTCGTTTTTTCACTACAGCATGGCCTATCTCCAGTGCTTTAAATGGAAAAAAATAAGTGCAGGTACTCACCAAATTGAGATGCGGACAAGGGGGTGGGGCTTTGGGGGCGGGGCTTTGGGGGTGGGGCTTTGGGGGCGCAAAGGGATCCGGCCAGGGGCACACATTTAATGTGATTGAGATTTAATAGGTGTGCAGATGTGCATATTGATATGAAAGCATTTCTTGTATATTTTGATTATTCCATTTCCCTTATACGTACAAAAGGGTACATTTAAAATTAAAGTGGGCTTCTCATGGTGCAACACGTAGATCATATATGACTTGCACAAGATATTTTTCTTAAAACTTTTTGGAAAAGTTTAACTATGGTTAAGCCTCTTATCTCATTGCCACTTAGCAGACATCACCCAGCCCCTCCTATGCAGCAGAGCTTTGCCTCAAAGCTCCTTACCTACTATAAAGTTGGATTCCCTCTTTCTGGAGTTGGGCAAGCTGCTGAAAGCTTGAGCTAGGATGCCTGGGTCTAGCTCTGTTCCAGGCTCTCTTGCATCCTCAAGCCAAAAATAAACTGAACTGTGATAGTGCATGTGCCTGCTAACCAAACTCTAATCTCATGTGCAAAGAATTAAGACAAAATAGTGACCTCAATTGCAATACAGGAGAGAAAGAAAGATGAAGCCATCTAGAGGCTGAATTACACAATGTGATTGCATAAATTCTGGAATTAATCCCAGCTTCCCCACCTGACCATATTGTGAGATAGTAGACAAAATATTTTATCTCACCAAGCCTCCATTTTCTTTGTTAGCACCTATGATAGTATATTCAAATGCACAAGATACAGATGTGTGCGGTGCAATCAAATGTTGTGTTAGATTTAATACACTATAATGTCGCTTTTATTCATGAAATGCAAATAGACCATATACGATTTAGACCTGAATAGGGACTTGTTTCCTAGATCACTAATGGCATCAGTGGGAGCACAAACTCCTCTCAATGCTGTAATATAAGCTTATGCACCACGGTGAAATGCTTCCACATGAAACAAATACACTTTTATTTCAAAAGTAATGTTTTCAGGGCTCAACTTATGTATGAGTTTTTAAGGCCAAGCCAGACTTCCTATTTCGACTCTGACTGGGCTAGCCTTGTTAATTTGTTAGTTCACCCACCTCTACCCTTCCCAGAGCCCCTGTGTTAACCCAAAACGACCTGTAAAAAACAAGATACAATTGTGTTGAGACACTGCTGAGAAAGTAGATCTGCACTGAAGAGAGAGTGGCCTTGCACTAGCTACAAGCGAATCATTTCACATTAGCTTCATGGGCAGGGTGTGGTAATGCAGGGCTTGTTTGGTTTCAAACTATATATCTGCAGTGCTGGACACTGCAGACAACACTCACTCATGCAAGAACACGCACAGGGACATCTGTGCACACACCCAGGGCAGTTAGTACATGTGTTTTAGAAGCACTTACATTATTTATTTATTTTTGCAGTTTTATATAGCGCAAACTCGACCCAAAGGTAACAGAGCACTTTACATGAGCACCACTTGCATTACAGATAGACACATTCAGTTTTAAGCACAGGGAGATTAAGTGATTTTTTCAGAATTATGGGATGCTTGAGTGTCCCGGCAAGACTCGAACCTGGTTCCTTTGCTTCAAAGTTGGTCGCTCTAGCCATTAAGCCACACCCTCTCTCTGTTGCTTTGTCGGTTACACTGTCCTTCTCATTGTTGCTTCCATTCTCCCCCACTCCTGCTTGCTTTAAAAGAAAAAAACACTTTTGCATTGTTATTTTATTTTTAGTTACCAATCCAACCCGGATCAGTAACTAAAAAGAAAAAAAAATTACTGCATAATTTTGTAGGCGAGCACATGCTGTGGCGGGCACTTCTACAAAATCATACAAGGTGCCCCAATAACGTTTTTTTAAAAAACTTTTGCCACTTTGTGCTGCATCTGGGATGCTGCACTATGTGGCAAAAAAAACTTTGACATAGCCAATAGGTCACTACAGTGGGGCCTATTTGGTTTACCAATGCTAGTTGCTACTTTTTTCCTAACATTGGCATAGCACATAAGACAAACTAATGTCATAAGCAGCATGTAAGTGTACAATGCATGCTAAATAGCATTTGTGACTGTCGTTGTTTATAAGCCTTGGTACATTGAATCCAGATCTGCAGATGTGGCCAAAGCTATTTTATATACAGTGTTCCCATATCTGTTAAGTGAGTCCCCGTCCTTGGACGACTTTTAGACAGCCCTGATTCTGCAGCCAACAGCCCAAAAACAATGTCACCCCATTCCGGCTCATTCTCCATTGCCATGCGCTTCACCTTCCAATGGGAGGAGCTGTTAAAAGGTCACTGTAGACACAAATGAAAGTCTATTGGGTAGCGAAAATAATGCAGAAGGCAATCCCTTGCAAAACACTGATAGGAAAGAGCAGTCACGTCTACCCATAACTTGGAGGGCTAAGCTGCAGTGTATGATAGGATGACTAACACTTCACTTGCAACATAGCTGTATTCGAACAACAACAAATACACGTATGGAGTGAATGGAAAACCACAATAATGCAACAAGAACACCAATTTGTGGTCCGCCATATGCAAAAAACTCATGCACAACTTAAAAAGTACCTGGGAAATTCATCTGGAAGCCTGCAAACCATTGTGACAAGGCCAAGCAATTACTGAAACTCACAAATAGTTAACTACAAACGCTAAGTAAAGATGTGTTCAAGCACAGTGCTTGTACATATGCCTAGCCCATTATTAAGCTTCACTTAAGAGTTGGGGCACAGTTACCCAGAATCACACAATGAGCTTAAATGCTGAACATCGAGTTATTCTGTTCGCACAGCTAGCAACTCGGCGACCAGCCTTCATCTCTACTCAATATCAAACAGCTTTCAAAGTAAGACGAAGGAATGATCTTATTCTGTGTAGGCGTAACACCAAAAATACACAATGTGCACACATAGCCAGCATTCCTTAGCATCCTAGGGCATACACACTACAGGTGAAATAGTATTCTATGCATTCTAAAACCAAAACATTCCACTTACTCAAAATTAGACAATCAGCGTATATTTGTTTCAGGAAAAAAGATAATTACTTTTGAATGAGACATTTCCTGTCTGTTAACAGAAGAAGAATCCCGGCATAATTAGCAGTGTCACTGTCACCACCTTCCTGCTGCTGTACTCGGCTATGCCAGCAGGAAGCCTTCGCTTCCAAGAGTCAGGAGATATGCCTGTTAGCAGGCCCTGCCCACACACCTACTGGGCTATTGTCTCAGCAGAGCCTGAGTGGACACCGTGTCTGTAATCACAGTGTGACTCGGACCCCTCCCAAACTTCCTGCCAGCTCAGAATGAATACCGCGGGCCGCCGCTCAATTAGCACATTTCAAGGAGAGATTAGCACTCGATCCGAGTGCTTCACGGAAAAGGTCCCACTCGTCAGCTGTGAGGCGCCCATTTTTGTTTAATGTCAATTTCACGGAACTTGATTTACGGCCCCATGAGTACCGGTACTCTCTTTTGGACAAATAGAAGTTCAGGTACTCAAGCGCCACAAATTTAGAAGTGACGGTACTCAGTACCGGTGAGTACCGGCCCATTTAAAGCACTGCCTATCTCACTCCTAGGATAGAAATGGAGCTGCCTTGGAACATCTTACAAGTGTATCTTCCAATTGGGAGCTGATAGAACTTTTTAGTTTACGGACACACAATTTAAAAATACATCTTAAGGTAAAGTTGTTTTTAAATTGCAGGTCTGAAAATGGCAAAGTTGGTATTTTCTTACTTTAACCATTCTCTGCCTCTACCTGCCTACTGAATACATGTCTGGGTTAGGATGACAGCTGTTCATTCACTCTAGAAAATCAGAAAAAGGGAGGAGAATTTGTTTTTCACTAGAGCAAGACTATCTCTCCCATAGGTTAGCATAAGAGCTGTCTTATAACATCTTACAAATGTATCTTCTAATTGGGAGCTGATAGAAAATTGAAGTTTGGCCCACAATTTAAAAATACATTTTTTTGTAAAGTTGTTTTTTAAATTGCAGGTCTGAAAATGCCACTTTTAGAAATTTTAAATTTTCTTACTTTAACTATTCTGTGCTTCTGCCTGTGACATTTGGGCAGTTAGTGTATTCACTCTAGACAGTCACACAAAGGGAAATGAGGTGTGCCCCCAAATCCTGATGGAATGTCTGACAAAATGTCGATGTAAAAAATATCGACCTACAAAAATATTGCAACAAAAATGTTGATTACAAAAACATCGAAATGCTATCACTAACAAGGTAAGTACAAAAATATCGAAAAAATGTCGAAAAAAAATATTGATGTCAAAAATATTGTAATTGAAAAATATAGTTTTATAAATTAAAAAAAGAGTAATATAAATAAAATAATACTTACAAATGTAATAAACATAGTTAAAAAAGATGTTATAATATTTAAAATTAATAAATAATATACATAATTTAATAAAAAAAATGAATTAAAATATACATATAATACATAATATATACTTCCTTAATATTAACTTCTAAAAATTATTTTAATAACTTATAAATAAATAAAAATATAATAAATTACAAATAAATATATACACATACAATAATGATATAAATAAAAATTAATAAAAATGTAAAACAAATTAAAAAACAGTTAGTAAATGTTGGATAGCGTAGGGGTAAAAATTACTATTCCCACTCCAAAAAGTGCAACAGTGAGGAAAGTGTTGGATAGCGTAGGGGTAAAAATTACTATTCCCACTCCAGAGAGTGCAACAGTAGGTAAAGTTTTGGATAGCGTAGGGGTAAACATTAGTATTACAACTCTGAGAGTGCAACAGTAGGGAAAGTGTTGGATAGCGTAGGGGTAAAAATTACTCTTCCAACTCCAGAGAGTGCAACAGTAGGGAAAGTGTTGGATAGCATAGGGGTACAAATTACTATTCCCTCTCCAGAGATGGCAACAGTAGGGAAAGTGTTTGATTGCATAGAAGTTAAAAATAACATACTTATAAATAAATTAATATTTTAAAATATAAAAAAAATTATTAAATAAATATAAACTATTTACAAATACCAATACATAATTATTAAAAACATAATTAGCAACAAATAAATAAGTGAAAATAAATAAATAATAAATACCAATTAATACTAATTATTACAAATTAATTATTAATTAACAATAATATAATTACCAAAACAATTAATTAAAATAAATTATAACTTAATTACATTTAAATTACCTCACAACCTATTCCCCCATAAACCCATAAACTGCTACAGAACATAATTTTCAATTAATCAATTAATTACAATTAATTACAAATTAGGAAATATTAATTACCAATTAAGAAAAATTAATTTATAATTACTAAAAATTAATAATGAATTTAGTATCATTCAATCACTTCCCACCCTATTCCCGTATAAACCCATAACCCGCTACAGAACATAATTATCAATTAATTACAATTAATTACCAATTAATAAAAATTAATTACCAATTAATTAAAATTAATTTATCATTTCTAAAAATTATTAATTAATTTAGTATAATTAAATTACTTCCCACCCTATTCCCCTATAAACCCACAACCCGCTACGGTACTAAAATACAAAATGTAATTAAATTACATTAAAAAAATGCATACTAAATACGTAATAATATACATAAAAATCATATAAAAATCGATATTAGTAACATGGCTATTATTAACATCGATATAAGTACCATCGATATTACTAACATCGATATTAACAAAATCGATATTCCTTACCTTAGAAATTCTGTCCCATCAATATTAAAAATATCTATATAACTTACCTTCTATATTCTGTCCCATCGATATTTAAACATCAACATTATTGAATGTCGATATTTATTTATTTTTAACACTTGTAAAGCGCTACTTATACCCTTGGGCGTCAAGGCGCTAAAACCATTATTGAGGAAAGTGAGGAATGAGAGAATAAACAAATTTGACGGATGAGAGTGGGTTACTGAGAGAAAAGCCAGGTTTTCAGGAGTTTACGGAACTGGAACAGAGTAGCACTTTGTCTGATGTTAAGAGGCAAGGTGTTCCAGAGTCTGGGGGCCGCCACCAAAATTTTTTTTAAAAATCTATATTTTGTCTGTGTTCCATCCTGATAGCCCATCATCAGGCTGATGGGTCTTCCTGAGCTCGAGTGGTAGGGTGAGTTGACCCTGACATCTGAATAGGGTTGTGCCTGTCCTCACACAAAAAAGTCTCCACCCCCTGTAGTGTGTCTGGAGGGAAAGGCAGGGTATTTTGCAAAGACTGTCCTTTGAAGTTTGCCTACTTCAAAGACAAAAAGGTTATACATCCTGGAACTATGACCCAATATATTTAGAATACTTCTGGACTGAGGACATTCTGCCAAGAAGAAGAGTTAGGTTATTATCAGCAGATACTGCCACTTTGCTGGGACATTTGCTGTGCTGGCCTGCTGCTGCTGCTTCTGTCCTGGGAGCGAAAGGACTGGACTTTGCTTTCTACATCCTGCTTCCAATGTTTCCCTAGGGCTTATGTGTGCTTGCCTCCTGTTAAGTGACTGGGATTTACTGCTGAGATTCTTGATTTGCCAAGTGGTGCCAAATCCAGTTCCTGTGCCATTGGAAGTGAAATCTAGTGATCTTGAGGAGAAAATCCACACATTGACTCCCAACGTCTGTTTAAATCGATGCATTACCGTTAAGATTGGAAGCATAGTTCCTGCTTGACTTATCAATCACAGCTTTCACCAGAGGCCCCAGCTTTCCAGAACAGACTATCTGAAGAATTGCCACAACGTGAGTTTTGAGCACCATGCCACCGAATCCCGACTCTGATGCAGCAACTGCTTGACTGCTGTGGAATTGATGCAGGGCCTGCTTCATCACTTTTGAATTGACGCAGCGCCTCTGGATATTTGACACATTGTCCCGGGGCGCTGATTCTTCTTTGACACTGCACCATAGTAAGGAACGAAGGTTGCACATCTGGAAACTGACACATCTAAGGTACTTTGTTCTAAACCAATGAATCAATGTATTTCTACGGAAGAAACTTGCTTAACCGTTCAAAAGTGATACTTTGATTTGTGTTTGTTGAACTTGTGTTGTTTTAGTCTTTTTTTATTCAGATAGATATTGTCTATTTTTTTTAACTCATGTGGACTACTTTTGTAGTGTTTCCAAGGTGATACTGTGTATGTGTGTGTGTGTGTACAGATACTTTACACATTGCCATTGAGATAAGCCTGACTGCTCATGCCTAGCTACCAGGGGAATAAGCAGAGGTTATCTTAGCTGTGTGACTCCCTTACCCTGACTAGAGGGCGGGTCCATACTAAGATAGGGCGCAAACCACTGCCAACTAGAGACCTCATTTCTAACACTGCCTAATTCAGTAACACTTTGGTACCTTTTTTGAGGATAGCAGAGTTCAGGGAATTTGAGGACCTACCTTTGGAGTGTTTTCTTTATTCTAATGATAAAGAGTATGGTACTATCCCTCACTTCCCTATTCAGTGGTGGTTGAATCTTCTCTTCCTTAGTGATCTCTGCTGTCCCAACTTACGGGCAGCAGGTGTGCAGGGTTGCAAAGCTTAAGCTTAATGCTTAGAAACTCAGCATAAACCTTTTGGAAAGGACAGGTGGATACACAAAGTGCACATCAGTCTGTAGTTTAAAACAAGCACTGGCATAGCCAATAGGTCTCGTCTATGAGAGGTATTGTCTTTTGCAATGTTTTGTAGCCATGCTGTACAGCAGCTTGGATGCAATGCAGTATGGCTAAAACTAATTTTACAAAGCCCTCTGATGCAGTCAGTGTTGATGCACTTTAAAAAAAAGTATATTAGCACTGGATGCATCATAGTTTGTATAATTATTATTTTTTATCCATGCTGCACAGCAGTCACATTGCTATACAGGATGGCTACAAATCATTGTCAAAGTTGGCAATGCTGATGCTGTACAGCATGAACAAAAAGCAAAGGCAGAGCCAATAGTCTCAAAGGCGCAACCTATTGGCTTTGCCAATACATGTTTAGTCTTACTGTTAGAAGTGGGTTTTCTGGCTGGCTAGGGTATGCACCTAAGCCAGGCATAATCCAGAGCTCTAGTCTGGATAAGGGGATTTGCACATGTATAATAACCTCTGCTCACCCCCTTGGTAGATTGGCATGAGCAGTTAGGCTTACCTGAGAGGCAGTGTGCGAAGCATTTGCACACAACCAACAGTAATACACAACACCAGTTTTAGAAAAACATCCAATACATATCTGTGTAAAACTAGACCAAAATGATAAAAATCCAACATATCGTTCTGCAAAATATCAATAATGCAAATTAGACTTTAAAGGCAGTTTCTTGAAGTAGATTGCTCCATCTGGGTCTATCGCGTTTTTGTTTACACCCAAATTCAACGGTTCTGGCCAACTGCGGTGGTGCAGGCTGGCTGCGGTGTTAGAAGATTCTCTAGATCCTTTGTAATCTAGCCGACCGCGGTGGTGCGTGCCGGCCCTGGCGGACATTGAGGCTGCAGTGTGAAGTGGAGCGGTGCGGTGTGCGGTGCACTCAGGTAGCGGTGCAGGCAGCAACTCAGTGGCAGCAATCCTGCGGCATTGCTGAGACCAGGGCTTAAGTTTGAAGTAGGGGGTGGTGCTCATCATGGTGTAGGCAGTTGCAGCGATGTCAGTTGGCATCAGCGGCATCAGTAAGACCAGGGAGGCAGAGTGAGTGAGGTGGTGTGGAGTGTGGTGCCCAAAGGTCATGGTGCAAGCAGCGGCTCGGTGTGTGGCGGCAAACGTCGTTGTCAGTGAGACCAGGGTTGCAATGTCAAGTTTGTTGGTGCCCTCTGCGGTGCGTCCAAGTCACGGAACCGCAGGGGGTCTTTATGATGATATTGTGATAGCTTTTTTCACCTTTGCAGCACTCACCTCCAGTTCCAGACACCAGTACCCAGAAGAAGTTCTGTTTTTGTTGTTCCTGAGACTTCTTGAACAGAGGGCAAGCTCTACATCAAGCCCTTGGAGATACTGAGTTTGCAGAGTGAACATTTCAGTCCTTTTTCTGCCCAAGACAGAAGCAGCAACTGGAAGCCATTTCAACAAAGCAACAACAGCAAAGGGGCAGTACCCCTCCTGGCTGTCCTAATAGCTCTTCTTCCTGGCAGGTTCCTTAGTCTAGCAGTAATCTAAAGTTCAGGGACCAGGGCCCCCATATTTAAACCACATTTTCCTATACAGTTGATACAAACAAAGTTCCTCTGGAACACATAAACCAGTTCAGCCTGGCTCAGACCAGGTTCACCACAGGAGGTGGAGACAGCTTTGTGGAAGGCAGCCACAGTCCATTTTCTATCAGCTCCCACTGGCAAGCTTAATGGTAAAGTGTTACCAAGCAGCTCCCATGTTAATATATGTGAGAGATAGACTTTCAACAGTAAACACAAAATACACAGTATTTCACTATAAGAACATAAAACAATACTCCACTGTATATCCTACCTTTTAAATACACTGCACCCTGCCCACAGGGCAACCTCAGGCCTTCCTGAAGCGTGACCTAAATCTAAGAAACAGGAAGTGAAAGTGATCTCAAAATTACCCCTGTGTCAAATTAACTTTATTTATTGTGTTATTGCTTTGATGATAAATCATGCTGCCCGGGTTGGTCGGCTGCAGCCTCTTATCTCACTATCACCCTATCAATAGTTTTACAGATCAAAATCAGTAAGCACCAAAGAGCTGTGTTTATGGCTCACGTTTCTATCTGCTGCTTTGATAGAGCTTCCATTCAGTTACTTGACTAGGACTTGTAGTCTGTTAATTAACCAGCGCTGTGATGCCTTGTGATCTGTTCTGTGTGTTTTGTTTCTACTTTCATCTCTGTTGCATTGTGTAATCATTAAGGCAACGGCCATTACCTGAAAAAAAGACACACACGCGCTAATTAATCGTCACTACCACCACACAAAAATATACCAACAAGAGCACTTTACCTCTCCCACAGCAAACACTGCAAGCGACGTAGCAAAGCTGCAGGGCTGCACGTGCTCTGTTTCCATCCGAAAGGGTCCTCTGGCTGGAAATGCACATGACAGAAAGGGAGTAACTGGCAACTCTCAAGAGAATGTTTCAGCCTTTAACTGGTATCGACTACCAATAAAAACTATCCTCCTAGGGCAACTGTACCTTCCTCCTGGAATTGAATTACTTTGTCTTGCCTGTTAGACCTGCTAAATTTTGCAGGGTTATCCCCAGACTTTTTGTCTTCCTCCTGTATTTTTCTGACCTACTTTTGTTGTTTTTAAGACTCTGGGTACTATACCACTACTACTCGGTACTAAAATGAAGATGCTCTCTGTATAAATTGGATTGGTGATTGGTTTATCCATGATTGGCATATTTGATTTACTAGTAAGTCCCTAGTAAAGTTCACCAGAGATGCCCAGGGGCTGGAAAAACAAATGCTACTAGTGGGCCTACAGCACTGATAGTGCTCCCCACATGAGTAGCCTTGGAAACATGTCTCAGACCAGCCATTGCATTGTCTGTGTGAGCAGTTTTAAACTTCCATGTTGAACTGGCAAGTGCACCCACTTGCAAGATCCAAACCTTCCCTTTTATTACATGCAAAGGCACCCTTAAGGTATGCCCAAGGTAGTCCCATGGGCAGGGTGCAGTGTATTTAAAAGGTAGGACATATACTGTTGTGTTTTACATGTCCTGGTAGTGAACTACTACTTATTTCGTTTTTTCACTACAGCATGGCCTATCTCACTCCTAGGATAGAAATGGAGCTGCCTTGGAACATCTTACAAGTGTATCTTCCAATTGGGAGCTGATAGAAGTTTTTAGTTAACGGACACACAATTTAAAAATACATCTTAAGGTAAAGTTGTTTTTAAAATTGCAGGTATGAAAATGGCAAAGTTGGTAATTTCTTACATTAACCAATCTGTGCCTCTGCCTGCCTGCTGAATACACATCTGAGTTAGGATGATAGCTGTTCATTCACTCTAGAAAATCAGAAAAAGGGAGCAGAGGCGTGCCCTGTATATTCCGATGGTCCATCTCCAAACTAAAAGGTCTTCCTGAGATAAAGTGGTGGGAGAAGGTGACACTGACACCTGAATAGATCTGTGCCTATCATCACACAAAGAAGGACATACCCTCTAGTGTGCCTGGAGCCAGGGCAGTGAAAAGCAGGGTATTATGCACTACAAAGACTGTCCCTTGAAGTTTGCCTACGTCAAAGACTAAAATCGGTGTAAGTACTTGACCTGGGACCCCATATATTTAGAACACTTTTGGACTGAGGACATTCTGAAAAGAAGAAGAGCCGGATTGCTGTCAGCAGGTACTGATACTTTGTTGGGTAATTTGCTCTGCTGGCCTGCTGCTGCTTCTTCTTTCCTGGGGTGAAAGAACTGGACTTTGCTTTCTACATCCCGCTTCCTATGTTCTCCAAGGGCTTGTGTGTGCTTGCCTCCTGTTAAGAAGTCTCAGGGCCATCAAAGCTTTCTGCTGAGAGTCCTGTCTTGCCAAGTGGTGCCAAGGTAGCCTCAAGTGCAAGGTACAATGGGCCAGATGCATCAAGCGAAAAGCGCTCGTAAAAGGGCCAGATTCTCAGAATCTGGCCCTTTGCGAGTGCAATTTTTGCATTTGGGATGCATCATCCCAAATGCAAAAATCGCAAATAGAGAATTCGCTAAATTGCGATTGTTTGCATTTAAGGAATCTCAAATTGAGATT
The DNA here is from genome assembly GCF_964263255.1 of Lissotriton vulgaris. NCBI lineage: Eukaryota > Metazoa > Chordata > Amphibia > Caudata > Salamandridae > Lissotriton > Lissotriton vulgaris. The sequence goes on along the minus strand of NC_141695.1, from coordinate 872,994,839 downwards.
CCTTAAATGCAATGCATGAAAGTATCAAAAATAGCGAATTCGCTAATAGGGCACGCAAATTACCACCAAGTACAACTTCATGGTAATTTGCAAAAACTTTGAAAAATGCACTTTTGTGCATTTTTCAAAGTTTCATGTTGCGCACACACATGCCCTAAGGACATGTGTGTGCGCAACATATGTGCACAGATCACATTCAGGGGTGTAACAGGGTGTCCTTTGGACACCCCTGCACCCTTTAACTCGCAATCTCAATTTGCGAATCGCTAATTGCGATTCGCAAATTGAGATTGTCTTCCCATTCATTCCTATGGGCCTCTAGGCCCATAGCAATTAATGGGGAGGTATTCATTAATTGCGACTCGCAATTTGCGAGTCGCAATTAAGGAATTCTAAGGAATCGCTATTTTTATAGTGATTGCTTGATGCATTCCATTTTGCTATTCCTTATTAGCGATTCCTTATTTTTCGCTAATAAGGAATCGCAAAATGGATGCTTGATGCATCTGGCCCTATGTGTTTAAAAGGTGAACACGTACTGTTGTGTTGTACATGTCCTGGTAGTGAAATACTGCTAATTTTGTTTTTCACTAGAGCAGGACCTAGCTCTCCCATAGGTTAGCATTGGAGTTTTCTTATATCATCTTACAAATGTATCTTCTAATGTGGAGCTGATAGAAAATTGAAGTTTGGGGTCTCTGGACCACAATTTAAAAATACATTTTTCAGGAAAGTTGGTTTTTAAATTGCAGGTCCGAAAATGCCACTTTTAGAAAGTTGACATTTTCTTACTTTAACTATTCCATGCTTCTGCCTGTGACATTTTGGCAGTTTGTGCATTCACTCTAGACAGTAACACAAAGGGAACTGAGGTGTGCCCCATACCCTGATTGCCCATCACCAGGCTGATGAGTCTTCCTGAGCTCGAGTGGTAGGATCAGTTGACCCTGACATCTTGAAGAGGGTTGTGCCTGTCCTCGCACAAAAAAGTCTCCACCCCCTGTAGTGTGTCTGGGGGGAAAGGCAGGGTCTTTTGCAAAGACTGTCCTTTGAAGTTTGCCTACTTCAAAGACAAAAGGGTTATACATCCTGGATCTGTGACCCAATATATTTAGAATACTTCTGGACTGAGGATATTCTGACAAGAAGAAGAGTTGGGTTATTATCAGCAGATACTGCCACTTTGCTGGGTCATTTGCTGTGCTGGCCTACTGCTGATGCTTCTGTCTTGGGAGTGAAAGGACTGGACTTTGCTTTCTACATCCTGCTTACAATGTTCCCCTAGGGCTTATGTGGCTTGCCTTCTGTTAGGTGACTGGGTTTTACTGCTGAGATTCTTGATTTGCTAAGTGGTGCTAAATCCAGTTCTTCTACCATTGGAAGTGAAATCTGGTGATCTTAAAATACACACATTGACTCCCATTGTCTGTTTAAATCGATGCCTCACCGTTAAGATTGGTGTGTCACCACTGTCTGCTCGGAAGCATAGTTCCTGCTTGACTTATCAACCACAGCTTTCACCAGAGGCCCCAGCTATCCAGAGTAGACTGTTTGAAGAATTGCCACAGAGTGAGTTTAGAGCACCATGTCACCGACATCCGACTGATGCAGCAACTGCTTGACTGCTGTGGAATTGATGTAGCGCCTGCTTCGCCACTTTTGAATTGACGCAGCATGTCTGGATATTTGACACATTGTCCCTGGGCGCTGATTCTTATTTGACACTGCACCGTAGTAAGGAACCAAGGTTGCACATCTGGAAACTGACACATCTAAGGTACTTTGTTCTAAATCAATGCATAAATGTATTTCTACGGACAAAACTTGTTAACCGTTCAAAAGTGGTACTTTGACTTGTGTTTGTTGGACTTGTGTTGTTTTAGTCTTTTTTTTATTCAGATTAATATTGTCTATTTTTTAACTGATGTGGACTCCTTTTGTAGTGTTTCCACTGTGATACTGTGTAGGTGTGTTTGTGTGTGTACAGCTACTTTACACATTGCCATTGAGATAAGCCTGACTGCTCATGCCTAGCTACCATGGGGATAAGCAGAGGTTATCTTAGCTGTGTGACTCCCTTACCCTGACTATAGTGAGGGTCCCTACTAAGATAGGGCGCAAACCACTGCCAACTAGAGACCTCATTTCTAACACTGCCTATGTCAGTAACACTTTGGTACCTTTTTTGAGGATAGCAGAATTCGGGGAAGTTGAGGACCTACCTTTGGAGTGCTTTCTTTATTCTAATGATAAAGAGTATGGTACTATCTCTCACTTCCCTATTTACTGGTGGTTGAATCTTCTCTTCCTTAGTGATCTCTGCTGTCCCAACTTACGGACAGCAGGTGTGCGTGGTTGCAAAGTTTAATTCTTAGAAACTCAGCATAAATCTTTTAGAAAGGACAGGTGGATACACAGAATGCATATCAGTCCGTAGTTTAAAACAAGCACTGGCATAGCCAATAGGTCTCGCATATGAGAGGTATTGTCTTTTGCAATGTTTTGTAGCCATGCTGTACAGCAGCTTGGATGCAATGCAGTATGGCTAAAACTAATTTTACAAAGCCCTCTGATGCAGTCAGTGTTGATGCACTTTAAAAAAAAGTATATTAGCACTGGATGCATCATAGTTTGTTTAATTATTATATTTTATTCATGCTGCACAGCAGTCACATTGCTAAACAGGACGGCTACAAATCATTGCCAAAGTCGGCAATGCCGATGCTGTACAGCATGAACAAAAAGCAATGGCAGTGCCAATAGCCTCAAAAGCGCAACCTATTGCTTTGCCAATACTTATTAAGTCTCACTGTTAGAAATGGGTTTTCTGGCTGGCTAGGGTATGCACCTAAGCCAGGCAGAATCCAGAACTCTAGTCTGGATAAGGGTATTGCACATGTATAATAACCCCTGTTCACCCCCTTGGTAGATTGGCATGAGCAGTTAGGCTTATCTCAGAGGCAGTGTGTAAAGCATTTGCACACAACCAACAGTAATATACCACACCAGTTTTAGAAAAACATCCAATACTTATCGGTGTAAAACTAGACCAAAATGATAAAAATCCAACATACCGTTCTGCAAAATATCAATAATGCAAAATAGACTTTAAAGGCAGTTTCTTAAAGTAGATTGCTCTATCTGGGGCTATTGCGTTGAAGTACTAGAAAAATATACCATAGAGCTATACTTACCAATAGCCCATATACCTTATTTACCATACATAAATCAGTCAGCAATGGAAAAGGTTCAATCTTTTATTTTGCAAAGCGCCCTGTACAGGGGAGCTTCCCTCTGGTCACAGCTCGCAAAGGTGTGCAGAGGAGACTGCTGGATCCCGTTCAAAACAGTGCATATATACTTTCGACATACCTCATAGAAACCCCGTACATGGAAAAGTACCAGTTCTGGAGAGATCAGCAGGAACACCCATATAAGGCACAATAGATTGGTTCGAAACTCTGCTAAAGTTATTCCGGGCGTAGGTCAGTAAAGGTGCCTCCCTTTCGTTCTGGTGGATGGGAGTACAGGCATGGCGCCTGCAGGAATGTGCTCATCCTACAAGAAAGAGCAGTTGTGACCTTGAGTTTCCTAAGTTAGAATCAATGCTCTGTTCATAGCCTATGCTGACCTTTCAGACTCTCCTCTTAGCAGCATGCCACGTGTTTTGCTTACTAACGAAAGAGGGAAAAAGGCCTCTGGAAATGAAACCAAGCGGGAAATGGCGCTTGTTCAATTCAGGCCCGATTCTTAAGATGTACATGGGTCGAGTGTATTTACAAGGGGCTTTTATCGAAGTAGCAGATATATATTGGATACATTATGACAACATTATATAGTATCGATTTTATATTTCTTCAGACCGCCCTTTTGGCGTGATGTAGCCAATATGTAAAGGCTGGTCTACTAATCTAAGAACACACCCTCATCTATCTGCATAAGGTCGGCCACCTCCGTCTGCACTAACTGCTTTTCAATTTTAGTCTGTCGGTAAACTGTCAAGGAGGAAGTAAGTTTGGCTGCACAATAGAAGCAACATGCCGGGCCACAATGAAGGCACAGGCAACAAACAAATACCACTTCCAGTGCTCCAGCCAGAATCATGAAAATCTTCCAGCCTCAAGTAGAGAGGAGATCCCAAAACCACCCGGTAAAAGACCAAGAGCCAGTGTCAGCATAGACTTCTGCAGCTAAGCGATGTCATTTTTGAATAGCTAAATGTATAGTGGGAGCAGAATCTGGAATATATACACAGCAGGAGCTGCCGATCACGCGACATGCTCTTCCTCGATCAGCTAGGATGACGTCAAGCACCATCGGATTTTGGAGCGGGACAAGCCTCGTAGCCTGAAGCTCTACGGTGAGGTTAGTCAAAATCCCAGCAGTAGTTTGAACTACATTTTCTACTACTCTAGAGAGGCGCCTAACATCTCTACTAGTGCAAATGGGACCCCATATTGGAAAGAGACCCTTTGCAATGTCCATGAACTGCTGAGCAGCAGTATCAGTCTGATCAGTGCCTTCAGTACTAACACTTCTGCATACTCGATAAGGATCTAAACTACGTTTAGTCAGCTGGTATGTTTTGTGATAGTTAGAATGAGCTATATACACTGTAGGATACAAGAAGGACAGGTAACATTTCTCAGAAGCCAAGTATAGGCGTTTTCTCCACATACAAAATATACATTGGGAGGAGTAATTGAAGGTGGTGTACTGGTAGTATGCAAAATGTAAGTATAGTTACATCCACTATTCCCTACATTAACATGACCTTTCCCTTGTATACAAAAGGAAGCAGTACTATTTGGAATAGGAACTGGCATTGCCTTATCATCGGTAACATTTCGATTCTGGAAATGCTGAAAATATTGGGTAGAATTGAATTGTTCAAAATCCAACATTTCCTCTTGTAACCAAGTAGCGTTTTCATAAGTGGTGTACACATTCATACAGGCATCCGGATCTAAAGATCCCTCCCCTTGATTCCCCTGGGCATCAAATCCCTGGTATTGTTCTATATATTTTAGAACAGCTTCATAATCCTTTTCAGTATATCTTTTGGGGTCAGCTACATAATGCAAATACATGAGTGATAGTAACTGAAACCAGGCTTCACAACTTGCCAAGTGTGATAACGGTAAGGAAATGAACAAATCATGGTGATGCATTACAGATGGCAAGAGACCACATACCCAGCAGTTTGTCTTATTCGTAGCGCTATGAGCCTCATGCAACATTTCCATAAATGCATTTTTAACATAGGTTTCTCGATGTTGCTCTTTATGGGGAAGCAAAGTATAAAAGAAATGCTCAGGTGGGGTTGCGGTGGTACCTAAAACATGGTGCATTGGATATTGAAATTCTAAATATATAAACACGCTCATTAAGATTATCATAATTACTGCAATAGTTATTACAAAGGCTATCTTCACTCTGGTAGCCAAACCGGAGAACATGGGGACATTTTCAATAAAAGGTCTAGGATCAAGAGTTCTCTCATCTTCTAAAACAAATCGGGGAAAGGGATACATCCTAACTAAAAGTCCAAACTAAACTCGGGAAAAAGATGCAAGCCAACTGCCAGAGGGTTTCTTCTCCCTGTGTCCGTTTAGAGCCTCACAGGCAGGCACTTGCTATCCATCCACAAAGTGATCTTCCCAGTAATTTCACCGTTGCAATTTAGGCCCTTTGGATTGCACAGTCTTTCTTTCTGAACAGAGCAATGTGTCAGTTCCAAGCTCTCAAAGGGTTCAGTCCAGTGTCTCGCTCAATACCCAAGAAGAGCTTATCTTCCACCCTACAACTCAAGTCTTTTCCTTTCCCCTATAATCCAAAACTGGGGTATCACGTGATTTTCGGGGCCATAAATTGTATTGCAGATGGCCAGTTTGCTCCTGGTCATGGAACAACACAGCAGCAGGGACATTTGGTGCAACACAATTTTCAGAAGCCTCAGGGGGATCAGCCTTATCGCAAGTTTCAGAAACCAAGGCTGATTCACCTACTTGCGGTATCGACAATCCTTCCTCTTGCCCAATTTCAACGGCATCCGAGAAAGGCACAAACTGTACCCTTTGTTCTCCCTCTTGTGTTAGAACCCCGTCTCGGTTCTGCTGATCAGAGGGAAGCGGTAAGGGTAGCTTTTTCACATGTGACGCATGGATTCAATTCTTTTTCCCATCCACTTTCACTGCTGTCGAGTGGCCAAAAGAATCTGGTAGGGGCGGCTCCACCTCAGTTCCAGACTCGATTTTCGTTGATAATTTCGTACAAGGACCCACTGTCCTGGTACCAGGCGATGTTCGGGACCCTCCGGCAGCGGCTGCAGTACTGCTGAGACCTGTTGATGAATAGAACGCAGATCTTTAGTTAAAGGGTACAGATAGTCTGTCATCATAGGGTAATCAAGATCACGGAAGGATTTGGGTCTTCGGACACCCCACACATTGGCTGGTCATCCAAAAACAACCTCATATGGTGACAGTCCAGCCAGAGAATGGGGGGTTACTCGTATTGACGTTAATGCTAGGGGCAGTGCATCGGGCCAACTTAAACCCGTACTCTCCTGTAAGATTTGCCATTTTCAATTTCAATATGCCATTATATTTCTCGACCAATCCTGCAGATTGTGGGTGTCGTGCTGCATGAAATTTTTGTTTTATTTGCAACCCTGTACAAACATGCTTAATGATTTCTGCATTAAAATGTACCCCATTATCTGTCCATATAATTCGGGGCAAACCAAATCGGGGCAAACATTCTTTAAATAGGGCTTTTGCAGTAGCTAGGGCAGTGTTTTCCTTGGTAGGGTATGCTTCAACCCATTTGCTAAACGCACAAACCACCACCAGCACATACTTAACAATATTCACTCTATCAAATTGAATATAATCCATCTGTAATACTTCAAATGGCAAAGAAGGGGGGGCAAAATTTCCACTAAGGACTGTCTCTCTTCTTCCAGGATTATGCTGCAAACAAACCATGCAGTATTTAACTACATGGGCAGCAGTTTTAGGAATATTCGAATTATTCCACACTGGGTCCAATAATGAACAAATACCTTTTGCTCCAATGTGAGCAGTGCCATGGGCCATCAATACTACTGCATACACCAGGGCATTAGGCAATAGCCATCTCTGTCTGTCCGTCAAATCAATCCAGCAATCATTCTGGTCTAACCGCCCTATTTCCTGTTCCCATCTTAACAATTCAACAGACGTGGCCTCTTTCTGCAATTCCGTAACACTTTCAATAGTGTTATCAAATACTGTAGTCTCCGCCACCCATTGAGTTGCTACACTGGGGAATATCGTGGACATTTTAGTTTGTGCTGTTTCCTTCGCTACTTGATCAGCAAAGGCATTTCCTTCTCCTGTAGTATCAATGATTTTCTTATGGGCACTACACTTGATGATAGCTACCTTCTCCAGTAAAGTTAAAGCATATAACAATCTTTCAATCAACTGGCCATGTTGTATTCTTTTACCATGAGAAGTAAGAAATCCTCATTCCCTCCACAGCCGCCCAAAACTATACAATCATGGACATCGTCCTTTTGATCAATCAAAGGGAGGGGTAGTAACGTGGCTGGGTTCAGAGTGGCACATCATTTAATTTTAATGTGGGGTGCTAATGAAGTTAATTCATAACCAGTCAATCGTGCACTTGTGAGGTGCTGCGTTTTTGTTCTGTTCAATAATATGTCCACAGCGTGCGGTACCGTCACAGTAAGATCAGTATTCAAAACAATCCCTTCCGACTGTCGAATGGCCACCGCCACAGCAGCAGCAGCCCTTAGACAGCTAAGAAGGGCTCGGGCAACATTATCCAATACTGCCGAGAAATATGGACAGGGTTGTTGTTTTGCGCCAAAATCCTGGGTTAACACTGAAAGAGAACAAACGTCCACTTCATGCACATAAAGTACAAAAGGTTTTCGGTAGTCCCGACTACCCAGAACAGGCACAGAGCAAAGAGCGGATTTCAAAGAATTAAAAGCATCTTGACATTCATCCGTCCAGGGTAAGGGTTCATGCACATCTTTTGTAACCAAGTGTAACAGAGGTTTAGTCAGAAGAGAAAAATTAGGAATCCATTGGCGACAGTAAGAGGTTATGCCTAGATCACGTTGAGTACGAGGCACAGACATGTTATTAATAACAGTTATTCGTTCAGGAGTTCATCGTCTCCCTGCTTTTGACAGTAAGTGGCCAAGGTAGGTCACTTCCTGTTGACAATACTGAAATTTGGACAAGGATACTTTATTACCATTAGTAGCCAGATGATGCAACAATTTAACGTGGCCTCCTTACAACCATCCGCCATATCAGATGCCACCAAAATATCATCCACATATTGGATGAGAACATTACCAGAAGGGAGGACTAACTCATCTAGTACCGCTTTTAGAGCTTGGCTATAAATACTAGGTCTTTCCTTATAGCCTTGGGGTGCGCAACAAAATCTAAAACTGCAACCAGATAATGAGAATCCAAAAATGTGACGGCTGTCTGAATGTATGGGGATACTAAGGAAAGCGTTCTTTAGATCGATTACCGAAAAGTACTGCGCGGTAGGGGAATCATAGTCAAGATGGCAGTGATATCAGGGACCACAGGATATTGAGGAATCACTATTTTATTAACCTCTAAAAGGTCAATTACAAAATGATTAGTATCTTTATAATCAGGGTCACCATCTAAAGGGGCCTTTTTCAAAATCGGTAAAATCAGACTATTACAAATATTTGATACTGTTTCCTCTACAACTCCTTTCTTAATCAAATCATGAATAACATGCAATAAAGCCTGTTCACCTTCAGGCGAAATTCGATATTGGGGAATACGTGGTAAATGCGCATTTGGTTTTAGGGTTATGGATACAGGTGGTATTTTCAGCAATCCAACATCCGTGTCCCCTTTTGCCCAAAGAGTGGGCGGTATATCTGAGAACTCAGGAGGGAGGGGTGCATTTTTGACTAAACATTGAGATACACGTTCAATAGGAGGCTGCAATGTTAGGTACACACCAGCAGGAGAACAATAAATACGAGCATGCAACTTTTTTAATATGTCCAAGCCTAGCAAATTTTCGCCGCAACTAGAAGTAAGCAAAAACGGTGATTCTACAGTAACAGGTCCAATGGTAAAGGGAAGTGGTTTTGAAACGGGGATGACCATAGGGATTCCTGAAAATCCCACTGATACGTTATTTTGCCAAGACAGAGCAGCCCCTAGGACCAATGTATGAGCCACAGAACTATTCATAGCTCCAGTATCCACTAAAAACTTCTCAGATGTCCCCATCAATTTCCCCTGGACATAAGGCCCCTGCTGGTCAACTGGTACCGATATATGGCCCCTGCTCTGTCCGTGGCTGTCTCATACATAATTGTTCCCACAATAGCTGTCTTCTTGATAATCCTCATTATAGTACTGCCTTCCTTGAAAATCATCAAAATTGTTTTTTCCTGACTCAGCCGGACCGGTCACCACATCTCATACTACTTCAATCAGTACCTCCTCTTCCTCGTCCCCTATTGAAACCACCCTGTCCATACAATAATGGACACTGGGCTCGGCAGTGTCCCTCCTGTCTACAATTCGAGCACTGATCATACCTGACAGGGGGGCCCTGACCTCCACCTCCTCTCATCATTGCGCCCCTAGGGAAAGGGGCCCTGCCTGCTCTTCTTCCATTTTGCCCTCTGCTAACTTGCTGCAGTAACACCCGAGTTTTCAACTCCTTAACCTTTTTATCGGACTTATCCTTACTCTCATTTTCTCGATGCTCATTATACTGAGACATGCTAAGTATACCTGAAGGGGTTGACGTAGTCCAAGTGCTTTCGGCAGCCTGTAAACGTGTCTTTATTTCTGGTAACAAATTAGTGACAAATCTATTGACAAATAGCAGTATGCCACCTTCGGTGGACCGATCCTGTCCACTGAAGTCAATAAATACTTTCTCAAACCGGGTAAAGAAATCTGACACATTTTCATCCTTCTTTTGGATGTAGGCTGTTAACCTATCCCAGTCTACCTTCCGCAGGGGAATAATGGTTTGCATAAATGTAATAATTCAAGCCGGTATAGCTAGAATCTCGTCTGTAGGTTTATTGCCAGGCTTTCGATCTTTGTCCCATGCCTTAATTTGCTCCCAAGTCCCTCCAAGTTCGGTGGCATGATCTGAATCATGCACTTGTCTCCATATATCCACTGGGACTAAAAGACCGAAAAATAACTCGATATCAGCTAGAGTCATAACGGCCGAATTCGCGGCTTCAGTTAATTCTTTGTAATAAGCTGTAGGATTTTTCAGGGGGTCAGGGAGCTGAGCTTTTAAACTAAGGACTTCACTCCGTTTCTAAGGGGTATAAACCCATTGGTCTTGGAAATGTGCCTCTACACGTGCTCTAATGATCTGACCTCTTCCGTCCAATACTTCGGGAACCTCAGGTTGAAAGAGGGGGTGCACTTCTCTCATAGGGTACTGTGTCCCTACATCTGGGCATCTCCTAATCATTCGGTCCCGATAATTTATCAGAGTTTCAACATTCTGGAACACCTCGTTGGCCTGTAATTCGAACTTAAATGCTCGATCTCTGATGTCACCCAATATCTGAGGGGCCAGACCTTAGTGAAAGCATTGTTCCCATGAATAAATCAGTCTTATTGCCATGTGTTCTAATGCTAGTTGTTGAGTAACTGGTTCAAAATCTGTCATAGTACTCCAAATGTCCTCTAGAGTATAAATTGGAGTCTGCATCCATTGGGACGCCTGAACGACCACAGCCCGTCTTTCTTCATCACCTAAGGATGATTGAGTAAAAACTCGACGACCTTCCATCCCTCCTATAGGGCGTCGCGGGTGTCATCTGAAGAGGCAGCGGTCAACCCTTTAGGGGTAACCGTCATTCCTCTAGCTGGGGGCGTTAAAAATACTGGGGAGGCGGGGGAAGCGACCACCGTCCCGGGTAACAAGGTGATTAATTCTGAGGTAGTGGGACGGAGGGTAGGAGGGACAGACAACGGAACAGGAGGCTGCACAGGTACTGGAGCGGTCGCAACCGTTGCTCCCATCCCTCCCTTTCGGTCCACTGGAACTGCTGGATACAAACCCTGGGGCGCATATGGTGGCGGAGGGCGAGTCTCCAACAGTTCCTCTATTTCATCTTCCACTTCGGTTTGGGTCACATAACTTCTATCAGTCTGTAATCTAAACTGTCTATCTAATTGTTCGATATTCTTCTCTACTTTTTCTTTTTCGTACGCCACTGCCTTTTGGGTTACAGTCTGTCCTACTTTAATTTTTCCTAATTTCTCTTCTTGTATTCGCCGTCGCTTCGCCTCCTTGAACCATAAGGTCAAGGAGTCAAACATAGTCTGACGGCTCCTTCTTATAAATAATTTATTTTGTAAGTAATGTATTTTCCTTTCATCAAAAGACCCTGTTAAGGGCCACTGTAATTCTGCATTGTCTTTAGTATATTTGTTCCACAGTGTATTAAACAAAATAGGAGTAAGACCATGTTTAACATACATATCAAAACTAGGACTGCCTTCCGGAGGAGCGGGCCGTCTTTCTTCCAGCCGCCCACTTTTCCGTTGGCAGCATCCAAAACATAATTTACTAAAGCAAGACATTTTTGTTAGATATTCAACAGATCATATCATTCCAACTGCAGTCACACTCATAGACGCGCCTACTCACCATACACTCTTTCACTTTTTCCACTTACGACAAGTCAATATACATAATATACCTAAAGTGCATACATTTCGATCGAGAGAAAATACTCCTGTCATGGCTTTACAATTTCTTACGACATGTCTCATACGCGAACAGAGCCCGTCGACTCCTGTTCGGGGAATCGATCACCCTGGATTCCAGACCACCAAAAGATTTCACAAAAGAGACAGAACAGAGACTGCCCTGGGATCATCAGACAGGCGAACCACGGACCCTCTTACAGACTATCCCCCAGTCCTGTGCTGGTCGGGCCAGGCGTTATGGGCGCCACCCCAGACCCTGCGCTTACGCAGTTGCTCCTGGGGGCCTTTCCGAAGAGGATCTGGCCAAGTGAGCACCCACCGTGCAACACAAAGGCGTCTGACGTTCTCCCAATTATTCACCAAACAAGTCTGTGGAGCATCTGCCCGTGCAGTCACACCACTGTCACGTCAGACCCCCATATTCCCTTGTGGTTCACTAACTGCCATACCATACACAGTTAACTGTTCTTCTGAGCCACTTCTCAAAAGCGCTCATTTCATACCATACAATTCACTCACCTGGTGCACGCAGGTCTGATTGAACGTTCTCCACCGCTAACTTCCTTTATAGACCAACAAGGTCAGCTGTTCCCGGGTTAAGCCCGAAGGACTCCGGCGAAGGGTTATTTAGCAGCTGGGAAGGTCTCTGGGTCGAAGAGTGGAATTTTCCGCTTCTACCACAAACTGGTTTCTCAATTAGGATCCTTTTTCAATTCACCCCCTCGACCAGAACCCCTCCCCGTCCCTCTTCTCCCATTTACAGGAGGGGACAACCCTATCACGGAGTCCCAGCGGAGTCGCCAACTGAAGTACTAGAAAAATATACCATAGAGCTATACTTACCAATAGCCCATATACCTTATTTACCATACATAAATCAGTCAGCAATGGAAAAGGTTCAATTGTTTATTTTGCAAAGCGCCCTGTACAGGGGAGCCTCCCTCTGGTCACAGCTCGCAAAGGTGTGCAGAGGAGACTGCTGGATCACGTTCAAAACAGTGCATATATACTTTTGACATACCTCATAGAAACCCCGCACATGGAAAAGTACCAGTTCTGGAGAGACCAGCAGGAACACCCATATAAGGCACAATAGATTGGTTCGAAACTCTGCTAAAGTTATTCCGGGGGTAGGTCAGTAAAGGTGCCTCCCTTTCATTCTGGTGCATGGGAGTACAGGCATGGTGCCTGCAGGAATGTGCTCATCCTACAAGAAAGAGCAGATGTGACCTTGAGTTTCCTAAGTTAGAATCAATGCTCTGTTCATAGCCTTGGCCGACCTTTCAGACTCTCCACTTAGCAGCATGCCACATGTTTTCCTTACTAACGAAAGAGGGAAAAAGGCCTCGGGAAATGAAACCAAGAAGGCGCTTGTTCAATTCAGGCCTGATTCTTAAGATGTGCATGGGTCGAGTGTATTTACAAGGGGCTTTTATCGAAGTAGCAGATATATATTGGATACATTATGACAACATTATATAGTATTGTTTTTATATTTCTTCAGCGCTTTTGTTCACACCCAAATTCAACGGTTCTGGCCAACTGCGGTGGTGCGGGCTGGCTGCAGCGTTAGAATATCCTCAAAACAGTACCTATGTAATCCGGCCATCCGCAGTGGTGCATGCCGGCCCTGGTGGGCATTGAGGCTGCAGTGTGAAGTGGAGCGGTGCGGTGCCCTCAGGTGGTGGTGCAGGCAGCAGCTCGGTGGCAACCATCCTGCGGCATTGCTCAGACCAGGGCTTAAGTGTGAAGTAACGGGTGGGGCTCATCATGCCTCTGACAGGCCACAATGCAAGCCACAGTGCCAGTTGAGGATCTGCAGTGATTGGTGCTGATGTCAGTGGGTCAAGATTGAGGTGTGGGATAGTAAGGTGCGTCATGCAACTTATGAGTGGTGCCCCAAACCATGGTGTGGGCAGTGGCAGTGATGTCAGTTGGCATCAGCGGCATCAGTGAGATTAGGGCAGCAGAGTGAGTGAGGTGGTGTGGAGTGTGGTGCCCAAAGGTCACGGTGCAAGCAGCGGCTCAGTGTGTGGTGGCAAACGTCGTTGTCAGTGAGACCAGGGTTGCAATGTGAAGTGTGTCGTGCTCTCTGTGGTGCGTCCAAGTCACGGAACCACTGGGGTCTTTGTGATGACATTGTGATACCTTTTTTCACTTTTGCAGCTGAAACCTTCAGTTCAAGACCCCAGTACAGAGAAGAAATTGTATTTTTGTTGTTCCTGACTCTTCTTGAACAGGGGCAAGTTCTACATCAAGGCCTTGGAGATACTGAGTTTGCAGAGTGAACATTTCAGTCCTTTTTTTACCCAAGATAAAAGCAGCAACTGCAAGCCAACCCAACAAAGCAACAACAGCAAAGGAGCAGTACTCCTCCTGGCTGTCCTTATAGCTTTTCTTCCTGGCAGGTTACTTAGTCTAACAGTAATCTAAAGTTCTGGAATCAGGGCTCCCATATTTAAACCACATTTTCTTATGAAGTTGATACAATCAAAGTGCCTGTAGCACACATAAACCAGTTCAGCCTGGCTCAGACCAGGTTTACCACAGGAGGTGGAGAAAGCTTTGAGGAAGGCAGCCACAGTTCATTCAGGTGCAAGTGACAACTCCTCCCACTACTCTAAAAGCAGCCAGATCTATACAGCCTGGCTATGAGTCACCCAGAAAAGGCAGTACACACCTCAACCCGCCCTTGTGTCTGTCTAGTGTAAATGCACATCCGCTGCTCACGTCACTCTGAACCCAGACAGGGAATACACAAAAGGCAGAGCCACACAGAATGGTTAAGCAAGTAAGTGCCCACTTTCTAAAAATTAAAAATCATCTTTAGAAAAAGATGTAATTTTAAATACTGAGTTCAGGGAAACTAAACTCCATTTTTCTATCAGCTCCCACTGGCAAGCTTAATGGTAAAGTGTTACCACGCAGCTCCCATGTTAACATATGTGAGAGATAGCCTTTCAACAGTGAACACGAAATGCACAGTATTTCACTATAAGAGCATGCAAAATTACACCACTGTATGTCCTAGCTTTTAAATACACTGCACCCTGACCACAGAGCTACCTCAGGCCTTCCTGAAGTGTGGCTTAGATGTAAGAAACGGGAAGGGAAAGGCCTGGCAAGTGGGTGCCAAGTCGACATGGTAGTAAAAAACCTGCATGCAGACACTGCAGTGGCAGGTCCAAGACACCTTTCAAAAGCTAATTGTGTGGGTGGCTCAATCAGTGCTGCAGGTCCTTTGATTTACAGGCCCTGGCACACACAGTTCACTGTACTCGGGACTTAGTAGTAAATCAAAGAAGCCAATAATGGAAACACCAATCCATAAACACAATTTACATGGAGAGCATATGAACTTTAGCACTAAATAGCAGTGGTAAAGTGCCCAGAGTCCTAAAATAAAAAATAAAAAGGTCTCAAACTTTAGGCCAAAGAGCAAAAAGTCAGGGGCGTGAACCAACTGAAAAAGCCTGGGGGTGAACCCGTTGAAAAAGCCAAGTCTCAACCTCCCCCAGCACCCCTGAATTTCTGAGCAAATCAGTTAATCTCGCCATGCATGAAACAGAAAAAAATATGACATTTGGCAAAAAAACCTATTATATGAAGGCAGCAATTGTGCCATTGTCCATTTCTTAGTGAAAGTACACTTGGACACAGATAACATCTGTTGTAACAATAAACATCTGTTTCAAAGATTAAAAGGGCTTCTTTGAAGTGTGTGTGACTTCCAAATAGTTGTTATTTGTCAGGTCTGTAACTCCTCAAAGGAGAGCGTGTCGCATGTTTTCTTTGTGTATCCAGCTTATGCTTGCCCTCGTCGAACATGGTTAGCACCTATATGTAGGCTGCTAGGTTACGTAGACACTCTATTGCTCGTCGTATACTCAGAGTGGGTAGTACCCTGGTATTTACCATCTCTGTTGCCAAGTTTTTGGAAGCCCTGTAGGTACTTAGGAGGAAGGTCTGTTCCCCATCATTATTAGTATGATGGTGTTTGTACTGCTACCGAGGCACCACTGTGTTGCATTATTTATGTGCACATAATATTGTAAAATTATTACACTTTTGCATACATTCCTATGTTTTAATTCTGACTCTTTTTAAAATAGCCATTACATTCAGCTTCTGGAGTGTGTCAACTCTTTTATGAGCCATGAGTTTGCTCTTTTGCAAAATGTATTGTTTTACCTATATATTATGCTTTTTATCGGAATGTACTTTTGTAGCCCTGGTGACTGAATAATACAAAAGTAGTAACTCAAATCCTTGGCTCTCACTTGCTTCTTGTCTTTTGTGATATTACCAATCAATCTGAAGCTAACAATACTTGGTCCACGCTCGAGCTGAAAGAAGAGGAAGTGAAGCCAGCACGTACAGATGGACAAGCAGACAAACATACAGGGAGATCTAATGCAGAAACCACACAGAACTGAGCTAATGGTCTGGTTGGGCTCTGAGACCCTGTGAATGAGACACATCTTGAAAATATTTGGCATGTAAGTCAAGCAAAAGGTATCATTTAAAAATAAGAAAAATAAGCTAATATTTGTTTATAGTGTCTTTTTTAAAGATGTTGAAGAGTTTCACCTTAGTACTTAGCACTTTATATTATATCACTTCAACGAGGTATTTTTCAAAAGTCAAGTTTTAAAACATGAACTTAGAAACATTAATCCCCCTCTTACGTTTCAAGTTTTAAGTGTATTTATTTATGCTACTGAACTCAGAGGA
The DNA here is from genome assembly GCF_964263255.1 of Lissotriton vulgaris. Taxonomy (NCBI): domain Eukaryota; kingdom Metazoa; phylum Chordata; class Amphibia; order Caudata; family Salamandridae; genus Lissotriton; species Lissotriton vulgaris. Next base: position 872,978,325 of record NC_141695.1, on the reverse strand, counting down.
AATCCACATAAATCACACATAATCTTTCAATGAGTCAAGCAAGATACAAATTCTCTAAAACATTCAATTTTGCAAATATCCTTTATAGTACAATGCAATGTTAAAGCAGGAATCCTAGATGCACTGTTAAATAAATCCAAATCTAAAAAGCACTAAAAAAGTTACACATTCTGTAGCAAAATATTTATTAACCCCTTGTCTGCTGATGACGGAACCGCTCCGTCATCAGCTGCGGTGGCGCTGTGCTGATGACGGAGCGGTTCCGTCATGGCCCGCTCGCTGCTCATGCGCGGCGCGAATTCCGCGCCTGCGCTGAGCGTTCTATTGAGCAGGGCGGGCCGTGACGGAACCGCTCCATCATAAGCACAGCGCCACCGACGCTGGTGACGGAGCGGTTCCGTCACCAGTATGCGGCCGCCGCGCGGCCGCCCCGCCCCCTTAGCACTTGCGCGGAATAGCCGCCGCAGTGAAGGGGTTAAGGGGGTCATAAAGTGACTGGAGTGCTTCTGTGGCAGTTCATATAGACAACTTCAATTGTATAGGCTTCAGCCATTTTTCCACAAAATAATTAAAGCACATGACAGACAAAGAGGATGTGATTCAAGTCTTGAATCCCATTCTGGAAAACATTGCAGAGGTTCCATACCATTGAGCCATAAAGGGATTAAGAGGGAGCATGCATAGCTGCAACAAAATCCAAAATCATCTCATTCCATGGGATAACTTCTATTCTATATACAACTGTTCTCTGTTCACTCAGATTGACTCTAATATGTTTTGGAATCCCCTTTTTTTAAGCCATGCATCCCTATCCAGGTGGAAACTTAAGGCCCACGTGGCCTGTTTTAGGCTGGTTTTTAATTGTAACATGTGTAATGTAAGGACCAAATTAGGGTCTAACTGAAGCTGATCTATAGCGTCAAAGAAATTTCTGTAAACTAAGGACTTTTCCTTTTGTCTACCGGAATTTCTTTCCTCATTAGTTATATTATTTTCTTAGTGTGTCCTCTTCACAACTCTCTAGGCAAGCAACCCAGTGGACCACACTTGCCAAGCCCTGGACAAAATCGCTTTTCAAACCCATTTTCAACTTACGTGCTGCCGCTGGAATCGCAGAGTTTCATAAGACAATGGGGTACATTCACAACAACGTGTGCTAAATATCACCATAAAATGCTAACGCAACTTTATATATTGCAGCCCATCGCTGGAAAATAACCCTGTTCTAACGTGGAATTCCCAACACTGCAGTATGATGTGATAGTCCGCTGAAAATGCGGCCAATGTCCGCGATACAACCACCTCAACCAAGATAAAAACACAAACTTCAACGTGAAAAAACATGCGATGGGCCAATGCGCGATGAGGAAAACAGCTATAAGCAGAACATGGCCTGCAACACACACATGGCAGGTGGGAAAAATCACTATAAAAGTAGAAAAAACACATAAACACAAACTGACCAACACCCATGCACCAAGGAGGCGGTACACAGACAAAATATCGAGTTTTAAATTTCGATATACAATTATATCGAAGTTTAAATATCGATGGGACAAAATATCGAAGGTAAGTAATATCGACAGTCTTAATATCGATATTAGTATGATATCAGTAATATCGAAGTTTTAAATATCGATGTCAATAATATCGAAATAAATAACTTCGATGTTACTAATATCAATTTTTAAATAAATTTAGTGTATATTATATTGTATTTATTATGTTGTATTATTTATTTTTAATGTAATTTGATTAAATATTGTCTTTTACTACTGTAGCGGGTTGTGGGTTTATAGGGGAATAGGGTGGGAAGTAATTTAATTATGTTAAATTAATTATTAATTAGTAGGAATTATTAATTAATGAATTGAGAATTAATTTTTAATTAATTTTAATTAATTGATTAATTGATAAATATGTTCTGTAGCGGGTTATGGGTTTATAGGGGAATAGGGTGGGAAGTAATTTAATAATAATTAATTAATTAATATATGTTTGTACATATTTTAATTAATAATTAATTGGTAATTAATTTATATTAATTAGTTAATTAATTAATATAATTTTGTACATATTTTTAATTATTAATTTGTTGGTAATTAATTAATATTAATTGGTTAATTACATTAATTAGAGTAATTTTTTTATATATAATTTTTTGTTATTCTTAATTAATTAATTGGGAAAAATAATATTAATTATTACATTAAATTAATTACAGCTAATGTGCTAATATATTTACTTTATTGTTATTGTTAATTAATAATTAATTGGTAATTAAATAATATTAATTAATTTTGGGTAAAGGAGTATTTTTAGGGTTCAGGGTCAGTTTTCAGTTTTTGGGTAAAGGGGTATTTTTAGGGTTCAGGGTCAGTTTTCAGTTTTTGGGTGAAGGGGTATTTTTAGGGTTCAGGGTCAGTTTTCAGTTTTTGGGTAAAGGGGTATTTTTAGGGTTCAGGGTCAGTTTTCAGGTTTTTGGGTAAAGGGGTATTTTTAGGGTTTAGGGTCAGTTTTGGGTTTTTGGGGTACAGGGATATTTTTAGGGTTCAGGGTCAGTTTTCAGTTTTTGGGGTACAGGGATATTTTTAGGGTTCAGGGTCAGTTTTGGGTTTTTGGGGTACAGGCGTACAGGGTAAAAATAATTTTTTTTTACATTAAATCAATTAAATTAAATCAAAAAAAAGAAAATTACATTAAATTATTAAGTGTTTTATTTATTTTAAATGTATATGTATGTTTTAATTTTGTTTTAATATTTTTATTTAATATTTGTAAAATTATATGTATTTTAAAATTATTTTTACATTATTATGAATACATTTAAAAAAACGATATTTTTAATTTCGATATTTTTGTAATACGATATTATTTTTTCGATATTTTTGTACTTACCTTTATGAAGATATGACTCCGATATTTTTGATGTCGATATTTTTGTGCCGATATTTTTGTATTTCGATATTCTGTCTGTCGATATTATGTCAGACATTCCAAGGAGGCAGCCGGAGCAGGCGCAGAGGACGAGCGCAACCCCACAAGCACCCCGGACAACCAGCCTGGGACCTTGGGGACAAGGAAGGGCAAGGACAAGAAGAAGAGGAAGACAAAGTTCAGTCCGCAGGAAAACAGGATCCTGATCACGGAGGTGATGGAACCCCATCAACAACTGTACGTCACCTCCAAATCTTAATTGGGCACCCAAAATGGGATATTTGGCTCAATGGTTAGAGCGGCAGACCTTAATGCAGAGGTCTGGCCCGGGACCAGGGTTCAATTCCCCGCCTCGGCGGGTCTTGGGCTCCAAATTCCACGGACCTGATAATTCTCGCCTCGGTGCCTATTCCAATCATGCAACTCTGGGCAATGGCTTGCTTAATCTCCACAACGGCCCCCACAACGCTAAGGATGCCTGGCCTCCACCTTGGGGGTGCCCAGGAGTGGACGCCTCACAGGGAAAGCCAGGATGGGTTCCGCAGCGGTATTCGTACAAGCGCCTTGAGACCCTTGCGGGTGAGTAGTGTGTTTCAATTAAGTTTTTGATTGTTACTTCAGTGCTGTGTGACTATTTCTCATTCTTCTGGCCACACATGTGTGTATTTATTTTGGCGATGTGCGTCATCATGCGCTTTTTGTGGCTTTTGTATCGTGCATGGTATGTGTATGTCCGGGGTTGGTCCGGGGATGAGTCTGGGGGGCAGGGGATGTTGTTGCCTTCATGGGTATCGGTGCTGCATGGCATTGTCTCCATTTATTCATTTGTTTATTTATTTTAAAAGTTTTAGATTGCGCTGGCTAGACCCAGAGGTATCAAAGCTCTTTACATGAGAATCAGTGAGTTACAGGTTACATAGTTACTTCACGGGGGAGGGAAGGAAACACAACGGGGAAAGAAGGAAAACAATGACAGATGTCTGGCTGGGTAGGTGACAGCAGAGATGGTGAAGCCAGGGCCGGACTCCTCTATAGCTGCATATGACACCTCCACCGGGCATCAGGCAAGGATGCTTGTGCACTGAGGTAAGTACAGACAGTTTGGTATCCTCCCAGATGGCAATGTCAAAGGTTTATTGAAAGTTATGTTTACATTCCAACCTGGTATGAGCCTTGTTAATCCGGCTCTGTGGTATGTATAATATTCAAAGGTTTATGTCCGGGGGGGCATTGTCATTGATCATTCATTGATGAAATTACCGGGGTGAGATGGATCATCCCTTAGATGCTCCTCTTGGGATCCTTAATGCCTCCTCCAAGTCGGTCCTTGCCCAGATATGTGACTTAGTGGTTTTGCTTCAGCCTAGGGCAGGGGTCTTTAAACTGGTTGGCGGGCACCCCTTGGGGTACCCCGAATGATCCGGGGGGCGCCATCCTCTGGCCAAAAGAACCATTATGCTGAAAACTGAGCTTTGTTTTCATCAGAAAAATATGATTGGCAGCAAGCGCTTCATAATGGGCAATCATTAGCATCTTTTCTCATTTATTTCCTGACTGGGAGAAGGTGTCAAAGGAAAGGTACTCCAAAAATTCTTAAAAACCCTCACCCCCGTTTCTATTAATCACACTGTGGATACGCTTACAGTTAGTAAAGCCTGCCTGAATAGTATGTTTTGTATTTGATTGAATTTTTTAAATGGTAACAGAACTTAAGTGCAATGTTTAAATTAGTATAGACATATTTAAACAGTATCAGTTTATTGGAAGAATTGTGAAAATGTTTGAGGGGGGCCTGTGATATTTTTTTTTCACTGGGGGGCGCAGCATAAAAATGTTTGAAGACCTCAGGGCTAGGGCATACCCTTCAGTGGGCTTGGGGTCCACGCCATGCTGTAGCTCCTTGTGTTGCCTCCATTCATAGCCCCAGAGTCTTCTCGTGGACGGCCGCCATCTATGGGGCTCATTAGGATGGCGGACGGAAGTGCCTCCGAAGCCCCAGAGCATGCGGAACATGCCTATTCTCCGTCCGCCCGTCGCGGACACTCCGTCCGCCAAATCAGGATAGGAAATATGGGCCAAAATCCGTCCGCGGCGGTAGATCACGGTCCGCCGCAATACCACACCCAACCACGGGGCGGACGTAACCTATCCAGAGACTCCGCCGTACGGACTGACGTCTAGGACCGTCCTCCAAATCAAGATGGCGGAAAATACACATAAAAGAGCTGCGGAAAAACAACCTGCCTGAACACTGCGGATGCCCCACAGCGACCATACCCACCACGAGCCGCTCGCCGACATGGACCCTGCACTACACGCTTACCCGATACTCTTCGCGATCCACCACGTCCTAGTCTTGGCCCACCATCGAGGACGACGCAGGTAGGCTACAAACCATTCGCTGTCTGGAGAAGAGTACCTGCAAGGGCCGTGACGTAGGGAGGGGGGAGTGACATTTTCCGGAAACGACAGATTCGTGTGGAGGGCAGCGCCTTCAAGGGTCGTGACCTAGGTAGGGGGGAGTGACATGTATCTGAACCCACTGCCTTGAAGTAAATACAAATACACACCACCATCACACACGCAAGAAAGACTCCGACAACCCACGACACATGATTGTCAATTTTATTTACACATAATCGGGGTAACATCACAGTCTAGGCTCGAGCATGGGCAGTGTGGACACCAGAGCAGGTACATCAGAGGGCATACATCAGTATCTGAACACCAACAGGGCAGTGTGGACACCAGAGCAGGTACATCAGAGGGCATACATCACTATCAGAACACCAACAGGGCAGTGTGGACACCAGAGCAGGTACATCAGAGGGCATACATCAGTATGAGAACAGCAACAGGGCAGTGTGGACACCAGAGCAGGTACATCAGAGGCAGTACATCAGAGTGCATACAGCAGTATGAGAACAGCAACAGGGCAGTGTGGACACCAGAGCAGGTACATCAGAGGGCATACATTAGTATGAGAACAGCAACAGGGCAGTGTGGACACCAGAGCAGGTACATCAGAGGCAGTACGTGAGAGGGGCCAGGTGCATCAACAGTCCATGGCATCGAACAGCTACATCAGAGGCAGCACATGAGAGGGGCTAGGTGCACAAACAGTCCATAGCAAGGCACAGGTCCAGCAGAGGCAGTACATCAGAGGGGCCAAGTGCACCAACAGTGCATGGCAAGGCATAGGTCCATCAGAGGCAGCACATGAGAGGGGCTAGGTGCATCAACAGTCCATGGCATCGAACAGCTACATCAGAGGCAGCACATGAGAGGGGCTAGGTGCATCAACAGTCCATGGCATCGAACAGCTACATCAGAGGCAGCACATGAGAGGGGCTAGGTGCATCAACAGTCCATGGCATCGAACAGCTACATCAGAGGCAGCACATGAGAGGGCATACATCAGTATGAGAACAGCAACAGGGCAGTGTGGACACCAGAGCAGGTACATCAGAGGGCATACATCACTATCAGAACAGCAACAGGGCAGTGTGGACACCAGAGCAGGTACATCAGAGGGCATACATCAGTATGAGAACAGCAACAGGGCAGTGTGGACACCAGAGCAGGTACATCAGAGGCAGTACATCAGAGGGCATACAGCAGTATGAGAACAGCAACAGGACAGTGTGGACACCAGAGCAGGTACATCAGAGGGCATACATCACTATCAGAACAGCAACAGGGCAGTGTGGACACCAGAGCCAGTACATCAGAGGGCATACATCAGTATGAGAACAGCAACAGGGCAGTGTGGACACCAGAGCAGGTACATCAGAGGCAGTACATCAGAGGGCATACAGCAGTATGAGAACAGCAACAGGGCAGTGTGGACACCAGAGCAGGTACATCAGAGGGCATACATCACTATCAGAACAGCAACAGGGCAGTGTGGACACCAGAGCAGGTACATCAGAGGGCATACAGCAGTATGAGAACAGCAACAGGGCAGTGTGGACACCAGAGCAGGTACATCAGAGGGCATACATTAGTATGAGAACAGCAACAGGGCAGTGTGGACACCAGAGCAGGTACATCAGAGGGCATACATCAGTATGAGAACAGCAACAGGGCAGTGTGGACACCAGAGCAGGTACATCAGAGGGCATACATCAGTATGAGAACAGCAACAGGGCAGTGTGGACACCAGAGCAGGTACATCAGAGGCAGTACATCAGAGGGCATACATCAGTATGAGAACAGCAACAGGGCAGTGTGGACACCAGAGCAGGTACATCAGAGGGCATACAACAGCAACTTACATCACACTATCAGGTGGATTGCGTGAAGTACCCGCATCGGACAGACTGGCAGCACCAGAAACTGGAGTGTGACACACAGCCACAGATGTAGTGACTGACACGTGAGCCACAGACCCAGATACACTGCCAGCACCTGATACATGAGTGTGAGACACAGCCACAGCCCGAGTGACTGACACATGGCCCATAGACCCAGATACACTGCCAGCACCTGATACAGGAGTGTGAGACACAGCCACAGCCCGAGTGACTGACACATGGCCCATAGACCCAGATACACTGCCAGCACCTGATACAGGAGTGTGAGACACAGCCACAGCCCGAGTGACTGACACATGGCCCATAGACCCAGATACACTGCCAGCACCTGATACAGGAGTGTGAGACACAGCCACAGCCCGAGTGACTGACACATGGCCCATAGACCCAGATACACTGCCAGCACCTGATACAGGAGTGTGAGACACAGCCACAGCCCGAGTGAATGGCACATGGCCCATAGACCCAGATACACTGCCAGCACCTGATACAGGAGTGTGAGACACAGCCACAGCCCGAGTGACTGACACATGGCCCATAGACCCAGATACACTGCCAGCACCTGATACAGGAGTGTGAGACACAGCCACAGCCCAAGTGAATGACACATGGCCCATAGACCCAGATACACTGCCAGCACCTGATACAGGAGTGTGAGACACAGCCACAGCCCGAGTGACTGACACATGGCCCATAGACCCAGATACACTGCCAGCACCTGATACAGGATAGGTCTCAACTGATACAGTGCCACTACATGATGCATGACAGCAAACAACAGACACAGTGCCACTACCTGACACATGCGAGTCAACTGCAGCGGCGCCACTGGGACCACTGAAATGATGAGCCACAGGGCTGTATGGTCCAGGAGGCAGGGTGGCTCTGGGAGCGGGGGATAGTTGCAATTGTCCGACATCGGGTTGGGCATGTGTCAATGCTGTGTGTCTACGTTTCTTGGGGACATGTGACTGCACCCTGGACAGGACAGGACTGGCAAGTGGGCCGGACTGAGAAGAAATATCACCCACCATGGGAGGTGCATCTGCTGGCGGGGGAATGCTCTCTGGGGACGTGCTGGAGCCTGCTTGTCGTTTGCTGTGTGGCTGCCTTCTGGCCTCTGCAACATGTGTCATGGGGGATGCTACTACAGGGTCCACCTGCATCCGTTCCTAACGGGCCCTGATGGGAGTGGAGGTAAGGGGTGACTCCACTGCGGAGACATCTGTATTCCGTTTCCCAGAAAACAGCAGCCTCAGTGCATCAATGGGTGATGTATGCCTGTCCTTGACAGCGCCACTGTCCATGGGAGATGCCTTGGCCCTTGGATGTTCCATTTCCGTAGGAGGAATGTTGTCTGTGGACTTTCCCTGTTCCCTGGATGGTGCCCTGTTCCAGGCAGCAGACTTGTCGTCTGTGGTGTACCTATCCCCAGGACACACCTTCTCCCTGTGTGTGTCCCTGCCCCTGGGAGTGTCCGTGCTCTTCTTAGGTGCGTTTGTCTTGTGACTGTCCTTGTCCCTGCCCTTTGTAGAAGCTCCTTCCTTCCTAGTCTCCCTGCCCTTGGGAATGGCTCCTTCCTTCCTAGTCTCCCTGCCCTTGGGAGTGTCTCCTTCCTTCCTAGTCTCCCTGCCCTTGGGAGTGGCTCCTTCCTTCCTAGTCTCCCTGCCCTTGGGAGTGGCTCCTTCCTTCCTAGTCTCCCTGCCCTTGGGAATGGGTCCTTCCTTCCTAGTCTCCCTGGCCCTGGGAGTGTCCCAGCTCTCAAGAGGTGCCTTCGTCTTCTGAATGTCCTTGTCCAAGGTAGTGTCAATGGAACTGGGAGTAAGGCTTGCCTTGGGAGTACCTTGTGTGTGGGATGCCTGTGCAGCATGTGTAGCCATTACACCCAACCCCTCTTTTGGATCACGTGTGTGTACTCCACTGTATCTGACGTTGTCTTTGTGAACAGATTTAGCTGACCTAGGGGATGGGGTCTGAGGCCTCCGTGCCTTGACGTGCTGGCTGACGCGGCTTCTAGTGCAATAACCTGTATTAGAGTCCCGGTCAGAATATTCACTCCCCCCTGAGACATCCAGTGTTGTAGATGGTGGAACAGAAGTAGCACCCAGTCCATGCGACTGTACAATGGCAGACGACACACTGTTAGCCAATGACTGCACTGTCCTGTGTAGACCAGCCAGATCGCCATGCATACCTTCCATGAAAGCCACCACCTGCCCCAACTTCCTATCGTGGTCTTGGAAAGCATTTATCATATTGGTCTGCCCCACACACAGCTGTCGCAGCAGATCAACAGCCTCTGCACAAAGAGCATTTTGGCTCACCGAGGCTGGGGCAGCGGTGCCGACACCGAACGCCACTCTGCTCCCCCTACTCCTGCGTGCACGAACAGTACATGGTGCAGTTGGTGGCAGGGTGGGCCCTGTGTGCTGTGTCCCGACCGAAGGTGTTGATTGCCCACTCCCAGTCTGTGACAACAGTGCTGACTCACCAACACTGTCGGAAGATGATGACGATGTTGTCTCCACATGCGAGTCCTCCGGGACGGTCCTGTCCCCCTCTCCGGCGCTGGCCCCTTCTGTGTCAGTCTGCGTGTGTGCGACGTCTGATCCGGATGCATTGCCTTCTGTCATCTCCTCCGTCTGTGGCTGAGTGCCCTCTGGCAAAGCTGAAATGCACAGGAAATGGGTGTAAGTCATGGGCACACTCACATACAGTACTTCTACGGAATCCCTAATGCCACTGATGACAATGTACATCGATCCCACAACCTGCACACGGGCCACCCCTACCAGTCATCCTCAAAGGAAGTAAGTGGCGTTGGCCGTGCTACATGTACAGCATGCAGACAGGGCATGAGCAACTACATCTGCACACCAGTCTTGCCAAGGGGTGACGGAACACTACAGCATGTGCATCAACACTCAACTGCTTAGCGAGTGGCGTCTCAACATGCCGCACCGGGAAGTGACATTTAACTGCGCCGATGTCACCAACATGCCATTGCAACGAGCCACACGATACACGGAAGTCACTAATGTGTCTGGGCAACAATACATGCATTGCACTCACAAGCAACATACACTGACAGTATGCTTACCGCCACGTTGCTGTTCATCCACACGCAACCGCTCGGACAGGTCAGGATGCGTCACAGCTTTGATACGGTGCATGAGAGGGGTCATTGAGCGTCGGGCCAGACGTGCCGTTCTTGGAATCATCCCTAGTGTCACTTCCGCTACATTCTTGCTCAGCCTGGAAATGTCGTCCCAGCGTTTGTGGCAGTATGTATGTCATCTATTGGACACCCCCACTGCTCGTACATCACATGCAATGCTCCTCCACACGTCCTTGCGAAGGTGCAGCTTGACCTACCATGATGGGAGACAAAAGGGTGCAAGTCAGTGGACAGTTGGCCAGTCACACAGATAGGGGCAACACATTTCTCTCTGCAGCCATGCACATTTCGACTCATGTGTTGGTCCCACATCACACCGCCAAGATTCCAGAGCCCAGGTGTCATGGAACACCTCATGCACAACAACTTGTCCCCCACTGCACTTACCACCTGTCCGGGTGCGCCGTACAGGCGTCCGTAGTTGCGGAGCACACCGTCCACGAGGACATCCAGCTCCGCGGTGGTGAAGGGACGAGACCGGATCTCTTTGACTCTCGACATGCCAAGGTCACGGAGTATGGCACTAGAGCGGCAGTCGGTGGTCAGCTCCGCAGCAGCAGGTGGAGGTGATGGTCACAGGCAGCAGTCGGTGGTCAGCTCCGCAGCAGCAGGTGGAGGTGATGGTCACAGGCAGCAGTCGGTGGTCATCGTAGAATGTGTGCTTTTGCACATAACACATATATAGGGCCCTGTGGCCATGTCAGTGGCATACGGCGCCAGCCATTGGTCAGCCCTGGAAGCGTGTTTGGAAAAGGGCCAATGACTGGCCCTGGTGTTGTGGTGCACAGCATACGGTACATTCTATTGGGCACAAGTGGCCGTTGTTCACACCTCCCATTGGCTGCACGTGCACAGACCGTCACGCTCACACACCGGCAAGTGCATGTGGAAGGTTCAGGGACGGATGCTTCATTTGCAACAATGTTCGATCACTGGCGCCACCATGGCGGGGCACGTATTCGACGGGGGAGGTGCAGGCCAACACATCCATAAGCTGAAGTCAATGCACATGGCAGGTAGTCCACTACCGCCGTGCCCGCCATGTCAACTACCGCCGTTTCAGGCCCCGTCCACTACCGCCGTGCCAGGTCCTGCCCAGGACCGCCGTGCCGGCCATGTCAACTACCGCCGTTTCAGGCCCCGTCCACTACCGCCGTGCCCTGGCGGGGCCTGAAACGGCGGTACTTGACATGGCCAGAACGGCGGTCCTGGGCAGGGCCTGGCACGGCAGTAGTGGACGGGGCCTGAAACGGCGGAAGTTGACAAGGCCAGCACGGCGGTCCTAGGCAGGGCCTGGCACGGCGGTAGTGGACGGGGCCTGAAACGGCGGTAGTTGACATGTCGGGCACGGCGGTAGTGGACGGGGCCTGAAACGGCGGTAGTTGACATGGCCGGCACGGCGGTCCTGGGCAGGGCTGGGCCGGCCGGTGTAGGCTGGATGATGCAATGTCACTGTAAGGGGGGTCATGACCTGCCATGTGCATTGACTTCTAAAAAAAAAAACAACAAAAAACAATTTGATGGACAGAATGTAGATCAATGTCTTACATTCACCCCAGTACAATGATCTGGGCCTAAATCCATCGTTTTTTGCACTCCACACCACCCTGGGTTAGATAATGGCTTTATGCAAATCAGCTCTGACCCTGTGCCCCATGGGAACAGTCCAGTCCGAACTACACAGCCATATCTTTCCCAGACCGGAATCAAGCATCCAAAGACCGGACCGGTTTCGAGGTAACACCTCTCATCAGCCCGGCTAGCTTGACTCCAGTGGTGTGGAGGCTCTGGGACCCACGTCTGAGCTACCCCAGTACACTCAGGGAGAAAATTACAAAAAACAATTTGATGGACAGAATGTAGATCAATGTCTTACATTCACCCCAGTACAATGATCTGGGCCTAAATCCATCGTGTTTTGCACTCCACACCACCCTGGGTTAGATAATGGCTTTATGCAAATCAGCTCTGACCCTGTGCCCCATGGGAACAGTCCAGTCCGAACTACACAGCCATATCTTTCCCAGACCGGAATCAAGCATCAAAGGACCGGACCGGTTTCGAGGTAACACCTCTCATCAGCCCGGCTAGCTTGACTCCAGTGGTGTGGAGGCTCTGGGACCCACGTCTGAGCTACCCCAGTACACTCAGGGAGAAAATTACAAAAAACAATTTGATGGACAGAATGTAGATCAATGTCTTACATTCACCCCAGTACAATGATCTGGGCCTAAATCCATCGTTTTTTGCACTCCACACCACCCTGGGTTAGATAATGGCTTTATGCAAATCAGCTCTGACCCTGTGCCCCATGGGAACAGTCCAGTCCGAACTACACAGCCATATCTTTCCCAGACCGGAATCAAGCATCCGAGGACCGGACCGGTTTCGAGGTAACACCTCTCATCAGCCCGGCTAGCTTGACTCCAGTGGTGTGGAGGCTCTGGGACCCACGTCTGAGCTACCCCAGTACACTCAGGGAGAAAATTACAAAAAACTATTTGATGGACAGAATGTAGATCAATGTCTTACATTCACCCCAGTACAATGATCTGGGCCTAAATCCATCGTTTTTTGCACTCCACACCACCCTGGGTTAGATAATGTCCATCACCTGTTTTGCTTGCATGTGCATTGACTTCAGCTTATGGATGTGTTGGCCTGCACCTCCCCCGCCGAATACGTGCCCCGCCATGGTGGCGCCAGTGATCGAACATTGTTGCAAGAGAAGCATCCGTCCCGGAGTTTAGCACATGCACTTGCCGGTGTGTGAGCGTGACGGACGTGCACATGCAGACAATGGGAATGTTGAACGCGGGCCGCGTATGCCCAGACGTAAACAGCGGAAGCAGTGCACCGCCATGGCGGGGTCAATGATTGCATCCCAGCTGACGATGCACCTTGTTCCATTGTCTGCAGCTGCCTGATGACGGTTGTGTGCGTGATTGCGTGACTCCACATGTCATGCTCTATCCCATGTGTGTCCATACCATGGCCATCGGTGTGCCACAAATGTCCATCACATGTGCATGTCGACATCGGTTATTTCCCTACACAAGTTTATCGTACCTCACATCTGCACAGTAGATCCCGGATGTATTGGCACATTGTTATTCAGTTGTCAGTGAGTGGTATATGTGAGATATTGACTATGGTGGGGGTTCACTTGTGTTCAGTGCATGCGTGTTGCCTATTGTGTCACCATGCATGTGATGTCCGTATGGCCACCATTATTGGTGTTGCCATTGGTGCATCAAGAAATGGTGTGTGTGTGTATATTTTCTTTTCTGTGAATGCACTTGCATGTGTGTATGTGATGTTGCGCATACACATGTGGGTCATGTCACATGTCTTGTTGGCAGTAATGTTGAGGTGAGACAAAGTGCATTGCACATGTTGCAACACATCATGTTGCTAGTGGCTGCACATTGTTGCTACGTCAATCCATGTTGTAGTGACAATCAGAGATGTCACACATATGACAATTTTACACTGCCTATTACATGTTGGATAGAGTGCGTTGACATGTGAGTGAGTTGCACAGACATGCGTTGTATGTGAATTGACTTCCATTCCATCTACTCCCACACAGGAGGGCTCAAAATGTCCATCGCCCATACACTGTGCTGGAGGATATTGTGGACGAGGAGGTGATCAGGAAATTCAGGCTGGATCGACGTCGATTGCTGGAGCTTGTGAACCAATTGTCTCCTCACCTGCAGCCGCGAAGAACCTATCCAGGTTCCATTTCACCCACGCAAAAGGTGATGGCGGCCCTCCATTTTTTTGCAACAGGCACATTTCAGTACACAGTTGGACATGCCGGGGGAATGTCACAGGCCATGTTCAGCACGGTACTTCGGGATGTACTGACAGCCATGATGCTGTACAAGCATGACTACATTCATTTCCCACAGGCGGCAGAGTTGGCAGCGGTCAAAGCAGACTTCTATGCACTGGGTCGCATACCACACGTTGTGGGTTCCATTGATGGCACGCATATCGCGATCATTCCACCACGGGCATGTGAGCAGGTGTTTAGGAATCGGAAGCACTTCCATTCCATCAACGTGCAGGTGGTGTGCCAGGCCAACAACATAATCTCACATGTGTGTGCAAGATTTCCTGGCTCTGCACATGACGCCCACATCATGCGGAGCAGCATTGACCCCCAACTGATGGCAAATCTGCATCCGGCACAAGCGTGGCTTGTTGGTGAGTATGCTGTGGTGACAGGAGTGATATCTGTGTGCCCACCTATTCAGGTTGTGATGTTTCTCTCTCTATCTCTCTCTCTTCCACCAACACAGGCGACTCGGCTTACCCAAACAGGCCTTGGCTGCTGAGTCCCATACGCAATCCTACTACAGCGGGAGAAATGCGATACAATGATGCCCATGGAAGGACACGTCGAGTGGTAGAACGCACATTTGACCTGCTTAAGTCTAGGTTTCGGTGCCTGGATAAGACTGGAGGGGCCCTGCCTTACTCACCAGGCAAAGTATGCAAGATCGTGATTGCCTGCTGCATGCTCCACAACCTGGCTGTGCGCAATAACATTGAACTGCTCTTGGACCCAGATGAACAGCAAGTTCCTCGCCCTCCCGACCCACCCATGTTGACTGATGAGGATAGTGGTGAGGAGGAAGGTGTGGACCAGAGGCGCCAGCTCATTGATCGCTACTTCCCTTGATTGTGAGTGTGCTCCTCTTGTGCTGCTTGTGTATGCCCTGTGTAGGTTTGCTGGTCTTGTGTCATTGTGGTGTGCATCATCTATGTGTTCTGCAATGTGATGTATGCATGTGTGTGTGTGTCTCTTCATTTATGAGTACATGCACGTCTCCATGATGTGTGTAGTCTCATCCATTCCTGTTGTGATGTGTGTGGTTTGTTGAATGTTGCACTGCAGTGTGTTGGGATGAGTGTGATCATGTTTCCTAACGTGTCTTTGCGGTTTCTATGTTTCCCTAGGTCACTCCCTTGCGGCATGATTCTGTACCAGTTGGATCCCTGAACCTGGTAACGTCTGTTTCTGATGCAATCATGTGAATAAACATGGAGGCAACACATCTTCGAGTGAGTAAGTGGTATTTATTTACAGATTGTGCATAGGTGTAGGTGCATATTTACAAATGAGTGAAGGGGTGGGGGAGTGAGAGTTAAAGGTTATGGCAGATGAAATGTCCGTGCTGACACCACATAGGGTGGTGTCTGCCTAGTGCAGCAGGCCTGTGCCAGGTGGGACCGGATAGTTGGCAGGCTGAATGGCAGGCTCAGGTACTGTAACAGTCATTGTCGGCTCCTCTTGGAGCGTGTGGAAGGAGCTTCAACACTGCTCTCGCCCACTTCCAGACTCGGACGGCCCCTCTGTCTTTGTGTCGGGACGGAGTCAGCTGGGGGCGCAGGCTGATCAGGTACCACATCCGCCGCCAGGGGCGCAGGTGGCGGTGGCGGTGGCGTTGTTTGAGGGGGTGTGGGGAGGGTGGTGTTGGGGATATCCATGGCATCCACATGGTATTAGTCATGGTAAATATGTCCACTAGTTGGCCAAGCCGCCTCTCAATGGCCCCCAACATTGCAGTGTACTCAACAAAATCCTGGTGGGCCCGGTCTGCCTGTGCCTGGCCACGTAGATAGTTTTCCTCCACCCTGGCTAGTGCTTCCAGTGACTGTTGCACGGCATTGGGTGTATTTGTTTCATCATGCCGTCTTTGTGCTGTGCTCCTGCCTGCCGGATCTGGCCTTGCATCTCTGCTTTGCCTCACACTCTCCCTGCGTGGCTGGGATGGCGCAGGCCCGGCGTTGGGCGGTGGGTTGGCCAGGGTGGCAGGGGCAGAAGTGGTGGTAGTAGTGGAGGTGGTGGAGGTGGTGCTGGTGGTGGCTGTGCAGGTCACAGTGGCCGGTGTTGTGGAAATGGCAGAGGCCGTAGTAGTTGGTGCAGGTGTGACCTGGGACCCAGATGTCCCTGGCTGCCTGCTTGTGCCGGCACCATCCTCAGCCCCAGAGGTGGCTGGCCAATCGTCCCCTGAGACTTCTGAGTGAGGCGAGTCTGGAGGCCGGGTGTTTATTCCAGCTGTCAGATTACGATCACCTGCAAAACAAAAATGTGAGGATGTCATGTGGCCATTACGTGTTATTTTCATTCTGTTGGCAAATCAGTCGGCACTGGCACTCACCCCACCCACCCCCACTGCCCTCCCTATGGACATGGGGGCCTGTTGGGAGTTGGTCTGTAGGCCTCTCACACAGCCCTCCCTATGGACATGGGGGCCTGTTGGGAGTTGTACTGCCGTCCCCTCACACACCCCACCCACCACCACCGCCCTCCCTATGGACATGGGGGCCTGTTGGGAGTTGGTCTAGTTACCCCTCACACACCCCACCCACCACCACCGCCCTCCCTATGGACATGGGGGCCTGTTGGGAGTTGGTCTAGTGACCCCTCACACACCCCACCCACCACCACCGCCCTCCCTATGGACATGGGGGCCTGTTGGGAGTTGGTCTGTAGGCCTCTCACACACCCCACCCACCACCACCGCCCTCCCTATGGACATGGGGGCCTGTTGGGATTTGGTCTAGTGACCCCTCACACACCCCACCCACCACCACCGCCCTCCCTATGTACTTACCAGCCTCTTCTCCCTCCTCAAGTCCATCAAGGCTCTCAGGGTGCAGGATGGTCAGCACCTTGTCCTCCCACTCGGTGTACGGTAAGGGCTCCGGGGGGTTCCACCGCCTGTGTGATTATCCCAGAGATAGTTCTTGGCTCTGATGGATTTCACTCGGGTCTTGAGGTCATGCCACCGCCTCTGAATATCCTGCTTCGTCCTCGGAACGGTCCCGGAAGCATTCACCCTGGTGACAATCCGGTCCCACATGCTGTTTTTCCTGGCTATGCTGGTCTGCTGCACTAGGGCCCCAAATAAGTGGGGTTCTACACGTATTATCTCATCTACCATAACCTTTAACTCGGTGTCAGTGAATTTAGGGTTTTTTTTTGGTGCCATGGTGCTCGGGGTGTGGGTTAGAGTGAATAGGGAGGTGCAGGTGTGTGGTGTTTAGGGATGGTGTGGTGGGTCTTTGTGTAGTGGGTGTGTTTGGGTGTGGGTTGAATTTGAATTTAAAATTATTTGTTCAGCGCACTTTTACCCAGCGGTTTCATGGTTATGTGTATGATATATGTGTTTGCTGTTGGTTAAGTTGTGTCTCCTGCTAGCAGCTATGCTGTGATGCAGAGGATTTCTGGAGTGGGTGGGAGTTAATTTATAGTCTGTGTCTAGGCCCTGTCTGAATGGTTATTGGCAGTCAGGTGATAGGTAGGTGTGTTGCCAGGTGTGCATTATGCGGATCTTGGGGGTGGGTCATTGTGTCTTGTGATTGGTTTAGATGTTTCAGGTGGGTGGTCGTTCTTTTTCCTGTGTTTGGTGATAACTTCCGTCGCAATGTATGGCATTGGTTTGACTGTAGGGATGTTGTTCGTGTTTGCTTTCCGCTGTGGAGCACGGTTTCTTGTAGCATTGGTACCGCAGCGGACGTGGATCGCGGTGGCTACCGGGGTACTTGCGGAGTTATCCTAATTGCGGACACGGACACTACGCAGGTATCGCGGGGGAAGTGGATGTTTTCCTGGTCATGTGCGTACGCGGCGGTCGGTGTTCTTTCGGTTCCGCCCGCCTGCCGCGGACTCAGGTGAACTTCGACCGCCGCGGACGGAGATTGGTGTGCTCCGTCCGCCGCGATCAGCGTTTCTATCATATTTTATCCTAATCGCTATTGCGGTTTTTCAGCGGACAGGTCCGGAGTATCTTGCCACCTTCCTCGGCGGACGGAACAGGTTTCCGTCCGCGATCCTAATCGACCCCTTAGTGTCAGGCAGCTTGGGTGTGCTGTCCAGCGTCAGCTCACTGTGCTTCCAACAAATTATTCAGCTCTTGTGGGGGCTCTTCTTTAGAGCCCCCGGAAATGCTTGCGGGTGGTAGGGAAGCTTCCCCGGCCCCCCACTCGCCATTCTGGGCCCGCGGCACCGCTGTCTTTGGCGTCAAGGAAAGCAGCCAGCTGTGTCGGTCCCCCTGTAGCCGCCCGTACCGTCATACCGCACTGCCAGCTGGTTCAGATCGCCGCAGTGTTCCTACGAGTTCTACTTCAGTCAAATTCGTGGAGGCGCCACTCCACTGACTGTCACCTCCATTTTGTGGAGTTCTGGTGCATCTCCCTCGCGAACATTCCCGGTGTTAAATTGTCTGATTTATCCGACCATACCTTTGAGACGCCGTCGCAGGCACTGTTATTTAACAGTCGACTAGGTGAGTGTTTTGCTAATTTTATGAGTTTGTTCCTTTTCGCTGCCGGGTGAGTTAACACAGCTCCCAGAGCCCCATCTACTCAATCTCATAGGTAGGGGCTTCGTGGTTCATAATTCTGCAGTGCAAAGTCAAATAAAAGGCATGATTAAGCTTTGGGTGGTTCACCTATATTCCGATTGCGGAATCATTGCTTTTGATGGAATAACAGTGCGGCGGAGATTGGACTGAGGGTTCGACATGGAGCTTTAATCCTGAGCGGCCATGTTGGGCCAGGCTTCTCCCCAGAATATTGTCATCTGTAGGTCTTCAGGTGTGGCTCTTTGCTGCGCTCCCTTTCACGATGTGGGTAGTTGTCCTACTTAGCACTAGCAAGAGGCAGGTGTTAATTCCCTACTGCTACCGCGTCTTATCGCCTGTTTTTGGTTCGCATCACAGATCTAGCATTTCGTTGTGAAAGTGGTGTTCTGGGTTTTTTGTGTGTTTTTTGCACAGGAACGCCTACTCTGCATCTCATTAGGGTTAGTTGGTGGTGGCCACCGTAGGGATACATTTTGGAGCAGTTATCGCGGAAATACTGGCGATGTCCAAGCTTGTGAATGGGGTGTTAAATCTATCTCCACTTTTGTTGCGGTAAGGTGGGGATAAATCTGAGTTATGAATATCCCCCTATGTTTCTTAAAATTCACCATTCTATTCTAATTAGGAAGCTCCTTCTAGCCACATCAATGTACTCCAGTTCATAAAGCAGCGAGGCAGAGGTTTTTGCTTGGTAGATCTCCAAGAGACAGGAGTATGTCTTCTGCCTTTTGCCTTATACAGAGCACACAAACCTTTGGCATGAGGCTGTGCTTTGCTCTTGTTATTTTCAATATGAGCTTTATCAGATTGCCACACATTATCTTCCGCAAAAAGGGCTAAAATGTTACTACTAACTGTCAGAGTTTTGGGTACCTAAGAACCAAATGAAATTAGTTTCTTTGAGTTTCTGTTAACCATGAAAACAGACTATTTTAACTTTAGAGATATTTATATTCAAGTGATGTGCATTGGAGAATTGTTGCAATGCTTACAAACGACTATTTTGTCCTTTGGGAGAGAGGTCCAAAATTATTATGTTGTTTGCATATAATAAACCGGCTAGTGCTCTTCCACCAATACTTGGCAATATACCCATACTCTGTGTTAAGTGGACGGGAAGGTCTGAGATATATAAAGAGAAGAGCAACAGAGCTAAAAAGCACCCATATTTTTGGCCATTTTGGCTTGCTGTTTCCTTTGTAAGGCCCCTATCACCACCTAGCAATACTCAACATCAGGTAAGAGAATGGAGTGTGATTACTAGATGTAGAAGGGTACCAAGTATACCCAATCCTGAGAGATTACTCTACAGCAATGATCCTTCTACTTTATCAAAGGATGCAGGGAAGTCTATAAAGGCCATGAAGCTCACTCCACCTTTAACAGTTACATATTTCTCGTTGATCAGTTGTAGTGTGGCTATATTATTGATGGTTCCATGGTTTCTCCTAAATCCCATTAGTTCGAGTGGTATAATTTTAATATCTTCAGCACATTCACTAATGTGAGACAGTAAGTATTTAGAGAAAACTTTGCTCACTGCATCCAAAAGGGCAGTCTGGCAGTAATTTCCTGCAAGATTTCAATCTCTCATTTTTTATAATGTGACTATAATGCTTCCAAATCTAGAGGTGGGAACTCTCCTATTCTCATAACAACTTCTAAATACCAAAAACAATATTTTGTTCCAAAGAGTTGTTTCTTCTTTTACTACAGAAATTGGGACTTCATCTGTGCCCATTGCGGCAGAGACACGCAATTCACGAATAGCTAGCTCAATTTCCTTTAATGATGGAGAGTTTTGGGTGGATATAACTGCTTCTAACTAGGGAAGTCTCCATTTGCCGTGTAAGGGTTGGCAATTAAGTCAATCCAACTGACCTCCTTGATTGCCGGGTGAAAGGATCTAACTTTTGATCCACAACCCTCTGCTACTAAAGCCAAAAGGGACTTCTTCTGACCCTTAACAATGGCCTCTCTTAGCATTATCATAATGTTGCTCTCACCTAGGTCAATCCAAAGCCGGTCACTTGCTTAATTTTTCAGACACCCAGGAATTCCTCTTGGATGATTACAGCCTATATTGTCTCCAGACTAGGGTATGAAGGGCCAGATGTAGGTAAATCCGATTTACCGACTTTTAAATACCGAGTCATACCGATTCGGTATTTAAAAGTCGGTAAATTGGAAGGAGACAGATGTAGGTAAAAAATTACCGAATCTGTAAGAGTCGGTATTTACCGATTCTGTAAATACCGAATCTGTATTTCCCATTGATTCCTATGGGCCTTGAAGCCCATAGGAATCAATGTGAAATACAGATTCGGTATTTACAGAATCGGTAAATACCGAATCCTGCAAGGGTGCAGGGGGTGTCACTTTGACACCCTCTAGCACCCCAATTCTGGACTTGTGTGCAATGTGGCACACAGACATGCCCTAAGGGCATGTCTGTGTGTCACATTGCACAGGTGTGCATGCACAGATGTGCATGCACAGATGTGCATGCACACCTAAATTCGATATTTTACCACCCAATAGGATTGGGTGGTAAAATACCGATTTTTAAGGGCCTGTGGCACTCTTAGGAGTACCACCTACATGTGGTTTTTCCGAATCGGTAAATATACCGATTTGGTATTTTACCGATTCTGTAAATTTACCGATTCGGTAACTTTACAGAATCGGTAAAATATAGGCCCCCTACATCTGGAAACCCTAATACCGGTCGGTAACGGCCGAATTCGGCCGTTACCGACCGGTATTAGGGCTCCTACATCTGGCCCTTAGTTCTCTATTTAGTGAGGGAATTGAGGGAGAGAAAGGCTTGGTTGATTTTCGATTAGCACTTGCTAAAATGTGCTTCATAAACATATAAAAACCATCCAATATGGCACCCACCCAAGCATCAAGGTTGATGAGCAAGATTTCTGATTTACTATTTAGGCTAAAAATCATTCTATAGTTCCATTGTGTTCTCCCCGTTTCTTTAAATCAAATTTGGAGGAGTTGTGATTTATCACAGGGAAAAGACCAACAAACAATGATTGCGAAGAAGGGTATTAACTACGTTAAGGTCACCCAACAAAAAGGATGAGGAGCAGCCAGCCACCACATAATCTAAGATAGCCCCCCCCTCAATGATTGGTTTGTATTGCGCAGGGGAGTCTGAAGGTAATCTCCTTTTAACAATTATACAATCATTGCTTCTCAATTAGTCAATTAAAAGTTTCTCTCTTTTATCAGTTTTAATCTTAGCCGGGAAAAAAATAGGGCGGATGCTCAAGTGACTCTTCTTTTTCATCATCACATAGCTGATTCTGATCATGATTTCATATTTTGCAATTTAAATCACCTACCAGTATTATGTGTGGGGCCTGTTCTTAATCTAGAGAGTTTTTGGAAAAACTAAAGACCCTGTTCAGAAGAGTATCATAAGGGGAATCAGGTGGAATACAAGCATTTACCACCAAAAGAAGGGAGCGGGGGAGCAAACCAGACACGTTGCCACAGAAGGCGACTAGACATACAGGCACTATTTAAAGCATCTGGCAACCAATTCCACCTTTGAATTTCATCTTTTACATTTTCATCATCAACTTTCATGAGTTCCCTAAATTACACCTATCTACCGTCCTTTCCAAAGTGGACTTTCAAACCCTGGGGATTTACCAGCGAATCACTGCTAGAAGGAAAGGATGGGGCGGTTCCCCTACCCCTCTCCTATCTTTGATATGAATCCAGACCTTCATCCTGTCCACTGTCTTCAGACACAGGACCCATGTCAATGCCTCTGCGTCGAAAACGTTCACAATTATGTAATATCGAGTTCACAATAATTATTGACTAAAATGTTACCCTTGATTTAGTCCCTAGCTCCATGTGTAATAAAGTACCAGAGGAATGTCTTTACTTTGGATTAAGTTCAAAGTCTTTTTGTACTTGAAACAACCAGGTAAAGAAGCCCATTTTAAGATTACAGTGGAATTAAAAAGTAGAATGACATCTAATATACAGACAGCCGGTCACTTGCTTCATTTTTCAGACACCCAGGAATTCCTCTCGGATGATTACAGCCTATATTGTCTCCAGACTAGGGTATTTAGTTCTCTATTTAGTGAGGGAATTGAGGGAGAGATAGGCTTGGTTGATTTTCGATTAGCACTTGCTAAAATTTGCTTCATAAACATATTAAAACCATCCAATATGGCACCCACCCAAGCATCAAGGTTGATGAGCAAGATTTCTGATTTACTATTTAGGCTAAAAATCATTCTATAGTTCCATTGTGTTCTCCCCGTTTCTTTAAATCAAATTTGGAGGAGTTGTGATTTATCACAGGTGAAAGACCAACAAACAATGATCGCGAAGTAGGGTATTAACTACGTTAAGGTCACCCAACAAAAAGAATGAGGAGCAGCCAGCCACCACATAATCTAAGATAGCCCCCCTCAATGATTGGTTTGTATTGTGCAGGGGAGTCTGAAGGTAATCTCTTTTTAACAATTATACAATCATTGCTTCTCAATTAATCAATTAAAAGTTTCCCTCTTTTATCAGTTTTAATCTTAGCCGGGGAAAAAATAGGGCATATGCGCAAGTGACTCTTCTTTTTCATCATCACATAGCTGATTCTGATCATGATTTCATATTTTGCAATTTAAATCACCTACCAGTATTATGTGTGGGGCCTGTTCTTAATCTAGAGAGTTTTTGGAAAAACTAAAGACCCTGTTCAGAAGCGTATCATAAGGGGAATCAGGTGGAATACAAGCATTTACCACCAAAAGAAGGGAGCGGGGGAGCAAACCAGACACGTTGCCACAGAAGGCGACTAGACATACAGGCACTATTTAAAGCATCTGGCAACCAATTCCACCTTTTAATTTTATCTTTTACATTTTCATCATCAACTTTCATGAGTTCCCTAAATGACACCTATCTACCGTCCTTTCCAAAGTGGACTATTAACCCCTGGGGATTTACCAGCGAATCACTGCTAGAAGGAAAGGATGGGGCGGTCCCCCCACCCCTCTCCTATCTTTGATATGAATCCAGACCTTCATCCTGTCCACTGTCTTCAGACACAGGACCCATGTCAATGCCTCTGCGTCGCAAACGTTCACAATTATGTAATATCGAGTTCACAATAATTATTGACTAAAATGTTACCCTTGATTTAGTCCCTGTGTAATAAAGTACCAGAGGAATGTCATTACTTTGGATTAAGTTCAAAGTCTTTTTGTACGTGAAACAAGCAGGTAAAGAATCCCATTTTAAGATTACAGTGGAATTAAAAAGTAGAATAACATCTAATATACAGACATCAGCATTACAGTAGGGTAAATGCGAATCTTCTGAATTGAACAATGTAGATAGACCCTTCTTATTACTTGATCCTCAAACAGAGCAGATGCTGGAATTCAGAGAAGAAGAAATGGAAGATGTACAACCAGCAAGGAATGCTACCACTGGCTCCACTGCATCCCTATCATTAGGTGAGCTTGAAGTCTGATAGGAGATTTTCATTCAACCCCTCTGTGCTTTGTGGAATCGCAGGGCTTCATTTATGAAAATGTATGCATTGCTGCGTGAAAACAGCGATGCATCAATTTTCATTTCACCCTCCTTGCAACATGCTGGATGCGTTATATTTACAGTATGACGCATCATGTCGCAAGGACTTACAGATACGTCAGTATTTCTGACGTATCTGTAGGCGCAAAAATAACACATTCCTGGAGTGTGTCCCGAAAGTGACGCTACTCCATCAATGGGCCATTACACATGAGCAAGTCCCATTTCAAATGTGCCAGCGTCAGTCTTACGCCTGCTGTGAGGCAGGCATAAGATATTGATGCATTTGCTTCCTAGAAGTGACGCAGTTAAATTTTATCGATTTCACTGCGTCACTTCTGTGAGGCTTACTTGCGTCAGAACGCCCACCCTGCATACATTATACCTGGCGCAGGCATAATGTGGCGCAGGGGTTTACATAGTGACGCATCTACCTAGATGCGTCACTTTGTAAATATGACGCAACATGGGGCATATTTTACCCTGCTGGTGTGTCAAAAAAGAGACGCACCGGGGGCGCAAAAGTGACGCAAAGGCTCATAAAAACCATTTCCCATTCTGCATGAGGAACTTCCTCGAAGGATCCTCTTACTTCAGGATCACCTGGGTCAGGATCACAGATATATATATATAGTAGAGCAATTGTCTGCATGTTTCTTTGGAGATACCCTCTAACTTTGCCGCTGGAGTCACTTCAGTCGAGGTCATTTTGTCAAACTCAGATGGTTCATTTTACATTATCATTCCCTTATCGTTTTTTAGATTGATCAGTACATTCAGTATTACAGTCATATTATCATGAATAGAGTCAGACCGCCCTATAAGTTTTGCCAGTAGGGTCAAAACAGAATATGGGATTCACTCTAAACAGAGTAATGAAGCAAAAACCTTTACCTCCTGATCCGGGAGGTTACATAACCGATTATCAATGATAATGAAATCTGGAGTTGCGGATATTTGAGATAATAAAGAAGAATAGTTTGAGGGTGTACTGCTAAAAAGTTGCGCGTCAATCGACAGTGAAGGAGGGGGTGAATCCAAATGCTGCGATTTATAGTCCTTATCTTGTGAACTACATTTCCTGCGCAAATCTACATCTATATCCAGGAGTGTGAAATCCTCATTCAATTTACCAGATGCTTCTCTTTGAGATAGAGCCTCGCGAGGCAATGCTGTTAACTTATTCTCCACATGGGGATTTACGATTGGCATATCCACGACTGGGCTCAGTATGGAAGAATAATTGGGAGGGAGAGTGGAGTCTATTCTTGATACACAAGATGATTCTCTTTGAGGTGATTCCTCATGGGGTATGGCTGTCGACTTATCCTCCACACATGATATTACTGTTGGCATAGCCACAAATGAGCTTGGCGTACAATAGCTTTCAGGTTAGATGGCCCATTTTTACCCCAGGACAGGATTCATTCTGTCCTACAGTTCTTCTTGGTACATTTACTCTTTACCACAGAGAGAGAAAATCTGATTTTTGACTTTCAGTATGCTAATAGGGAGAGCTCTATTTTGCAAAGGATTTGCTTTATTTTTAGTGCAGCCCCTCCCCATAATCAAGGGTCCAGATCTAAGTTTCATTGCTGTCATTATGCTTGTGCTCCTCCAATTCCCCAGATACCAATATTACAATCAAACTTCTTATACTTAAGGGGGCAAGTGACCAGGGAAACACTTTAGAACTATGTCCTAAGTCACCATCTGTGCTGGGTAGCGCCAGCATGACCTCAGCTGGGCCCCTGTAGGAATCCAGAAAAGGAGGTACACATTCACAGTCCTCTTAGAAGCTTTATGGAAGAACTTGCGTGATGTTGGGTGATGAGGAAGACTTAATAGGGCCTGCCCTTGCTCTTCCATTAGACTCGCTTGCTGGAAACCACTGTGTGAAGGAGGAAAGAGGGAGTAGGACAAGGGGGGTGTGAGGCAGCAAGCCCCACCGCGTCCTAACATGGCCGCCTCCACTGTCTTTGCACTCTCCTCCCTAGGGACACCCCCCGCCGAAGGACTCCTGCACAGTGTCCTAGCCAGATGCTCACCTCTTATACACCACACGTCCTCACAAATACTTTGGGCCACTTGTTTTCAACACAGCTCAGTTCATTCAGTGTTGAATCAAGCTGGTGGTAAAGGCAGTGGAAAACTGCAGGTAGGCCGGTGGGTGGGACAGGCTAGTGCACAGAATTCGAGGTAAGGGGTCGAGGCAAGACTTGCCCCCAATTGACCCCTGCCTGCCCTTTGCATTTGCAAACATATTTGGCAGTGCAGTCACTGCCTGCCTGTCAGGGCTGGACTGGGAACAGAAACCGGCCCTGGCAAACTGCTCAGCGGACCCCCCTGGGGTTAGGGGAGTGCAGCTGAGCAGTTTGCGAGCGCCTGTTTCGGCCGATTTTGTTACAGGGGGCCGGTATAGTCGACCCCGGGTAACAAAAACGCACCCCCCAGGGGCCCAAAACCAGCCCCACCCTAGCGGCCTACCGGGGAAACACCCGGTGCCCGCTATGGCCAGTCCGGGCCTGCTGCCTGTCTGCTTTTGCTTGCTGTGTCCGCCTTGCTGTGTCTGCACATGCCTGCTCGCGTTCTGGAGCAGCTTCCATTCCCACCCACTGGATCATCGATTTTTGCCTTTCTTCTGTCCAGTCGCCTTGCAGTTGTAGCGTGACAACGAGACCCACAGAACAATACAGCCAAACAGAGCGAAGTGGATCGCCTGCAAGGATCTGCCCCCCTCTGCAGCAGTAGAGTGCCGTCGAGCCTCCGGGGGCACAGCGTCCAGCTGGGTGATGTCAGGGCTATGCAGTGAGTGGGTAAGGAGCATATACGGGTGCGAGGGGAAACAGCAAATTGACCGCCAGTTAGCAGGTTGGTCGCAGGAAAGCCAGCAGCAGCTCCCACAGCAAGCAACCCTGACCGCTCTGATGTTCCGATCTCTGATGGACGTAACGTTGCGTAGTGTAGCTGTTAGAAATGGGGGTCTCTAGTTAAGATTGGCTTGCACCCTGTCCAAGTAGGAACCCTTCCTTCTAGTCAGGATAAACAAAGTACATACCTACATTTGCCTGTGCTCACGCTCTCGTAGCTTGGCACAGAGCAGTCAGGCTAAAATACAAAGGCATTATTGTAAAGCATTTGTATAAAACCAACAAGAACATAGGGAAAACACCACAAATGGACAGCACACCAGTTTAGAAAACAAAAGTATCTTTAGCTAAAATAAAACAAGACCAAAACAACAAATATTCCACATTCAGGTTTCAAAATATGACTTTTAGAAGGGAAAAAACAGTTGTTTAGAAAACTACGGATGAGTCACTTTCCAGCACAAAGTACCTGGGATGCATCAAAATCACAAGCAAAAACAGCCACAGGGAAGGTTATGCGTTGGTTCATTACACGCAGGGAAGGTGATGCATCGGGCTCTTTCTCCAGCGGAGGTGATGCGACGGGTCCTTACTGCCACGCAGGGGAGGTGATGCATCGGTTCCTTACTGGAGAATAGGTGATACGTTAGTTTCTTACTGCACGAGGAGATGAGATGATGCATCAGTTTCTTACTCCGGCTCCAGTTCAGTTGTAGATTTGGCACTCAGACATGATGCATGGATATCTGGATGTGCTGGCGGTCGATGCAGTGGCAGTCACACAGACGGTACATCAATTTTTTCAGCTGTGGTCCAATGATGCATTGATTCTTCTTGCCACTCAGCAGCGCCTGTGTGGGAGCCGGTGCGGTGATCTTGAACTTCGGAAATCTTACACAGGACTCGGCATGCTGACATTTTCCAGGTCACGGGTAAGCGCTTTATTGATCCTCCAGCCACAAGGTGAAGGAGCATGGAAAATTCTCCCACTCAGCGGTTCTGCATCAGAAAACAGGTGCTGGAAGGGCAAAGTGTTGACTTTCTTCCAATCTTTAGTTCTTGGTAGTTTGCTGTAGCAGGAACAACCTACAGAGGCCCAGAACTGGAATAGGTACCTCCTGGCAGGTCAGAACTCCCTGCAGTTGAGTTCAAGAAAGCTGTGGGTTAAGTCTGTGTCCCTGAAACTTTAGAACAGGAGGCAAGCACACACACGCCCTTGGAGAGTCTTTTCAAGCAGATTCACAGCAAAGTCCAATCTTTGCCCTCTCCTTGGCAGAAGCAGAAACTGCAGGCCAACCCAGCAAAGCAACACCCAGTAAAGGGGTAGTCTCCTCATAGCTCTTCAGCTCTTCTCCTTGGCAGAGGTTCCTTTTGATTCCAGAAGTGTACTAAAGTTCTGAGTTTTAAGGTCTAATATTTTTACCCCATTTTGTCTTTGAAGTCTTTTATTCAATAGTCTCTGAGCTCAGTAAAACCAGTTCTGTCATCCTTGGTCAAGCTTCACTACAGGAGGCGGAGACAGCATTGTGCAGAGAAGACACGGCCTATTCAGGTGCTAGTGAAAACTCCTCCCACCACTCTAAATGCAAACCAGGTCTATTCAGACTAGCAATGAGTCATTCAGGCAAGGCAGGACAACACCCCCTTGTGACTGTCTAGAGTGAATACACATTCCCAGCTCTTGTAACTCCAAAACCAAACTGTGAATACACAAACAGGCACAGCCACACAGGCTGCTTAAACAAGAACATGCCCACTTTCTAAAAGTGGCATTTTCAAACGCATAATTTGAAAAACACCTTTACTAAGAGAGCCTAAACTCCATTTTTCTATCTAGCCTCCACTGAAAGTTTCACATGTAAAATGTTACATTCAAGCTCCAATGACAGCCCATGGGACAAACAGCCTTTCAATAGTGAAAATCAAAATACACAGTATTTCACTATCAGGGCATGTAAAACATACCAGTACTTGTCCCACCTTTCACATGCACTGCACCCTGCCCATGGTGGTACATGTAAGAAAAGGGAAAGGGTAGGGATTAGCAAGTGGGTGAACTTGCCAGGTCAAACCGTGCGTAGACACTACAGTGGCAGGTCTGAGATACATTTGAAAGGCTACTTGTGTGGGTGGCACAATCAGTCAGTGCTGCAGGCCCACTAGTAGCATTTGATTTACAGGCCCTGGGCACACACAGTGCACTTTACTAGGGACTTACCAGTAAATCAAATATGCCAATCATGGATAACCAATCATAATCGCAAATTATACAGAGAGAATATACACTTTAGGACTGATCAGCAATGGTAAAGTGCCCGGATGCTTAAGGCCAACAAAAACAGGGTCAGAAAAATAGGAGACAAAAGGCAAAAAGTTTGGGGGAAAACCTGCAAAACGGGAAAGGTCTAACAGTAGCCTAAGCAGCCTCTAGGGCAGAGGTCTTCAATCTGTGGGGCGCGAACCCCAGCGGGCCCGTGGAGTCATGGGAAGGGGGTCGTGCTCTTCCTTTGCTAAAAGATAATTTTCCAGACAGGGTAGTTAAAATGCCTTCCCTGGAGCACTATTCAGTGATTCTCCTGTGCTGGGAAACAGAAGCCAAGCAGACAGTTAAACACACCTTTATGCCAGTGTACTCCTGGCCTGAAAGAAATGCATATGTGCACAACAAGTTAATCTGCAAAGTGAAAGGAATTGCAGATTAACTCGTTGTGCACTTTTGCATTTCTTTCAGGCCAGCTGTACACTGGCAGAAAGGTGTGTTTAACTGTCTGCCTGGTTTTGATTTCTCAGGAAAGGAGAGTGCTGTTGAAGTTAATTTATTGAATCACTTAAAACATTTTGAGTGGAGTGCACAGAGTTAACGGAGCTGTGAAGTGCTTGCTTTTAATTGTCATTGTACTTACATAGCTTTAACTATTCCTGAGAATGTGTTGAAGGGACAGTATGTTTAAAAAAAAAACCTTACATAGGGTCTAGATATTACTAAAATATATGGGTTTCTTTTACAGTGAAATGGTATAGGGCAGCTCCGCAAGTATTTTTGCTGCATTGCCCTATGCCAATTCAAAAGGGCAGGATTGTACTGTATTAATAAAATACAGTACATTCCTGTCCTTTTTGCCAGCACACAATTTGGTGCCTAGTGCCAACGCAGGCACCCTTCCACCATGGTGCAAGGGTGTCTGCATTGTTTGCAGGACTGTTTTTGTGCAAGAAGGCACGCCTTTTGCGCAAAAACAACACATGGCTTTTTCCTCTTTCTATGTGTGCCACACATAGAAAGAGGAAACAACTGAGGAGAAATAAAGATATTTCTCCTCATTACAGTTCCCCTGCAGCTGCGTACAGTTTTGATGCATCCTCGGGTTTACAGATGCTTGTAAATCTGGGAATGTGTCAAAACCCATGGGAAACCCACTACAACGCCAATGGAATGCCCCCCCCCCCCACCCGACACATTGTAAGTCAACACCGCAACTTGCACAGCGTTGCCTTACACCATATCTAGGAGGCCATGAAATAGCACGCAAAGTGACTTTGCGTGGCCTCGGAGATAGGGGTCTGGGCAACCAGAGGGTCATAAAAAATGATGCAGCGCAAGGGGCTTATAAATAAGCCCCTATATTTTGAAAGCAGCCAGTATATTTTGGAAGAACCATTTTATTGTAAAACATTTTTTAAAAGGCTGTCTTATACTGTGTGTAATGCAAGTATAAAACAAAGACTTACATATTCACAGTGCTTTCTGTCACAGGCTGTGAACTCATAGCACTAAAAATACACAAATGACTATTTTCCATTGTACCAACCACGATTTAATTCTGTGGCTCTCTAGTTTTACACAGACCTTTGCAGTGCATTAACTAATAGTGTTTTCATAATGTATTATGGTGCATTTCCCACTGAGTGACAACTTTTTAAAATGTATTTATTATTCATTGAAGCTGCCCGTTATTTTATATGGAGCTACCGGACAGGGAAAGACCTAAAAAATGTATGTATGTTTTAATTATGATGAATTATGTTAAGCTACCTCCAGATACATGCAGCTGTAAATGCCAAGCTGTCAGCATCCCATGAAATATAATATGGTTTTCCTCTAATGCCGTGCATTAAAGTTGCAACCCATGCATTACAGGTATTATACCAAGGGCCACTGTAATTATGTGATTGTGAGGCCGCAGAGATTTTAGCATGATTATAGATTTGTCACATTTGCCACATAATCAATCCATCGTCTGCCACATAATCTGCTGATTTTAACCCAAAAATATTTATTTATTCAAAAGTTACTAAAAATCAGCAAGAGGTGTTGATGCTTAATAAAAGGCCATTTGTAAAGCTTTTTGATGCTTATTGCTATATTTCGGTGTTAAACTGGTACTAATGAGGTGCAACCACAGATTTATCATTTCTCTGGTGAACATTTATGGTTGTCCGTGATACGGAGTACCAGGTTCTAGAAATGTTTGTTGGGTTCTTACGCCTAAAAAATGGTGATGGGGGAACTCGGCATCAAAAAGTTTGAAGACCACTGCTCTAGGGTAAGGGTTGCTCTATAGTTAGTATCTCTTCCTCTTCTCCATGCCCCTCTCCCTGCCTTGACAACAATGCCACTAGTGAACTCTGGGGCAAATCAGTTCTGTGCACCGTACATGAGTCCTAGATCTTATTATAGTTGAAGTAATAATATACCCTGATAAATCAAACACAAGAGATTTTTGTTTAGGGCCCTTCATGAACTCACACATGTTAAGGTGCTCTCATGCGATAATGAAGAAAAAGGAGGCCTGGTGACATAAAATATTTGATTACGATCACAGTTTCTTCAAGTGAGGAAGACAGGATTGATCCACATTTTCTGGTTTCACATTGTGCAGTTCAGCTACTAAATGGCATCTCTTTCACTCGCACATATTACATCAAAGATCACTGATTTGTCGTGAATGTTTGGTACATTGGGTTAAAACATGGGGACAGGCATAAGCCACATGGGCTTAAGGGTACAAGAGGAGCTCAAGATGAGACTGGGCCTGGGATCGCAGAGTGATCTATGAAGATGTGTTTGATATGCAGGCAGGGTTGAGGGCACGGATCTGGTTGGATTTCTGCCTGTCGCTCACCCTACATCAGTATGCTGCCTGAATGGCTTTAAGTGAGTTGGGTCTTGGAAGGTTTTAGATGAGCAGTGACTAAAATGTATGTTAGAAATGGTCCCTTGTGGGTCTTAAAATCATGTCCTTCACAGGAAAAACAATTTTTGAATAGTGAATGAACATACTAAGGCTTCAGGTAATCCATAACAGTGATCCTGTCACTGTTTACATTTCATATTAACTTAATCTTGTATTTACTAAGAGTATTTTTTCCATGTGCTGTATGTCGTTTTTTTCATGCAACATATGCCTCTTGTATGAATTGAGTCGCCTTTAAACATCTGGGTGAGTTCCGTCTGTGGATGAGTGTTCATGATGAAGCATGATTTAGGGTTCTGGAGATGAGTCTGAATGTAGTGAGAATTTCCCCCAGTGCCTATCAGTGAGTCATAAAGCTGTTCATACATCATGTACATACAATCTTTGTCCTCTTTGCAGAGTGCACAGATCCATTGTCATACATGTGCCAATTTTAATTGTGATTTTATGGGAAAGTGTAAGAAGGAGGTGAACATCTGTCAAAATATTGACAGCGTCAAAGGAAGTTAATGGATTGAAGTGAGGAAATGACCAGAAGTGTGAGTTGAAAAATATGTAGGCAGAAGAGTAAGGGCCAAATCTATCAAGATAACATTTTGCGGTTCCCTAATTGCGAATCACAAGGACTCTCAATTAGGTAATCGCAAAATGCAATGGATGAAGGTGTATAGTACACCTTTTGCGATTCCTAGGGGGTAGCAAATGACCTACCTCATGAATATTAATGAGGTAGGTCTCAATTTGTGACCCCCTAGGAATCGCAAACATCACGGGGATGGTGGCCTTCTGAGATCGGCAGACCACCATGTCATTGATTGCTTTTAGATAAAGCAATCTTTTTTTTGTAAGGCGGCCCGTTTTCTTTGAAGGAAAACAAGATGCTTTACAAAACGAAATTTGAACAGTTTTGTTATCATTTTTTAAGAGCAGTTACAAACATTCACAAAGGGGAATGGGTCCGTTGGAGAACCCTTCTGATTTGCGAATGGGTTATGTTAGAACTGGGATTTCTGGTTGGCTAAGGCTTATGCCAAAGCCAGGCAGAAACCACCATTCTAGTCAGGGCAAGGGAGTCACACGCCAAGATAACCCCTGCTCACCCTCTTGGCACAAGCAGACAGGCTTCTCCCGGAGGCAATGTGTAAAGCATTAGCGCACGCACACAACAGCAACAACATCCTAGGCACACCACAAAAGGAACTCCACACAAGGTTATTTGTATTGTCAAAAAACATCAGATAGTAATCACACAATATACATTGTGCCAACTGGCACGGGCAATATTCACAAGGGATTATTTACACCAGGACAGGGCCACGTGGGCCACTGTCAGAATCAACACTTAGCAGAAATAGCACTTCTAGAACATAGAATAAGTATAGAACAAAATAACAATTCTAGACCACAACCAGTAACCACTGGTGACAGGTAGGTGCACACTACGCAATACTAATAACCATAGGCATAGATCACGCATGGACACATAACCTCTCTAGTATAACATACTAGGCAAAGCAAACTTCTAAGCATGAGCACCTTTAGAAGTATAACACAAGCATAAAGGCAAAGCATATTACGCAGCAATCACATTTAGGCCTAAACAGTATAACTACAGTAGGCAATCTCTCATTAGTCTAAACACATTAGACGCTGCCTCCTAAGAATAAATCACATTTAGGGGCGTAACTCAGAGTGAAACATAATCTCACTAGCATAAACCTCCAGAGGAAAAACCATCTCTAGAGGTATTAATACAGGGTGCGTAAAACATACTAAATGCATTACATTTCCTAGCACCACATCACTCTAGTCCATAAAACACATTAGGCAATTACCATCATAAACAAAGGAAAATCACATTGCGTAAAAATCACATTAGGCCTTGCGCCCTACCCACATACTAGCCCCCTGGCCAACTGCCCATCCCAAGAAGGGGCTCAAAATGCCCTGTGTTCAGAATGTCAGGGCGCGCTGCTATGCAGCGCCAGTCAGGGGTGCACCACCGGCGTAAGCCTAAACGTTGCAGCTGCCCACTAATTGCTGGGCAGCTGGGAACAACAGCGGCATCCCTCCAGGGCACACTAAGATCTCCTCTTGATAAAAAAGGATTCCACTCTGCTTTTCATTTGAATGTTCAATTGTTTTTATTATTCATTCGTGAGTTCATCTCAATTCAACTTCTCCTATTTCATTAATCAACTTATATTTCTGATTGACATTCATTTGAACATCATTGCTGTCCAATCCATCTAGGCATTTAGGGCCTGAAAGCCCTTCCTCAGGGAGTAGCACTAAGAATTCAAAAGCATATGTATAAACGATCAGTTTATCGTGCATAATGAAAAGATAACAAAAGATAACATGACATGGCATGCTGCATGCAAAAAGGTGTGCGTGTTTTGTGTTCAGGAAAAAGTGAAGACGCGAAGTGCTTACAGAGTCACCAAAAGTACCAAGATGTACTCACATGAGTGTCCTATTCGTCAACCTGCAGTATCAACAAGACATGTCTGTGGGTTAAATCACCCACCTACCAAAATCTCTAAAGTTTTTTTGTCAGGTATTTCGTGTCTATCAAAACTGACCTTAAACGAAATCAGCTGTAGCTCAGCCATTTCTCAATACTCTCGACAGCTTCCGAAACTTTCAGGAGCCCGGGGCGCTCTTACGCGCTTCCCTGTTTGAAACCAAAGTATATTCTGATTGGACGAACACTTAATCACATGACTGTAACCTATCCTTCAGGCTGAATACCATGGAAAAAAGACTCACGTACTGCCTATATCGAGCAAACCTACAGCGTTCGAACCTGGATCTAAAGGAAATACTCAACACAAGTAAAAAACAGTATCACAAAAAAAACTTGTGACTGTCAAAAAACGTATCTGTCAAAACCCCGATGTATGTCATAAAATGGCAGTGTAGGTAACGTGTTTGAGATAAAAAAAATGTTATTAAAATGCACGATTAAACCTTGAACTTAAAGTAATGACTATAATTACAGGGTGCTGTAAAATGCACAGACATTTTTCCACAACAGTATCAAGGAACCTCGACTCATGGGTCGCTAATTACAGATAACATGACAACTCAATTTGATCATTGAACCCTTTTTGCTTTCTTGAACATAGTCTTTGTATCCAAACATTTTCACGTTGAAGCAAGTATTTATTATTGTCTCTTCCTTCTTGTTTCTTTACGCACTCCAGTATTAGGAATTTCAATTGTGAGATGTTGTGATGTGCTCCAGAAAGTGCGCTGCAATTGAGGATTTAGTGTTGTGTGTCCGAATATTAGATTTATGTTCTGTTACTCTGACTTTAATTTTCCTTTCTGTTTTCCCCACATATGTTTTGCCATAAAACCACAAGACACCTCAAACGTAATCTACCTACTCAAATGCCCTTGTGGCAAAACATATGTGGGGAAAACAGAAAGGAAAATCACGGGGTGGGCTCCCGTCAGCTTCCGGTTTTCGGCAAAGTCCTTCCGGGTCGTCGTAGGCAGCGCGGCAGCCTGGAAGGGGAGGGAAGAGCGCCTCCCCCAGCAATCCGGGGTAGGCTCCCATTAAATTGAGATATAAAGCGGGGATAAGACAGCAAATAAGCGGGCGGGCACCCGTGCCGTAATTCAGCAACAGGGGGATCCCCACACCGGGGAATCCCTCCAGAAGGGGGACTGCAGCTTTGGGCTGCAGATACAAAGCCCAGTGCTCCTGGAAGGTAGAAACAGCGCTTCCCAGGCGCTTTTAGCAAAATCAGCCAGAAACCCAAGCAAAGTCCAGGATCTCAAAAAGATGGAGCAAGCAGCTCACAAGGGAAAAAAAAGGAAAGTCCTCCAGCATCCAAGTCCATCCAGGGGCTGGGCAGAGCCCAGGGAGGCAAGCCTTCTCCTGGGCCCCAGCACGCCCCTGGTAGATTCTAGTTAGGAAAAACAAGAACATCTTCAGGGTGTCACAGCACCCTTTTTATACAGCAAAATCCTTTGTCTATCAGGGTGCAGGCAATGTGAGAACCAGCTGCAACTGTTTATGGGGAACTCCTTTCACTGGCCAGGCTAGGGACATCAGACGCACCACAGGGGGTGGAGCCATCATTGTGGAGGGAAAACCCAGCCGGGATCAGGTCCCAGGTGTACCCCTCCCTCACATCAGCATGCTAATCTCTCCATTCACCACCGGGGTAGACCCATCCTGACTCCTGGAGCCAGGCTCACCAACCAGCTCCAGCCAATCAAACGCCAGACACAAATTACACAAACATGCCAACTTCTAGAAGTGGCCCTTCCACACTAGACACAACCATGCCGCATACATCATTGCCCAGCATTCAATCTCATGAGTTCTCACATACCAAACTCGACCCTGCACTCCCCACACATCAGGAACTACCATGGTCACACATATTCCCCATGCATTCCTATGGGAGGGCAGGCCACTCTCACCACACCCAGAGAGCGCACGCACTTTACACTGGACCACAGTGAAAAAGTGCACAGAGACCTAAAATCACCAGCACCAGGTTACAGAAACAGGCTAGGCAAAAGCAAGAAGTTTCGGGGTGAACCTGCCAAAAAGAGCCAGGTCCAACAAAACCCCCTTCCAGCCAAAACGCAGGGTAGACCAATTAATCCCTTGATGGGCTTCCCTGCTTTGGGCGACAAAACACGGACACGGGCCCGCACGGCAGGGTCACCCTTCGGTTCTACGCCACTCTGAACCCACATGGATTTCTCTCAACAAGAGCTCTCTGGCCCAACTAGGATACCCCACTGGTACTCTCTAGTCGTCCACGGCCAGGACCAGGCCCTAGGCCATCCAAATGTCACAGGTCCTGACTACTTCACAGAGTGGGGGGCAGTAACCCCTGGCACACAATAGCCAGTCTCCACTCTCCCTCTCAGTGTAGCTACAACTACCACTGATCCTTCAACCTAGGGACCATACCCTCAGGCTGACCAGAGGTCACGGGCAAGAATGCCCCACCCTACCTCTACTTCGGGGGTTCCGCACCCTCCCAGGGAAGCACCCACCAGAACACAACTCTCCCACCAGTTCAGGACCTCTCTCCATCAACTGGTCTACCACCTGGGATCTGGAAACTATTTCACTTCGGAGGTACAAAGCACACAGCACAGTCCCTCTTCAAGCAGGTGGGGGGACACAGCACACAGCAAAGTCCCCTTTCCTCTACCTTAGTGGAAACAACAAACTGCAGGTGAGCCCCAGATCACACAGCAAGGGCAGCCCCCTCAGTCTCTTCAGCTGATCTACTTTGGCAGAGGTTCCTTCTTGACCTGGAAGTTTCCTAATCTCCCAACCTAGAGTCTAAACCCTCAGGCTGCACCGGGGTCAGAGGTAAGGACACCGCCCCTCTGCACCCCCTTCCAGAGTTCTTCACCCTCCTACCTTGGAGCAATACCCCTGGAAGCAAAACCGGTCAGGACACTGAGTAGAGATGCCCTTCCCTCCAGGTCAGGCTGAACCTAAACCTGGCCTCCTCCCTCCTCGGGGAACGACCTCCAGAGGCCGCACAAATGGTCAAGCACTCTAGATGGTCAAATGCCCAGCGAACCAGGACTTCTGCACCCTCCACTAGGAGTGGCGCTGCCCAACATCAGGACCGCCGGAGTTCTGGTTACAGACACTCCCCGTCCTCTAGACACAGGAAGATCCTCCTCAAATGACCTGTAAGTACAGCCTAGGCCCCTGACCTGGCGCTCCCTTAGGGAACCCTCCAGGCCCTGAGACAGGGTTTGGGGCCAACGTGGGACACACCGTCCCACACTCACTTCACCTCCACTGAGACAGGACGTGAGCCCCTACACCCCTACCATCCTACTGGGACCTAGCTGGGCTACACATGAACCTTTTTCCCTACATAGGATCATCAGATACACAAGCCACTACTTTTAGAATCACTCCCCAATGCCTCTGCAAGACATCTAGCACACCGCCAGACGTCCACCTTCTTGTCCAGTGCCTCTGCAGGACCTCCTGCACACCACCAGAGGTACACCTCCCGTGCAAGCTCCTTTTATCACCAAAAAAAACTCACACCAACTCCTTCAGTTCAACACACCACTCATCCACACATTCCCCCTCCAGACTGGTGAGACAGTTCCTCACTGCCTCTGACTCTCAACCTGTACCCCTCTTACTGAGCACCAGGCACCATACTCTGGGAACTGGGAATGGGACTTCACGCACTGGACACATTTTAGCTGCCACTACTGGATCCTACCATACTGGGAATCCAGACACACACACTACACTCAGAGGATAACCACCCTCCCGAGCTAGCCATTTCTCCTCCACACTCCCTCTCTTCCATCCACCCCCACATCTGGGGACAGGAACAGAGATTGGGCACTGGACCCAGCAAGGGATTCCTGATCTAGGGGAACCTCCCCCTCTACTGGCGTCCCGCCCTGTCATTTTCTCTCTTCTGCCACTAAACATAAAAGCGCAGAAACACCATTTCAAAATGACACTCTTGAGGAAAAACAAAATCATAAACAATAATCCCAAACATGTGACTATCTAGAATGCAGAGATTTGTAATGTAGCCACTTGTCGCTGTGGTACGGTGCAAACACAAGTCCTAAACCTCACCGCTGGCCAACAATGTTAGAACTGGGATTTCTGGTTGGCTAAGGCTTACACCAAAGCCAGGCAGAAAACACCATTCTAGTCAGGGCAAAGGAGTCACACGCCAAGATAACCCCTGCTCACCCCCTTGGTAGCTTGGCACGAGCAGACAGGCTTATCCCGGAGGCATTGCGTAAAGCATTAGCGCACACACACAACAGTAACAACATCCTAGGCACACCACAAAAAGAACTCCACACAAGGTCATATAAAAATAACTTTTGTATTGTCAAAACACATCAGATAGTAATCACACAATATACATTGTGCCAACTGGCACGGGCAATATTCACAAGGGATTATTTACACCAGGACAGGGTAACGTGGGCCACTACCAGAATCAACACTTAGCAGAAATAGCACTTCTAGAACATATAATAAGTGTAGCACAAAATAACAATTCTAGACCACAACCAGTAACCACTGGTGACAGGTAGGTACACACTACGCAATACTAATAACCATAGGCATAGATCACGCATGGACACATAACCTCTCTAGTATAACATACTAGGCAAAGCAAACTTCTAAGCATGAGCACCTTTAGAAGTATAACACAAGCATAAAGGCAAAGCACATTACGCAGCAATCACATTTAGGCCTAAACAGTATAACTACAGTAGGCAATCTCTCATTAGTCTAAACACATTAGACTCTGCCTCCTAAGAATAAATCACATTTAGGGGCGTAACTCAGAGTGAAACATAATCTCACTAACATAAACCTCCAGAGGAAAAACCATCTCTAGAGGTATTAATACAGGGTGCGTAAAACATACTAAATGCATTACATTTCCTAGCACCACATATCTCTAGCCCATGAAACACATTAAGCAATTACCATCATAAACATAGTAAAATCACATTGCGCAAAAATCACGGTAGGCCTTGCGCCCTACCCACATACCAGCCCCCTGGCCAACTGGCCATCCCAAGAAGGGGCTCAAAATGCCCTGTGTCCAGAATGTCAGGGCGCGCTGCAACGCAGCGCCAGTCAGGGGTGCGCCACCGGCGCAAGCCTAAACGTTGCAGCTGCCCACTCATTGCTGGGCTGCTGGGAACAACAACAGGGCCTAAACGTTGCAGCTTGCACCTCTGCGCCATCTCTGTCCCTCACAAGGACTTTCACTCAAATGGCGCCTAAATGGTGCAGCTGCCCACTACTTGCTGGGCAGCTGAGAACTGTAAACTGCTGCCTGGGCCCTCACTGGCCCTCAGGACAAACTGCGCCACAGGAGCCCTCTAGCTCTAAAACCACTTAGGCAAATGGTACAGCCACACCGGGCTTCTGAAAATGCATACTGCACAAGTGAGCCCTCTGGCTCTCAAAATGCCTGGGGGCCTCTGGAGCCATCTGGCTCCTGAATTAAGGATGCCCCCACTGTTGGAGCCACGCCTGGGCTCGGGAAAAACGTTGGGGCGGACCACTACCATCCGGGGCCACCCTAAATGCACCCTGACCGTGGTACCTCAGTCTGGCACTGGGGGCTTTTAAATGAAATTAGCCCCATAGTTGGAGTCCCTCTCTGGGGGACTCAAAATACACAAATGCCCCCTTGAGCCTCGCGGGCTCTAAACAACAAATATGCCCCTGAGTCTCTTCGTTGGAGTCCCGCTCAGAGGACTCGAGATCGCACAATGACCCCGGGCAGGTGGCGAGTACAGGGGGGAGCGGCCCACAGCCTCCCGGGCCGCTTTCTCTCACCGTAGACAAATGCCCCCAATGCGCGTGGGAGTCCCGATATGGCAAGGGACTCCTACGCTGTACTTCGCTCTCGTGCCCCCCTCCTGCCTGGCAGCTCCTCTCACCGGACTGCTCGCGGGAGGCGGTGGGGGACGCTGGCTGCCTCTTTGGTCTGCCGGAGCTCCACTCGGGCTGCGGGGCTCTTCTCTGTGTGCGGGGCTCTCCTCTCACACCACGCGGGGAGCCCTGCTGGCGGTCGCACGCAAAAGCATGGGGTTGGCTCCCTCTGCTTCCTGCTTCCGGGGGCTGATGTCCTACTTCCTCCCTCACCAGAGCACGGGTTGGGCTCCCTTCAGCTTCCGGTTTTCAGCAAAGTCCTTCCGGGTCGTGGTAGGCAGCGCGGCGGCCCGGAAGGGGGGGAAAGAGCGGCAATCCCAGCAATCCAGGGTAGGCTCCCACTAAATTGAGATATAAAGAGGGGATAAGACGGCAAATAGGCGGGGTGGGCACCCGCGCCGTAATTCAGCAACAGGGGGATCCCCACACCGGGGAATCGCTCCAGAAGGGGGACTGCAGCTCCAGGCTGCAGATACAAAGCCCAGTGCTCCTGGAAGGTAGACACAGCACTTCCCAGGTGCTTTTAGCAAAATAAGCCACAAACCCAAGCAAAGTCCTGGATCTCAAAA
The DNA here is from genome assembly GCF_964263255.1 of Lissotriton vulgaris. Taxonomy (NCBI): domain Eukaryota; kingdom Metazoa; phylum Chordata; class Amphibia; order Caudata; family Salamandridae; genus Lissotriton; species Lissotriton vulgaris. The sequence continues at coordinate 872,936,850 of NC_141695.1, read as the reverse complement.
AAGAAGGAGCAAGCAGCTCACAAGGGAAAAAAGGAAAGTCCTCCAGCATCCAAGTCCATCCAGGGGCTGGGCAGGGCCCAGGGAGGCAAGCCTTCCCCTGGGCCCTATCAGCAGCACGCCCCTGGTAGATTCTAGTTAGGAAAAACAAGAACATCTTCAGGGTGTCACAGCACCCTTTTTATACAGCAAAATCCTTTGTCTAGCAGGGTGCAGGCAATGTGAGAACCAGCTACAACTGGTTATGGGGAACTCCTTTCACTGGCCAGGCTAGGGACATCAGACGCACCACAGGTGGTGGAGCCAGTATTGTGGAGGGAAAACCCAGCCCTATTCAGGTCCCAGGTGTACTCCTCCCTCACATCAGCATGCTAATCTCTCCATTCACCACCGGGGCAGACCCATCCTGACTCCTGGAGCCAGGCTCACCAGCCAGCTCCAGCCAATCACACACCAGACACAAATACACAAACATGCCAACTTCTAGAAGGGGCACTTCCACACTAGACACAACCATGCCGCATACATCATTACACAGCATTCAATCTCACAAGTTTGCACATACCAAACTCAACCCTGCACTCCCCACACATCAGGAACTACTATGGTCACACATATTCCCCATGCATTCCTACGGGAGGGCAGGCCACTCTCACCACACACAGAGAGCGCACGCACTTTACACTAGACCACAGTGAAAAAGTGCGCAGAGACCTAAAATCACCAGCACCAGGTTACAGAAACAGGCCAGGCAAAAGCAAAAAGTTTCGGGGTGAACCTGCTAAAAAGGGCCAGGTCCAACACAACCCCCTTCCAGACAAAACGCAGGGTAGACCAATCAATCCCTTGATGGGCTTCCCTGCTTTGGGCGACGGTTTCGGGGTGAACCTGCCAAAAAGGCCCAGGTCCAACAGGTTACCACCTATTTGAAGTAGGTGGTAAAATGCGAATGTTTTGCGACCGCAAATGTGGTCACAAAACATTCATACATACCAAGGCGAATTGGTATTAGGAAGGGACGCCCTAAACACGCCCCTTTCTAATTCTGCATCGCAAACCCATTTTGTGATTCGGTAGCAGGTTACCGAATTGCAAAATTAGGTGTGCTACAGCAGAAAAGCAATTTTTGCATTTGTAAATGGGCAGCAGATTCTGCGAATCTAACGTTTGAGAACGCAAAAAAGCTTGATACATCTGCCCCTATGTGTCTAAACTAGTGAGAGCTGACAGACGAAAATGGCATGAAGATAACAGAAGTGATTGACACACCCCCATCCACAGATCTTAGCAAAGTTTATTCAGTCTCAATTTTTTAGAACTGAAAGTTTTTAATTTCTAATTATTCACAACAAATCATTGTGTAGATACTGCTAACAAGCATTGTCAAAGCCAATCAGTCAGGCTTCTATTTTAGGCATTTGGCCGTTATCGTGTAATATGTCGGAATGCAATAACAAAAGTCATCGAGATGCACCCATATGCAAGCCAAGTCGCATGATTTATAAAGCACAGGATTTTAGTTTTCATGCTGCAAGCCAAGTCTATAATTAGGTAGGCCACACATTTTGGAAAAAAGATTCCTAGTTAAATTTGTTTTGCCAATGCTCCTTAAAAAGAGCCCCCACATTTTCCCTATCACTTAAACTACTGGCTGCCTGAGATGATGACCAGAGTGATCTGGTCAACACATTCCAACACACACTTTCAGTGCTTATAGTTAACTGTATGTATTCTGAGTGAGAGAGAACTTTGGGGCTGATAATGATGGCAGTCAAACAAGCGTCCAACTGGCATTGTTGCGGGAAAAGGACCGGACGAATTTGCTGCCCCCCAAATTACTACCAGACTACTGTGGCGGCGGTCGGAAACATGCCCAGAAAAGGGCTGCAGCACAAGCCCGAATTCCAAAAGGCGTGCTTGTAAACATCCCTGCACCCTGTGGCAGGCAGCATGTGGTGCACAGGTGCCCCCCCCAGGGCCCATAGTGGAGTACCACAGGGGACAGGGGCCCTGCTAGGGGACCCAAAGAATCCTTTCCTTAAGCGTCTTCACGTCAGAAGAACCAACGTGAAATGGCTGACGAAAAGGTGGATCATTATCCCCACGGCGGTGGCTGAGAAGGCATTGTGGGGAATGTGATCCAACCAACCACCAAAGGGCATCAAGGAGCCCTTGGTAAGCTGTTAGTAGGTCTGTGGGGAAATGCTGTATGACCAAATGCCTCCTAATGCGACGGTCTGTCCGCGGTTGTAGATTTCGGTGGGACTGACACTGAATTCACATTGGTACTGGTCCCACCAGCATCGTAATTGGCTCCTTTGTTGTGAAGCTGCGCCTCTCATGTTTTGGAAGCATTAACCACACTCACTATGTGTACTTGTCTGTTGGTGCAATGGGCATGCATGTGGCTGTGGGTTCTCACTGTGACTGTGAGCATCTAGTGGGTGTCCCCATCTTCGTTGAAGGCCTTCAAAAAGTTTCAGCTACATTCCTCAAAGAAAAGCACTGGACATTTCTATGTATTCTGAGATTATGGAAGGGCAAGGAGATGATACCTAAATAGCAGTTTGTGTTAGTCTTTCTGTTGTCTTTTTCTTTAACATAGCAATTGTCCATCTGTTTTCATGGAACCATATTTAGAAATAGTCTTGATAACTCTAGAATACTTTTTATGTGATTTGGAGTGTTTTTATCTTGTTGTTGCTGCTTTCTTTTTATATAACTAAGGGGAAAAATATTGGATTTTAATTAATTTTGTGATTTCTTAAAATTGCTTGTCATGAAAATACTGACCAGATCAGTTTCATACCTCTAAACGTAACTCAGACAGTTTGTGTAGATGCACCACGTGCAATATTCGATCTCACATTTGAGGTTTAATTAAGATAGTGTTTGGTACAGATATCCTGGTATAACCATTGCTCCTTGTCTGTTGTGTCTACCTAAATGTCACTCATCATTTGATCTTTCTGCTGTGTGTGGGGTGGTGGTGGGAGCATTGTCTGGAACTCAGTGTCTATCATCCTCTTCATGAATCATCCTGGTTCCATCTACCCTTTCTACAAGTATACAGTTGTCTAAGTTTTTGCTCCCTCAACGGCACATCCTTAACAGCATAATCAACAGTAGGTGGCAGCAGCCAGCGCCAATCAAGACTCCATCTACCACTCCTCAAAAAAAGAAAACATGTTACCGTAGTCAAGTGCCTCTCTACAGAAATTCACCTCAGCAGCACCCATGGCAGATTAGAGGCAAAAAGGTGAGAAGTAAGAATTATAGTAAAGACATGATATCAGAGGAAACAGGCTCGGTGAGAGCTAATACAAGGAGCAAGTCCAAGGAGCCACAAGCAGGACAAAGCACCCAGAGGTGAGAAATGATAATCACGAGGCGCCTTAACTGGTCTTCAATCTATCAACAACCCCACTGATATCTGTGGAAGAGACAGCACTCAACAAGGGATTTTCCTTCTGCCAAACTACACGACTAGATACATTGCAGCTACACATAGAACTGGCAGAGTTCTTCAGGAAACTCAAGCTCAAGGCTTTCTTTGAAAAACAGACACCTACAGAACAAGCCCCGAACACCAATGAAACTGGCCTGAAATTGAAGTCCACTTTTTGCCCTCCACCTCTTGCCTCCCCGGGGAGATAGCGACATTCGAACAAGCGGTTTACCTCAAAATAGAGGAGATCCAAGAATCCAAGCCCTACTACTACTTCACTGCCAAGGAAAGAGCGACACTGCGTAATCTCCAGAATAATACCAACATTGTCATAAAACCGGCTGACAAGGAACCACATTTCCAAACAGGAAGCAGAAAACGTGTGCGCTAAAAAAGTAAAAACACCATACTTTTATGCAGTGCCTAAAATTCATAAGGAGACCAGCCCACACACATGATGCCCCATAGTATAGGGTATAAACTCCCTGTTGGAGTCTCTATCATGCTTTTGTGATTTCTACCTGAATCCCTTAGTACAAAAATCTTACACATACATCAGGGATACCTACTCAACCTTATCCAGGACATGAGTTTCGACCCCAACAAGCAACTCCTGGTAGAACTAGACATAGAAAGTCTTTATACCCGGTTGCAACAGGATGACACATTACGAGTGCTTGAACAAATATTGGAAGGCACCACATGGGAATACACCACCACATCCTACGATGTGCCACGCTTGCCTCAAAGAAAATTACTTTGAATTTGAGGGGGACTTCTTCCTCTAAACCAGCAGAACATCCATGGGCAGCACATTCGTCACCAGTGTGGCAGGTCTGGATGTGTACCAGGTCACTCCCCCCCCACTGCAGCTCCACCTGCGCTCTCCGAGTGTCTCTGTGCCCATTTGCTCATCTGTGCCCTGCTGCTCACTTGCCTTTTGTGCCCCGCTCCTGTGTGCCCGTGTTCCTCTGTGTCCCGCTGCCCACTTGCCTTTTGTCCCCTTTCCTGTGTGCCTGTGTTCCCCCGTGCCCCTGCCCATTTTGCCTTCTGTACCCCCTGTTGTGCCTGCTCGTGCCGCTCCCGTTCCTGCCGCTGCATCCCCTGCGGCCCCTCCCCCGTGCCCATTCCCTGCCCCCTGCCACCCGCCTCCCAGCTGCTCCTCCCTCCCACCTCCCCTTAAAATGGCGGCTGCAGTGCGACCGCACACAGCAGGCGCGTAGCGGTTGCCCGTCTGCACCCGTCCGCGCCTGGACGGCGCCCAGCGCTAGAACCCCTGGCCCCCGCACCAGCCATGAAGACCGCCTCCGATACGACACCAGTACCCTCATCGTTCTCAACCCAGGACGAACCCCCACCTGCTGCATGGCCAAACCCGGGGCGATCCCACAGTCCTTTCGCCTCCCAGACCTGCCGCTTCTCCTGCATCGAAGATGCAGAGATACCCTCCACAAGAAAACACAACCAGCTCCGATGCATCCTGATCACACCCGCTCTGCACGCAATCAGGCCATCGAGCTCTGGGACCTACTCGCCACCGCATCCCCAGATGTCCCCTTCCTGACCGAGACCTGGATGAACGAAGCCTCCTCTCCAGACATTGCTATAGCCATCAAATACGGATAGAAGACACCCGCAGAGACCGCACCAACAGAGTAGGAGGAGAAATTGCCATCGTCCACAAGAAGACCATCAGGGTCTCAGCAAACACCGACAAAACTCTCAGCACCGCCGAACACATGCACTTCCAGATCCACACGGACCCCAAGACCACCCTAAGAGGCACCCTCGTCTACAGACCACCCGGACCCCGACCACAATTCTGCAACGCCTTTGCCGACTTCATCAGCACACATGCACTGTCCTCCACCGACTACATTTTCCTCGAAGACCTGAACTTTCATCTGAAGAACAACGACAACAGCAACTCTTCCACCCTGATAGACAACCTAGACAACCTTGGACTGGAACAGCTTGTCATGACACCGACCCACATCGCCGGAAACACGCTCGATGCCATCTTCTCCTCAAGCCCACACGTCTCCTTCAGCCATGTCTCTGAACCCACCTGGACCGACCACCACTGCATCCACTTCACCTTCCGGAAACCCGTCGCACATCACCGCACCCTACAGATCACCCGATGCTGCTGGGGTAAAATCACTGAGGTACAACTACAGACATACCTTGCACTCAACCCACCGACCACACCCTCCAACCCCGATGATGGTGCACGCATCCTCAGACAATGGATTAATGACTGCGCCAACACCTTAGCCCACTGAAAAAACAAACCCTCAAAGACACCAGCAAGAGGGCCAACTGGTTCACCCCGGAGCTCCTAGCGTCAAAGCGCACCTGCCGGAAGTTTGAGAACATATGGCACAGCGAGAAATCGCTGCGCAGCCGACAAAGACACCATCCGCAACCACCATCACCTCATCAGGACCGCCAAGAGGACCTCCTTTAAATACCGCCTCAGCCACAACGCACACAACAGCAAGGAGCTCTTCAATGTCTTGAAGGAACTATCCAACCCCAGCTCCAACACCAACAACATCCCGCTGTGGCAAGCCCTGTGCGACTCCCTCGTCACCTTCTTCCACCGCAAGATCGCCGACATCCACGATAGCTTCACCCCCCCAGATGACCCTAACAGGCCCCAACACGCCGGAACCACCACACCCCACCGACCACGACCCCCTGACAACGTGGGCCAACGTGAGCATCGAAGACACAATCAAGACCATGGGCACAATCCACTCCAGCTCACCGTTTGACCCTTTTCCACACCACATTTTCAACAAAGCCGGCAGCTCCATTGCACCCCACCTGCGCAACATCATCAACCTCTCCTTCGAGACTGTGACCTTCCCTGAAAGCTAGGAACACGCAGAAATCAACGCCCTACTGAAGAAACCCAAGGCGGACCCGAGCGAACTGAAAAACTTCCGGCCCATCTCCCTGCATCCGTTCCCAGCTAAGGTCCTCGAGAAGATAGTCAACATCCAGCTCACACGCTACCTCGTAGACAACAGCATCCTGGACCCCTCCCAGTCAGGATTTCGCAGCAACCATAGCACCGACACAGCCCTCATCCGCACCACAGACGACATCAGGATCCTACTGGACAATGGCGAGACGGTGGCCCTCATCCTTCTGGACCTCTCCGCTGCCTTTGACACCGTCTGCCACTGCACACTACGCACACGACTCCACGACCCAGGGATCCGAGACAAGGCCCTGGACTGGACCTCCTCTTTCCTCTCTGGCAGAACCCAAAGAGTCCACCTCCCCCCGTTCCGATCCAAAGCCTTCGAGATCATATACGGCATCCCGCAGAGATCCTCCCTCAGCCCGACGCTGTTCAACGTCAACATGGCGCCTCTCGCACGCATCGCCCGACATCAAGCCCTCAACATAATCTCCCACGCCGACGACACGCAACTGATCCTCTCCCTCACCAAGGAACCCCTCACAGCCAAATCCAACCTCCATCAGGGAATAAAGACTGTAGCCGACTGGATGAAGGATAGCCGCCTTAAGCTGAACACAGACAAGACATATATCCTCATCAGCGGGCCTAACCCCTTAGCATGGGACATCTCCTGGTGGCCCACGTCGCTGGGGACACTCCCCGAACCCACCAACTATGCACGCAACCTGCGAGTCATCCTCGACTCAAAACTCACCATGACCAAACAAGTCAACGCTGTCTCCTCTACCTGCTTCAACACCCTCCATATGCTCCGCAAGATCTATGCATGGATCCCGACAGACACAAGGAAAACAGTCACCCAGGCCCTAGTCAGCAGCAGACTCAACTACGGAAACGCCCTCTACACCGGAGCCCCGACCAAGCTCATCAACAGACTGCAAAGAATCCAGAATGCCTCTGCACGCCTGATCCTCAACATCCCGCACCGCGACCACATCACCCCCCACCTGAGGAACCTGCACTGGCTCCCTGTCGACAAAAGAATCTCCTTCAAGCTCCTGATCCACTCACACAAGGCACTCCACAAGACCGGCCCAGCCTATCTCAACAGTCGACTCGCCTTCTACGTACCCAACAGGAAACTCCGCTCTGCAGACATCTCCCTGTCTACCGTCCCACGCATCTGCAGAACCACAGCAGGAGGCAAATCATTCTCCCACCTCGCCGCCAAGACCTGGAACACCCTCCCCCTCATCCTACGACAAACTGAAGACCTTCTAACCTTCAGGAGACAACTCAAGACCTGGCTGTTTGACCAGTAGCAACAGCACCCCCCCTCTCCCCACCCACAGCGCCTTGAAACCCTTGCGGGTATGTAGTGCGCGTTACAAATTACTGATTGATTGATCGATGACTAGTAGAAAAATGAGGACCAGGATCAGTGAACACCGCAGCAACATACGCTGCAAGAGGAACACAACAAGAATGATGGACCACTTCATCTAAAGAGGGCACACACCCAATGACCTCAGATGGATCATGATCGAACATCAGTGTCAACAACCTGACAGCTGATAGTATCCTACTACAGAAAAAACAATGCTGGATTTATTGTTTATCCACACACACAACAGGGCTCAACGACAATATCCAGTGGAATGCCCTAAGTATACACTGATCTCTTGCCTTTTTCCTGGCAATTCCCCTATAGCCTAACCTGAGATCTCATAATCATTAAATTGTGAGATATGATTTCCTATATGGGATACAAGCACCCTGACATAAGAACCCTATATATGATCACCAACGGACACCACTTTTAGATGACAGCCTCACAATGGAGGAGGCACGGTCAAAGTGGAGACCTCAGGAAGTCCCCAGAACAACTAATGAGCAAATTACAACACCCCCCCCTCCCCCAAATACGATGTGACTTCTCTACTCAATCCCTACATACGGTTATATACACACGCATTTTGTGTGACTTAAACCCACATGCACTTACTCATATTCCAACTAACATTCGGATAGCCCAGGACACACTGAGGGTCCAATCCTGTGCACTCTGATTACCTGGCACACGTTTTCAATTCACTATCGGTAATATACCAATGCATATTGACACATCATTCTACACAGTAGCTCTAAGGACACATCTAGCGTCTCTAACATGTGCACACTGATCCATCTAATACGTAATACTCCATGTTTACAATCTACTTAACGGGCATATTTTTACAACCCCCCTTTGTCTAAGTTTAACACACTCCAATGGAGAACTTTGGTGTCTATATGGCCCGTTCCACATGATTAGCACTCGGTCCGGGCGGCAATCGCTCCTTGCATCTAAACAAAACATTCTTTTTATATAGCCTAAATGTTGAACAACTCAACAATCAAAAAAGGGGAATTTTGAGTGTGCCGCACCTCTCTACTGGCCTTGGGCCCACCCGTCTCCGTTATATGATGGATGCAGAGCTGTTAGCTCCTATGGTGTGCACTACCACTGCCCCTGTTGCTCCCAAGAGGCAATTTGTTTAGAAAAAACAATGAAAATTACACCCGCTGTGGGTTGCACCACCAGAGATCATTAGTACAAATATAAATGCAGTCAATAAAGAATGTCCATGAATTTTTGTTTCGTTTTTTGTCTCTTCTTTATTCAATTTTCATTTAGGCAGCCAACGCGTTTCGTTCAAAAGAACTTCATCAGGGCTGTAAAAACATTTTAAAAAGATTTCATGTAGAACCATACACAAATAAATATAATTTACTAATCATAATCTTTATAATCTCAAGAGAGAAGCACATATCCTTTCTAAAAAGATCTCTAATCCTCTATACTTCTCTTTTGTATATTTACAAACTATACAGTACATATATACAATAATTACATCTCAGCAGAATACTAACTTGGTATTCAAACCCGATCCAGTTTTTTTTTAATATATACATTGTTAAAAAATCATCAGTTTTTTAAGACATATAATCTTCAACTTTCATCAATACGCACATTTCTTTGCATCATTGAGCATGTGGAAGAGAATAATACAATTATAGTTCTAGGCAGGAGCCAGATTTCTATACTCATAATTCTTCAAAATTGCATTTGCTTTCACTACTAGCATGTGGAAGAGATACCAGAATTATAGGTCTGAAGGACTGGGTTATTTAAGACCCAGCGGTGCCAGGGGACAACACCTGAAACCTTCGTGGGTAACCTGCTCCGGCGTACAAATGACAGAGACACGGGACACTTCCTTCGGCGTCAAAGATTCGAGGTTTATTTACTGCAGGGAACACAGAAGTCACAGGAAGTACAACGAGTGTAAGTTCGAGGAGACTGCTTCAAATTGCTACTGTGGATCGCTCCTTTTATACAGATTTCTCCCATAGGGTTACATGGTACACAAAGGTTTACAACTCGGTTCCCATAATTATCCCCGAGAGGGGTCGCTTTGGTCACTTTGATACATCCAAGGTCCGGGGCATAAGTGCGGAAACATTTGGCGGTTCCCAACTGTAAAAACCCATCTTCCCACCATTAGTACATTCCAATTGGCAGTAAAACAGATCGAAGAAGGAACAAGGACAGGTGCAGAGGAAGATGGAAACAGTGGGGAGATCGAAAAGGGTGTAAAAGGGGAGGTATTAGGAAACACGAGCTACAGGCATCAAAGGGACGTGCCTAATGAGATGCACGGCTGAGACAATAGTCCGGCACGGCAAGATGAGCCTCGAGCGGGGCCATCTGCCTTACAGTATCATCCCCCTCGTCATAAAGACGATTTCAAAGAACATGTGTCTTCCGCGGATGTCTTGGGAATCCCAGGGTCGCGAAACGGACAACGTCCGTTCGCTGACTACTTGAGGGCAAGAAACAAAATGGATGCCATATCTAAGATGGAACCCGTGGGTACAGATGAATAACCCACGTAACAAACGAACGATTTAGGTTAGCACAGCGAAACTGCGCACACCCACTAAACTCGTCATTTGCGGTTCATAGATACCAGTCTCGACCATATTCGTGCGAGTCGAAAACACCACTTACAATCGTCACGGAACCTCAGACGCTCCTTTTGCCCTCATGTAGGCAAGCACTAGTCGGAATCATACTCGATATTCATCAGACCATCTAGATGTTGCTGCAACATAGCTCTGTCCAACCGAGTCCCCTTGGTAACAGGTGGCTGTCTTATACACGTAGTAGCACAGAGGCCACATAAGGCAGGACCACACTGCACGCAAAGGCAGCACGTGAACAGGAACGCTACAACAACCCCGATAATCATCAGAATCTTCCCAAGTCGACATCAGGCCCCAAAACCACCCAAGCAGCGTCCAATCCCCTACATCCACGTGTATGGATTCAGAGATCTTATGCAACTTTGAGATGGCTTGATAGACGGTCGGAGCGTTATCTGGAATGAAAATACAGCAGCTCGAATGGATCACCTTACATACCCCACCTCGATCTGCTAAGATCACGTCTAAAACCATACGGTTTTGTAACGTCATAAGTCTATCCGCCTGAAGTTCTGTGGTGATATTACCAAGGGCACTGGCAGTAATATTAGCTGTCGATTCCACCACTCGAGTCAACTGTCTCAGGTTCCTACTATTAACCATAGGCCCCCAAAACGGGAGGAAACCCTTGAAAAAGTCTCCTGCCTCTTGACCGGCAGTGTCCTCTTCGCTAATTACGCCTCTCACAACTCTAGTTTTGTGATAGTCTGCGTCTACAGTGAACGTCGGAGGCAACAGATGTGCGATAAAACATGAGCCCACAAAGTCGGAGGGCAACCATGCATACGCACGATCATGGCAAACAAAGTATGTACCCTTGGCAGCCAGAAACACAGGGGACGAGACCATCGGCAGAATGTAATTCTCGGTGCAAGCACTCTCTCCAAGTCGGGCTTTCGATCTTCGGCCACGACCCATTAGACAAAAATTACCAATGTGGGGTACGACCCATATCGGAGGCGAGCTTTTAAGCTGTTTTTCACTCGTGAGCGCACTATACTCGACCTTACTCAGGACCCTATAGGCTTGTACCTCTTCCTCTGGGATGAGCGACGGCTCATAGATATCTCTATCTAGATCTTCTATCGCTATAGACAAAGGCTTATGATACGAGCCAGGGCCAAAGTAGGGAGAACGTGGCTCTCGACTGGGGTAAGAATCTAGTGCGCTTCGAAACATTGTTTGGAATGCTCGAGCTGAACCCTGGGAACTATACGGTAAGACCAGATATGGAATTCCCTTATCCGTGGTATGTGGCATTAGTCCACACACCCAACAATTAGTAGTATTTACCACTAGCTGGTGCTGATGAAGGAGCTGAATAAAGGAATTATTTCGGAATTCTGCACGTCTAGCCTGCTCGTGTTCAGGTAGGATATGGAAAGAATGAGGGGATGCAGTGGAGGTAAGTTTAGGGTCAGAAGTAGGAGTAGGTATGGCAGAAGGTAAGAAGTACGACATCATGTAATACACCCCACCCGCCAATAGTGCAGAAACAGTCAAAAGCAATACGAACATTTGAAACATAAAACATTTGGTACGGATAAGTTGTTGCAGCTTGAACCTTTGCACCTGAGCTTCTTCCAAGTCCATCAGCTTTGAAAACGCCATCCCCTATGACCGTCCGCAACGTTTCTTGACGCACTTCGTTCTGTGTAGCAGTAGTCAATCCCTAGGAGTTCCCAGGAACCGACGGTCTTTAACCTAGCGTCAAGACCTACTAACCAGAAGGAAGTACACGCGCGGCCCTACGGCCTTTATTTACAATGTATATGCAAAATGTCTCTCAGCTGTGGAAGCAAAAATACATGTGGAACGAAACTCAATATATATAAAAATAATTACAATGATACGGGTGTTCAGACTGATCGTGGAAAACGGGATAATGCAATTGTCAAGGGACAGAACAAAATCTTTTTATTTGTCCTTAGTGCTAGAACGCAAAAAGTATCGAGTTTTCCCAGGACGTGTATGTTCATCAAACAAAGGATCCGATGAGGGAACAGAGTCCTGCTGATCAGTCGAATGTTCCGGTCTTGAATCTTTTGGTGACAAATGTTCGACAATGTCTTTCTGCTGTACTGAGGATTCTCCGACAGGTTGTGCGTCGCTAAAAGGTACAAACGCCGGCAATCCTTCGGATTCAGCTGAAGCAATGCCCCTCCTCACCCACGAGTCTGCCGGTAAAGGGATAGGAACTTTCTTCGTATGAGTGGCAAGCACCCAATTTTTCCGGCCTTCTAAACGGACGGCAGTCCTCATGGCAAGGAGGACCTGGTAGGGTCCAGTGAAGCGGGGTTCCAAATTCTTCTTACGGGCAAAATTTCTGGTTACCACCGAGTCTCCGGGCTGGAGCTGGTGGCCTGGACCCTCCGTCTGCGTCGGCAATGCTTCGTAAACCTGTTGGTGAATTAACCTCAGTTTAGCAGTCAGATCATGAAGATAGTCAATCAACATTGGATATTCAAGACTGGAGAACACACCCGGTCTAGGGACCCCCCAGACATTTGCAGGACGACCGAACACTATTTCATAGGGACTAAGCCCTACTCGGGAGTGTACGGTTGCCCTAGTTGACAATAAAGCTAAGGGTAAAGCATCAGGCCACGAAAGACCAGTCGTAGCCTGAATCTTCGCTAGCTTCAGCTTAAGGGTGCCGTTATACCCTTCAACCAAACCAGCTGACTGGGGATGATTGGCGCTATGGAATTTTTGATTAATTCCAAGGCCCTTACATACACTCTTCATCACACTCCCCACAAACTCACTTCCGTTATCAGACCATACAATTCGAGGCATTCCATACCGAGGAAAGTATTCCTTCAGTAGGATTTTCGCAGTAGACAGGGCAGTATTGTCTTTAAGAGGGTAGGCTTCAATTCATCGGGAGAACGCACAAACCACAACTAAAACGTATTTCAGGTTGTTGCATCTCTCCATATGGATGAAGTCTAATTGAATTACCTCAAAAGGACATGAAGGGGGAGCAAAGTGGCCAGGAGGTGTCGGGGTTCCCTTACCAGGATTGTACAACATACACACCATACAATTCTTAACCAACCGTTCAGCACATTTCGTGATACCATCATTCTTCCACACATGGGACAGCAACTTACAAATACCTTTCACACTAATATGTGCTAACCCATGCGCCATTGTCACAACAGCTAGCACATACGCATCCGGTAACATCCATCTCTTGTGTTCCGACAAATCAACCCAACAACCATTCGCATCCAACTTTCCCGTACTTTCTTTCCACTTCGTCTTTTCAGTCTCGGTGGCCTCATCTTGAATCGCTTTCACACTCTCAATGGTGTCCTCACACATACTAGTCTCTGTAGGCCACCTAACCAAACTCGTCACATACATTCTGGTGCTAAGGTTCCGGGCAGTCTCCTTAGCAATCTCATCCGCAAATGAATTACCACGACCAACATCATCCGTCACTTTACGATGTGCACTACATTTAACAATCGCTACCTGCTTCGGCAACGTAAGTGCATCCAAAAGATCATTCACAAGTTGTCCATGCTGAATCTTCGTACCATGCGACGTCATGAAACCTCTCTCTCTCCACAACCGTACAAAGCTATGCGCGACGCCAAATGCATATTGGCTGTCGGTAAACACATTCACACATTTCCCTTTCGCTAACACACACGCTCTAGTGAGAGCAATCAGTTCTGCAGCCTGGGCAGAGTTCTGATTCAATCTTGCAGTTTCCACAACAGTATTCAAAGTCACAACAGCATACGCAGTAGTCACATCACCATTCGACAATTTAAAACATGAACCATCCACATACAAAGTTCCATCTGGATTTTCCAAAGGAGTGTTTTTGAGGTCCACTCGACCTTTTGTTTCCTCTTCTGTTCTCAAATAGCAGTCATGGGCTGCTATTTCATCTGACTCTGTGCTAATTGGTAACAAAGTCGCCGGGTTCAGAACATTGCAACGTTTTATCTGAATGTGACTTGCCAACAGTGTCAACTCGTACCCAGACAACCTCGCACTCGTCAAGTGCTGAGTTTTCGTACGATTCAAAAGAGTGTCAACCGCATGGGGAACCATTACCGTAAGCATATTATCCATGACCAATCCTGCTGATTGTCGGATCGATACCGCGGCTGCCGCTGTTGCTCGTAAACAACTCGGCAATGCTCTAGCTACCAGGTCCAAGGTCGAGGAAAAATATGCACATGGACGTTGATTACCACCAAAAGGTTGCGTTAAAACACTCAAAGCACAACCTTCCCTCTCGTGAACATATAATGTAAACGACTTACTGTAGTCAGGAGTACCTAACACAGGAGCCGAACACAATGCGTCACGCAATTCAGAAAAACTTTTCTGACATTCGTCCGTCCATGGTAAAGGAGTTGAAACATCCTTGCACGTAAGAGCCACCAATGGTTTCGCTAGCAATGAAAAATTTGGAATCCATTGCCTGCAATACGACGTGATTCCTAGAAAGGCACGCACATCTCTTTGGGTTGTTGGCACAGTCATTCGCGCAATCGCTGCAATCCTCTCTGGGGTCAACCGTCTTCCCTCCTTTGACAATAAGTGACCTAGATAGGTTACTTCTTGACAACAATATTGAAGTTTAGAAGGAGACACCTTGTGATGCAAGTCACAGAGATGCTGCAACAACGATATAGTGGCAATTTTGCAAATGTCCTGAGTATCGGCAGCCACCAATAGGTCATCGACGTATTGGATTAAGGCCGCACCAGCCGGCAACACAAACGCATCCAGTTGACCCTTCAAGGCTTGACTGTAAATCGATGGACTCTCACAGTAGCCCTGAGGGGCACGTTTAAACCGGAAGCTGCGACCACCCAGAGAGAAACCGAAAAGGTCTCTGCTTTCTTCGGCAATCGGAATGCTAAAGAAAGCATTCTTCAAATCGATCACCGAAAACCAAGATGCAGAAGCTGGAATCAGAGTCAGTAGCGCCGTGATGTCAGGCACAACAGGGAACTGAGGAATCACAATTTTATTCACCTCCCGTAAATCAATAACAAAACGATAAACAGGCGGTTTTGAAGGGTCAGTACGTTTTAGAATAGGTAATACAGGGCTGTTGCACACGTTTCCCCGCGTTTCTTCAATAACATATTTCTCGATCAGATCATAAATGATCGCTAACAGTGCTCGTTTACCATCAAGAGAGATTCGATACTGGGGAATACGTGGCAACCGTACATTAGATTTCAGCTGAACAACATAAGGGGAGATGTCAAGCAGGCCCACGTCGTTTGGACCAGTTGCCCACAAAGATGCAGGAAGAGAACTCAATTCCGGTGGAAGCTTATCGAGAGACAAATACATTGGAGAGACAACTCTCTCACCCAAAGTAAGCTTTACTCCCGCAGGAGAACAATACAAAGTCGCATACAAACGTTTTAGCAAATCCAGGCCCAAAAGATTTTCACCACATCCAGTGGTCAAAATCAAAGGAGCTTCAAGCTCACGTGGCCCAATTGTAAGTGGCAATGGGCACGAAACCGGATTGCTAACAGGGGCGCCAGAGAATCCAACGGAAACATTTGTTAAGCCAGACAAAGGTGCGCCAGGGAGTTTCGAATGCATTATGGAACTTTTCGCTGCACCAGTGTCCAACAGAAAAGGCTCAACGACGCCCGATGTAGCAACTGCGACGTAAGGCCCTCTCTGATCAACCGGAACTGATACCACTCCCTCTCTTTGTCTATGGCTGTCCTAGTAATTACTGTCGTCAGTTCCCTGATCGACGTAATAATCATCTACATTGTACTGCGCAGATCGTCCTTGCGATGATCCACGCTGGTCAAAACAATTGTTGGAATTTGACGAATTGTCTGAACGATCATTGGGAGCACCTCGACCCCTACCACGTGATGTCTGCTGAGTACCACCACGACCTCCTCTAGATGTGTTACCACTATTACGATCGTTTAGAACGGGACAGTTGAATTTTAAATGACCCTCCTGTCTACAATAGGCACACTGATTGTACCCTAACGAAGATCTTTGGGAAGAGGAGTCATTTCGAGGTTGTGACCTATTCGATTGCGACTGCGATCTATTTTGCTGAGGAGCGTTCTGATTTGAACGTGGAGGATAGGCCTGCTGCAACAACACTTTTCTTTTAAGTTCTTTCGTCTTTTTATCAGCACGATCGTTCTCTTCTTTTTCTCTGTTTTCATAATACTGTGCCGTAGCCAATATTTGAGCGGACATAGAGACAGCCCACGCACTCTCAGAATTTTTTAATTTATTGCTTAAGTCGGGCAATAGGTTTGAAACAAATTTATCCACAAACAACCGCTGACCACCCTCGGTACTCATATCCTGACCACTATGGTCAATGAATGCTTCCTCAAATCTCGTAAAGAAATCGGAGACACTCTCGTCTTTCTTCTGTCTACAAGCTGACAATTTGTCCCAGTTTACCCTCATAGCTGGCATAAGCGTTTTCATCAGGGTAATGATTCTCTGAGGGAGAGCAGTAATGAGCTGTTCGGGCTTAGCCCCACCGACTTGTCGTGTATCGGCCGCAGTAAGAGCAGCCCAATCGCCACCTAATTCGTTTGCATGATCCTCGTGCCGAATCTTGGCCCATACCGGTTGTGGTACGATATTGCCAAACAGCATATCAATATCAGCAAGATTCATTATCGTAGCATCTACAAGCTGTGACAATTCTTTATAGTACCCTGCAGGATTTTTACGAGGGTCAGGCAAAGATTGCTTCACCTGTAAAACTTCAGATCGTTTCCAAGGAAGATGGATCCACACTCTCTGAAAGAACGGCAAGATCGGAGGTTGAGCTGCAGCATTACCTGGCATCCACACTGGTGGAACTTCACGCATGGGATACTGACCAGACGCATCTAACTGACTCTCTACATCCTCAACGAACAAGGCTTGGGGTATAGGAGTGGGACGGAAAGATAACAACCGCTCAACAGCACGTCGAACGTTAGTATCCACTATCAGTCCGTTCGAGAACTGAAGCTGTAGATCAGACAAAGCGGTCAACACATCATCAGGTGCATCAGCCGATATCTGATCGCGCAGAACCTTGCACATTTCTTCGAACACGTATCTTTGTGTCGGTACATTGAATTGACAGAACGTATTAAGTACAGCGCGTGGAGGATTTCTAAGAGGGTGCGCCATCCAACCCATCGCCATATTATATAGCGCAGCACGTTCCCTGTTACCGGGAAGCTGACTACGTCTTTGAGGACCGTCCGAACTAGCGGACCCAAGAACAGGTCCAAGAGAATTAAAGAAGCTAGCCGCAACCGGAGGGGTACGACTTCGAGTAGATGGAGAAGTATAGCACAAAGGACTAACAAGAGAAGGGGTAGAAACAGAAGAAGCAACAGGAGTAAGTAGAGTAGGAGCAGTAGCGGGAGCAGGAGTATGTGGAAGCGGAGGAGCAGTAGGAATAGCAGTAGGCAAGGGAACGGGAACAGTCGGAGGAACGGGTGCAGGTTGAGGAACAGGTTGAGGAACAGGTACAGGGGGGACCACAGGAGCTGCAGTACCCTGTACGTACGGAGGTGGTGACTTCATAAGATAAGACATTAAAGGATCCTCAACTGATTCTTCCTTCTTATCCGACTCCGTTGGCAAAGCCGGATAGCATTTATCTATGGACATACGCTGTAGCCTATCAAACCCCTCCTTTTCCTTATCCTCCTTATCACGCTGAAACTGCTCTGCTTTCTTTACAATAGTAGCAACACCATCTCTCTGATTACGTTTAGTCTGTCTGATCTCTTTCTGTCGGGCTTCTTTACGCCACAACCGAAAGGCATCAAACATGGCCGGCCTTGACTTTTTCTCAAACAATTTAGCCTCAAGATTATCTAAAATCGTGGTCTCGAAACTACCATGAGGTGGCCAACTAAGGGCACCATCCTTTTTGGTATAACGAATCCAGTATTCATTAAAAGTAATCGGGCCTAGCCCGTGCTTACTATAGAGCTCATAAGTGGGAGTTCCAACCGGAGGTATCGGACACGAGTCCTCCAGTCGGGAATCCGCACCACAACGTCTAAAACAACTAAACAAAGTACTGCGACCAGGCATCGTGCACACTAGCCGAGTTTCACAAACGTCAAGGGTTACGGGATTTACCAAGTCCCAGCAAAGAGCGAAAACCCTCGGTTTTTGGCAACTGCAGATGTCAAATAATACAACAAAGAACCAAGTACTAAGAACCACAAATGCAATGGAACCATGCAACAACGAAGAACCACAACTAAGGACTCTGGGAGCGACCCACAAATACTTAACTCAAAGATCGATGGCGTCACCAGGAAGGCCCGTCAATCGTCTCGCTATACCAAGGTCTACGCCAGGCGCCAAAACAGGTCTACAGTCAGGGCAGCAGTCCGTCGCAGCCGTCAGGAGGCGGGAATCTTCGCGGGAAAAGTCTTCGGGCCACTTGTTTCGACAACAGGATCGATGAAGCGGAGTGCACCTTCCCTCGGAGATTTCACACGAAGTTCCTCACGATCGTCGGGCTTGGACCGGTACCACTGATGCAGCCCCATGTTGGGCGCCAACTGAAGGACTGGGTTATTTAAGACCCAGCGGTGCCAGGGGACAACACCTGAAACCTTCGTGGGTAACCTGCTCCGGCGTACAAATGACAGAGACACGGGACACTTCCTTCGACGTCAAAGATTCGAGGTTTATTTACTGCAGGGAACACAGAAGTCACAGGAAGTACAACGAGTGTAAGTTCGAGGAGACTGCTTCAAATTGCTACTGTGGATCGCTCCTTTTATACAGATTTCTCCCATAGGGTTACATGGTACACAAAGGTTTACAACTCGGTTCCCATAATTATCCCCGAGAGGGGTCGCTTTGGTCACTTTGATACATCCAAGGTCCGGGGCATAAGTGCGGAAACATTTGGCGGTTCCCAACTGTAAAAACCCATCTTCCCACCATTAGTACATTCCAATTGGCAGTAAAACAGATCGAAGAAGGAACAAGGACAGGTGCAGAGGAAGATGGAAACAGTGGGGAGATCGAAAAGGGTGTAAAAGGGGAGGTATTAGGAAACACGAGCTACAGGCATCAAAGGGACGTGCCTAATGAGATGCACGGCTGAGACAATAGTCCGGCACGGCAAGATGAGCCTCGAGCGGTGCCATCTGCCTTACAGTATCATCCCCCTCGTCATAAAGACGATTTCAAAGAACATGTGTCTTCCGCGGATGTCTTGGGAATCCCAGGGTCGTGAAACGGACAACGTCCGTTCGCTGACTACTTGAGGGCAAGAAACAAAATGGATGCCATATCTGAGATGGAACCCGTGGGTACAGATGAATAACCCACCTAACAAACGAACGATTTAGGTTAGCACAGCGAAACTGCGCACACCCACTAAACTCGTCATTTGCGGTTCGTAGATACCAGTCTCAACCATATTCGTGCGAGTCGAAAACACCACTTACAATCGTCACGGAACCTCAGGTCTAGGGAGGAGCCAGATTTCTATGCTCATTATCCTCCAAAATTACACTTCACTTATGTTTTAATACACTCCGTTTCTTTAATACAACCCTTCTAAGATTTTTTATCCACAACATATTTATTTGGACCACCTTTGCAAGCTTTAAGCTACAGTATATCATTATTCATTATGGCCCTGTACTTTATTTTCTTACCAGTAGACTCTTGTGAAGACCAGTGCGATCAGTGTTTTGGGTGAATTACGAAAGACACAATATTTTAAATAGATATACATATTCATCATTGTAATATTTCTCTGTTTTGGTACATATGTAATAACAGAGCCAAAACTAATTCCTACTATATTTTGAAAAGGCTAGAGGAACTGTGATATTACAAAAGGGCGAGCAGATTCATTTTTACTTTTATCTCATGTTACACTATTCTATTGCATTAGTAATGTTAGGGCCTTCCATGTATGGTGTGAGCATTGTTTACTTTTTCTCCTTCCGCTCACACCTTGAGCATACTCAACGTGTTTATAGTTTATAGTTTAGAGCACAGTAGCGCATATTACCGGCATAAGTAAATAGCCACCTTTTATGAGCGTCACCTTCCGTTTCACTACACTATCACCTTTTCTTCCGTATAGCGTATGGACAAGACGCACATTTTCATGTAAAGACAGGAACCCATTACCTCTAAATGTCTATGTTTGTGTGTTTTTTGTCTGTCCTTTTCTCCCCTGCAGGAATTGAGCAACTAGAGGAATGTCTCCTCTCTGAATTAAACGCAGCTTACTGTGTGCGACACATATTGGTCTTATAAATCACATTCGACCTTCACTTAACTATTTTCATGCACATAGGTCCTGACGAAAGCCAATGTACTTAAAAATCTGGCTGAAACATGTAGACCTCACAGTATATTGGAGGCATAATCTAATCCCTATATATATCTGCTCAAGTTTTTAATACTACCAAGGACCCACCATTAAACTTCTCATAAAAATTCTTTTGGGATCCATTGAACAGTTTTTAAACTCACTCTTACTCACTTCACTGCACACTCACTTAAAAAAAAAAAAACGCTCCGCTGTAGTCAGGCGTAGCAGCACACGCTAGGTGCACTTGGCACCTGTGGTGGGACCCAATGATGAAGCATACCACCAACTAGTCTTCATAAAAAACTAAGGGGCATACTATCAAGAAGGGCGTTAAAATGATCACCGCTTAGCAGCAGGAAACTGCCGCTAAAGCGGCGATAATGGGCTTGATAATATGCAGTTGAGAATTTCCGTAGAAGCCGACGTTCACACCAGAACATAGGCTTCTATGGGAATTCACAAGGGCATATTATCAAGCCCATTATCGCCGCTTTAGCAGCTGTTTCCTGCCGCTAAAGAGGCGATAATTTTAACACTGTTTCTTGATAATATGCCCCTAAGTGTTATTTCTCCCAGACATAGGCCCCTAGCTTCCAGCCGATATCTAATTCTCATTGATATTAATATCAGAAGCACCAGTGCTCATTAGATGAACAAGCTGGGCTGTAAAAAGTTTACAGTGGACTCCAGCTAGCCACTACCAATATTTAAACAGATCAATAAACAGATTGTTTACTCCAGCGGGGAGCCACTTTGCTGCTGAGGATTGGCATGGTCAGTTTGCGAAGCCGGTTCACTGGTATCATTCCATTGTTGCCAGGTGCTTGAGTTAGGACTGAGTTTGCGGACTGTCCTTTATCCTTCCAACCAATCCCACAAGGTCTTCAACAAATAGTTCAACCGCCGGACCTTCTGCTCATTCATGACTTCAATAATATGAATGGTATTGCACCATGAGTTGCCTTCGTAGTCCTCTAGACGTGCCTCCAGAACCTTATTAGTGGAACATAGTTCCTTGACTATACTTTGTGGGACCCTTTTGTCATTCTTTATGGTGGCAATTAACTCCTACGCTTCCGAGGTCCCATCTTTCGGTGGTCTGCTCTGACAAGCGTAATTTCTATTGAGACAGTCTATTCTGGTTTCCAACAGAGTGCACACACCTTAGTTTGCCACCATGACATCATGGAGTGTGATTGATTCAGTCCCTGGGGCCAATGAAGTTGCTGAGGAGTGCACAACCATTGGTTCTGCTCCATTAAGTGCATCTTTAGAGAGCTCATACTTATCCAATTAAGATTGGTGGACATTACGCACTCCCTTGCCCCCAGTTATAATATCTGATTTCATAGGAGATATTCCCTAATGCAAGAAGATGGATCCCAATAAAAAACTAGGGAAACGGTCCGCAACGATAATCGCTGCTGCCTGCCACAATGTATGTACCTCAGAACCTGTTGGTTTTCCTGCTGATATCCCCTCTACTTCCCTTGCTCTACCTCGAGGTGGTATCACAGCCACCAACCAGGTAGTAATGTGTTGAAATCTACTCCCCAATACAGGCACTACATCCATGCCAGGGGTGCCTCTAGGCGTCATGCAAGCGACGAGGGCACACATAGTTCAGTTGTAGGATCACTATTAGGGTGCCAGTGTAAGAGAGGTAGCTGGAGTGTGGGAGCCTCGGATTATACGTGCTGTTCCTTCAGAGATGAGCAAAGTGGCACAGGAACTGAACTCTGGTGGCTGGAGTGGAGCAATCCGCTATCTGGTGGTGGCGTCTCATGGCAATATGGTGACAAAAAGAGCAGCAGAGCTCCTTTAAGGGTATTAGAGATGGAGCAGGCCCTGGGTATCTGCCCAACCCCCTCCAGCTTGGCAATCAGAGGCTCAGATCATTCCCACCTTCCAAACAGGGCAAAATATTCCTCATCCGGTGTCAGTGATGTAGGCCCAGCCCTCAGGTCCAAATCGCTCTCTTGCAGCATCACCAATTGAGTCAGTACCTCCAGCAAGGGAGGCCCCAGGATGTATCCGTGGTCATGAAGAACAGTGCGGAAAACCCCAACATATTGCTTGCTCTGGGCCTCAAATCTGCGGGACAAACTCTGTCAATAAGTGGCCTGGTAGAAGTCACACTGATCACACAGACCTGGCGCCGGCTGTACATGCATGATGTAGTGGCGCTTACGGGGGCATTCACAACTAAGCACATGTACTCGCAAGACTCGTAGGAGGGACCAGTGTCCTCACCAGTTCAAGAGAACCCCCAGGTGACTGGTCAGTGGCTACAAGTCACTCTCTCCTCCCGGATATCACTCACCAGCACCACCGACATCAAGATCATACTCCAGGCCATGGCTCCATTTAGGCACACAGGTCCCATTCCGCCAAAGCATCGCAGGCAAAAAAAGCAGCTACACTTGCTGTGTCTCGCAGCTACCTAGATGCGTCACTTTGCAAATATGACGCAACATGGGGCATATTTTACCCTGCAGGTGCGTCACAAAAAGTGATGCACCGGCTACGCAAAAGTGACGCAAAGGCTCATAAATAAGCCCACAGTTTTTTATGGCCTCCTTTTCCAATTCGATGATTAAGTCATTTTTTCCCTCTCCATCTTTTTTGTTTAACCTTGAAACTTATACTGACCGGGATATGGAATACCCACACCTGAATCCTGCCTAGGGTTGGATTTAAAGATGAAGAACCTATTCTGCATAAGGAACTTCCTCTCAGGATTCTCTTACTTTAGGATCAACTGGGTCAGGATCAAAAAAAAAAAAATATATATATATATATATATATATCAAAATCCACAATCCTGAAGCGCCGAGGAAACCAAACGGACACAGCCAGGTACAGACCACAAACCAAGGATTTAGAAGAAATAGTGTGCTTTTATTCCATCAATGGGGATGGCAGCATGACGCGTTTCGTCCGGGAAACCCGGACTTGATCACATGACAAGACCCAGAGACATAAGTGGTTATATACTGATTTACAAACGGAACTCCTCCCACATATAGATAGACATGGAAGAAATATCATTCACATTGCAACATTAAATAGTTAAAATGTAAATAAAATTCCATGCATAAATGCATATAACTGCAACAACACATTATCAATTTTGTAAACATCTACACTATGTTCATATAGATATATCTATGCAGAGGCAGAGAGTCAATTGTTGGACTCTATGTGTTACAAGAAAAGCAACTTGACAGCACTACAAACAGCTTGGCAAGAACAAAATCTGAAATTAATGGCATGGAGAAATGCCAAACTGTTGTCAAATGATGAGTATAATTTCATGAAAAAAGACCATCCAGTAATACCGACTTTTTACTGAATACCAAAAGTACATAAATACATTAATGCACCACATGGACGCCCGATTATTTCGGCCATAAACAGCTCGACCGAAAATATCTCACGATTTATAGACTTCTTCCTCCAAGAATGGGTGAAATGTTTAAAATCATACATACAGGATACTTCTGATTTTATCAGAAAATTGGAGAATGTTATTTGGAGTACGGATTGTTTGTTAATAACACTTGATGTGACTTCATTGTATACATCTATCAAACATTCAGATGGCCTAAAAGTGGTGGAATTTAAACAAAAGGTCCATGAATTTTTCTGCACACAACAAGATGTTGTTATCAATGATTCAAATTTGTCTTGAACAAAACTATTTCCTGTTGAATAACCAAATGTACCAGCAGGTTAGGGGTGTCGCGATGGGGGCTTGCTTCTCCCCGAGTCTGGCGTGTCTCCATATGGGACTGTGGGAGGAGCGGGTCCTTGGTGGCACCCTTAGAAACACCACACAGGAACACATACCAATATCTCTGGTATATTGATGACCTATTCATGGTCTGGAAAGGGTCATTGGAAGAAGCACATGATTTTGTAAAAGAAATTAATAACAATGACCTTAATTTAAAATTCACCTCACACATAGACGCAAGGGTCTGTGGTATTTCTTGACACTGAAGTCTATATAACAGATATTGGTATAGCCACTATGTTACATAGGAAACCAACCGCTGGAAATACCCTATTGCATGCTTCTAGTCAGCATCCTTACCATTTGATCAGCAGCATTCCCTTCGGGGAAATGTTGTGGATCAAGCAAGGACACTCCTGAATCTCACCCCCTCCGCAGAGTCATGTAATGCCTTAAACACCTTCTTTATCGATAAGATTTTGGCAATCAAAAACTCCATCCCCCATTCCCCTCTCTCAGCTATAGCTGCAGCCCCCCCTATCAACACCTCCACCCTGACTTGTTTCCCTATACTTGATTCTGACTCCCTAGCCAAGCTGGCTACGCGAGTGAAATCCGGCTCCCCCAAGGATTGCTGCCCTCCTTCAGTGCTTCACACTTTACCGCACTGCATTTTACCCTTACTCAACACCTTCCTCAGCTCCGGCACAGTCCCCAGGTCGTTCAAGGAGGCCGTACTGGTGCCTTTGTTAAAAAAACCTGGCACGGACCCAGCGGTCCTTGCCAATTACCGGCCCATCTCCCTCTTGCCTTACCTGTCCAAAATCTTGGAGGCACACGTTACTACTTGCCTCTCGCAATTCATCGAGGAGTCCAACTTCCTGGAAACAAACCAGGCCGGCTTTAGACCAGCCCATTCTACAGAGGCTGTGATTCTTGCTGTGTTGGACAACCTCAGAGGCAACGCCGACAGAGGACTTCCCCAGGCACTGGTCCTACTGGACCTGTCGGCGGCATTCAACACGGTGGATCACAACATCTTACTCCATCATGTCGAGTCAGCCGGAGTCCGTGGGCCTGCCTTGTCCTGGGTCAAGTCTTCCCTAGAGGGAAGATCTCAAGCAGTTAGCTTGGGTCCTTTTAGTGCCACCAGCGCTCCTTCGCCCTGTGGTGTTCCACAGGGATCTTCTTTGTCGCCACTTCTTTTTAATTTGTATCTTCAACCTCCTATTCACTCCCTGGGTAGGTGGGACGTCACCGTGTTCAACTACGCTGACGACTTACAAATTATCTTCCCCCTCACTTCCCCTGACGCCGTCACCAACTTTCAGGCGGTCATGATACACATCCAGCACTGGATGAATCAAAATCAATTAAAGCTCAACCCTGGAAAAACTGAGCTCCTCCTTCCTGGGAAGAGCGCCTCCCATTCGGGCCCCCAGTACTGGCCAACTGAGCTTGGATCACCACCTCCTCCTGCTGGCAGTGTAAAGAGCCTCGGGGTCATTATTGGCTCTGAGCTCACTCTCAAGGCCCAGGTGAGTGCCGTAACATCTTCCTGCATGTTCCAGCTACACAGGATACGGAAAGTCGCCCACCTCTTGACTCCTGAAGCTCTGTTACAAGTCCTAATAGCATCGGTGATGTCCCGTTTGGATTTTTCTAATTCTCTGTACCATGGCCTTCCTAAATCCCTGCTGTCTAGGCTACAGATCGTCCAAAACCAGGCTGCCAGACTGGCATTCAAAATCCCAAGATGGCAGTCTGCCAAACCTTTATTACATCAATTACATTGGCTACCAGTCAGTGAAAGAATAGCCTTCAGGGTCTGCTGCCTGGTCTTCAAAGCCCTGACTGGTCCCTCCCCCACTTTCTTGCAGTCCCTGATCACCCCCTACTGTCCCCTCCGTACCCTGAGGTCCACCCACCTTCAGCTTCTGGTCATCCCCCGTTTCAAACTCACTAAACTAGGTGGCCGCAGCTTCACTCACCTGGCTCCCAAGCTGTGGAATTCTCTTCCACTTTCACTTAAGACCTCGTGCTCTCTCTTATCATTTAGGAAATCTTTAAAAACTCTGCTCTTTTCACACCCCCGCTAAATCTCTCTTGCACAGCTTCAGTGTCCAATCAGCTCCAGGAAACTCATGGTGACAGTGCGCTCAATAAATTCCCCTTAACATTAACATTAACAATAAGCAGTACGGATGCAGATTGCCAGAATGCCCAGGAGGAAAGCAAGGCACGTTTTCTTTCCCGGGGCTATTCTGTTAAAACTATCCAGAAAGCAATAAATCGTTCAGCATCTATTACTAGACAAGAAGCATTAGCAACTAAAGAGAAACCCAGTGTTCAGACAACAAAAGAAACCACGATAAAGCCCAGGGTCATTATTACGTACAGCAGACAACACAAGGAAATCCGGCGGATTTTCTACAAGAATTGGAACCTAATAACAGGGGATCCTGTTATTGGTAAACATATCCTGAGTAAGCCCAGTATTACTTTTAGAAAATCCATATCCATGGCAGATAAGTTAGTATGTAACTTTCTTGAAAAGCCGGTATCAGATACATGGGGTGCCCTCGGAGGAGGGTTTAGGAAATGCACTGTCTGCAAAGCATGTAAGAATAGGTGTAATAAAACCCAATATACGGTGCCTTTTAAAAGCCAGCCCGTATTGATTAAAAAACGCATGTCTTGCAGTACTGAATTTGCAGTTTATGTGCTGCAGTGCCCATGTGACCTCCGATATGTGGGTAGCACCCGCCTACCGGTGCATAAGCGGGTACTGCAGCACATGAGGGCCATCGTGGGAAACAATCAGTCATACCCGGTGGCCCGCCATTTTGAAAGTTTGCACAACAGTGACCCCTCAGTCCTAATGTACTACGCTATTGATTGTGTCTTGCCACTTAAGAGAGGAGGAGACAGAGATGCGAAGCTCCGATTATTGGAGACTAGGTATATAATAGAACTGGACAGTAAGGCCCCACGGGGCCTGAACGCCAGTGAAGATCTGTATACATGTCTTTAATTAATTTTTAAGCAACAATACACCTGAGTTACAATGGGCTTTTATGATATACGAAGTGTGTTCTTTGCATCTCTTGCTTCCTTGGAAGTTTGAATTCATAAGGATGATGAATAATGTCTGTCAAGTGGTTTTAGCATGGTAACATCTAAGGTGATGTGAGGATGAATAAGAATATGAAATAACCTCTCTCCACACCCTTTTTCATGATTTTTATATATACACAAACAGTTTAGAGTTAATAAAATTACACAATTGCACTTTTTTGCACGTTGGGTCAGGGTAAATGATGAGGTATATGTATTATACAGTTGGAGTTCATATGAATTGTTTTGGAGAATGTCTTTTTTAATGCGATACATAGTCTGTTCTTTGTATGACCAAATGGTGTCTTTTAGCTGGATATACACATAATCTCCAAACTGGTCGTGTCTTTTTTACAATATTTATTAAGGTTTTTACAGAACTTGATATTTATTGTTACATTTTTGCTAATAGCATCTGTAGCTAAGTTGCAATTTTAAATGGGAGAAAGTTTATATTAATGGACACCTTGTCTTTTATTGTAAATATGACAGAAATAACAATGAGTATTAATTGTTTTCCTATGTATTTTTCCTATGTTTTCTATAATGTACAGTATTGTATATATAGTGGTTATTTATAATTGCGTACTTTTGCACAGCATATATTTTGCACAAGATCATGACCTTTTGGTTTCTTTAAACTGTGGCACTATGTCTTCTATTTAACAACTAAGGGACACCTATTATAAAAATGTGAACAGCAATGGGTTAATCAGGGCAGGCCAAGAATATACAGCGCCACTCCCTTTTGGGCTCCATAAGTACCCTCATCACTGTTAAGCAATGTATCATGTGATCAAGCCTCTGGCTAGAGGCGAAACGCGTCATGCGGGCTTGCTGGGTGTTATTCTATAAACTGGAATAAAAACACTGATTGCACCAGATTCTGGGTCTGACTTGTTCGTTCTTGAGAAGCAGTCTGAGCAGGATTGACTGTGATGCAGCGGCAGCAGCATCGAACGAAGAGTGAGGATATATATATATGATGTGATCAAGGCCGTTTTTTGACGGCCGAAACGCGTCATGCCGATGGCGAGGGAAAAATAAAGCCACTTTAATACAATCATCTGGTGTTGAGAAGATCTGTACCTGAGGGACGTGTGGGGAGCCACCTTGCAGGACTTCGCTTATATATATATATATATATATATATATATATATATATATATATATATATATATATATATATTCACTGAAAAAACCATAGGTTTCACACATGCTCTAGTTAAAAATTTGCATTTAAAAAACCTTTGAAATGCACTGAAAAACCCTAGGTTTGACACATGTTATAGGTAACTGGACATTTCACTCATACAAAACCATTGAAATTCCGCCGTTATAGTTAACTATAACTTGCGCGCCCCCCTTGCACTGCTGATGACGTCACATATTACATCACTCAAGACATGGTCAGTGACATCACTCATGACATCACTGCTGACATCTCAAATGACATCACTGATGTCTCTCCTGATAACAGGTGAGTAAATCGGAATTTGTAGTTCGGCTGATTTTTGAGGAATTTTTCAAAGTTCAAAAACTCCACACTTGTAAAAATTTTCAGGAGAAACCAGTCAATGTTAGCCTATTGAAGGAAATTCAAGTTACTGTAAGTATGGTCACATTTACTTTTCAGGATCAGTAGTGGTCTGAAAGATGCAACAATGAGGTCTCTCCTAATAACAGGTGAGTAAATCGGAATTGGCAGTTCGGCTGATTTTTGAGGAATTTTTTAAAGATCCAAAACTCCACACAGAAGAATTTTCAAGTAAAACATTTCAATGTTAGCCTATGAAAGGAAATTCAAGTTACTGTAACTACGATTACAATTACTTTTCAGGATCAATAGTGGGCTGAAAGATGCAGAAATGAGGTCTCTCCTGATAACAGGTGAGTAAATCAGAATTCTTAGTTCGGCTGATTTTTGAGGAATTTTTTAAAGTTCCAAAACTCCACACTTAGAATTTTTTTCAAGTGAAACCAGTCAATGTTATGTTATGTTATGTTATATGTTTATTTGTAGCGTGCGCTGTTAGTCAAAACTGTCCTGGCGCGATGAAAAGGTCATGGTGTCAGCTAAAGCAAGGGAAAGCTTACATAGACTGCATAAAAAAGTAAGTTTTTAGCAATTTTTTAAAGCTAGCAAGATTTGACGAGTGTCTTAAGGCTTCAGGTAGGTTGTTCCACTGCTGAGCTGCACGAACCGTCAGAGACTGCCCCCCCCCGTCGAACTTTCTTGAATCTGGGAATAACCACATGTCTGAGGGAGGCAGATCGCAGCTGGCGGGTCGGCTGGTAGAAAGCAAATCTGTGCTTAAGATAGGAGGGGCAAAGGCCATGTAGGGCTTTAAACACAAGGACCAGGGCCTTAAAGCGCACTCTTTGGGCCACTGGTAGCCAGTGGAGCTCTCTAAGTTGTTTGCGAACGCTGAGTCTCCTAGGGATATTAAACAGGAGCCTCACCGTCGCGTTCTGGACTACCTGTAATTTCCGGATCAAAAAATCCGGAATGCCGGTGTAGAGGGCATTTGCTTAGTCCAGTCGAGAGAGCACAAGTGCTCTGGCTACCGCTTCCTTAGCCACTTGGGGAAGAAGGGGGAAGAACTTCCGGAGAATGGATAGGGTGCCAAAACAAGTACCCGCCAGTCTCGAGATTTGATCGCGAAAGCACAAGTCTGCTCCGAACCAAACACCCAAGTTCTTTGCAACCCCACAGTCACCACTAGGGCACGATGATCCAATGGGCCAGATGGATTCCCTAAAGTCTGCTGGGAATTAGCCATACAATAGAATTTCAGATTTGTCCTCATTGCATTTGAGGCCTGCCTGAGCAAGCCAGGCAAATACAGAGGACAAACATTGGCGAACACCCACTGGACTAAGGTTATCCTTATTCCATGTGAAGAGAAGCTGGGTGTCGGCGTAGGCCATTATTTTCGCACCCAACCTTTCTGCCAGATGGATTAAGGGGGTTAAATAGACATTAAAAAGGAGACGACGGGGGGCGTGGCCAAGATGGCGGGGTGAGCAGACGCTTCCTCCCGTAGCTCCTCCGGCCCAGCTCAGCCTGAGCCCTGATTTCTGCGCTTCTCTCCCCCCGCGGCTGCACTGCGGGTGAGAGGACTGTGCCGGAGTTCGAGGGGCACATTTTGATCCCACTTTGATTTCTGTGGCCCCGGGGGAAGTTCCCGAAAAGTTTATTCAGAGATCGCTCCGAGGAGTGGAGCCCGGGTCGCCCCGAGGACAAGAGCCTGGAGGCGGAGCGTAGCACGGTGCTGTCCGCACGCCTCGGCTGGCCCGAGTGCTGAAAAGCGGAAAGCCGGAGATCCCGAGGGAACGGACTGGACGGACTTCGCGGAGTGAGGTGGCCTCCTGGCCGGTGCCCTGGTGACGGACACCATTGCTGGGTGACGGACCTTAGCCCTGCACCGGCGGTCTCCCCCCTCCCGGGGTCTCGAAGGGAGACGACTTGCGAGCTCCGCGCCTGGAGGCACTGGATGGCAGAGTTCGAGCAGTGCCCGAGCTGGGCAATTCACTGGAGGTGGAGGGAGGCATTGGTTTTCTACTTTCCGGACTAGTTACCATTTTAGAGTCGCCCACGGACTTGCTGGCCCGGGTTGCCTTCTTGGGTCCCACCCTCCCGCCATCTTGTCTTTGTGTGGCTGAGCCCAGTGACCCCGACCCGCGCCCTTCTCGCACGGGTGCCTCGGCTGGTCCTGGCACCAGCACATTTGCGGCCTCCCTGGGAGCAGAGGGCGGGAGGCCCGCACTTCGGACGTTGCTGTCTGCCCTACTGGCCCGGGGGCCGTCTTGCCCAAGCTCGGGCCGCCATCTTGTCGCCTGTGACGCACTACCCTTGTCCTTGGCGAGGGCTTCACATCTGGTGCCCGCGGGCGGCGGCGCTCGCCCTCAGCAACTGACCCTGGGCTTTGCCGGGCCCCAAGATGACTGGAAGACGTGGCGCGGCACGAGGAGATCGCACTTTGCCGGAAATGCTCGGCAGGACCCAGCAACTACGCGACAGGACGCAGCCGTCCCCGGGGGCCTCCCGGGCATCAACGGACGCAACTGTGAGCGAGCCGCCGGTCACGCGGTCCTTCATGGAGGACTTATTTAGCTCCCTCAAGGAGGAATTTCAAACTCTTAAGACCGAAGTGGCTGGAGAGGTCCGGGAGGTGCGCAGGGAAGTCGAGGGCCTGGGCGAGCGGGTCGAGGCTGTGGAAACGGCGGCTCAACGTCGCGATGAGGAGATAACCCATCTCCAGCAGGACGTCCTCCGCCTCCGGGAGCAATGTGTCGAGCTCCAGGCCCACTCGGAGGACCTCGAGAACAGGTCCAGGCGGAACAACATCCGGGTGCGAGGTGTTCCATCCGCAGATGAAGGTGCGGACCTGGTGGCTTATCTGCAGGACCTGTTCCGCGACATTTTGGAGGAAGGAGCGGATTTCCCAATCCGCATTGACAGAGCACACAGGGTGGGCCGCCAACGCCAGTCGTCGGCACCCCCGCCTGATATCCTGGCCTTTTTGCCGGATTTCCCCCTGAAGGAGCGCATCATGACGGAGGCCCGCAGGAAGCAACCACTGACCTTCCGAGAAAGACCTGTGGCGCTCTATCAGGACCTGTCCGCTATTACACTGCAGAAGCGCAGGTCTTTCCGCATCGCTACGGACTTTCTGCGGGAGCACGAGACAGCCTATTCCTGGGGTCACCCCTTCCGTCTTATCTTTCGATGGAATGGGGTGCTGCATCAGCTGCGCTCCTTACAAGATGTCTGCGGAGTGCTGGGCCTTACTGCTACGGAGGAGGAAGGGGCTACACCCGCATGGCGGCGTCCCGAGCGGCGGAGCCGACGGAGGTCGAGAAGGCGCCCATCGTCGGCACCAACGAGTCGCCCAGACTCGCCCACCATCAGAGCTGAAATGGCGGAGGCCCTGAGGACTGCCTCCAGGAACTTGCCTGAATCTACTGGTGTGGCCTTAACGGCCTAACTTCTCTCCGGGGGGAGAGGCTCTTAGCTTTAACGATGCTGGGCTGGGGGCTGGGGGGGCGAGGGGGGTGGTGTGTGGCTGGACGTCCACTTGACTTTTTTCTGCAGACTCGCCCATTTGGGCTAGACTGAGACTATGGGGTGCTGTTTTCTGCTTTTTGTTTTGGCTGGTTGCCATGAGTGGGTTTTGGGGGGGTTTCACTGTTGGTTTGTTGTGGGGGGGGTCCCGTCCGAAACTGTCCGATTGTGTGCGATGCCACTTCTGGCCTTCCCTGTGCCCTTCCCCCGCGCGCCCCCTCCGCTGATCCCCCGCCTGCTGCATAGCGCGTTGTTTCCCTGGAGGCGATGCCACCCCTGAAAGTAGTGACCCTTAATGTTAAGGGTCTGAATAACCCCGTGAAGCGTAGGGCGATCCTCTCCCTGTTGGAGGGGTCGCAGGCGGATATCTGCCTCCTGCAGGAGACCCACTTGCTTCCCAGAGATTGCCATAGGTTGCGCTCTGCCAAGTTCCCCACGCAACTCTTTTCCTCTGCTGCGACTAAGACCGCTGGGGTGGCCATTCTTTTAGCCAGCTCCTTTAGGGGGGAGGTGTTGTATAAATATGCTGAGCAGAAGGGGAGGCTTTTAGTGTATCGCATGCGCCTCGGAGGTGTTGCCTTTACGGTTGGTTCGGTTTACAGCCCCAACGACCACCAGGACCGCTTCCTGGAGTCGGTGTTGGTGGACGTTACTGCCTCGCCTGATCGCCATATTATCCTGGGAGGAGACCTGAATATGGTCTTCGACTCCACTCTAGATAGGTCTGCCCAGCGCTTTCCGCAGACAGGGGAGCTTTCTAAGGCGGTACAGGACCGGATTGCGGAGATGGACCTGCATGACCTCTGGCGCACCATGCATCCCACCGTTAGAGACTACTCGTATTTTTCCCACGCAAACCGCACTTATTCGCGGTTGGATTATCTTTTGGTGAGCGGCCTGCTCCGCTCGGCCGCCGTGGCGGCGGGCATGGGGGTCTTGTCCCTGTCCGATCATGCGCCGGTTTCAGGGGTCTTTGCTTGGCCGGCGGCCCCCCCCCTCTAGAGGGATGTGGCGGCTTCGGGACACGCTTCTCCATAAGAAATCGGTAGTGAAGCGAGTGGAGGAAGTCATCCAGGACTACCTGATCCACAATAACAACTCTGACACGTCCCTGGCTACGCAATGGGCGGCTTTGAAAACAGTCGTCAGGGGGGAGTTTATCTCCATTTCCTCGGCGGAAAACAAGGAACGTCAGCGCAAGAGGGAGGAACTGACGGCGCAGGTTAGGGAGCTCGAGCAGGTCCACCGCAGAACGGGGGCTCCTCGTGTCTGGAAGCAACTGAAGGCGGCACGGAAACTCCTCTCTGCGTTGGATCTCGATCGGGCGGAGTACGCGGCACTGCGCCTGAAACACGCCTTTTACACCGGCGGAGACAGGTGCGGTAAGCTCCTGGCCCATAGGCTCAGGGCTGCGCAGCAACGCAATGTGGTGAAGGAGCTGGTGGGTGTGGACGGGATTCCGGTTTCTGGTGACGCGGAGGTGGCAGATACCTTTCGCTCCTTTTACGAGGCACTGTACGCTTCAGAACCATCCCCACCGGGAGAGGCTGAGGCCTATTTGGACTCCGTGACCCTCCCGGCCTTGGACCCCTCCCAGGCGGACCACCTTGAGAGGGACATACACGTGGAGGAGGTCATCTCCGCGATCGCACGGCTGAAGCATGGTAAGGCCCCGGGCCCAGACGGCTACACGGCCTTGTTCTACAAGACCTTCTGTCCCACTGTCGCTCCTCTCCTAGCTCGCTTGTTTAATTCCTTCTCTGAGCCGGGTGCCATCCCACCGGACCTCCTCTCGGCGACTGTGTCGGTTATCCCCAAACCGGGGAAGGACCGGACTTTGTGCGGCTCGTACAGGCCTATTTCGCTCCTGAATGTGGACCTCAAGCTTTACACCGGAATCTTGGCGGCCAGACTGGGTCTACATCTACCGGGTTTGGTGGAGGCGGATCAGGCCGGTTTTGTACCCGGTAGGCAGACGGTCGACAACACGAAGAGGGTGACGCACGTGCTGGAAAAGGCCTCACGCGTCCCGGGGGAGCGGATGCTGCTGTCGGTCGACGCGGAGAAGGCCTTTGATAGGGTCCATTGGCCCTACCTCGAGCTGGTTCTTGGGAAACTGGGGATCGGCGAGAAGTTCCGCACGATGGTCTTTAATTGCTATAGGAGACCGTCGGCGTCAGTGCGTGTCAATGGACACAGCTCCAGTAGCTTCGACATTGAGCGCGGCACGAGACAGGGTTGCCCACTCTCGCCGCTCCTCTTTGCCCTTTATATGGAGCCGTTTGCGCAGAGGATCCGCGACAACCCGGACGCTATTGGGGTGAAGATGGGACAGTACACGCATACTGTCAGCTTATACGCGGACGATGTCTTGCTGACCCTAGATGATCCCAGGCGGTCACTCCCTGCCTGCGTCCAGGAACTGGATGCTTTTGCCCGCGTCGCAGGCTTTAAAATGAACATGGCTAAGTCGGCTGCACTGGATGTGTCGCTCTCTGCCGACGCCAGGAGGGACCTTCAAAGTCTCTTCCCTTTGCAGTGGTCCTCCTCCACGGTGCCTTACCTGGGCATATTGCTTGCTCCCTCCCTGCCTGCCATGGTTGCGGCTAACTATTCCTCTCTGGGGAAGAAGATCAAAGAGGAACTCGGCCGATGGAACAAGGGCCTACTCTCGTGGCTGGGCCGTATCGCGGCGGTGAAGATGACGGTACTGCCCCAGATTCTATATCTTTTTCGCGCTCTACCTCTTCAGCCCCCTGTGGGTTGGATACGGCAGACGCAGGCAGACATCTCCCGCTTTGTGTGGCAGGGCCGTAAGCCTCGGATGAAGCGGGTCCTCTCCACGCTTGCCCCGGAGGCGGGAGGTCTCGGAGTCCCGGACCTCCGGAAGTACTTTCAGGCGGCGCAGCTCCGGTACCTGGTGGAATGGAGCCGGTGGGAATCGGACAAACACTGGCTCTTTCAAGACCAGGCAGTTGCAGGCCGTACCCTCCAGGAGGTCCCGTTCCTGCGGCGCATTCATCGCCCGCCCAATCTCTACGCCTCCTTTATCACCCGTGTCCCGCTAAGAGTGTGGGACGCGGTATGTGAGCTTCGGGAGCTCACCACTTTTCCATCGCCGTTCACTCCCATTGCTGGCAATCCGGACTTCACTCCGGGTCTGGAGCCGGGGGCCTTTTCTCACTGGGTGAGTGCGGGATGCAGAGCGCTTTTCCAGATCTACGGGCCGGAGGGCGTGCTCCCCTTCCAGCAGCTCCGACAGGAGTTTGGCCTGACGGAAGGGGACAGACTGCGTTATATGCAGGTCCGCCACTGGGCTCTTCAACCCCCAGTGCGTGATGTCGCCGCCCGCTCGATTACGCCCTATGAGCGATGGTTGGTAACCCGGGCCTCGGACGCCAAACTTATCACGGATTTGTATAAGTTTCTCCAACCCCCGCCGTTTCATTACCATAACCCGGGCAGGGAGCGCTGGCACAGGGAACTGGGCAGGACCCTGAGCCACAAGGAGTGGGACGGGATTGCATATCGGGCGAGGCACTCTGCGTACCACACTGGGCTGACGGAAACCTTCACTAAAGTATCCACCTATTGGTACTACACCCCGGAGCGGCTCTACGAGATGCGCAAAATGGGCGATAAGGGTTGCTGGCGCGGCTGCGGACAGGAGGGCACCCTCACGCACATTCTCTGGGAGTGCCCGGTGCTGTCGGCCTACTGGAAGGAAGTCTTAGATGAGGTGGATAGGCATTTTGAGATCGAGCTTCCGCGCTTCCCCGCGTATGTCTTGCTTGGCCTCCCCAATGACCTGATGTACCCGTTGAAATCCCGCAGAGGCAGGCAGATTGCGATTGCGCTAGGCTCCGCTGTTCAGAACATACTTGTACTCTGGCGCACCCCTACTGCCCCCTCTGTCACTGGTTGGTTGCATAGGCTCTGGCAGGTACTGGGCATGGAGAAGATGTCGCTGACGGTGGCTGGGAATGTTGACCAGTTTGAGGAGCTCTGGCATCCCTTTTTGGCACTGCTGTCCACGGAATTTCGCGAACTTACGTGCCCACGGTACTTGCGCCTCCTTAGGCTGACACCGCCGGCGCCAGCGGCGGAGTGAAAGTGCGGATTGGGGACCGGGGGTTGGGGGCGGGAAGTGGAGTTATATGCTCTTAATGCTGACTTTCGGACGGGGATGTTGGGGTGTTGTTTTCTTTCCTTTCTTTCTTTGCTTTTCTTTCTTCTTCTTTTCTGGGGTCAAGGGGCTGGTGGAACGGTATGCTTCTCTTTTACTGTGTCGCGGAGTCCTATTCTGGCTTGGCCTTGCCTAGGGAGCGGGGGCCTACGGAGGGGTCGTCCACAATGCCTTATTGCCTTATGTCTTTGCCTTGTCACCCTCTGGGGCATCCTACCTCCCTCTTTCTCTTCTGACTCGTTGCAATGATTTGCTTTTTGTACTGTATGTGTACCTGACTTCCTGGTCCCCTCCCCGTGTCTGTTTTTTATGTCTTAATAAAATACTTTAAACCTAAAAAGGAGACGACTTAAAGTCGACCCCTGAGGCACGCCTGTCTCAACCCTGCTGTTTGAGGAGTGGTAGGGGGGAAGC
Source organism: Lissotriton vulgaris (assembly GCF_964263255.1). Lineage (NCBI taxonomy): Eukaryota > Metazoa > Chordata > Amphibia > Caudata > Salamandridae > Lissotriton > Lissotriton vulgaris. Next base: position 872,899,560 of record NC_141695.1, on the reverse strand, counting down.
CAAACTTGTTGGCATCTGTATATGAGGAATGATCTTAACCATCTGAGAGCCACGCCCGTTATGCCAATCTCCTCTAGCCTAGAGAGAAGCTGGACATGGGGAACCATGTCGAACGCGGTAGAGAGGTCCAATAAAATTAGAGCCGCTCTGCCGCCTCCGTCCAGACATTCCCTAATGGCTTCGGTGACCTCCACGAGCGCGGTCTCAGTGCTAAAAGAGGAGTGGAAACCAGACTGGGCAGAATGGAGAGCCTCAGATGATTCCACGAACCTCTCCAGCTGCCGAAAAGCAGCCTTCTCACAGACCTTGGCTAAGGCAGGGAGTAAGGAGATAGGACGATAGTTTGAGGGAAGTAGCGGGTCCGCCGAAGGTTTCTTGATCAGCGGAAGAAGTTTAGCTTCCTTCCACTGTCGGGGGACCAAGCCTGATTGTAAAGACTCATTGACTAAGTCAGTCACCATCGGAGCTACAACCTCCGCCATGCCACTCAAGACCCTTGCGGGGCACGGATCCACTGGAGATCCAGACTTCAGTGTTTTTAAAATAGCCAGCACGTCCAATCCCTCTATGATAGAAAAACTTGACATCACAGCGGTCCTCTCAGTGCTACAGGGCATTTTAAACAAAGGGAGGAATGGGTGCGAGTTCAGAGAGCCCTGAGATACAAAAGTATCATTTATATCAGGGGATTTGAGACTCGCTTGAATTTTTTGGATCTTGTCTATAAAATAGGTTGAAAGTTTCACACACCATCCTGCAGACGTTGGAACTGACATTACTTCTGCCACTGGGGCCATAAAGCTTTTAACAATAGAGAAAATGTCTTTGCTGTTATTTTTGGCCTTAATAATCCTGGCAGCATAATAGTCTCCTTTAGCAGCCTTAATTGCTGCATAGTAGTCTTTTTGTGCTATCCTGAGCTCTGCTTTTGCCGCAGTGGAATACCCCCGTCTCCAGGTTCTTTCACGTTCCTTACATGCAATTTTTAGTATTTTAATATGATCAGTGTACCAACGGGATGAAGGGATGGTTCTAGGGCACTTTCTTCCTTTCTTCTCAGGCAGTGAACTAACCGTGGAGCGTATCCATGCTGAAACATTTTCAACTGCTCCCTCCAAATTCTGGGCCTTAACAGGAGCAGTATCAGTCAATGCCGGTGCCAAGGTTGGGATACGAATTTTCTTAGGGAGCAAATCATCCTGCGATCTAGCCGCAATGCGGTTGCCATTTATATCCCAGGAGAAACATACCAGAGAATGGTCGGACCATGTAACTGGGCAGGGGAGGTCAGTTTGAACATTAAAATTGGAATACACGAGATCAAGACAATGGTCCCCCAAATGCGTGGAGTCAAAGACCCGACGCTCAAGGTGGGCCAAGTCACAAACCTCCTCCAGATCTCTAACCCCTAATGCCAGAGAGTCGTCCATGTGAATGTTCAAGTCACCAAGCATGAGAAAGTTGGGAAATCTCAACGCTCCCTGGACCGCAACCTCCTCCAGAGATTTGGTGAAAGAGCCCAGCGGGCCTGGGGGATGATAGATTAACAGCCCACCCAAGGTGAAATGCGGGGAGAGAGAGATCGAGAACTCCAAAGCTTCACCCTCCTCTATTCCTCCTGCGCAGTACTTAACTGCGGACCATTTGTCTCTGAAAATCACAGCTAAACCCCCCCTCTACCTGAACTGCGATCCATCCTCACTATCTTAAATCCTCTAGGAACTGCTAATTCAATTACCGGGGCACTGCTAGTAGTCAGCCATGTCTCTGTTATGAACAGCATGTCAAGTGAGTTATCAATAATTAGCTCGTAGACTTCTTCAGCGTGTTTAGTTTAAGAGCGGACATTTATGAGGGCAGCTCGGATTTTGGTGCCGGGATGGTTGACAATTGGGAAAATAAAGGTAGACCTCCCACAGCTAAAATGAAATTTACATGAAGGGCAAGTTCGTGACATGGAGTCAAGAGCATTCCATGCTTCACAGTTGCTGCGCCTATGCGTATTAAGGGCCAGGAGGGACTCCCGACTGTAAGCAATGGTGCTGGCAGAGGCATATCCTCCAACCCCAGCAGCATCCCTGGCCCTGAGCGCAGCCGGAGCGCAGACGGGTGCAGACGGGCGCAGACGGGCTTACCTTAGGCGCACCTTTGGCGCGCCACCGGCGCGCCCGCTGCGCCCGTCCGCTGTGCTCCCGGAAGCACATCGCTTCTTATGTCCAGCCTCCACCAAGCCCTAGACCGCTAACTCTGGTCAGGCTCGCGGGACTACACCCCCCAAGATGGCGCCTCGCCCTCCCCACTCACGGCACTGTCAGCCGAGGTGGAATGGGTCAAGGGAGGCCGCAGGAGGAGCCGAGATGGAGCGGAATGCTGTGAAATTTCAAACAGTTAAAACAATACACAACACAGTAAGTAATGATGGATTTTAAAAGTTGAAAAAAGCGCCAGACATCTACATCATGCCTGTGCTTACAGTGCCCTCAAAATAAGAACAAGCTGCTGTTTCCTAAAAGAGCGAGCTCTCAGGTGAAAATCGCTGGCTCTCACTGACACAGGCACCCCCCAGCAAAGCTTAGGAGCTGCCACCAACCCAAGATTCGCCTCATGGAAGGAGATAAATTCAAGTTACTGTAAGTATGGTTACAATGAATTTTCAGGATCAGTAGTGGGCTGAAAGATGCAGCACTGACGTCTCTCATGATAACAGGTGAGTAAATCCGAATTCATACTTTGGCTGATTTTAGAGGAATATTTCGCACTATAGTGAAGGAAGGGGTTGGGGCCTGAGGAGACATGTGTGCAAACACGCCCTGTGGCGCGTTTTAGGTAGGGGAATATATTCCTCTTCTATCCTGAGGTCATCTGTGAGCCAACTAGCCCATCATGTACCTCCAGTTTGCGCCAGGGAGCTGCTTTGCAGAGAGGTGTTCAAAGGGCATGCCTTTTTTTACAACACTCTGCAACACAGCTCCGTGGCACCTACTAGAGGTATCCGTTGGACTAGTTGGCCCCTAGGGGACCTCTGGTTTGAAGAGGAATATATTCCCCAAGCTAAAACGCGCCACAGGGCATGTTTGCACACATGTCACCTCAAGCCCCATCCCCTACCTTCACCACTGTCCAAACATGCCCCGTAACGCATTCTAAGCTGTGGGATTAAGTCCCCTTGCATACTGGGGGTCCCTAGGGGCCAACTAGCACACCAGAAATCACAAGTATGCACCAGGGGGCCGCATTGCAGAGAGGTGTAATGAGGTCACGCCCCTTTTGACACCTCTCTGCAACGGAGCCCCCTGGCGCATACTGGACGTTGCTGGTGGGCTAGTTGGCCCCCAGGGACCCCAGTATGCGAGGGGAATTACTTCCCCCTCTGAAAAAGCGCCAGAGGGCTGCGTTGGCTCTCTGCAACGCAGCCCCCTGGCGCACACTGGAGGTTCCTGGTGGGCTAGTTGGCCCCCTAGGGACCCCCAGTATGCAAGGGGAATTAGTTCCCCCTCTGAAAAAGGGGCCAGGGCTGTGGGGGGCCATGAGCCCCCTGCATACTTTTGAACAAAGCCCCGGCGAGTGGTGGTCCCCAGGGGCTCAGGGGGCCTTAGAGGCCCCCATCATTACTGTCTTTTCCCCAGGGGTGGTGGTCCCCGGGGCTGCGGAAGGGGGCCGTGTGCCCCCTACTACCATAATAACTTTGCCCCGGGGGTGGCGGTCCCCAGGGCAGTGTGGGGGGATTGAGCCCCCCCACACTTTTTTTAAATATGCTCCCGGGATTTGGTCCCCTCAGGGGCTAATTTAAAAAAAAATCACACAGGTTTTTTTTTTTCCACGGGGTACGCGACATCCAATCAGCATGCAGCTCGTGCTCGGGAAGGTACAGAGTATAGTAAGCTTACAGTAAGCTTACCATAACACCTCCAATATATACTTATGATTTTACTTTTGATTTACTCAGGAACTACTGAACGGATTTACACCTTTCAACAAAAAGGGTGATCTTTGAACCGAACTCTACCTTTTTGCCAAATGTGGTGTAATTCCGTTCAGCCGTTCGGGCTGTAGCCCTGGCTAAAGGTCCTTTGGAAAATTGCATGGGTAAAACAAGTTTTGGGACCCCTTTTTTTTCACAGCCCCCGCTGCACGAATCACTCCCAAACTTTCAGGGAAGGAGCGGAGCAGGCCATTTTCTTGGAGAAATTTGCGAAGATTCATCTACCGGCGCCAAAGTTATTCCAAATAGAATGTTGCGGATTTCCTTTGGAAACTAGATTTTAACTATAACTACCTACTGGCGATCGGCAGTAGGTAATATATATATATATATATATATATATATATATATATATATATATATATTCAGGATAAGGTTCCAGATTCCACAGTCTTTAAACTGAAAGCAGCCAGGCACTCACGAGCAGGTTTTTGTCAAAAGCTTATTTATTTAAGCATGTACCATCAACGCGTTTCGGGAGTCAAGCTCCCTTGATCACAATGTTTTTGCGTTGGTCTGAGCTTTCCTTTTCACACACACACAGGGTGATTAAAACAGTAAAAGGACTCATGGTACAACACTGTTTGAGTAAACACAGCGGCCATCTTGACATTTTCAAAAATATAGATATCAAAGTGATTATCTTATTGCCGGACCTCCCACAGCAAAGCATTCATAAAGGGATAATTTAAAAAATGCTCAGAATTAAGAGAGATATATACATATATGTATGTCTCTCTCTATTAAATTTAACGTTCACAATTTACAAAGTGCATGTGCATATTTCATTCAACAGAAACGTAATAGCTCCCTTATGTAAACCGAGAATTCTTATGTTTGTGCATTTAAAATAAGGCAAGTGCCTATTTCAATCGAGCATAACCCTTTCTTTTATGTGGGAGAAAAATTGTTGTCCTTAGTCATATATATAGCCAAAGAAAGTCGCTGTATCAAATTTAGCACAGTCTAGTCTCATGAGAATTCGTCCTGGCTCTAATGATCAAACTACAACACGCGGGAGTTATAACACATATATATATTAGAGCAATTGCATGCATGTTTCTTTGAAAATTCCCTCTAACTTCTCACTTCAGTCAAGGTCATTTCGTCAAACTCACATGGTTCATTTTGTACTATCGCTCCCTTATTATTTTTTAGATCGATCAGTACCTTCAGTATTACAGTCACATTATCATGAATAGAGTCAGACCCCCCCTATGTCAGTAGGGTCAAAACAGGAGATAGGATTCACTCTAAACAGAGTAATGAAGCAAAAACCTTTACCTCCTGATCCGGGAGGTTACGTAACCGATTATCAATATCAAAATCTGGCATTGCGGATATTTGAGATAATAAAAAAAGTATAGTTTGAGGGTGTACTGCTAAAAAGTTGCCAGCCAATTGGCAGTGAAGGAGGGGGTGAATCCCAATGCTGCGATTTATAGTCCTTATCTTTGAACTACGTTTCTCTGCCCAACCCCCTCCAGCTTGGCAATCAGAGGCTCAGATCATTCACAGCTTCCAAACAGGGCAAAAGATTCCTCATCCGGTGTCAGTGATGTAGGCCCAGCCCTCAGGAGGTCCAAATTGCTCTCTTGCAGCCCCAGGATATATCCAGGGTCATGAAGAGCAGTGCGGATGACCCCAACATACAGCTTGTTACGAGATTCAAAACTGCGGTGCACACTCTGTCAATAAGTGGCCCAGTAGAAGTCACACTGATCACACAGGCCTGGTGCAGGCTGTAAATGCAGGATGCAGTAGCGCTTACGGGTTATTCACAGCTAAGCCCATGTACTCGCAAGACTCGTAGAAGGGGCCAGTGTCCTCGACAGATCAAAAGAAACCCCAGGTGACTGGTCAGTGTCTACAAGTAGCTCTCTCCTCCTGGACATCACTCATCAGCACCGCCAACATCAAGGCCATACTCGAGGCCGTGGCTCCATATCGGCACACAGGCCCCACTCCGCCAATTCGGCCAAAGCATCGCAGGAGTAAAAAAAAATGCAGCTTTACTTGCTGTGACTCGCATGGTGTTGGAATGTCTCCCTGTAGTACATGTATTTCTTCTTTGCTTGACCTCTCTTTGTAGGTTAATGTCTCTATAAACTTCCCCATATTTACTACTGGTTTCTTCGAGCCCCAGGTGAATACATTAACAGTGGATGGTGATAGTGGCGACTTCACTTTCATCTTCTCATATTCTGGCATGCACATGATGTTGCATATGGCCCCACTGTCTAGCACGAAACGTGTACTGTGTCTTCTTACTTCAATATCCACTGTTGCTGTTTTCTTGATCTGATGTTTCTCCATGAGATGAATGTGTTCTGGCATTTGTTCTTCCACTGTAACATCTGACATCAGAAATAGTCGTTCCCCCATCTTGGGCGCAGCTGCTTCTTCTGATTCAGCTGAGGAACTGCGATTCACTGTTTCCATATGCAGGGCATACCTGCTCGTCACTATACGTGGTCCTGCTGGTCGTCCTCACTCACTTTTAAACTGTCCAGGCGCTTGCAAATGATTGTGTCTGTTGCATTTCCTGCATGTCTGACCCATTGCCGGGCACGCAGGGATATTTGGATACTCAAGTCTGCATCGATAGCACGTTATTTATTGCTTCTTTCTTGGAAATAGGAAAAAGGCAGTAAGAGATAATTAAAGCCGCACTTCCTAGCTATACACAATTTACAAACACAATTTTATAACTTGATTAATGTTGCCCACCTCCCTGGTCCATTGCCAACAGACCACACCACTATAGTAAACACAAAAAAGCACAGAGAGGAAACATAAGCGTTTCAAAATGCAGAAATGCAAGCCAAGCAAATCAATCCGGACCCTTCAGTAATGTTAAATCCGATCCTTTAATGAATACTAGGACCACACATGATGTAAGGCGATGGAATAATGCAGCCAACGTGTTTCGCCCTAAAAAGGGCTTCCTCACAGGAGTAGTCAAAATACTCCGAACTAAAAGTGGTCACAAATGTACCCAGGTCATTATTGCGGTTTTGAGATTGACAGCGGGTTGAAAGATACAGCATTGTATTGCGAATCTCAATGCAGTGGTTACCTATGAATAAGAAAAGCTATAGGTGCGTCACCTATCCTAGTGAGCACTTGAATTCAGAAATTGGATCTGACCACGTATACTGGAACTGAACCTCATGGTTTTTGAGCAATTGCGTACTTTAAAGAAAATTTTGGAGATAAACCAAAGGTTGTTTTTGGGATTAATTTCACTTGTGGAATGATACCACACTAATTTGAAGAAATAGTGGATGATATAATGAGTAGCCGTCAATTCTCAAAAAAAGAGATTGGAAAATGAAATTGTGTTGTGTATACCCCCATTGCAGATCCAAACACTGTGTCAGGGGTTGCTTTTTTTCATTTCAGGTTGGCTTGGTTGGTATTTTACCAATTCAAAGCTGTATGATTCTGCCTGGAGTGATACATGGCTTTTGTCATTATACAGCTCAGCAAGGACAGCACTGTGCTAGTCCTATGCTTAAAAACTTTGTTAGAAAAGCAGACATTTGAGGTGAGCAGATCTAGAGTATCGCTGGTGTTGAGAGTGCTCTATACAGGAGCCACTGTCCACCTAAACCTGCGAACTACCCAGCTACCCAGAGTTCCCTGCTTCTTTTTTGTATGTATATGTATGAATGTATGTGCATGTGTGTGAAAAAAACAAAATGGTATAGGGATGTATGGTATAGTTAGGCTCAGATGTCCCCCGTACAAAATGAGTGGATTAAGCAGTTATAGTTACCTGAGCTAACTATAAATTATGCCCCCACAATGCACTGCTTATTGACCTCACATATTACATCACTCATGACATGGTCAGTGACATTACTGATGACATCATCAAGTGAGTGTAAGTTTTTTTATAAGAGTTTATGGGTGTTATGTATATTACATATACAAATACACACACACACACTCACACACCCATACACACACACACACACATACATATATACATACAGTGAAAAATCCTAGGGTTAAAGTAACTTTGTAGTTAGGTGAAAATGTCAGTAACAATGTAACTAAAGAAAGTTATTCTATGATTATCTTAAGTAACTATAACTCGTGACCTAAGGTAAATATAACTTGCATCCCTGCCCAGGTACAGTCCACTCATCAATAATTTGATTGTAAATGTTGCTGTGAAATTATTAGGCCTTAGTGGAGCTCGTGAAGTTTTACTCCGTGGAATTCCATGGAGTTTCAAGTACTTCACGAGATTCCGTGGAAGTCTGTTAACTGGCACAAAATACATATCTGGCCGTTCGCACTGCTTTTACATGTCAGTAGCGTGTTCCGCACTAAACATTCAGTGCATATGGCACCACACCCATCTTTAGTGAGCTGAGGTAGCTGCACAAATCTTTTGGGTGCAGCACCACTTCCCTGCATGCTGGCAGAAGGTGGCAGGCCTCTTCATGTTTAACCCCAGCTGGAGCATCGGTTTCTCTGAGGGCGAGTGCGACGGTGTGTTCGCCACAGCACAGGAATCCAATACACCCAGCAGCAGTTGGTGCACCACTAGGCTGATGTCCTTGACCAGGAGCAGGACCTGCTGTATGTTGAGGTTGCGAGGCTTGGTGAGTATATATTATTTTTGTTTTCTCAAAATTTGGAGATTTTGTTTATGCAAGCAGCTAGACAAAAGGTAAGGCAACTTTATGTGAGTGTTATTTATATATATATATATATATATATATATGTTGAGTATTTAATACTTTTTTCTGTAGGTTTTGCACAATTGATAGTAATTGAATCATGTGATTAGAAGTCATGTTATTTGTATAGAAATTCGGGACGTTTGAATATTCATAATCTCATAAAGTCAGATAATTATGATAATTGAGCGAGATGCTACTTTAATTATTACAAGAGATGACAATTTATAGTCTCAGGAGGATGATATTCCGGTAATTCACCATGTTCACACCAATAGAGCATGTATTGCCAACACACCTTCAATCAGAATATGTTTCATGCGCAATGCACATCATTTGGTACTTTACCATGCCCAAAACGTTGCTTGATATATTGTTTATGTACCAACATTAAAGATGATTACAAACATACTGCTGAGGTTTGTGCAGAACACATGTGAAATAATGTGGACTGTTTCCTTTAAATTTGATGTCACAGGTTAGGAGAGGGACTGACCTGTTCCTTTTAAATAGACACTCAGCACTTTAAACTCTATGACCCAGATGAAGGCCTCTGGCCGAAACGCGTAGGTTTATCTTTTTCTTAATGCACATGCACTTTGCTGATGAAAATAAAAACTACTAATCTAGATTTCATGGCTGCGTCTGTGCCGTCTTCCTGAGTTTGCCTGCGGATACTGTGGAGACGAGTGTGGAGGGCAGTAACCGGGAACGGAGTATCATATATGTATATCTTTCTGTCTCTCTGTCCCCACAATGCAGGTTTGGCAGCCTGCCATCACTTCTTGAAAGAGAGATCTGGGTCTTATTTTTTCCGTACAGAAGTGTTAATGGAAATTATGTTGTGTTGCCTCACACAACACTTCTTCACCTTTCACGGCAGAATCTCCAAACAGACCCTCAGAACAGCGATGGGGACCTGCTTTGCACCTAGCTTCGTGGGTCTCTATCTAGGGTGGTGGGAGGAGACTGTGGTCAGGAAACATGAGGCTTGTCCAATAAGGTGGTGACATAGGCACGTTACATCGATAATATTTTTTGTGTGTGGGAAGGTAGTGAGATCGAGGCTGAGGAATTTGTTAATGCTCTGAACAGGAAAGAATGGAATTTGAAATTTGCAAGCTAATTTTCTAAAGAAACAATATAATTTTTTGACTTGAAATTGACCATTAAAAACAGCAAACTTGAGAGCAAACTATTCCGCAAGGAAACTGCAGGGAATAGCCTCCTACATGCCTGTAGCTGCCATCCGAGTAGCCTGATCCAAAGTATTCCCCTGGGTTAATTATTTTGTGCTAAACGTAACTGTAGCACAGAGTCTGATTTCAAACAAGAGGAAGCTAATATGATTAAGAGATTCTCCCAGAGAGGCTATGCTATGTCATCTATAAATAAAGCTAGGTTGTAGGTGGAAGCCAGACTGAGAACCGCTTTATAAACCAAAAGAGTAAAAGTAGAGAACACTGACATTGCTGAACAGAAGATTAGATTTATAACAACATATCACAGACAAGCTAAACAAGTCAGGAAGGGACTTGAAAAATTCTGGCAGGTACTTCAGACAGACAGAGATTTGGCCAAAAGCGTTAAAGCTTTTCCTCAAATAACTTTTAGGAAATCTAAATCTCTGAAAGACAATCTCTGCAGAGCCCTAGAGTCACAGTTCTGAGGACATCAGGAATACAAGGAATTTACACATGCTGTAACTGAAAGGCGTGCAAACATAGTAAAAACTGCAAGGAATGCAGATTGTCTCCCGAATGCAAACCATTCAAAATTTGTAAATCACTGATGTGCAAAACTTATCATGTGGTATATGCACTTAGCTGCCCATGTAATAAAACGTATATCAGGAGCACAATACACAAAGCTAAGAAATGTGTATTGGAGCACTTGCGTGCAATTAAAATTGGAGATAAGCTGCACCCTATGGCAAGACATTTCCAGAAATTCCATACCCAAAATGGTAACTTACTAACATTATGTGTCCTTTAAACGATTACAGTTAATGAAAATGGAGGAAACCGTGTCCAAGACTTGCGATATCTTGAATCAAGGATCATAATACAGTATCAGACACTGGCGCCTGGGGGGCACAATTGTGATGAGGAATTATCAGTCCACCTAGGGTAAGCCTCCTATAAATTTTCAGGTTTGCTTCTGCCCAATAGTTGCTCCCCATCATTTAGTTCCAAATAGGGTTTGTTAATATTTTAATCAATTATTGGAATTGTGACAATTACATATGTGTTATGATCTAGCACATAGTGTTCTAAGTAGGAATCCTAAATTCTACTGCTGCCTTGCATCGATTTGTATATATTTCACTGTGGCTTTTAGTGTTTGATTGTTTATTTAGGATCAACTGGGTGCTAACTAAATATTTTATGTTTGTATTTTTTACAGATCTACATATACACTGCTATGTCTAAAAAGAACACAATGGAGCAAAAATTTCGGACTTGTTATTTAGGGTTGTGTCTATGACTTGGGAAACTTATCCTGAAGAATTATGATTGCTCCCTTAGCCCACTTATGCAGTATTTTTGTTTTCGTTTGTTTTAATTGAAATGTATGTTTAAATGCCCATAGGGGCATGATGGTCAATATATGCCAATCCTAAGTAGGAAAGTAGTCCTATTTGGGTTTACTTACGGGTGTGGTGGCGATAACTTTGTCTTACAAATTAAATTCCCAGTACATGATCAATTTTTGGAATATTAACAGGAAGCTAGTCACTTGACTAGGAATGAATGGTACTGTGATGTAAATTAGTTTTCTTGACTGAGACGAGTGCCTAACACTGCTCAAGGGGGAATGTCCTACGTGCCTAAGAGGTTTTTTTTTTTAGTTTAATAAAGTTTTATTGAGCATAAGAAAAATGATACATCATAATATCACAACATAAGATAACGCAAAGTCAATAGGAGATAATCATGAAAGACATTTTTGAGATATAGAGAAAGAGAAACGGGAAAGTAAAATCATGTAATTGAAGAAAACCGTATAGAGAAGGAAAGAAGAAAAAGAAGGAAAGAGAAAAAGAGGAAGAGAGGAAGAGAAAGGAAGGAAGGGGGGTTAAGGGGGGGGAGAGGAGGATAAGAAGGTGGAGAAAGGTAGCCAGGTAAGATCAGACTTAATTTTTAAGGTGACAGATGAAGAAGAAGCAATAGCAATTCTATGCTCATCACACACAAAATTCCACCATGTCTGCACAGACAATTTAGAGTTATCCTTCCAGCAAGACAGGATTACTTTGTATGCAGTTGCAATGAATAGGTCAAACAATTTTGCATTATAAGAATGTAAGTCCAAAACATCAGATATAGAACCTAGAAAAATATGCAACGATGAAAATGGTTCAGAAAAATGAAAAATACGTATACAGTATTTCCAAACTGATTTCCAAAAGGTGATAACTCGTGGGCAATCAAATAAGAGGTGTTTAAGTGTGCCTGGGGGAGATGAACAGGACCAACAAAGGGGAGAGGAGGAAGGGGAGAATTTGGTAATGCTTACGGGGGTAAACAGAGCTCTGTGGTAAATAAAAAAAAGTGACTGAGTAATACGGGCCGAAACCGAAGTCTTAAACAGTTTGGACCATAATCGATCCCAAGTATCAATAGATAACCATAAAGAGAAATCAGTTTCCCAAGCAACTTCGTTAACAGTTTTAGGTCTAGGACCAACAGTCTCTAATAACATTTTATAAATCAGAGCAGCTTTGGGTATTTGTTGAGTGAACAAAAGGTATAGGGGGGTGGAAGGAGTAAGGGAGGGAAGGATATCAAACGTAGGGAGGGTAGATAGGTGAGACACAATGGCATTAGTAATAATATCAAATTCATTACGATGGTGTACAGATAAATCAAACTTAGTCTGCATTTCATCAAATGAAATAATGGATGAATCTGAAAAGAATTGATAGACAAACATAATATCCTTTTCTTTCCAATACTTGAAGTAGAAAGATTTACCCTTGTATTTAAGATATTTGTTATACCAAATACTGGAGGAAAGAAAAATCTGTAAGGGCGATGAGTCTTTTGAAAAAATATTGTGTAGCAGTGTATGTGAATATTTCAACACAGGGTAATGCGTCAAAAATGAGCAGTTGGACATAAAAAGGGATTGTTGAAAAGTGAAATCCTTTAACAGAGATCTCTCAACTGCAATCCATCTGGGTAATGGGGTATCAGTAAAATCAAACGCCAATGAAAAGGCTTGTTTTAGTAAAAAGGCCGAATGGTATGATTGGAAGTCAGGGAAGCGAACCCCCCCTTCAGATTTAGGGCGTATAAGTTTTGGTAGGGAAATTCGGGGTCGCTTATTGTTCCATAAAAATTTAGAGCAGATGGAGTTTAGCCTATTAAAGTACAATTTAGGAATTTTTACAGGAAGCATGGAAACAGTATATAGTATATGTGGAGAAATCATCATTTTGATGGTGTCTAAGCGACCCCACCATGAAAGGAAAAGAGGAGACCATGTCTGAAGGAGTGAGTGAAGTTTTTGAGTAAGGGAGGTAAAGGTCAGATTGAGTGTGTCACGCAGGGTGGAGGAGAACCAAATGCCCAGATATTTGATCTTGGAGGGACACCATGCAAAATCGGTGGAATCAAACATATATTGATAACAGGATGAGTTAAGGGGTAGTACTTCCGTTTTGGAGAGATTAAGTTTATAGCCAGAGACAGATGAATATAGGTGGACCTCTTCTAAGAATGGGGGAAGGGATGAGACAGGGTTGGCCATGTAGACCAGAACATCATCGGCATATGCCGAGATTTTTGTCTCAATCGAGGACTGTTTGAATCCCTGGATGAGGGGGTTAGAGCGGATTTTAATACGGAAGGGCTCAAGGCAAAGCATAAAGAGTAACGGGGAGAGAGGACAGCCTTGTCTTGTCCCTCTAGATAAGGGGAAAAACTTAGAGAATTGATTATTTACAAAAACACTGGCACGGGGAGCAGAGTAAAGGAGTCTAACCAAGGAAATGAAGTGGGGGCCAAAACCAAACCATTGTAATGCCTTAAACATGAATTTCCAATTAATTCGATCAAACGCTTTCTCAGCGTCTAGTGAAAGGGCAGCTAGAGGGGCCTTGAAACGGTTACTGTGGGAAATAATATTGGTAAAAACACGGGCATTGTCTGCAGCAAGTCTACCTTTCACGAAGCCAACTTGATCGGTCGTGATTAACAGAGGTATAAGGGATTCGAGGCGGGCAGCTAAAATTTTGGCAACAATTTTACAGTCGTAATTAATAAGGGATATGGGGCGATAATTTTTGCATAGGGAATGGTCCTTGTCCGGTTTGGGAATGATGATTATGAGGGCATCCAAAAATGAACCCGACGCTTTGGCATTTGCAATAAAGGAATTAAAAAGTTGTAAAAGGTGAGGAACAAAAATGGAATGCATGCTGGCATAAAATTCGATAGGGAGACCATCTGGACCAGGGGCTTTCGCTTTCTTAAGGGAGGTAATAGCCTTGAGTATTTCCTGAGGGGTAATGTCAGCTTCTAATTGCTGAAATTCAGTAGGAAGTGATGGAGGAGGGGGAAGGCCTTCGAAGAAACGAGAGAGATCTTCATCTCCAGGACGTGTATCATCTGTATATAAGAGTTTATAGTAATTATGGAAGACCTGTGCAATATCCTCATCAGAGGAAACCTTTGTATTAGTGTCTTCATTGAGAATAGAGCCAATTGATTTGCGTTCAGATTTAATTTTAAGATAATTTGCCAACATTTTCCCCGCCTTATTTTGACCCCCATGAAATTTGGATTTGATCTTTAAAAGGGTGTTGCAAGCTTTAACCGTGGCAATTTGATTACGTTCAGATTTGGCTTTAATAAGGAGAAGGAGAGCGTCAGGGTTCTTGGAAGAGAAGTAAGAGTGTTCTAGGGTCTTAATGTTGGCAAGTTGGGCGGTGTATTTGTCCCTGTTGAGTTTCTTTTTCCTAGAAACATAAGAAATTGTAAAACCTCGCAGTGCAGCTTTAAAAGCATCCCAATTGTTTGAAACTGATGTGTCTTGGGGTAAATTGAGGGAGAAGTACTCAGAGATGAAACTTTTAACTTTAGACATGAAAACCAAATCAGAGAGAAGGAAAGTGATAAATTTCCAACGATTGAAAGAGGTGGTAGTGTGGGACAGGTCAAAAGTGGCATATACAGGTGCATGGTCCGAAAGGAAAATGGAACCAATTTCAGATTTCTGAATCGCAGGGAGAAGAGATTTACTGACTAGAATATAATCAATTCTGGACCTGGTATGGTGTACATTCGAGTAGAATGTATATTCGAGTGACTCAGGATTACAAGTTTTCCACACGTCAAAAAGGGGACTGGAGGCAACAGCAGATTGGAAAGCTTTATGAGTCTTATCCGGCTGGAATTTGGATGAGGATAGTCTATCCGAAAATGGGTCCAACCATTGGTTAAGGTCACCAGCTATGACAACATTAGGGCAGTCAATAGATGAAATGAGGATTTTAATATCATTCCAAAATTTAGGGTCAGGACGGACAGGACCATAGATATTGAGGAGCACCATAGTTTTGCTTTGTAAAGACACTTTTGACATAACCCAACGACCCTCAGCATCCGATTGAGAGGATAAAATTTGAACATCTAGACCTTTACGGAATAAAATAGCAACACCCCCTTTCTTATCAATCGCAGGAGAAAACACCACTTGACCCACCCAAGCCCTCTTAAGTTTCAGCGATTCGACATCTGTACAATGCGTTTCTTGGAGAAAAGCAATCTGAGCATTCAATTTGGATAAGTGGGACAATACCTTTTGACGCTTAACTGGGTTGCCAAGACCACGAACATTCCACGTTACGAAGTTACACATGGTGGAAGGTAAGGGAGGAGGGTAACAGTTGGGTCCAGTACACTGCAGGTAGGGAACTAAAGGGAGAGACAAGGAAGACAAACATGTTAGCAATACAAATCGGGTAAATATAGGAAAACAAAATATGAAGGAGCATCACAATCCATATAGCGAGGTAGGAATAACCATGAGGAACACTAGAGACTACAAGAAGAAAGACAAGAAGGGAAACAAAGAAGATAACTGAACTTGAATGAGCAAGGAATATGCAACAATGGCCTGTGAAAAGGGAGAGAAAGAGAAAAGAGGAAAAGAGAAGGAAACAGCTAAGAAACAGATCAAGGCAAGGATGCCAGACCTGAGAAATAAGAGAAGATCTAAGTAAAGGAAGCATGGAGACGCCAACGCGGGCGCCTAGCCAACAGAGCAACGAAAACGTGGGAAAATAGGCAAGATATAGTCGATAGAAAGTGAAAGTTTAGCAAGACATGACAGGAAAGAAACCGGGACAAGGCCACAACAGTCGTCAAGACAGTAGAAAAATGATTGCAAAAAGTAGAAGAAAGTTAGTTTCAGTCATTGGTGTCCATCGTTGGTGAAGAGACGGTGAGAAGATAATCTCGAAGCTTCTGAGGATCATCAAAGGTACGGGAACGTCCATTGTGGGTTATTTTGCAGAGGCAAGGGTGAAGAATTCCATATTGGATGTTGAGATCCCTCATGCGAGGACGAAGATTAAGGAATTCCTTGCGACGTGCATTGGTAGCATTCGAGAGGTCCTGGGATATGTAGATGGTGTGGCCTGACCATATGAGGCGACGTTTTGCTCTTGCAGCTTTAAGGACAGTCATTAATTCGGTGAATTCCAGAAACAACAGGATGATACCTCTGGGTTTGGCCGGGTTGGACGTTGGTCGACCCAGACGGTGTGCACGCTGAATGTTCAGTGGGATAGATTCAGGTTGAAGACCCAATAGCTCGTATAGGAGTTTGCGGACGAAGGTCACCATATCGCCCTCCCCATGGGACTCCGGTACACCATAAATTCGGAGGTTATTTCACCTGTTACGGTTTTAAAGGTCCTCAGTGTGAAGTTTCAGCTGCTGTATCTCCTTTTCGAGAAGAGGAATTTTTGTGGATACGTCCTGGACGTCACTAATACGTTGTTCCAGTTGCAGGACTTTGTTTTCCATGACAACCCATCTGTCTTCAATCTGCTTGAGCTTCTCATTAGTTGCCACCATGAAAGGCTGTAGGCCACGAACCTCTTCTAAAATAGAGTCCAGCACCGGGTTATGAGAGGTGCGAATTGGGGACGGAGGGTCATTCTTGAGGCGTTTTGGTTTTGTTCCGGTGACAGACGCTCTCGTATGACCTGCGTCCTGAGACATGTTGCCAACAGAGGGGCAAACTAGGAGGACCGCAGGAATAGAAGCCAATTCAAAAAAATGTAAAGTAGTAAGACCCTAATAGTAAATAGGAAGAAAGTACTTGTTGAAAGAGGTCGTGAGCGGGGTAACAGGCAGCACTGGAGAAGCACTAACTTTAATCCATACAACAGGTGTCAAGAGGCAGCAAGAAGCAGAAATTCACAGCCAAATAGCCAACTAGGAATACAGTGGAGAAGAAAGCAGCATAGCGTCCATGGGGAATGGAAACATGTGGTTCATTCAGTGAGCAGCGGAAGGTTAATGGTGACAAAAACGGAGGTATATCGCAGGTGCGCAGGTATGACCTCAAAATGGCCGCCGAGAGGTAGAGCTAGTAGCAATAGAGATGCTGAGGAGAACTTTGGCGCCAAGGGTCATAAAAATGCAGAGGAGACATGATGCGCAACAGTTAGGACATACCTTGTCTGAATGCGACCTTTGGCAGCAATATACGAGCAGGAATATTGGTGGAACCGCCAGAAAAAATGGAACGCGAGCGCGACGGCACAAAATGGCGTCCGCTCACGTCCTTGAAGTCAGATCAGAAGCTGCAGCTTAAAAAGATGTCAAAACGGCAAATTCAAACGCCGCTATCGCTCGCAAAGCACGGGGACCATGTTCCGCCGTGCGTGAACAGCTTTTCCCGGTGTCCGTAGGAGGAATGGAAGCAGAAATCCAGGAATGACTCCCGCGTCGTCACGGAGCTCAGCCGGGCAGCGCCATCACACGCCGGCGCGTAAGCCACGCCCCCTCGTCACGGAGCTCAGCCGGGCAGCGCCATCACACGCCGGCGCGTAAGCCACGCCCCCTCGTCACGGAGCTCAGCCGGGCAGCGCCATCACACGCCGGCGCGTAAGCCACGCCCCCCGTGCCTAAGAGGTGAACAATAAAGTTTTTCTCCTTCAATCCAAGCCGGTCGACAAATAGTTTAAAAATAATTCTCCTTTTACTGTGAATATAAAGAGACATGAAATATATGTAAATGACATCATGAAACGCAGCGGGATCTGTTTAAATTGTATATTTTTGAGTGAAGGTTAACTCGAATGTGTCTGTCAAAGTCTTTTCACTTTGTTAAGTTCATCACATGGTATGTTATTTAAACCACTAAAAAATGTACACAGTTACTCGTAGACAAGGGGTTCTCCCCGAAACCCATAGAGTGTGTGAAGCTATTGAATAAAAGAGATGCTTTTACAAAAATTTGGGCCATGCTGTTTTTGGATCTTTTGAAATCGGCATTTGGTTTATGCTAAGGAACTCTCCATTCCGCTGTGGAACGTCATCGGTAGGGGCTTGGGTAAGACTAATGCTTTGCCACGCATTGCGCTGCTGTTTGATTGATATATGTATCCTACTGGTGGTCGCCAGTAGGTAGTTATAGTTAGGACCTATTATCCATAGGAAATCTGCAACATTCTATTTGGAATAACTTTGGTGCCGATTGACGAATCTTCGTGAAATTTTCAGAACTCTTGGCCCGCTCCAGTCCGCTCCTATCCGTGAAGTCTCGGGGTGATTCATGAAGCGGGGGCCTAGAAAAATGGGGGAGCCCAAAACATGTTTTCCCCATGCAATTTTCCATAGGAACCTTTAGTCGCAGCTACAGCCCGAACTGCTGAACGGAATTACACCAAATTTGGCAAAGAGGTAGCCCTTTGTTCACACTCGTGCCTTTTGGTTAAATGGTGTAAACCCGTTCAATAGTTGCAGAGAAAATCAAAAGTAAAATCACATATATATCTACGGCCGCGGTGGATCTGCGCACCCTGAGCACACCCTGAGCGCACCCTTCCGTTCACGAGCTGCATGCTAATCGGCTGTGAACTGTCTGTCAACACTCCAAACCAGGAAGTGTTGGCAGCCATTTTGTGCCTCGGTAGAAGCGAGGCCCAAGAAATTAGTGGGACAAGTGTGCAAAACATATAAAGCGGGCAGGGTAGAAATACAATGACCCTCTAGACCTGCTAAGGGGGTCCCACAAGGATCTCCAGGGCCCCCACAATTTTTTTTTTAATTGGCAAAATGCGCGCAGGGTGCACGGATCCTGCCGGAAAAAAAACGAAGCGCGGACTCCCGCGCTTGTTTAATAATTAGCCCCCAGGGGGCCAAATCCCAGGGGCAAAAATATTTCATTTAATGGGGGCCCAGAGGGGCCCCAGCCCTGGGGATTGCCACCCCGGGGCTACAAAATAAATGGGTGGGGGCTCAAAGGCCACCCCCCAGCAAAGTAGATGTGTGGGGGGGGCTCAAAGGCCCCCCCAGCCCCGGGAACCGCTACCCCCCGAGGCTTTCAAAAAAATGGGAGAGGGGGCTCAAAGACCCCCCCAAGACCCGGGGACCACCACCCGGGGAGTTTTATATTGTGGGAGTGGGGCCGCGTGGCCCCCCTCCTGGAGCAACCAAGGGCCCTGGGGACCGCCACCCCCCCAGGTGCTCCTGCAGTGTTTCGGTGTGCCCACCCCGGGACACTGCTGTTTGCTACAGCAGGGCGGGAGTCGATGCTCCCATCCTGTCATAGCAAACTTGGTCTGGATTTTGAAAGAGAGAGCAGGGAAACCTACTCTCTCTTTCAAAATGCAAACAATATTGCTTTTCCACACGGGGAGCTGCATGTTAGCAGGTCCCCATCTGGAAAAGCAATGCCGGCTCCCGAAAGACGCGGGGAGCCGGCTGGGACCGTGGGTGCATTAGGGCTCCCCCCACTGTCCCCAACGTTCTATATAGACCCAGGGGATAGGTCCCCGGGGAGAATAGAAATAAGTGATGGGTGCCAATTTGTTTTTTACTTCCAAATTAGGAGTTGTGCACGCGGCGCTCAGCGCGGCCCCTTGGTGTGCACGTGCTGGGTAGTTTCCTGCCGCTAAAACTGCGATAATTTTAACAAGGTTCTTGCTAATATGCCCCTAAGAGTTTTCAATAATGGTGGATAAGATGCAGTTTTGAAAAAAGAAAAGATTGGCTGTTTGAGAACATTTTAGACTGAAAAGTAGGGTGCATTTTCTGTTTTTTAATAGCATGTTTCTTATTGGTTAACAAAAACTATTTGAAAGGAACATTACATAGGATACGGTGATATTTTGAAAAGTCATGCACACTTGCTGTTTTGATTAGCAACATTGTGTGCTGAACTTGTGACCTGTGTGCTCAGTTGAGTGTTGCAAGAACTGTTATTATACTAATAGGCAGTAGGCAGATTGGGGGTAGGGTTCAAACTTAGGTCAATTGGAAAGGGTTGAAATGTGTAACCAATAGAAATGTGTGTTAGCTTTTGAATTAATGTGGGAAGCAATGTGTTTTGATATTTACATGTATATGTGTGAGGGAAAGTTTGCCATTTGATCATTTTGCTAAGAGCAGTACATCACAGAGATTCTGTATAAGAAAATCTGGTGTGTGACTGACATACTTCTTAATCTACAAATCAATTTGAAAGGGGGCGTTATTAATTTGTGAGGGGATGTATGTGGTGCCTTTGTTTCTAATAGGAGTAATGTGTTTCTCCTGCTAAAGTGTAGGGAGTAGTTTTGCTTGTCTTGAATCACATTGTGAGTCTGTGTGCATTTGGGCAACCATTGTGAGAGAAGCATTTGGTAACTTAATGTGTTTGCTGACAGATAACTACTTTAAAGCTTGTCATGATGTGAAGTTTTAGTAGTAATACAAGCCAGTCATTCCTTATGCATTTGCAAAATTACTGAGGCTTTCAGACTAAACTGTAGTACAGAAATATGTGGAATGTGTGCACTTACCTTACCTCTTCCAGACTAGTAAATGTGTTTTAGTAAAGTCCAAGGTAGAGTCTTTCTTGTCTAGAATCCCACTCACTGTGAGTCTGTGTGCATTTGGGAACTATTGTGACAGAAGCATTTGGGTACTTCATGTGTTTGCAGACACATAACTGCATAACAACTTATTGTGTTCTCAAGTTTTGGTAGAATTAGAAACAAGTCATTGCTTATGTATTTGCAAAATGAGTCAGGCTTCCTCACTAAAGTGCAGTACTAAAATATGTGGAATGTGTGCAGTTGCCTTATCTCTTCCAGACTAGTAAATGTGTTTTAGTAAAGTCAAAAGGATAGTGTTGCTTGTCTAGCATCACACTGTGAGTATGTGTGCATTTGGGAACCATTGTGACGGAAGCATTCAGTCAGTATCCAATTACTCATGCAGTGTTTTAGGGCCTTAGCACATGGACTGCCACAAACTCTTATGCACTATGCATGTAGTCTTCTAACCACCGTTAACAAACAAAAGGAATCCACCTGAGTGGGATATAAGGTTGAGGTTTCTGTATGTTCCCTACAATGGTGAGGAGCACACTGTGTTCCTTAAATTCACCTCACACACCAAAAGGGCCCTTGGTGTCATGTTTCATCATAGGGGTCTTCGCATCCCTCTACGAAATGCGGCATGCTGCTAACCAACGGCTACGTGGGAGCACTGATGTAATCGCTATGTGTGGTGCGTAAGGGTTTAAATGGTAAAGTGAGTGGTAGGGTCAGATGTGAATTGGTACGTGAATGTTAAAAAATACCTGGCATATGAGGGCTAGAAATATTTTTAATATACCTCGGTGCTGGTATTGCTAAAAGGGTTTTAGTGGAGATCTTTTGTATTCTGTGTACACAGCCTCCTGTGTGCGTCAACATGTTTCGAGGCGTAAAGCTTCTTCTTCAGGACAGGGTGCACAGATCCCCACCTTACTCACATCAAGATGGTGTAATGCCGTTAGATTATAGGCAAATTATGTGTAAGAATGTAAAAATAGACAAAATGTGCCTACTAATGTTTTCAAAGCTTTAGTTCCTGCAATGAGGACCTGGAAAAAAACACAGGGAAAAAAAGGGGGGTACATGGGATATTAAATAACGACACCCATCATGTTGGAGTAGTGACCTATAAAAGTGAATGTACACTCTCTAGACATATTAGTCATCCTAATCAATCCGGTGCAGTGCCCTGAAAAAAAAGGGACAGATACAAGATACACAAACATTCAACATAAAGCACACACTCTAGAATAAAGCCACTGGTTGCCGTGGTAATCTGTGGTTGTTGAAAGGTCAAGTTTAAAAGGGTAAAAGGGGAGAAAACTGCATACTTGCTACAAAATGGCCAATGGCATCATGAACCTGTGTGACGGAGGGACCCAGTGCTTAATAGCACTCTGTAAAGTAAGCAGATAAAAAAGAGACACACAGCCTTCAGTTAGTGCTAAAGGAGTACTCACTTTGTGGCAGTAGTGGAGCTCTCGTTGATTTTTCATCCGCTATGCCGCACTTACTACTGAGGCGGTGCTGCCTTCAGAGACTGTCCCGTCCGCGGCTCCGTGGTTGAATTTGGAGCGGGGCAGGACCGGTACATATACCATCCTTAATTGGTGATTGCCTATTAATTGGAAACAGCCGGCCGAAGTCTACATGCCAGCTGGAGTGTTTCTATTGCATCCGGTCCAGGTCATGGGAAATAGGAAGTATCCCCTGTGACTGTGTGAGACAGTGGTTGTCAGCGCATGCACGTACGGGTGCGGTTGTGGAAACTAAAACGCCGAACCGCTACACGTTCTGCGCATGTATAGGCATTGGGAGTCAGCGCACGGTTTAGTTGTTATAAGTCCACATATATTCCTCTAGTTAGGGGAATAATTAAGATGCCAGAATTTTTTTTTTACCAATAAGGAGTGAGAAAATGGACCCAGAGCATTTTTGAAAAGTCGGATGTTCAATGTACTGGTCAATATCGGTCACAAAACACAAATGCATGATAATGGACTCATGCTTTCTATTGTGTTTCTGTCAGGCTCCTCCGCAGTTTTCCTCAGAGTTGTATTGATGCTATAAGGGGGCCCACCTCTAGACCACCCCAAGTCTGGCTTAGGACAACACACAGACCTTTGGGGTAATCAAGCGGGGGGAAAGGAAAGGTAGGGAACAGCAGGGAGGGAAATCTGAGGATGAGAAACAAACAGAGTCTAAGCACAACAGGTCAATGATTACACATAACACATTGTCATAAATACCTCCCCTTGGGAAACCTATTTCTTGGAGTCTAAATCATAGAAGAGGGAAGAGGGCAGTGGCACGCTCACATCCATATGCTTTGGTTAACAAACGAAAGGAAGATAGCATGTTACTTAGTCATAGGTAGTTCAAAAATATACATTCATTTGTCTTATCCCCATGGCACATACCCAAGCGAAGGGAAGGAGAGTCTGGTGCCTAGCTCTGCTCAACAGCGTGCCCTCTTTAACCTCTCTCCTATAGGCATAAAACAACAAAAGGGTGGTGACTACTTGTGGATAGTCAAGAACAATAACCTCTTGTTCTTTGTTTGTTAGAACACAGTAGAATAAACAACATCCAAAAAACCACGATATTATTGCTCCATAAAGTAGCCCAAAGAATCAACAGTTTCTCATCCGAATAAGGTTCTCAAATGTGTCCTTATACACCCTTAGACGTATCCAGATGTGAAAAAAAAGAAACTCCTCTGCAAGAGGCCTTCGAAAACAGACCTCGCCAACATAAAAGTTCGGACCCCAATGGCCACGTGATGAAGCAACAGTACGAAAAGATGTGACCACACTCCTTAGGTCATCTTAGTTAAGCAATACCAACAGACACGCTTTCCTCTGCAAGAAACCGGATTTGAGTTTCAACCAACAGAGAAGCGTTAAATAACAAAATCCCCAGGCCACCACAATGTTCTCCAAAGGATCGTGGAGGTAGCCTGGCTTGCAGTAAATACACACAAGAGAGCAACGTTAGGTAGCACGTCCCGCTTGTACTCAGTAAGTCCACGAATGGCTCTGCATGTGCACTCTTACCGTACACCAAATAGGAGCCTGGAATAACCTATGGAGCCTGCCGGTCAGGAAACGAGAATAATCGGCACCGCGGCTCCATTGCTGGCGCTTCTTGTGCTGTTTCCGGGTCGCGCATTGTCACGCATTGTGCGACCCACAAGGATCGCTGGGGATGTAGCTTCAAGCAAGCGGCTTCCCTGTACCGCCGATCCTGGATAGACAGGCAGTGTTTACCAGCGGTGGGAAAAACCGTGACAGTTTCAATCCAATATTACTTATGAATAGCTGTATCAAAGAATTTTAACATAAAGCACCAGTTTTGTAGGTGGAACTCAGTAATTGGTTGTGCAAAGACGGCATTATATCCTTATTAGGATGGTAGGACCTACGGGAAAGGTGTCAGTAATAGTTTAAATAGTTATAATTACAGGTCACTTGGCAGTGTAAACTGAGTGGGTGACTTTACAGTTGAAATTAACGCCCCTTTGGGGAAGTGGATACATAAATGTTCCTAAATGAAGTGATTCTTCGGAACATCGTCATTCAATCCATTGGTGTTGGTCTCTAGGTGAAAAACCCAACATTGTTTCTTCTCAAAGAGTCCATTCTCTTAAGGTAGCTGTTCTTTTATTGTTTCCAAATTAGGTCATTTACTGTGTGGGTTTCTGATAAGAAGTGGGATGCCATGTTTGTCGTGCTCTTCTTATATCTGGCATTGCTTTTATGTTTGCCAATTCTGATCTTAGCTGGTCTTGATGTCATGCCAATGTATTCGAGGCCGCAAGGGCATGTAATCATGTACACAACATTGCGACTATTGCACTTGGTGCATTTCCTCTGCTCCCATTCGCTGCCATTCAGGAATTTAAAAAAAAACATTGTTCTACATTCTGTCCATCAACTGTGTTTTTTGCAATTCAGGAATTTTAGCCACTTACTTTTCTTGGTCAAGTGGCAACTGCTACAGTTGCCACAGGGATGGTAACCCTGAACCCATTGAGCGGCTGGTTGTTCCAGTACGGGACCTGCATGTCCTTCAATTTTCTGCCCCTCTTATGAGTGAATAGTGGTTTCTCTAAGTGTAAGTCGCCACACACAAGGGTCCTCCAGTAATTGTTCACGATTTTCAAAATCTGGTTGGAATGCGTGTTGTAGGCGGTCACACAAATTGGTCTTGCGTTAGACTCTTTCTGAATCTTGTCCTCCAGGAGTGCCTCCCAGGTATTTTTTAACATTCACGTACCAATTCACATCTGACCTTACCACTCACTTTACCATTTAAACCCTCATGCACCATAAATAGCGATTACATCAGTGCTCCTGCGTAGCCGTTGATTAGCAGCACGCTGCATTTCGTAGAGGGATGCAAAGACCCCTATGATGAAGCATGACACCAATGCCACACATTTGATCTAGACCACCTCAAAGACAGTGAGGGCATGGGTTTTTCAATTAAAATTAATGCCTCCACCTCCTTCTCGGGAGGTCTTATATATCGTCCCCCTGGCAACGCTTCTTCCTTTCTTGACTCTCTAGATGAGGCCCTGGGAGCACTTACATTACAGTACTCCAACTTCACCTTATTAGGAGACATGAACCTGCATCTAGAGTCCGGTGTTGACCCCCACGCCATCTCCTTTCAACATTCATTAGATATTTTTGGATTATCCCAACGTATCACTGTTGCAACCCATCTTGCGGGACATACCCTCGATGGTATTTGTTCCATCCTTACAACTTTGACTACGTTCCCTCCGTTACCCCAAATCTGGACTGACCACTTTTTCATTCCTTTCGATATTAAAATCCAAGTCCCTGCTGTACTCAGCAAGAAACATTCACACCCCTCCTTCACAGTTAATTGGAGGCAAGTTATGCAACGCATCACGCAGGACCCTCAACCCTTACCTAAGTCCCCAGAACCAACCAGAGACGTGATAATTGACTCCCACAATTTCCATGCCTGGATGGATCAAGTTGTTTTGGCTAACCTCGAACCCAAAAGCCAACGTACGAAGCAACATAAAAGTAAACTCAACGCACCCTGGTTCTCTCTGGCCCTATCTGATAGTCATCTTCTCTGTCGAAGGCTAGAAAGAAAATGGAGAAAAACATATGATGAGGCTGCAAGAGCACTTTATGTTCAACAAAGGAAAACATATCTTTCCAACATAAAAGTGGCAAAAAGGGAATTTTTCACTAAAGCCATAAACGATGCCCAGCAAAAACAAAAAACTATTTTCACTATAGTTAAGTCTTTCACCCACTCCAAATCTCTTGCACCGGAAATCCCACCATCTGTAAGCCTATGCAATCAAATCGCAGATTTTTTTGTAGATAAGATTGCGAGATCCAGAAAGACTTCCCTTCTCCTCTAACCACCTCCAAAGAGGTAACAGATAACTATCCTCCGCTCTCTAGTTTCAAACCCGTTTCCCTTCAACAAACACGTAAGGCAATTCTGGCATGCAAATCAGGAGCCCCCACCGACTCTTCCCCTCCCAGTATCCTCCACCACTTGATTGATACTGTCAATCCCCTCATCAACACCATCATTAATGAATCTCTTGAATCTGGGATAGTGCCCAATGACTGGAAGAAGGCCATTGTGAAGCCTCTGATGAAGAAGCAAAACAAATCCCCTACTGATCTCACCAACATGCGCCCCATCTCGTTACTACCTGTCCTGGGTAAGATCACGGAACAGTTAGTACACGAAGAGTTAAAAACTTTTGTAGAGGCACGTAACATTCTGGATCCTCAACAGTCGGGATTTCGTTCCGGTCATTCGACCGAAACAGCTTTAGTTGAACTAGCTGACTCCATCAAGTTCCTGCAGGATGGGGGCAAGCAGGTCGTCCTCATCCTGCTTGACCTAACAGCAGCATTCGACACTATCTCACATGTCATCTTGATCAATAGACTGCGAGAGATCGGTGTGACAGACACAGCTTTGGGATGGGTTAAATCTTTCCTATCTAACAGGTGCCAAACTGTGTCCTTGGGTCCCTTTCTGTCCAGCGAGAAACCAATAACATCAGGTGTTCCCCAGGGGTCCATATTAAGTCCTCTCTTCTTTAACATCTATATGGCTCCCCTTCTCGCTGTGATAGAATCTCATGGGATCCTTGTCACGTCATACGCTGACGACACACAACTTGTCGTCACAATTGACAAAGAGTGTGCGGGCGCAGAGTTGCGTTTCCAAAACTGTCTCTCAGACGTTTTCCAGTGGCTTAACAAAAAACACCTAAAATGTAACAGTGCCAAGACTGAAATCATCCCGCTGAGTAGAGACCTATCTTTCTGTCCGAAAGAGTGGTGGCCCATAGGATCTGAGGCCCCCCCCAGCGCGGTACCTTCAGCACAGAACCTGGGCGTGCAATTCGACTCATCTCTTTCTTTCGATGACCACGTCAGGATCACTGCGGGACGTTGTTTCGCAATTATAAAATCCCTAAAAAAATTATTTACTCTTCTCCCCACCCCAGCTCGAAAATCAGTCACGGTAGCTGTAATACTCTCCCGCCTTGACTACTGCAACGGATTAATGGCAGGAGTGAAAAAATCCACCCTAAAAAAACTACAAAGCATACAACATGCAGCTGCCAGACTGGTGCTGGGACTTCCTAGAAGGTCATCAGCTTCAGCGGCGCTGAATACCCTCCACTGGCTACCTTTACATAAAAGGATTCTTTTTAAACTTCTCCTTACTGTCTTTAAATCCCTGAAAAATACAGGACCTCATTATTTTGCAAAGCGTTTTACACGTTACAACCCCTCACGTTGCCTGAGATCCTCCGGTACAAATCTTATTATCATTCCAAGATTCAAGTACAAAACCCGGGGTGGAAAAACTTTCACCGTACTGGCAGCAAGGGCATGGAACAACCTTCCAATTAATCTTAGGCTAACTGACAAGGAGAGCCTCTTTATGAAACTCCTAAAGACATGGGTGTATCAACAACCAGACACCTCTGTATTGGCAGCCATCTAGTCTCAGTTTTCTTCATCACGTTTCATCTTCCACTCAATTACCCCCTGCACGTCAGCTTAGCGCCAAGATGCTCCTTTGGAGCGAATGTTAGCGCTCTATAAATACTCATAAATATCAAATATCAAATATCAAGGGCCCTTCGTGTGTGTGAGGGGTATTTAGAGAACACAGTGTGCTCCCCACCATTGTAGGGAACATATATATATTTTTTGTGATTTTCTGAACAATTTTTTGATTCTTTTTTTTTTTTTAAAGGAAAAAAAAGACAACTGGCGTAACTAAACAATGAACTTCAAGGGGAAATAAAACCTCTAGCATTGATGGTTCTCCTGAGCTCTGCAAATTAAGTCCACAGACTGCTCCCCGTAGCAGAGCAATCTGTTACACTCAACGCAGTGTATTTTGAAGTTTCCAAATAGGAGATGTTTGTCTAGATGTTGAGAGGACAAACCAGCAGCAGAGGTGCTTGGCACTGCATCTGGAGGATTTTGAGCCAGCCATCTGCATTCCTCCTTTGCCAAGTTCACAGGATGCTCTGTCTTTAGGTGTTTCAACATACTTGTGGTCCCGCAAGAGTATTTTTTCATGGGGTCAACTCTTGACAGGACCCTTTTGCAGATCTTGCACGTGACCTTGACAGCGTTCTCTTTCTTCTGTCCCTCTGGTATTGTAAAACTTCCACACCACTGAGGTGTACCTCTCAAGACTTGGAGGTTCGGGAACACATTCCTCATCTGAAGAGTGGTCAGAATCTGATGCTGGCTGCTCTCCTGAAGCCATTGCAAGTAATAACAGGTGTCCAATTTCCCATAAAAGAGGTTCTTCTCTGTAGAGAGATGTTCCTCCCAAGAAGGTCTAAGAAGAATGATTGAAATGGGTGGGGTCCTTCAATAGTTAGAATAGGAAGTGTTATGAACCAATCAAATCTCTTTTTTGAGGTCACATGGTGTCCGCGCAGCGTGCGCACAGGCAGCACGTACCCAGTGCAACTTCGCGGAATTGCATCTAAAAATAATATAGGTTTCTTAAAAGTAAAAGATTATTATTTTTGTGATTAGCTCAAATAATGTCTTGCCTTAATATTTATATTAAATACATATATATATATATATATATATATCTTTTTAGACATTAAAAATGTTTGCAGGAGTCGCGCACCCACCGCATTGAAAATGTATATGATGTCATGCAGAAGAGCACAAGCGTCGCGGAACGTAATATGTCGCGTATGCGCTAGGAGTCGCGTACCTGTTGCATAGCAATCATGCAGGAAAATAAGCACCCATTGTACACCATACGCGGATCCTACACAAAAATACTAAAATGCCGACTAAGTTCCGCGCAGTGATCGAGGAAAGTAGGCTTTGGGTGCACGACTCCCGAAAAAAAATTGGAAGAAAAAAACAATAAAGAAAATATAAATATATTTAAAAAAATATAATAATATAAACATTGGAGTTTCAATATTTTTTAACATTGTTTTCAATTTTATATAAAAAATCATTAAAAAATGTAGAAAATCTGTATCAAAAAACGAAATATAACAATATATTTAAAAATTGTCATTTACAAAACCTTTGAAATTCACAGAAAAAACCATATGTTACAGACATGTTATAGTTAGGAATTAGCATTTAAAAAGCCTTTGAAATTCACTGAAACAACCATAGGTTTCAGACATGTTATAGTTAGGAATTAGCATTTAAGAAACCTTTGAAATTCTCTGAAAAAAACATAGGTTTTAGGGGTGTTATAGTTAGCTGGACATTTTACTCGTACAAAACCATTGAAATTCCTCCGTTATTGTTAGCTGTACTAACTATAACTCGCGCGCCCGCAATCCACTGCTGATGATGTCACATATTACATCATTCATGACATGGTCAGTGACATCACTTATGACATCACTGATGACATCACTGATGACATCATCCAGGAAATGTGGTTTGGTTCGATATTTAAATATGTATTATATATATTTAGCAATCTGCATTGAAGCATTGAAGAATGAGTGGATGTATAAGCTAGCTATAACACCAATAAAACCTATAGTTTTTTTCAGTGAAAAAAAAAATAAAATATATATATATATATATATATATATATATATATATATATATATATATATATATATATATATATATATATATATCCAAGCAGGTACTTCATTCATCAGAATAAACGTCACCGACACTCAGGAAAATGCTGTGCACGAAGATTTAATTCGCAGGAAAACAACGCGTTTCGCTTTGCAGCTTGATCACGTTTACACAAAGACACCAAACAATTGTCCTTTTACTCTTTTCAGTGATATAAAAAACAGACAAGAACACCCAAAGTGTGCCAAAGTGAGTACCTAGCATGGCGGACATATTTAAGGAGCACAAAAGCATATATGCATGATAGTAGTTGGTGCATTTCATTGTCAATAATTACAAAAGAAATATCTAAACACTAAATAAATTTGACAAATTTAAAATACGATTAAATAAACCGCATTTCTGGCTAGAATGTTATAAATTCGTTACAGGATTGTATAGCAACTTAGCAATGTTGTAAAGTGCAGCTGGACTTAATAAATACAATCATAGCGTTCAAATGTATAGTTGTGATTACAATTCCGCTGTGTCAATACCAAAGGCGGATTCATGGTAGCGAGCCACGCCCAAGTGGGCATATAGTGCGCAAAGATTTCTCTCCCAATAGGTTGTGATGGTCAAAAAGTCCATGCTCAAGTGGGCAAAAAAAGCTTGCTGTGTCCCATGTATGGACACTTGCCGAGATGCTTAGTCTATATCATTTTAAGTGTTTGTGATATGCTCCTTGTTCTCAGTCACACCATTTCATCAGGTACCTAAATAAAAAATGGAATATTAAACAAGTTTAAAATTAGACCTATCAAGGTCTCATTGCAGACAACAATCCAAGTTGCTTACTGAATATTTCAGTTATCATTCAGCAAGGTGTACAGCTAATTCTTCATGCAGGTTCAGTCCATTCGGGGTCCTACTTTCAAAGTCAATAATATAACGTGACTCTAAATTGCGTAGTGCCATATATATATATACATAGGTCAGCGCCTTTTTTCGCATCAAGAAACGAAGGATTGGATGACATATATATAAATATATATATATATATATATATATATATATATATATATATATATATATATATATATATATATATATATATATAACCTAAATCATGTGCACTCCTTCCAGACTACTTGGGACCCATGGAGAGTGGCGCGCACACAGGTGGAGTACCCCAGATGTTTCAATCCTCAAACAAAGTCACTCGTAAGGGCGCTCTCAGAAAAGGAAAACTCTGTGTTTGTAATCTCCACTGCTATTTATTTACTGAATATCCAGCGGTGGATATTTACAAAAACAGAGTTTTCCTTTTCTGAGAGCGCGCTTACAAGTGACTTTGTTTGAGGATATATATAACCTACTGGCATTTGCCAGTAGGTAGTTATAGTTAGGACCTTGTTTCTATTCAAAAAGCATTTTTTCTTTTGCCAATATCTTTGGCGCAGTTTGACGAATCTTTGTGAAATTTTCAAAACTAATGGCCCGGTCTGGTCAGCTCTTTCTTGAAAGATTTGGGCTGATTTGTCAAGCGGGCCTGGGGAAAAAGGCAGGTCCTAAAACATGATTTCCCCATGTTAATTTCCATAGTAAATTTAAGACATGCCTACAGCCGGAACTGTTTAACGGATTACACCAACATTTGGCAAAAAGGTAGCCCTTGGTTCAGACAGCACCCTTTTTTAAAAATGATATATATCCGTTCAGCAGTCTCTGAGAAATTAAAAAAGATAAAAATATTGATATCTGAACACCGAGTAGGACTCGCGACTCGTCCCGAGCACAAGCTTCATTTTGATTGGCTGTCAACATTCCAAACCAGGAAGTGTTGGCTGCCATCTTTAAAAAGGCTGAAAAACCATTAAAAAACAAGGCAGTGGGGCAGGGAACACACGCCTTGACCCCATAGGCCTTCCCTTCTCACGGGGTCCCACAAGGACCCCCAGGGCCCAAAAAAGCATTTTCTTAAAAAATAGAAATCTGCCAAATTTCCACTGGGTCCACAAATCCGCCCAAGAAAACATAAAACAACAGAGCTCGGGCTCCCACGATTTGTTATTGTTACGCCCTGGGTGAGCCAGGTCCTGGGAGCAATGAGGAAT
The DNA here is from genome assembly GCF_964263255.1 of Lissotriton vulgaris. Taxonomy (NCBI): domain Eukaryota; kingdom Metazoa; phylum Chordata; class Amphibia; order Caudata; family Salamandridae; genus Lissotriton; species Lissotriton vulgaris. The sequence continues at coordinate 872,867,605 of NC_141695.1, read as the reverse complement.
TATGTAGCAGGGACCCGCAGGGATCCCCACAGCCCTGGGGACCGCCTCCTCCCCAGGGCTTTATTATTTAGGCACTGGGGCACATGGCCCCCCTGCAGCCCCAGGGACCACCACCTCTCCGGGGCAATCTTGATTTATGTGCTGGGGGTCTTGCGGGCTCCCTCAAGCCCCGGGGACCACCACCACCCCGGGGCTTAAATATATAAACATAGTGTGGGGGAGCTCCTGCCCCCTCCACTTCCCCAGGGACCACCACCGCCCTGGGGCAGACTTTATTTACATATAGGGATCCATTGTGGACCTCTGTGCCCCAGGGCCAACTCCTCCCTGGGGCTATATTTACCTTGGGAGGGGGGCCTCAATGGCCCTGGGGACCGCCAGCCTCTAGGGCTTGCTCCTGCAATGTCCCAGGGTGCCCACACCCAGGACATTACTGTTTGTTATGATAGCGTGTGTAACATGTGGGTCCCGTGTTTTTGGAAAAAAACGGGACCCACACGTTACCAGACGTCATGCCGCTCGGAGGATCCTTTGTTGCTTAAACCCGGTTCGTATATATGGGACCGGTTCTGCGAAACCCGACGCACAGATAGGAAAGACTACGAGGAGGCATCCTTTTGGATCCCTTATAACCCAGAATTGATCCAACTTGCATAACTTTGCTGTCAGTCATTAATAGAAGACTGACCCTGAATTAAAACAAAAGGAACTGATAAACTACTGTCTAAGAGGATACAAACAACCTTGCACTGTCTACAAGCCAAAGACCCCTGCTGGTTGACACCTACTCAATTCTAGACAATGAATACCGCGTCCGCTTAGACTTCCAAATTCACTACAAGTGCTCCAAAATTGAAGGCTCATCACAATCTTACTTGCCCTGAGGAAGCTCTTAGTGAGGGAGAGAAACGCGTTGGCTTATGTATACTGATAAATGTAGAATCTTTTGAAAAACAAAAACATTTTGGAATAAACAAGTCACCTTTTTGCATACAAATACTGCCTCTTTTGGACTCTTTTCTTACTACGTGCACCCCCAACCAAACTTTCAAATGCTTATTTTTTCATCCATTTCCTCTACCTGCACCCCTCTACCCTCTTTCTGCACTCCTTTTGCATCTTTCATCACCTCTGTTGCTTCTTTCTGTACTTCTCCTGCTTCTTTCTGCACCCCTCTGGCCAATTTCTGTACTCCTTTTCCCTCTTTCTGTACCTCTCCTGCCTCTTCCTGCACATCTCTTGCCTTTTTTCTGCAGTTCTCTTGCCTCTTTCTGCACCCTCTTCCCTCTTTCTGCTCCTCTTTTGCCCCTTTCTGCACATCTGTCCTTCTTTCTTCACTTCTCATGTTTCTTTCTGCACCCCTTGTGCGTCTTTTTGCATCCCTTGTGCCTGTTTCTGCACCCCTCTTCTCTATTTCTGCACTCTTCTTGCCTCTTTCTGCACATCTGTTCCTTGTTTCTGTACTTCTGTTGTTCCTTTCTGCTTCTCTCTGCTTCCCTCTTGCCCCTTTCTTCACCCCTCTTCCCTCTTTCTGCATTTTTGTTGCTTCTTCCTGCACTTTTCTTGCCTCTCTGTCCACCCTTTATCCCTCTTTCTGCACCTCTGTTGCTTTTATCTGCACTTATCTTGCTTCTTTCTGCACTTCTATCCCTTCTTTCTTCAACCATTGTGCCTCTTTCTGCACCCCTCTTCCCTCTTTCTGGACTCCTCTTGCCTCTTTCTGTACCTCTGTTGCTTTTTCTGTACTTCTTTTGTTTCTTTTTGTACCTCTCTTGCTTCTTTATGTATGTGGAGGAGTGTGGCTCACTGATTAGAGCGGCAGACCCTGATGCAGAGGTCAGGCCCGGGACCAGGGTTCAATTCCCGACGCGGCAGGGTCCTGAGCCCAAAATGTCCACGGACTCGATAATTCTCGCCTCGGTGCCGATTCTAATCATGGGGTCCAACGCTGCAACTCTGGGCAATAGTTGCTTAATCTCCACTACGGCGGCCCACCCGCTGCGGGATGCCTGGCTTTCACCTTGGGGATGCTCAGTAGGGGTTATCTCACAGGGAAAAGCCAGGACGGGTTCCCAAGGCAAGCGCCTTGATGCCTTTGGGTGATACGTGCGCTATATAAATCGCAATACATACAATACATACCCCTCTTACCTCTTTCTCCGACCCTCATCCCTCTTTCTGCATCTCTGTTGCTTTTTTCGGCTCTTCTCTTGCTTTTTGCACCTCTTTCCCTTATTTTTGCAACACCTGTGCCTCTTTCTGCACTCCTCTCCCATTTTTCTGCTTTCTTCTTGTCTCTTTCTGCAGCTCTGTTACTTCTTTCTACACTTATGTTGCTTCTTTCTACAATTCTCTTGCCTCTTTCTGTACTTCTTTTGGCTGTTTCTGTACCTCTTTTGCCTTTTTCTGCACCTCACTTGCTTCTTTCTGCACCCATCTTGTCTCTTTCTGCACCCCTCTTCCTTCTTTGCGCAACTCTCTTGCCTCTTTCTACACCTCTCTTCCGTCTTTTTGTACCACTCTTCCCCCTTTCTGTTCCTCTGCTGCTTCTTTCTGCACTTTTCTTGCTTCTTTCTGCACCCTTCGTGCATCTTTCAGCACCTCTGGTTCTTTCTGCACTGCCCTTGCTTCTGTTGGAGGAAGGATTTTTAGCTGCACAGCTATCCAAGGACACACCTGTCACCTGCACAATATGACCCCTGTGTGGGCCCTGCTGTTTGGAGGTTACAGGCCTCAGTTACGTTGCCCTGAGCACTACCATTTTCTCTTAGCTTAAGCAGAAGCAGAAAGCAGGTCTGACCCAAGCTTCACCCAGCTGCTCTTGTCTGCAAGGACCCACACCCCTACCAGGCCCCACCTCATTGTATATTTCGCACACACTGTAGAAGTCAAGTTCCTCTATAAATCTTGCAACATGCCCCACGTCCCCCACCTAAGCCATGAATAGAATAAGGGAAGTTCCCACCACAGCTACGTCAAGCAAGATATCCGAAAACTGAGGATAACTGTGGCGAAATATTATCGCAGACTGCCTGATTGACACATGAATAGAACCCTTCAAAGCAATAATAACACATTTCTGATTAATGACAAACTTCCAGTCAGAATGGCAGGATCTCAGTCTAGGCTGGCGTACGTGCCACACAATTACGAGAAGGGAGTCACATTTACACTAATGATGGGAAAGTCACCAGGCAGGGGCGTGAGAGGCGATAGAAGGATATGTGGTTCGAGGTGACGTCATATGGCGTGACCATAGGCCCCTCACCCCTGAACAGTATATAAGGGTGGTCCGCCAGATTATCGTTGAACTACTCCCCGTCAGCACATGGGTGGCGGACAAGAGTTTTTCCCAGGGGTTACTCGAGATAGCCCTTGTTTTATGTACTTAGGTTTCATGTACTTAGATTCTGCTCCATTGTATATTCTGCTGTAATGAAATGCTTTTTCCTTGTTGCATTTAAAGTTGTATTCCATTATTTGAAATGTTATGCTTTCTCTGACTTTGTTTTCTCTCCACTGCATTTAAAGTCTTTTAACTTATACTTTCAGGACATCTTACATGCAGTGGTGAGTGTGCCCAATAATATGTGCTTAACCTTTTCTATGCAATCTGCCTCAGCTCAAAAGTGTACTTAAAGCAAAGCCTCTCTCCTCTCATAGCTGCTGTAAACTGTACTTTGTAATCTCAAACTGGTCCATGTGACTTTCAAGAGAATGCTGGGTACAGGGCCAAGTACTATGTGATTTTTATGCTATCATTGATTATTTCTAGAAGCTGTGTCTTCAAATAAATTGTACAGCTCTCAAGCTTCAGTCTCCAAAGCTCATATGTATGTTTTTTCCTGTTTTAGAGCAAGAGGTCCAGGACTGCCCCGGTGCAAATTAAGCTGTCCTATTTCCCTTAGTTCTCTCTCACGGTCTCCCCAGCGCGGCTTCTTCTGAGCTGCTGCACCGAGACCCCTGGCCCCTCCCGTCCCTAATTAATCATCCCCTCCGTCATGTGGTGACCTCGACGTGATAATAAGGAGTTAAACTGACAGGATGCAGCTGGTTCCTAAGGAGGAAGTGCTAAACTGCTAAACGACTCTGCGCAACCGTCCTGCCGGACCATTGTGAGGGGAACACAGCGCTGAGGGGTAAGCATACATAATATTGTGTCTGCCCGCCGCTGCGGTATCTCTCTCTTGGGTGCGGCCGAATGGTGTGCTTTGTTGTGATGCAGCAGTACTTCTGCCAATGGTCCAGGCTTCCTGTCTGTTAACCTTGTTATTTGATTCCGCGCAGAGGAAGGGATTGTGTGCTATGTGGAGACTGAACCTGACAGTTGGGTAATTACTGAGATTCATGTGCTTTTGTTGCTAAAAGTAGCTTCATGTTTTTGCTGTTTCTTCTGTGATTGCAAAGAAGGATTGTAGCAGTCGAATTGAAAAGGCTTATTCTATATTTATTCTTAAAGCGCGGTGCCTCTCTAGAGGGGGAGGACCTTTGATACATCTACAACAGGGTGTCAAGGAAGGAAAGGGTGCGTCTAGCATCTTTTTCAATATATTCGTGCAAGTGATCCTCTGTTTGATAGGAGTGACAGAGACGAGGTAATCTCTCATGTCAGTAGTCCATGAGAAAGAAGGAGTTTCAGCAGGTCCGATTAGCTACCGTGACCTTTGATCTTTCTTTAATTTAGCGGCGATATCCCCTGCTGTATGTCAAGGGAAGAGTTCTGTGCGGGACTAAGAAGTTTATTTACTCGTATTGTAGGCATTATATTTTCGCCAAGCTAAACGTGGTTTATTAATTATTGTTGGTGCACCCCACATGTAAAGGGAACACACTAGCACACTCTAGTGGCCATAGAGCGTGATTTTTGTGATTTTTGTAAAAGAATTGTTGAAGTGTTTACATTTTACTTTCCTCTTAGCACAGACCTGCATGTTAGCGCCTAGTGTTTAATGGTGAATGCATTTTTAGGTTCATAGAACAAACTTGTGTGATCCTTACTGTTTTCGTGGTCTCTTTTGTTAGGAGTCACTGGCTGGCACAGAGGCGGACCATAGAGAGACTACACTATTGATTTATAGGTGCATTGTGATCGTTCATTTGTCCTTGATTGATTATAAACTGTGAACATCGAATTTCTGTGTAAGAAATGTTTCTTTTTTAACTGCATTCCACACAAATGAATAGGATACATGATTATCGGACATACAAAACGACACACGCCATACACGTGCAGGTTTTTATGACAATACCGGGATTAGAGATACCAGTTATTGTGACATCATTGTGGCCTCGTCACCCTTTGCATAGCAAGGTCCTTGAGGCTTGTTTTGGTAACCACCCTACTGCCCTGCACTTTCCAGACAATTGCCCAGAAGGTATTTACAACGGTCCAGAAAAGGAAGAAGTTAGAGAAGCATTTTATTCTGTCCTTATAGAAGCATTGGGTGATGAGCTTGTGGTAAACAGCCCCACCCCAGAAAGCAACTGACAGGAGGTCAGCCAGATGTCCGGTACATATATATACATATAACAAAAGAAAGTACAGATGAGCTATAGTGGACAACAAGTTGAGGTAGTCCTACACATATTGAACAATAAAATTGTATCAGTGCAGAACGTGAGCGCACAAACTCATAGAGAATTTAACAGAAAGGAAATTTCCTTAATATCTAGGGCATTGGACTTGTTGGGAATCCCACTCACACAGGGTACTGAGATAAGGGCATCCACATTGCATCTAGTGAAACTGTGCCTCCGAGTGCCAACGTATACATCCCCCACTGAAGACACACAACTCACACTCCAGTCAGTAGGTAGTGTAGTAAGTAGCGAAAGCCCTGATACTGCTCACCAGTGTTCACTCACACCGCCTCCTCCAAGCACCAGCTGCCCGGAGGGGCAGGGAGATTCACAGGATACCCTCACTCCACTAGGCTGCGAGCATCACGCCCACGAGTTGCATGACCAGCTGCAGCAGCATCCATCACCGAGACTCACAGAACTGTTACAAAGACACCCTTCCACGACGCATTATCCAGAAATGTGGACATATTTACAAAGCCGCATGTTAAAAGGAGATTAGTTTCGCCACATTCACTGCCACAGATAGCCTACCTCAAAGATAACTCAACTCTAGGAGATGAGCAGACAGCCCACACAAGACCCAAGACTACAGATTACGGTACACATAGTGAACAGCTGTGTTGTTGCCCTTTCTGAGGATACAGCAACATCCCCTGAGTCTGTCTCACCCCTGACATGTACAGTCATTTTGACGCTAATCTCAGCCCTAGGAATTGACATAACATACTTGCAGCAGGTAAGGCTGACAATAATACCCGGTGGCGTTGCACACTTACGCCAGCCTACACACAACACAGAAGGATAATGTCAACACCCACAGTACATCCACCAGCCTATGACGCAGATGACATTAATTTAGGACAGGGTATAAAGACTGACATAGAACTCTTATCAGATGTCCAGGCAGCCAGAGGCCATGACGATGCCTCAGCCCCAGACATCTCAGATAATTCACAAGATAGTACATCAGAGAGTACATTAGGCCAGCTATCCCTAAGTTCGCAAAGTCCAGTACTGCAGGATGTAGCTTCAGTAATGCCAGGTCAAACTGACACGCTATTGATAATAAAAATGAGACGTGTCCAACTCTGCAGCCCCCAGCAGGAAGAAAACAAAGAGAGCCATGAGGCCTCTGGTGGTTCACAGCACAGCTCCCACATGACCAATGTTCCCTCTAATTTTTTTCATCTGTGTGCAGCAGTATAAGGTCTCTGTGCGCTGCAACTAAGGCTATGTGCGACGGGAACCAGACTGCCCGCGTATGTGGTGCAGCACCAAATATCACTCCAAACCTTTGCTTAGAAAAGAGAGTGCATTTCCACACATGTAGCGCCACATGAAGTGTCTTAAGGCAGGTTTTCAATTTAGATATACACGCAATGACAGGAATTGGTTACACAGGCAAGTACACTTTGGGTTTAGAAAAGCACAGGACTCCAATGGTAGTATCATAATAAGATTTTACTGAAGATCCTCACCTCAAGGACTGTTCATAGGGTGGGGAATGTTGGGAGCCTATACAAGTTCACATATATACACAATTACATAACATATTTACAATTAGACATGCAAGCTACAGAGTAATGTATCCCGTCAGAGATAGTTTGTCACCAGTCCAAAAACGAGTCCCCTACAGCAAGTTGTCGTAACAACTTTTGGGTTAAAGTAACTTGTGGTAAAGTCGCAGTCGGGGTAGTGAATGCTTTGCAAAGGCTGGTCATTGTTGAGACTGTGAGGTAAAGGAGGTTTCCCGTGATTAATATTTCTGCTGGAGAGAGATGTTTGTCTGGTTGCAGTTTTGACTCATCATAAAGTAGTACAGAGGGTTAATATGCCGGTTACAAAAATGTGTACCTTACACATACAGAACTGTATTTTATGTGGATAGCTCAGTAGGTTACTGCTTTTCTTGTAGAGAATCTTTTGTTACTTGCAGTTCATAAGTTACAATTATGATATAGGACAGTAACCTATGAAGTGTCGAAGAGCTGCTTGCAAACTGCATGGTATAGGTTAAAGGGTTATGTTTTTTTCCTTATCTTTCACTATACGAATGATGGTAAAAAGGGTTTGTCTGGGTTGAAATATATTCTTATCAGTAAAGACAACAGTATGTGGGGTCTTTATTTTCCTAATTGCGTTCAACGAAGAGCCATCAAATGTATTTCCGTTGATGTCTTCTGGCTGTGGCAGAGTTAATGTTACTCGGTCGCTAAATGCAGACTTATGTTCATTAATTACCTCTTCTTGGGTTAATTGCTCAGATGAATCTGAGATTTAAGTAGCAGATTGCTCATGCCATACAGGATAATCAACCAGATTGATGGTCTTAACTTTCCATTGCCGGTACTAGATCTATATGGTTTGCTAGTAAAATTGAGCGCAGCCAGGAGTTCTCCGCTTCCTCTACGGAGTCGATGATGGAGTTTGTATGTGGATAGCACTTGTTTGGGCCAGGTCTTGGTGTTGAATAGGAATAGCTTAGTGCGTGAACCTGGGCCTGTATCATGATAACTTTATCTACTGACATTTCACTGTTTCCAGGTGCTGTTACTTTTAAATTCATAGATGGACTTATGCTGGACCGTTGATCTGGATTCAATAGTGAATCTGACTTTTGAGGAATGAGTGGATTGGCCGCTCTGCAATATTTTCTGTCGTTGAATAAATGACTGCTGCTGAGTCTTTTAAAAACATAAATTTACCGCAATGGTTCATTTTCCCAAATGTCTGTATTGGCGATATCAATGGATTGCCATGGCGTTCACTTGCTTTAGTCGTGTTATCTGGCACAATGTCTGTCTGAGGTTTCCATGCGATCTTTTTTTGATTCAATCATTTCTGCGCAGCCTGTTGTCCGATCTTACCAGATTTAATTTTTCCTGTAGACGCCTTGGTTCCCTTGATTAGTCAAGCCTGTATTGCAATCTTGACAATAACAAGAGGCTTAAATGTTTTTGGTATGTTTGATGTGTCATGGGGGAGCAAGCAGGAGCTCACTAACCTTGTGGGGCCGTCTCAACGAGGTAGCGCTCAACTCAGTATGGCTACACTAGCATCCACCCTACCGCAGCCCCTTTTCAGGATTCTTGAGTTGCGAACTTCAATTTGGTTCAAGACTGGGCACTGGGGCACAAGCAACAAGCATCTCAGGACATTTCATGGCAGAACGCTTCAGTAATTCAGCCTCAAGCGATTCAGGGTTGAGCACCGTGCTCCAACCCTGAGCAATCCCCGGCTTCCCGCAGATGTAGACCTCCGTACCTCTGTGCCTTCACCCACTGCATGCCGCTCTCCCAAAATAAACCCAGCAAAAGCAGGCGAGGGTTGGAGGTTTAGGAGGAGAACTTCATGGCTTCACAGGCCCTGTAAAAATGTCACTGTCTGCCTCTGTTCTCTCCACTTGATGAAGCTCTCTGGGGTTGATACGATCGGGGACTGGGCATAAGAAGGAGACCCAGAAGATCAGAGGGAGAGCTTAGCCTGCTGAAAGACCTCTGAGGACTGCTGAGAATCGCCGTGTAGCTCTGCTCTGTTTCCGAACAACACTCACAGTCTCCAAGATTAAAAAAAAACGTTGTTTTCACTTTTCCCATTTGCAAGAGTATCATTTGCAACAAAAATGTTTAATAAATTGGCCCAAATATTTTTTTTCAGAAAAGGAAATAATTTTCATTGATTCATGGAATCTTACAGAGTGTTTGCATACTTTCAAAGCCTACGATGTCCAAATCTCTGACTTTGCATAAATTATTGCATTGTATGTCATGCTATTTATGTTTTATTATGCATGTTTATGTCAGATTTTTAACCTTTATATGAATAAAAGGATACATTTTTAACTTTTCTGTGTGGTACACTGAGCCTATGCAGTTATTATCTTTTCATGTATAGGACTTGATTTTCATATGGTACCGAGTTGCCTAGGAATGTTACTTTAGTTATAATTGTTTCCCTGTCCTAGGAACGAACTCCTCGAGTTTTCAGGGGGTCCCTTATTTTTTAAACAAAACCACATTCACAACACTGAAAAGGCATGTGCAAAACAAAATTCACAACACTGACAAGGCAGTACAAGTCACAAACTGATTTCTGATTGGCAATGTTCACATCATCACCCCTTCCTTGCGATCTGCAATGACAGGTATCAATGATTTGTGAAAACCACTGTGGTACAAATCATTGATTGCAAACCAACACAAGAAGTGATCTTTATCCCTGCTTCTGTATTGCCTCAAGCACAGAAGACACCGGTTGCGCATACAGACACTTCTTTTGTGCTCCTTACCACTGGCCTAGTGCAAGCTGTGGCAGAGTGACCTGTGTCTATTCAAGTTCAATGCACCTACATGAAATCTGTGATACCCAGCCATCCATACAGTGGTCGGTTGCAATGAGCAAACTCCCCCACAGGTATCCAAATGAGCATTTCACAGAACACTAGATGCACAGTGAAAAAAATATTGCAAAATGAAAAATCACGTTGATTTTGTTCTTTTTCTGGGTGTCATTGTGGAGCAGGGGGATCATGAATGAGGATGCAGACACTGTGAAATCTTGAAAGAAGGAGATAGCAGATGTATGAGAGTGATGTATGAGCATGAAATGTAGAATTATGCCGGTAAGGATAGGAAAGACAATGGGGCAGCACATGACCATTGAGTTGTATTTAGCAGAGAGGCAATTGGTTGCCTTTCCTGTGATGTAGGAGTGGCAGGGGGCTAAAGTAGAAAACGAGAAGAAAATGTGGTTGCCCTTGCGGACGAGTGGGGAAGAAAACCCCTTGTAGATATGCCACCAAGCTAGCTTCAAAAAATGAAAACTGCAAACACTCAGAAAACATGATTGCTGCTGTTTAGGGAAGAAAGATCGAGGGGTAAGAGGACTGCTCAACAAAGAACCAAATATGGGCATCAGTTTTCATTTTGTGATGATTTTATCCTTCACAACAGATGCACAGTCATCGCCAAGGCCCTGATTATAACTAGGGGTTTAAATTCCTGCACAAACACGAGCTTGGCAGGGACTGAAATTGTGGGGGATAAGATAATGATTGCACCCCAAGTAATGCTCCCTAGCAGATTTTACTAGCTAAAGCCTGGAAAAATTGATATGGGGAAAAGGCCTTGTAAAAAAGTGATAACATGCTGATTTTTGTGCTATAAATACCGAATCTGCATGTTATACTTCATTTTCAGGGTCAAAACTTGAAATAGGAGGAATTTATTGCACCCAGTAAAATATTTACTAGGGTGTTATAATACAACATATGTGGAAAGCTTACCCCGGTCAATTGGTGAAGGGCAAACCCAAAATAATCTTCCTTTCCTATGGCGGGAATTGACGAACGATAACCGCTGCTCTTTATAATGTTTGTGTACATTAGATATATAGGTGCACCATTGTTTAGTGTTTAGCATTGGTATTTTTCTCGACGCCAACACCTCTGTGCCTATTGATTCCCGCGCTGCTAAAAGGGGCCATCTGCTAATGTGCTGCAAATAGTAAAGAACCCTATCTTCTAATCTCCGCCATTTCCCTCGGTGTGTCAGCCTGACGATAGTGTCAGCGGCATATGAGACATACGTAGGATTCCCCCCACTGCCTCTCGGTTCGCAGTTCTTCAAAGTCTGTGTCAGAAGAGAGATTAAGTAAATTCCTTCCCTGCTTTGCTGCCACAGACGTGAAGTCAATGCATAATAAAATGCTGCACAAGCACAGTGCTTCATAGCACACAACGGCGGCTGACCCTCATTTGTGACGTACTTTACAGTTGATGAGGACCCATGTGAGAAACCATGCAATGCAGCCACTTTTACTTACTAATTGAGCTAGTCAGGCAATGCGATACGACGATTAAAGTGGTGTGTTTTTCTGGAGTGTGTTTGCAGGTTCCCTATGCCTTTTGGTGATGAAACAACAAAGCTCATTAACATGCAAATTGTCGTTTAAAGATCCGTGAAGTACTCGGTGGCTGTTGGGTACCCGGGAAGCTTTCTTAGCCGGGCTGACACACGACGGGGGTGTGGGGGGCTGAAACTGAAGCCCTTTAAGCACAAAGGGCTTTAAGTGCCTGCAAGCACCATGTCTCTTCCTCTGTCTCCCGCCTGGATTTCGCGCCGCTCGCGTTTAAAAAGCGGCGACGCGAACGATCTTGTAGGGATGTCTCGGACAGTGTGCGCGCTAAATCTAGGACACTGCGCGCTCCGGGTGACCATCGTGGGCGCGCGCTCACGCGCGCAGGTTAGTGGGAACGGTGCACATGACACTCCCCAGACTTGACCACCCAGCACCCACATCCCTCACTGAGGATCACAATACCCCAAGAACAAGAACAAGACATTATGGCCCATTCCGATTCCCGAGCCACCAGCATTGCAATACACAGAGTCAGTATAATGAGTGGCAGCCCCTTAACACAGGTCCTAATAGAGAGGAAGAACACCTGCTACAGTTCAATGAAGTAAAGAAAGACAGTGAACAATATCCCTCTGAGGTAGTAACTGAGGGAGACATTAGCAGGAATAGGACAGAAAGTGACCTATGCCAAAGAACAGGTAAAGAAGAAGGGAACATGTCACACAAACAGTACTCAGGAAAATATACAGAAAATACAGCAACACTCCAGCAACTGTCATTATACGTAGCAAGTATAGGGGATAGTATGACTGAGCAGATGGATGCAAAGAAACAGCAAGCACCAACTGAAGTAGCTAGTAGTGCGAAGGAGGTAGAGCCACACAGTGGTGGAGTCCAAATTATCATGCCACAGCAAGGGCCATGGATAGACTTACATCAGGAAAATGAAAGTGTAGCACCACCACAGATCAACATAGCAGCTTCTCTCACAGCCAACTTAAGTGTGCCCCAAGCTCCGTCTACAGTCATTAACTATAACACTCGACCACCTACGCCTATGCCTCAGGCATCACTTCCAGTAGTTACACCACATAGGCTAGAGAGACCACAGCTAGAGCAAGACAATTCGGATCTGCCAAAAATGTTCGAACAGGCAGAAGAGAGGAGAAGGCAGAGAAGAAGAGAGATAGAAAGAATTGCAGTACTAGGTGACTATGGGCGACTGGATGACGTCCAACAGGAATATGATGCATCAGGTACAGCAGGTCTGCACACCGCCAGATTTGGAATACTGCACCATATGACCCTTGACAGGCCAAGACCGCCACTGATCAATGGTCTGACGCCAAATGAGATAGTAATACTTGGAGAAGGGAGTGACCTTTATGTCAATCCATTCTCAGATAAATTGACAGACTGGACAGAAGCGAATGTATTTCGAATGAAGGTTTGGCCCCGAGAGGGTTCCTTTGAGCCAGAGGAAATGGCCACTGCTGAAGAATGTATATTGCAGGGAAAAGGAAATGACGATTGGAACTATACCTACATGCGCGAAGGCCTAAGGGTCTGGAAGAAATACGCACGCAGGTATTGTCACACAAGACCCGCAGGGGTAACACACCAGCTGCCCCTGCTGTCCAAGGAGGTCAATGACCCCCCTACCTCAGTAACTTGGTCCCTAACGGACAAAGAAAATTTGAAGAGAGAACTCCCACCCCTCACGGAGGGGCGGGAAAGTGGATAGAAGCCTTTGAAAATGACACTTCAAGTGTGTCATTGGCTATTTGGGATATGAAAAGCCTACTCACATCCCTGATTGGAAAGGATGCAGAGGATATGTTTTCACGCATCAACACAAGGCTTTGCACCACTAATTCAGAATTAGATGGTGATCCTTTCAATAAAATAAGATCAGCGCTATGGAACGAACTGCGCCAGAAGTTTCCAGATGTCTCAGACATCGGATCTCTAATGTCACAAATAAGGCAATTAGCTATTGAGAACACAACTGCTGAATTAGAACAGCAGAAATTAAAGAAAAGAAAGACTCTTGATGCAGTTAGGCTAGATACACCAGTGAGTCAAGTGACTACTGTCACCAATGTTTCACAAAGTGCCTTAAATGTGCCAGGAGGTAACACACAGGTAACAACACATCAGATACAACAGGTACCTCAGCAACACATGCCTGTGTACAAAATGGTGCCCCTGACACAAGCCACTGTATCACAAGGAGCTTCAGTTCTGCCCCCCATTGATTCGGTTTCACAGGGCACCATCCAGCAGCACAAGGCTGGAGGCAATTCAAGTCAGGATAAGCCCACAGACAACTCTAGTGTGTCCCTTGTTGTCATGTCTCACAAAGATTAGAGAGGACCCAGTTGTGAATGTCATGATTAACAACAACACGTATAGTTTTTTGATTGACACAGGTGCCACATTCTCCTGTACAAAGGAGAGGCCACTGCCCATTTCCAACAAGAACGCGAAAAAAAAAAACTAGATTTCTCTGGGGCGATATTAGTCCCTTTCACAGAACAAGTACGAATAGAAATAGGAGATAAAGTTATTGAGGAGCGTCTACTTCATGCACCACAGTCCACGTGATCTGATGGCCAAATTAAATATGAAAGATAAGAATATATTTCGATGAAAAAAAAGGCACAATGCCCTTTTCGGTTCCCAAGTGCATGCAGACTGTCAGTTCTATGTTTGCATTTTTGTTCAGAAATAGATAGTTATGTTATGTGAATGGGCAAATATAATTCCCACTGTATATTTCGCTAAATATTGCAAAATAGAGCAACTAAATAAAATTATTTATTCTTACGTCCCAAAATTCAGCAGCAGCTGACACAGGCACAAGAAAGATATAAAATGATGGAATGGAATGCGCACTAGTTGCATCGCATTTCTTTTCAGATGTAGACATGAGATCATGTGGAAAGGGGCGACCACTCGGTCCCCCCGAACGTATGGTGGAGTACCCCGATCCCCCCGGGAAGCCATCTTGGGCGGGAGGCGAGTCTCGGCTGGTATGCCCAAAGCGGCGTAGCCGGGGCGCGCTTTTTCCCGCCCAAAAGTGGGTTGTCCTAGACACTGAAGCCGCCAGCCACGCCCCCGGAGGCGGGCGGAGGCGGGTCTACGCCCGCCCGAAGAAGGATAAGAGGAGCGACAAGCCATGGAAGCATCCTCTTGTTCCTGTGCTCTGAAGCTGCACCTCCCCGCTGCATGTGAGCTCGAGACGGAACGAAGAGCCAATTTTGAGCGTTTTAATTCTTGTCTTTGTTCTTCCAGGAAACCAGCGTTGGAGAATGCCGGGCAAGAAGGCCGGAAAGCGGGTCGGAACCGATCAGATGCTCCGCATGCTCGTAAAAGACATGGCCGAGATGAAGAAACAGATGGCGGCAATGAACGGTGTAGGGGGCCCTAAGCGAGTCGTCGGACCAGCATTGCCGGGAGTAGTCCCTAACGGGAGAAGTAGAAGGGCCAAGAAGGGAGCAACTGGGGAAGAGGCCCCGGTTCCCGAGGCGCCGCCGGCGCACCCTGATACACCGACTGAGGCGCCGATCCCGGTCCCGAAGGAGGGGCAACCAAACCCCGTGGTAGTCACCCCTGTGAACGGGGAGGATATGCCTCCCGAGTTGGCTGCGCAGCTGGCAGCGTGGTTGGGGAAAGGGAGTGAGGGGGCTACGGCAGATGACGCCAGGGCAGTAATGAGGCAGTTGCGGCAATCAAGAGAGGCCGCAAAGGCCCCATCTCCTTTTGTTCCCCTGCAGGCTCCAGTGGGTCAACCCGCAGCGGGCGTGAGTTCGGCGGCGACTACGGTTACAGCTTCTGGTACAGGTAAGCAGCTACTGCCGATTGCGGGGGAGGGGTCAGTACCCTCGCGAAGGGAGAAAGTGGCTCAGCATATTCCGATTGAAATCAAAGAGAGGATATGGGCTGAGAAATATGTAAACATGTTTTCGTTACTAACTGATCATTACGAGATTGAGCACGTGAAAGCTCGAAAAGAGTTTATGCACCCGAGTGTTTGGCGCACCAAGATGGCCGCTTTTAGAGTCGATGAGACGATAGGAAATTGGGGCAGAGCGTTTGGCATATTCACTTCAATTATGGGGGAACGGAGGCCTGAACTGTTGGCGGAGTTACCCGTGTACCAGACACGTATTATGGAGTTTTCTCAGACATATGAGGGCAATCAGTGGTTTTGTTATGATAATATTTTTCGTAAGGCCAAAGAGTTCGACACATCTCTGACGTGGGATTGTTACGACTCCATTTCCTGGCAAAAAATGGAGAAATCAGGTATGACAAAGGCGCCATTGTTGGGGGGAAATGGGGGCGATTTTTCCCGCCATGCATCTGGGGCGCCCTTTCGGGCGGGTTCAAGTAACGAGCATCACTCAAGGTCGAATGGCAGTACAGGTAAAAAAGGGGTCTGCTGGAATTTTAACAGGGGAAAGTGTACAAGGCCCCAGGGGTCATGCAAGTTTAGGCACGACTGTGGGGGGTGTGGACAGTCCTCGCATCCCGAGACCATGTGCAGAGCCAAAACGGGTGATAACGGAAGTAGGGGAAGCGCCAAACAGGTCTGAAACAGTCCGAGGGGCGCCTTTACCTACCCCGGTTGATACCATGGCAATGATTCCTTGGCTCAATGAATACCCGGATCATGTCTCCGCTGGGGTGTTGCGAGACGGTTTTTCGTATGGTTTCCGCATTCCAGTGGGAAATTTTCAGGGTAAAGCACGATGTAGGAACCAACTGTCGGTCCTGCAGAATACGGCGGTGGTACAAGCGAAGATTGGGAAGGAGGTGACCCGGGGTCGGGTTGCCGGACCATTCGACATGCCACCAGTTGCTCATTTTGTTTGTTCACCCTTGGGAGTGGTCCCTAAGAAGGACCCGGGTGAGTTTAGATTGATACATAACTTGTCAGCCCCAAGAGGTCTTTCAGTGAACGATGCGATAGACCCGGAGGTGTGTTCGGTGCGGTACGCATCTTTCGATGATGCCGTCGCCATGTTGAATCGCCTGGGGCCCGGAGCGCTGATGGCCAAATCAGACATCGAGTCAGCGTTCCGGTTGCTCCCGGTACACCCGGACGATCAGCGTCTCCTTGGTTTTATGTTTCAGGGACGTTATTACATGGATAAATGTATGCCAATGGGATGCTCCATATCTTGTGCCTATTTTGAGAAATTCAGTTGTTTTTTGCAATGGGCATTCACAAGAATGACGGGGTTTCAGCATGTTACGCATTATCTTGACGATTTTCTGTTCCTGGGGGCAGCCGGGGACACGGAATGTGCACAGGCTGTAAAAGAATTTTGTGGTCTGATGAGTCAGTTTGGTGTGCCATTGGCGCCAGGTAAGACTGCAGGGCCATCAACTTCGCTCGAGTTTCTTGGAATTGAGCTCGATTCCGAAGAGGGCTGCTTCCGGTTGCCCAAAGAAAAGGTGAGGAAATTCAGGGCCTCGCTTGAAACATGTATGGGGGAGGCTAAGGTGAATTTGCATCAATTGCAGCAGACTGTGGGTCAGTTGAATTTTGCCCTTAGAGTAATGCCAATGGCCCGCCCTTTTTCCCCGCTCGATTGCACAAGCCATGGTCGGTCTTAAAGAGGGGCACCACCGCACGAGGCTCTCGGCAGAGATTCGCCAGGACATGCGCATTTGGTTGGCATTCCTGGCGGATTTCAATGGTCGGGTTGTCTGGAACAAGCCGGCGGTGTCCTCCGAGGAGTTGGGGCTGTGGACAGATTCGGCGGGGAGTATAGGCTTTGGCGCCATATTTGGTAATCACTGGTCGGCTCAAACGTGGCCGTCATGGTGGCACGAGTGTGGGCTCACAAGTAACATTGCTTTTCTTGAACTGTTCCCTATTCTGGTGGCCTTGAAAACATGGCCTGAGGGGTTTCGGGATCACTCTGTGGTGTTCTGGTCTGACAACATGACCGTGGTTGAGTGTATCAATAGTCAGGCTGCACGATGCAAATGGATTCTGAGATTGCTCAAGGAAATTGGCTTACTCTGTATGCAATTGAATGTGCTCTTTAGGGCGAGACATGTGCCAGGGGTGCTGAATCAGGCTGCTGATGCGCTTTCTCGTTTCCGTATGCAGGCCTTCTGGGGTTTTCTGCCCACAGCGGACCCGGTGGCGGCACCATTTCCCGAAGCTCTCTGGTCTCTCGGTGCCCCGAACTACAAAACCTCGTGGGAGAGAGTTTAGCACCCAGGACAAGGAAGGCATATGAAGGGGCGTTCCGTTCTTATTGGTCCTTTTTGGGTTCTGTTAGGAGGGAATTTTGGGGCCAGGAGGAGTTTGTCGTAAAATTTTTGCTGTCATTACATCAGGCAGGCAAATCGGTAGCCACGGCCCAGAGGCATCGGGCCGCCATTTCCTTCATGGCACGGGCTCATGGTATCCAGGACCCTACAGCGTCTTTTGTAGTACAGAAAGCGCTGCGTGGGTGGCAACGCCTTGAGGGTCGCAGAGTAGATGAAAGGCACCCGATAGGTCTGGAAAGGTTGGCCCTGTTACTGTCCGTACTCCCTGCGACATGTTCATCCCAGTCAGAAACAGTGTTATTCCGGGCCGCTTTTGCATTAGCATTCCATGGGGCTATGCGGGTAAGCGAACTGGTGGCAAAGAACAAGCAGGATACGGGGGGGGACTGTGCCGAGAGCACATCCGAGTTAAGGGGGAGACGATGATTGTCTCGTTTGCCAGGTCCAAGACCGATAAGGGTACGATCGGGGACAGTGTGGTAGTCCATCGGACTCCCGGATCTCCCATGTGCCCTGTCGTATGCGTTGAGGAATATTTGGTGCAGAGGGCGGCATCATGGGGGGGGACCTTGCTGAGACACGCGGATGCCACCCCACTGACGAGGTTTCAGTTCCAGCGGGTGCTTGCAATGGCAATTTCGGCCGCGGGCTTGAACCCGGGCGAGTTTGGGACCCATTCCTTCCGGATAGGGGCTGCTACAGAGGCTACAGCCAGGGGTCTGAGTGTGGAAAAGGTGAAACAGTTGGGGCGTTGGTCCTCGAATTGTTACAAAAGGTATGTGCGGTTGCACATGTTGTGAAGCTGATATCATGTACTCACGCTTCTTGTTTTTTGTTTGGTTTACAGTTTCGCAAGCTTACGAGGCGGGGCGGACTGTGCGGTCGACCCGACACCTGGGAACCAGCGGTCAAAGATCACCGACTGAGGAAAAAGTGGTGTGGGTCGTGGGCCACTCATACGTGAGGCGTGCCGCGGACGTATTCAATGCAGGTGACATGAGTCACATGGCTGGGGAATACGGGTACAGGGTGACCTTCTACGGAAGGGGCGGGCTCTGTATTGACCAGTTTCACACGTTTTTCGAGGGTTTGTTAGGGCGGACAAGGTCACTGCCATCTATAGTCATAGTGCATCTTGGGGGCAATGATTTGGTGACCACTGGTAGACGACTACTTCTCGAGGCGATACTATCTACAGTAAGTTGGTTGGCGAGAAGGGTTCCAGGGTGCACGATTGCATGGTCCCATATGATTCCACGTAAGGTGTGGCGGGGGGCTAATTCAGTGTCGGCTATAAATCATTCTGTGAAGAAGGTAAATAACAAACTGGGTAGACTGTTCCGTACAAGTACATTGCATTCGATTCCTAATGGATGTATCAGGGGGGACCATATGTATCTGGAAGACGGGGTCCATCTGTCCCGGGTGGGGAATTCTTTACTCATAGGAGACTTCGTAGCCTGGTTAAAGAGTTTACAGCATGACCTTTAGGTAGGAGTTTTGTGGGGGGTCCGGATAGCCGGTCAACTATCCGGCCTGTGGCGGTAAGGTCATGATCAGTGAGCAGTAATTGGAAGATCCCTAGGGGGGGGCGTCACCCATTACGGATGGGAGCGCCCGGGGGGAGGTGGCCATTGGCCCCTCAACGGGGAGGCGGTCCCTTCTAAGGATGGGACGCCGAAAGGAAAGGGAAGGCGGTCAAGGCCCCTCCCTGGATAGGAGGGGCTACGGGCCCCTCCTGGGAATTTCCCGGGGCCAGGACATCTGCGACGGCAGATGTGGTAAGTTGTGTGGGGTGGGGAGGGGGGTCTACGCTACCTTCTAGACACCTCACACGAGTCCTCGGACGACCAATAAGATGGCGTCGAGTTAATTGGGGCCCCCGTCAAGAAAAGGGAAATTGGTATGTGCACATGAGGTGCAGTCCTCTGTGCGGCCGCCCCTCACAAGTGAGGGGGGAGTTCTGGTTTAGGGATCTGACACCGGTTACGACCTTGCCGTTGGCCCTTAACGTTAGGATGTACAATTTCAATTTGAAAATGCATTTGTAGGATGTTAGTATCGGCTAGGAGAACCTTTGTATTAGAAATGTGTTAAGGTCAGCCAAAACATTGTAATGTGGAAATGAAATTGTGCATGATATGAAACTGTTAATTTAATGTTTTACTTTTGTTTCATATTTTAATAAATACGGCCGGGAGGGTAACTCCCTCCCGCCTTCCAAAAGTTCAGAAATGTTTCCGTATTCCCATTCTTGGGGATTGTGTTGAGAGGGGGTGGCGGGTATCTCAGCCATATGGAAAGGGGCGACCACTCGGTCCCCCCGAACGTATGGTGGAGTACCCCGATCCCCCCGGGAAGCCATCTTGGGCGGGAGGCGAGTCTCGGCTGGTATGCCCAAAGCGGCGTAGCCGGGGCACGCTTTTTCCCGCCCAAAAGTGGGTTGTCCTAGACACTGAAGCCGCCAGCCACGCCCCCGGAGGCGGGCGGAGGCGGGTCTATGCCCGCCCGAAGAAGGATAAGAGGAGCGACAAGCCATGGAAGCATCCTCTTGTTCCTGTGCTCTGAAGCTGCACCTCCCCGCTGCATGTGAGCTCGAGACGGAACGAAGAGCCAATTTTGACCCACCCACCTGCCCCTGAGGACAGCAAGTTGTTTTTTTAAATAAAGTTATGTGACATAGTAATTCACGTTTTCTTACAGGTTGTTCTGAATAAAGTTGTGATTCAGTATGCAATAAAGTGGATATTTCGTTACAGTTTGTTTTATCGAATAAAGTATTTGCACCGGAATTGGTCAGTAATGTTTAGCAGTTCATACTTTGAATATCCTTTTTGTCTTTTTCTCTTTAGTAATTAGTCTCTCTAGTTCAGTTTGTCGTATTTATTATTTGGTCGGGCGGTAAGGTCATGATCGGTGAGCAGTAATTGGAAGATCCCTAGGGGGGGCGTCACCCATTACGGATGGGAGCGCCCAGGGGGAGGTGGCCATTGGCCCCTCAACGGGGAGGCGGTCCCTTCTAAGGATGGGACGCCGAAAGGAAAGGGAAGGCGGTCAAGGCCCCTCCCTGGATAGGAGGGGCTACGGGCCCCTCCTGGGAATTTCCCGGGGCCAGGACATCTGCGACGGCAGATGTGGTAAGTTGTGTGGGGTGGGGAGGGGGGTCTACGCTACCTTCTAGACACCTCACACGAGTCCTCGGACGACCAATAAGATGGCATCGAGTTAATTGGGGCCCCCGTCAAGAAAAGGGAAATTGGTATGTGCACATGAGGTGCAGTCCTCTGTGCGGCCGCCCCACGGCCGCACAGAGGACTGAGAGGGGGGAGTTCTGGTTTAGGGATCTGACACCGGTTACGACCTTGCCGTTGGCCCTTAACGTTAGGATGTACAATTTCAATTTGAAAATGCATTTGTAGGATGTTAGTATCGGCTAGGAGAACCTTTGTATTAGAAATGTGTTAAGGTCAGCCAAAACATCGTAATGTGGAAATGAAATTGTACATGATATGAAACTGTTAATTTAATGTTTTACTTTTGTTTCATATTTTAATAAATACGGCCGGGAGGGTAACTCCCTCCCGCCTTCCAAAAGTTCAGAAATGTTTCCGTATTCCCATTCTTGGGGATTGTGTTGAGAGGGGGTGGCGGGTATCTCAGCCATATGCTGCTAGGCCTATTGAGCATTTCATCCTTTTAAGGTGGATTCAAGAAATACCTTGAGTTGGGGACAATAGAGATCTGCTGTTTATCATCAATATACCATTCTGAGTGAACATGTGCATTACAAATAAGCCATCTTTATTTCTATAATACGATTCGTATATTTTACATATTGCAAATAGAGACAGCACATGTTTTCAGATATTAAAAAGAACTGAAAAGCCAACGGGGTTGTTTTTTTATTTTCGGACCGCGTTCACAAGTAGCTTTCCTGGCCAAGTGCATATTCTGGGCGTAGAGCCAAACAGGAAAAAGGCTTCCTGTAGTCGACAGTTAACAATAAGATTAATGAGAAAGGGAAAAGTATTGTGTAGTTCAAGTTCAAAAGACCTTTATTCGAATTTCATAAAATTCATAAAAGTACCGAACACAGCAAAAACACACATATACATGTAGTACAAAACAATTATATAAATAGCATCCCATGATAACAAAGTAATTCATACAGTGATTGAGCAGTAAATTTCATTTTCTTATAAAATTTTTACAGTAGTATCATTGTGACTAGTTTCTGATTTCAGAGACTTTCCATTGTCTTACGTGCACGTATGGCTAGTCTTAAAAAAGTGCTAGTGCGAAAGGTCAGTTCGTCAGTATCCAGGGTAAGCAGCATCATATAAGATTCTTGGAGTGTGAGAGGTCTATGTTTTCTAAAATATGGGGTTAAAAGCCATTTGATATATCTCACATAAAATTTACAGAGAAATAGAAAGTGCAGGTCATCTTGAGTACTTATACCATCGCAAGGGCATGGAGTGAGGTCTGTACTATGTTGGTACCCCAAAGGAAAAGACAGCAGAAATTTCACAGTTCCAGCCCTTAAACGAAACAATAGGGATTGCTCCCAGTTTGACATAGGGAGGGAAAGGTAGGGCGGCATAATTTGCATACAGAGACCATTTCCTATGTATTTCTTGACCCTTGATTTCTGGGATTCTCTTCCTATGCGCCCATTGCGATAAAGTGCATAAAGTGCTTTTTGTACCTCAAATTTATCCTTTGGTTCAATTGCCATGGGGTCAGTGAACAAAATGTCTCTACCAATTTCATTAAGTGATTTGAGAACTTCTTTAAACCAGGGAATCTGCATACCATATTCACAATTTAGGCAGTCCTTGATGATATTTTGTGTAAGGACAGCAGCATCGTTCCTCCAGATTCTGATCCAGAAGAGAGCTGGTCTTGCTTTGATAAAATCACTTATATAGGGGAGATTGAGTTCATTATGGCAAATAAAATCTGAAGAGGAAATCGGTGCGCCCAGCACTTTTCTACAGAAACGATGTTCCTCTCTTTGGATACTGATGCTACTATCCGATCCCCAAACTTCAGCTCCATACGTGGCGACAGGAGAACACTGTAATTTAAAAATCTTAACAATAGCCTTTGAGGCACCAATTTTCTTTGGGCGGGGGAGGCTCAGAACAGAATTGTTGGCTTTCGAGAACTTGCTCGTGGCGTGGGCCAAATGCCCACTCCACGAGCTGTTCGCAGCGAAAACCAACCCCAAATATGGAAACTTATGAACAGATTCTAGTTTATCTGTTCCAATTCGAATTGTACTGAGTTTCCTTTTGCCCGGCCCACAGGACATAATAAAAGACTTTTTAAAATTAACTTTCAGATCCAGTCCCTCCATAAAATTTACAAAACTATATACAAGCAGACGTAGGGCGTTAGGTGTTGCTGCCATAAGGACAGCATCGTCTGCATATAAAAGCACTGGTAGGGGATTGCCTAGAATTGTTGGCACATCAGGGGTGGCTTTCTTTAAACAGTTGGACAGGCCATTGATGTAAATGATAAACAACAGGGGTGCTAAAACGCACCCCTGTCTCACCCGCCTCCCTATCTCAATAGCTCCCGATACCTCTCCGCCCATCCCGATACGTACCCGTGCTTTCAGGTCAGTATGGAGATAGGCTAAAAATCTAACGAGAGTGGCATCAAGGCCATTGGACAGGAGGATTGACCAAAGCTTAGATCTGTTCACAAGATCAAATGCGGATGAGAGATCCATAAAAGCTAGGTAGACAGGGGATGAGCGGGCAATGCAATATTTGTCGATTATCAATTTAAGATTTAAACATTGCTCCACTGTTCCTACCCCGCTCCTGAACCCCATCTGACAGGGATCTAAAAAGTCAGTATCAGCCGCCCATTCCAATACCCTATTATAAATTATACGTCCTAGTATTTTTAAAGTATTATCCAGAAGGGAAATGGGACGATAATTTGCTGGGTCTGATCTGTCTCCCTTTTTGTAAATAGGAACAATGATACTAGTAGCCCAGGTGGTAGGCATGGCTACTTTTGGGAGACTGTTAAAGATGTTAAGGAGTATTGGTGACCATAGCTCGACGTTGTGTTTGATAATATCGATAGGAAGACCGTCTGGTCCGGGTGCCTTGTTGCCTAGGCTCTCTTTTATGGCCTTCCTGACTTCTTGATCCAAAATCTGTAATCCTTCTATTTGACCTGTATTGGGGAGAGAATGCTCATCAGAGGGGGCGGCATAAATTTTAGAAAAATGGGTCTCCCAGGCAGCACTTGATATATTACAGCTGATTTGTGTAAGCTCTTTGCCCATTTCCCTCGTTCTCCTGACAGACGACCAAAAAGGGCCGCTGCCACCCAGGTTGGCGCTAATGACCAGCTTTTCCCAGTGTTTGGAGAGCAAGTTAGCCTTCCTCTCCGAGATTTTATCTTTGTAGTTTTTCCTGGCGGCTCGAACTACATCTTTGCACCTAGGTTTGGCAGAGAGGGCCTTTCTTAAATCTCTGTTTTCCACGGAGCAAGATGAATCAAACCACCGTGGCTCTTTGCATTCATTAGGAAGTGGGACTGACAGGAGGGTTTTAATGTTTGACCATAAAGCTTCAAAGTCTACAATCAATTTTTCGTTATTTGTACTTGGCGATGAGAGAGATTTCAACAAATCAGGATATATCTCCTGAACAGTATCTATAATGGCCCCGCAATCAATTCCCCTCCATTTTAGGCGAAGGCCATCAATTGAGGGTGTAATGTCCCTTGCCCCATTTAGATTCATAAAAATTGGACTGGGTTCAAAATTCAAAGTAGCTAACAATGGATTGTGATCGCTGAAAGACATTTGCACCACAGAAGTTTTAGTTATACAATCTGTTAGTAGTGGTGATGTAAATATGTAATCGATAATTGAACCGTTATCCCTGCCCTTGAACGTGGGGGCATAAGGAAAATTCATATCATACCCTACACTCATTACATCAACAAGATCAAAATCAGATAGTATTCTAATCAGTTCCAATCCCCTGCGGTCATCACAATAAACAGAGTTGGTAAATCCATAGTTCTCTATAAGTTTCACGTTAAAATCACCCCCTATCAGAATGCCAGTCTTAGTATCTACTGATATGGAACAATCAATCATATTCAGAACCTTAGATAATGCAACAAAGTTTTTGTTCGGTACACCATAAAAATCATTGTTGTAAAAATTAATTAAATAAATCGTGGTCTTTGAATTTAGTTTATATTCCAGGATTTGAATATTGGGATTGGCAAGGTTATCTAGCTTCAGATCTCTGATTATACCGCCAGCCAGGATTCTAATCCCCATAAAAAGACCACCCACTGCTCGACCGGAGCTAGGTTTTACTGACGTCAGGCTAAAGCAGTGGTAGCCTTCAATGTACAGGTTATCAACAGCCCAAGTTTCTTGAAACATAAGTATGTCCGCATCATTAATTAGTTCAATCCATGCAGGGTCCGAGAGCTTGGATTCTAATCCTGCAACGTTCCATTTTAGGATTGATAAGCCGTGTTTGGTTCCATATTTAACAGGTCTGTTCCCAGTATTCCCATTATCGTAGTGAGGTAGTTCATTAGAAGTGGGCAGAATACTGTCAGACGATATAGTTTCTGTTGAACCAGTCTGATCCTGGTACAGAACAGCTGGAGTTGTGAGACCCTCTGAATTACAAACTTTCACATCGTTGCACATTTCGTTATTGGCCGATATACTCAGTCAATCCTGTTCATCTAGAGTAGATAGATAATCAAACCGATTGTAAATGGGGATGTTATACATTGGCCTAATTTCAGTCATCGGTGTAAACTGGAACGGGTTAGGGACTGGGTAAGGCCTATCTCTGTAATTGTTCTGATGCATGGTTGGAGCTTGAAAGTAGTGCGGGGGGTTGGGAGTTGGGATTGGCATTGGGGGTTGAGGATGCCAGTTATGGCTGTTAGAGTGGAAGGCGTTGAGATTCTGATTCTGGATAAAACGGGGTGATTTGATCCTTGCTCCAAAATTCAGATCTTGGAAAGAATTTGTGGGGAGATTAGCCGTAGCTTGTTCAGGGGGTATCAGATGTCTGTAAAAGTATCCTAAGGGAAGGAGTGTGGTGTTAAATCCCCAGGGCGATGGTAAAGGGGCACTGGCAAGAGTTTTCTCTGCCAATAGTGGATTTCTGAAGCTTATGGTGACACAGTCACCCTCAAATTTTTTCCTGAGTGGGCCTATCCAACCCACTCGCTGGGTGTTAATAATCTCCCTTGCACCATCAATAGGGTAATTGCAGTTGGCAATTAGCCAGTGCAAGGTTTTATTTTTGAGAGATGTGGGATTTTCGTCCTGATCCTTCCTTAACTTGGTAACGTTTACTAACACTAATACATATGCGCCGCATTCCGGTGGAAGGTTAATGCGGGCAGGGACTTGCCTAACTGTTTTTAATATTGGTTGGGCCGTGGTAGGGCTACTTGTGGAAATTGCAGACTGACCTGTGGTAGTCCCATTTGGAGGTTTGGTGTTAATATTGGTGTTAGTGCCAGGGTCCTTCCTTTTGTCTGAAGCTGCATTATTGGTATGCAATGTTGATGTTTTTTTCTGACTAGTGGTTGGACCATTTGAATTAACCAATATGGCAGGTGAAGCTTTGTGTACAATGTTTGTATTTGTTGGAGGTGCCTGAGGAATATTAGGTTTGGTGCCTGCTGTTTTAGTGGTATTACTATTATTTAAACTCTTTGCAGGGCCCTCCTTCAGAAAATTCTTAATTGGGTTACTCAGTTCGGCTAGTTGTTTTTCTATTCGAGTAAGCCTACTTTCAATGGGGGATAAATAAATACTTAATAATTCCCTCAACCTTTCCAACATAGAGTCGTGTGCATTGTCAGTGTTATCATTGATGACCGTTGTTCTGCCCTGCTGAACCATTTCACTTTCATCCCCTTGAGAGATTACCGTAACCCTGCTCGCATTGTGGTTAGGGACAGAGTAGGTGTTTTTCCCAGACTTCCTTTGTACCCGGCCATATTTCCTGACCTTTGTAATCCGGGGCTTGGGTGCATGTAATTTTTGTTTTTGAACTGCACCCTCGCGTCTGCCTCTCAATTGCCTGGTGTTGTCAACAGATATTGCTTTAGGAGAGGGGTTGATGGGTAAATCTGGGGTTTTTTCTAAATCCGTGCTGATGTCAATGTCTGAATCTAACAGGGGAATGGAAGCTGAGAGGTTGACCTCACTAGGAATGGTGTGAATGTCAGCACATACATTAAGTAGGGGTCTGATGTTATTTGGCATAGCCTGTGCAGGTGTAGTAGCAGCGGCAATAAGGCCAAGTGAGGAGCGTTTGGCGTGAGCCAGATCTTGTGATACCCTGCGTTCTAAAAGGCTAATGCCCTGATTAATGGCATCATTGGCCTTAGTTATGAAGTGGTCAATGGGGCCGGTCACAGGGCCTGCCCCAGTGGCGGCTGTTTTACTGCGAGTACCCTTGGAGACATGCTGAAAATTGCTTTCCCTTGTTCAAGAGAATGGGTCACTACACAGTACGGCGAGCAAGATTGTTAGAGACAGCGGGCAGATAGTCCCAACCGCAGTGCACAACAGTATTTACAGTATCAACAGTTCCCAAATTGGTGGTGACAACACAGTAATGTGGGCCGTTAAGTCAAAAGAGAGTACCTTGTGAAGGAAGCGATAGGGGAAGGGCCCCGTCCCGTCCTCCTCGTGCCTCTGAGGGCCACAGAGGGCCCGCCCTTTGCCCGGGCTTAGCCCCGGGCGCTCCCGCGCGTGACTCGCGGGGCGAGAGGGGGTGTCAGCCTTTTACAGGCGCCTCCGGGCGCTCTTCGGTCGTCCCCGGCGTGCTTCCGCCCCAGGGGCTGCTGGGGAGTGTGGTCCGCTGGTCGCGCTGCCTCCCGACGTTCTGCAGCGCCTTCTGCCGCCTCGCCGTTCCCCTCACGGCTCTGATTGCACAAGGTAAGTTTTAGGTGTTCCCCCACTGAGCTCCCGGGGGGTCAGCCTTTTACAGGCGCCTCCGGGCGCTCTCCGGCCGTCCCCGGCGTGCTTCCGCCCCAGGGGCTGCTGGGGAGTGTGGTCCGCTGGTCGCACTGCCTCCCGGTGTTCTGCAGCGCCTTCTGCCGCCTCGCCGTTCCCCTCACGGCTCTGATTGCACAAGGTAAGTTTTAGGTGTTCCCCCACTGAGCTCCCGAGGGGTCAGCCTTTTACAGGCGCCTCCGGGCGCTCTCCGGTCGTCCCCGGCGTGCTTCCGCCCCAGGGGCTGCTGGGGAGTGTGGTTCGCTGGTCGCGCTGCCTCCCGGCGTTCTGCAGCGCCTTCTGCCGCCTCGCCGTTCCCCTCACGGCTCTGATTGCACAAGGTAAGTTTTAGGTGTTCCCTAAATAATACGTTGGTCTATGGAAATGAGCAAGAGAAATGAGTGGCCCAAGATCACACAGTTAGGTGAAATAAATAGAAGGAATATGTATGTTAAGATGGATGAGAGGAGATAAGGAATACGTTTTCAGATATGCACAGCCGTACAGTAGTTACTTCACACAGGCCCAGTGCTGGGAAAGCAAAAATGAATACAAATATAAAGTAGATTTCAATGTTAAGAGGACGTATGCTGGGAGAAAGCAATGCTCAGTATTAAAATGTTGTCAGACTGAAATGTGCGGATTTTAGAGGTGGTCGTATATCTGAATTATGAATATGAAAGCAGTAGCCAGAAGGCCCGGACATGCACCATCTCTATCCCCAGCACAAACTGACTGTGCCCCCCATTCTGCTTGCCCAAAATACACCCTCAACAGTGCAAGAAGATACATCATGCCCATACACTATTGGTAATACACAGCACTATGATTTCATTGCACAGCTGCACCTTAGAGAGACACAGAGAAGTGCCCCACCTGAAGAAAAAAAGTTGAGGAAAGAGAGGGGAGTACAACAGGATATTTCATATTTTATTTTGCAGACAGACAAATGACAGGAAAGCCTGTCATGCCACAGGCCCTTCTGCAAATAGCACTCAGTCAGTTGCACCTTCCTACACAGGCCTCTCATGATATCATGTCCACAACTTTGCAGACAGAGTGGTTCATCCCCAGTGCACATGAACAGATACAACCCTTTGTATCCTTTTTAGGGTCCTTTTTAGAGCTCCACATTAACTATGTAGACATGATTGACAGATGCCTAATAATAAGACACATCATGTTAGTGGTGTGCCCCTTTTTCACGGTGGATTTAAGTTGGACCATGTGTCCATTATGACGCAAAGGCCGCAGCTAACTTCCTACTTCATGAGGTCATATGTCACTGAGGATTACTGGATGCCATTGCAGTGACCCGCAGTGACAGTGACAGTCATTTTTCAGACATCATTCTTTTGAACAACTGCGACAATGTTAGGCCTGTTCAAAGCCAAGATCAGAAAGATAAGTGCCACAATTGGGAAGGAATGGCTATATTGCCTTCTCGTTGCTCTGTCTACACTTAGAAACACTCCCAGCTCTGATCATCACATCACATCTCATCGGCTTGTCACTGACAGATCAATGAATATGGTTGTTCTCTCCACCAGACTTAAATTAAGATACTGGGCCCTCTTCTGATATTATAAACGATGAATTGTTGTTCATTTATGTGCACTAATGCGTGCTCCAAAGTTCCTTTCCATCCAGATATCGAAGAAAAGAACAAGGGTCCTATCTCTGATGAACTTCCGCCTATCTGCTTTTGGGACACACATCTTTGTAAAGGAGCAGTCCGGAAGTGGAGAGACTTTAAATTCAACGAACACTTGCAAATGAACTTTTTGAGGTTCCACTCGTCACCATCCAAGATCTGAACATTGAAGACATCATGTACCCACAGACTTTACAAGAATGTGAAGATCGTGTGATGGCCTACGGACTGAGACGCAGCAATAGAACCACCCTCCATGTCAAGCTTTCAATTAATAAGATATGTACAAGTATAATTATTTTCTTTGTTATGTTTATAGCTTCAGTAACAGCATTCCACTGGTTAGCAGTGCGATCAGAGAGAGAGAGAAGTTACTAGCAATATTAAATTTGTAGCGACTACAGAGCTCCCCATGCACAAGACACTTCCTGCTAACAAGCAAACTGGGAAAAGCACCAGTAGTAGCTCTGTGCCTGTCTTGACACCTTCTGTACCCCATGCTGACCCTACAGGAAGGGACTTGACACTCGATATCATCTTGATCCCTACTGTGCCAGGTACCCCAAGACGATCCCGCCAAAATAAAAGAAGTCTTACATATAGAATGAGTCGCGAGATAGTGCCAGTTAGATATACATCGCATACCCGACTTATGGCAGACTGGGTTAGTAATCTCCAAGACAGAGTTGTTTACACCTTCGACCAGCACTCTATGCCTGATTTTTCCTCCCAGCGCCCTGGTGTGTCAGTACAGAATGATGGTACCCATAACGCATTGTTAGATAACATGTGGTACAGAGACATGAGGGAGGTGGGAGGAAAAGCCACAAATGAGTCATGCTTTGTATGTTCTCACATTCCACACGCTGTAGCCACAGATGAATTGATCTTTCCTAAAGAAGTCCCACCACCCACAGCCAAATGTCTTTTACACTTGTTTCTTTGCCGCATACATGGTCAGATACAGCTCCACTCAGCCAAAGTGGATGATGCATTTGTAAATACAACAGAGTGGGATGACAAGTATGAGAACATTTAGGGACATCACCAATACCTTGGAAATAGAAAGGAGAATGGAGGTTTACCGTGATATGAAAGTACCTGCCGACATAATGCAGGATTGGGAACATCACTATAAGAAAATAGGGTACTTCACCTTCCCAACACCCCCATCCAAATGCCACTCACCTGAACATCACCGATGTAACAACACCCATGACACATGCCCTTGTCAGTGGAGACATATTCTGCACCTGAAGGCCAACATTCATTTTAACAACAAGTGGAATGGTCCACATGACTTAATATGTACGGCAGCCTCCTTAGGTAGCACAGCTATGGGACAAGAGCACAAAAATAATTTAAATGTGGATAGAAAGGGAGTGTGATGTGATATGGGGTAGGGAAATTAGAAGATACACGACCAATGAGGGTACACCATACAAACAGGAAAAGAGCATACAAGCTAAAGTCTCCTCTCCTTTGCTTCCTAGGTAATGGAACGGTACCTGTGGGCAGGAATGCCAATTACAAGAGCACTAGTCTTCATTCGAACCTGAAGTACGGCACATCCATCCTCAATGGTATCTATTGGATATGTGGAGAAAATTTGTATCTGCAGTTGCCTCCCCAATGACAAGGACTTTTGTTCTATCGTGACGATGCATGAATGGCATCTCGTCGTCCCAGCAGCGATCATTTCCCGCATCCACACACACCCAATGGCAGGTGATGTCACCCTGCCCCACCACCGAAAAAGAGAAGTCAATAAGTACTCCTCAGATGACACATTCCATGAGATTCCGGAAGATTTCAACGATGCTGAACTTTTCTTTGGGGGAGTTATCCCCATGTTCCAGACCAAAGACAATGCTCAATGGCTCCAAGTAACGAGATATGAACTGATGCAGCTTGTTAACAACACCCGTGATGGGTTCAACGCCGTGGAAGAAGAACTACAACCTTTGAGACTAATGGTTCTGGAACAACGCTATGTTCTAGACCAGTTAATTGCGATGAATAGTGGTGGATGCGACAGAATGGGAAAATCGTCCTGCTGTGTCTTCATTTTGGCCGATGATGCTGATAACGGAACACTTACAAAGGCCATTGAGGACTTGGACAATTTGGGGAGACAGATGCCTGAGGATGGAAGTGCAAAAGCAGATGTTTTAAGTAATTGGTCCAATTTGGACTGGATGCCTTCATGGCTATCTGCAGTACTAAATTTTATAATGCCTATATTATGTGTGCTTGTGGTTGTGTAATTTTGAACACAGATTATGTTGCATTATGTTAGAAGATTAAGGTCTAAGATAGTTGAGATGAACTACACAGGTACACGCAGGGGACAAGGGGAAGATGTAGAGATAGCAGTGCTGAACATGGAGCGTACAATCCCTGACCCTCACTTAGCGCAGGTCCCCTCTGAAAGTCAGTACCTCCCTATGAGACCATGTGTAAGAGATTGGACCAGAAGAGGATTTAGGAAAAAAATTCTTCATAAACTCGCCCTGGCCACACCCATCTCCAGCTAAGTATGCAGTTCGAATAGTGTTTAAAGATTTTTGATTGGTTCGAATTTCGAACCAGAGGGGGGAATGTTGGAGGAAGAATTTTTAGCTGCACAGCTATCCAAGGACACACCGGTCACCTGCACAACATGACCCCTGTGTGGGCCCTGCTGTTTGGAGGTTACAGGCCTCAGTTACGTTGCCCTGAGCACTGCCATTTTCTCTTAGCTTAAGCAGAAGCAGAAAGCAGGTCTGACCCAAGCTTCACCCAGCTGCTCTTGTCTGCAAGGACCCACACCCCTACCAGGCCCCACCTCATTGTATATTTCGCACACACTGTAGAAGTCAAGTTCCTCTATAAATCTTGCAACATGCCCCACATCCCCCACCTAAGCCATGAATAGAATAAGGGAAGTTCCCACCACAGCTACGTCAAGCAAGATATCCGAAAACTGAGGATAACTGTGGCGAAATATTATCGCAGACTGCCTGATTGACACATGAATAGAACCCTTCAAAGCAATAATAACACATTTCTGATTAATGACAAACTTCCAGTCAGAATGGCAGGATCTCAGTCTAGGCTGGCGTACGTGCCACACAATTACGAGAAGGGAGTCACATTTACACTAATGATGGGAAAGTCACCAGGCAGGGGCGTGAGAGGCGATAGAAGGATATGTGGTTCAAGGTGACGTCATATGGCGTGACCATAGGCCCCTCACCCCTGAACAGTATATAAGGGTGGTCCGCCAGATTATAGTTGAACTACTCCCCGTCAGCACATGGGTGGCGGACAAGAGTTTTTCCCAGGGGTTACTCGAGATAGCCCTTGTTTCATGTACTTAGGTTTCATGTACTTAGATTCTGCTCCATTGTATATTCTGCTGTAATGAAATGCTTTTTCCTTGTTGCATTTAAAGTTGTATTCCATTATTTGAAATGTTATGCTTTCTCTGACTTTGTTTTATCTCCACTGCATTTAAAGTCTTTTAACTTATACTTTCAGGACATCTTACATGCAGTGGTGAGTGTGCCCAATAATATGTGCTTAACCTTTTCTATGCAATCTGCCTCAGCTCAAAAGTGTACTTAAAGCAAAGCCTCTCTCCTCTCATAGCTGCTGTAAACTGTACTTTGTAATCTCAAACTGGTCCATGTGACTTTCAAGAGAATGCTGGGTACAGGGCCAAGTACTATGTGATTTTTATGCTATCATTGATTATTTCTAGAAGCTGTGTCTTCAAATAAATTGTACAGCTCTCAAGCTTCAGTCTCCAAAGCTCATATGTATGTTTTTTCCTGTTTTAGAGCAAGAGGTCCAGGACTGCCCCGGTGCAAATTAAGCTGTCCTATTTCCCTTAGTTCTCTCTCACGGTCTCCCCAGCGCGGCTTCTTCTGAGCTGCTGCACCGAGACCCCTGGCCCCTCCCGTCCCTAATTAATCATCCCCTCCGTCACTTCTATCTGCTACTCTCTTACACATTTCTTCACCCCTCTTCCCTCTTTCTGCACCTCTGTTCTTTATTTCTGCACCTCTCTTGTTTCTT
The DNA here is from genome assembly GCF_964263255.1 of Lissotriton vulgaris. Classification (NCBI taxonomy): domain Eukaryota; kingdom Metazoa; phylum Chordata; class Amphibia; order Caudata; family Salamandridae; genus Lissotriton; species Lissotriton vulgaris. The sequence goes on along the minus strand of NC_141695.1, from coordinate 872,834,120 downwards.
TCTGTATCCTTCTGCCTCTTACTCCACCCGCACTTCTCCCTTTCTGCATCTATGTTGCTTCTTTATGTACTTTTCTTGCTTCTTTCTGCACCTCTCTTGCTTCTTTTTGCACTCTCCATGCCTCTTTCTGCACCCCTTCCTTCTGTCTGCACTCCTCTTGTATCTTTCAGCACCTCTGTTGCTTCTTTCTGTAATTCACCTGCTTTTTTCTGCACCGCATGCCTTTTTCTGCAGTTCTCTTGCCTCTTTCTACACCTCTTTTGCTTCTTTCTGTACTTTTCTTGCCTCTTTCTGTACCCCTCTTGCCTTTTTCTACATCTGTTGCCTCTTTCTCTACCTCCCTTGCTTCTTAATACACCCCTCTTGCCTCTTTTTGCACCCTCTTCCCTCTTTCTGCATATCTCTTGCCCCTTTCTGCATCTCTATGCCTTCTTTCTTCACTTCTTTTGTTTCTTTCTGCATCACACGTGCCTCATTCTGCACCCCCTGTGCCTTTTTCTACACCCCTCTTCTCTTTCTGCACTCCTCTTGCCTCTTTCCGTACCTTTGTTTCGTCTTTCTGCACTTATTTTGTTTCTTTCTGCACCTCTCGTGCTTCTTTCTGTTCCCCTCCTGCCTCTTTCTACACCCCTCTTCCCTCATTCTGTACCATTCTTGCCTCTTTCTGTCCCTCTGTTGCTTCTTTCTGCACTTCTCTTGCTTCTTTGTGTAATCCTTCCCCTTCTTTATGCAACACTTGTGCTTCTTTCTGTAATCCTCTTCCCTCTTTCTGCTCTCCTCTTGTCTCTTTCTATACCTCTGTTGCTTCTTTCTACACCTCATTTGCTTCTTTCTACAATTCTCTTGCCTCTGTCTGTACTTATGTTGCCTGTTTCTGCACTTCTCTTGCCTCTTTCTGCATCTCTCTTGCTTCTTTCTGTATCTCCCTTGCTTCTTTCTGCACCCATCTTGCCTCATTCTGCACCCCTCTTTCTTCTGTATGCAACTCTCATGCCTCTTTCTACACCCCTCTTCCCTCATTCTGTACCACTCTTGCCTCTTTCTGTACCTCTGTTGCTTCTTTCTGCACAGCTCTTGCTTCTTTCTGCACCCCCTGTGCCTCTTTCAGCACATCTGTTGGTTATTTCTGCACTGCTCTTGCTTCTATCTGCTACTCTCTTGCACATTTCTGCACCCCTCTTGCCTCTTTCTGCACCTCTCTTGCTACTTTCTGCACCCCACTTACCACTTTCTGCACTTCTATTGCTTCTTCCCACAACTCTGTTGCTTCTTTCAGCAATTCTCTTGCCTCTTTCTGCACTTCACTTGCTTGTATCTGCATCTCTCTTGCTTCTTTATGCTTCCCTCTTGCCTCTGTCTCCACTCCTCTTCTCTTTTTCTTCACCTCTGTTGCTTCTTTCTGCACCTCTGTTGCTTCTTTCTGCACCTCTGTCCCTTCTTTCTGCAACCCTTGTGCCTCTTTCTGCATCCCTCTTTCTGTACTCCTCTTGCCTCTTTCTGTACCTCTGTTGCTTCTTTCTGCACTTATTTTGTTTCTTTCTGCACCTCTCTTGCTTCTTTCTGTACCCATCTTGCCTTTTTCTCCACCCCTCCTCCCCCTTTCTGCATATCTGTTGCCTTTTTCTGCACTTCTCCTGCCTCTTTCTGCACCTCTGTCCCTTATTTTTGCAACACTTGTGCCTCGTTCTGCACTCCTGCTCCCTCTTTCTGCTCTCCTCTTGTCTCTTTCTGTACCTCTGTTGCTTCTTTCTGCAATTATCCTTCATCTTTCTGTACCTCTCTTGCCTGTTTCTGCTCTTCTCTTGTCCCTTTCTGTACCTCACTTGCTTTTTCTGTACCCTTCTTGCCTCTTCTTTCTGCACCCCTCTTCCTTCTTTGTGCAACTTTCTTTCCTCTTTCTGCACCTCTCTTCCCTTTTCTGTACCACTCTGGCGGCTTCTTTCTGCACTTCTCTTGCTTCTTTCTGCACTCTTTGTGCCTCTTTTAGCACCTCCGTTGGTTCTTTCTGCACTGCTCTTGCTTCTATCTGCTACTCTCTCATACATGTCTGCACCCCTCTTGCCTCTTTCTGCACCTCACTTAACTCTTTCTGCACTTCTGTTGCTTCTTTCCACACCTCTGTTGCTTCTTTCAGCAATTCTCTTGCCTCTTTCTGCATATCTCTTGCTTGTTTCTGCACCTCTTTCTCTTTTTTCTGCACCTCTGTTGCCCCTTTCTATACATCACTGCTTCTTTCTGCACTCCTCTTGCCTCTTTCTGCACCCTTCTTTTCTCTTTCTGCACCTCTCTTGCCTCTTTCTGCACCCCTGTTCCGTCTTTTTGCAACTTCCCGGCCTCTTTCTGTATCTCTGTTTCTTCTTTTTGTACCTCTCTTGCCCCTTTGTGCACCTCTCCTACCTCTGTACATCTCTTCTTTCTTCCTGCACTCTTAGTGCCTCTTTCAGCACCTCTGTTGGTTTTTCTGCACTGCTGTAGCTTCAAACTGCTTTTCTCTTGCACATTTCTGCACTCCTCTTGCTTCTTTCTGCACTTCTCTTGCTTCTTTCCTCACCTCTCTTGCTTCTTTCAGCAATTCACTTGCCTCTTTCTGCACTTTTCTTGCCTTGTTCTGCACCCCTCTTGCCTCTTTCTGCACCCCTCTTTTCTCTTTCTGCACCTCTCTTGCCTCTTTCTGTACCGGTGTTCCCTATTTTTGCACCTTCCCTGCCTGTTTCTGTACCTCTCCTGCCTCTTTCTGTACCTCTATTGCTTCTATCTGCACTTTTCTTCATTCTTTCTGTACCCCTCCTGCCTCTTTCTGTACCTCTTGCGTCTCTTTGTGCACCTCTCCTACCTTTTTCTGCATCCCTCTTCCCTCTTTTTGCACCTCTGTTGGTTCTTTCTGCACCGTTCTTGCTTCTTTCTGCACCTCTGTTGCTTCGTTCTGTATTAAGCATGGGCGAAATTTGCGAATTTGCATACCGCGAAATTGCGGATTGTTTTGCGATTTGCCCTGGAGTACTTTCTACTGGCTAATCCAGTAAGTGCTCCCTCATTGGTTAAATGTATAGTGCTTTTACTACACTGCAGCTGCATAAAGGGCCAGAAGACGTGTCTCCAGTGACCATGTGTGCCTGTAACACAGGCACAGGCACACATGGTCACTGGAGACACATCTTCTGGCCCTTTACGCAGCTACAGTGTAGTAAAAGCAATATGGGGCAGATTTACAAGCCGCTTGCGCCTCTTTTGCGCCGCAGTGGCGTCACTTTTGTGATGCAGCGGCAGCACAAAAGATGCGCCATGGTGCTGGGTATTAACAACGTGACACATCTGAGAGATGCATCACGTTGTAAAGCCCTGCGCCATCAGGAGGCGTTCCGGCGCAGAGGAGGGCGTTCCTGCGCAGGAACGCCTCCTAAAAGTGGCTGAGTGAAATCTACAAAACCCTGCGCCGGCTTGTAGCAGGCGCAAGGCTTGACACAGCATTGGGGAGATAGGGCTCCCCAGAGCATTGCTGGAGCTGCATCGCGCTTGTGACGCAGCTCCAGCAATGCGCTGCTTTTACGGCACAGATGCGTGACGCATCTGTGCTGTTTTTGCCACATGGTGCGCCGCATTGTAAATGCGGTGGACCATGGGTGGCGGAGCTATGGCGCACAATAACTGGCGCATCCCTGGGGATGCGCCAGTTATTGTAAATCTGCCCCTATACATTTAGCCAACGAGGGAGCACTTACTGATTAGACAGTAGAAAGTACTCCAGTTGAGTAGAGGTATTGCACAAAAAGGTGGCATCTTCGTGGACAAACACGCAGGGCGGAATTTATTCTGCCCCCTGTTAGACTCATTTTTTGTGCCCTTCTGCCCTCTGTTAGACTCGTTTTTCCCTTGTTTTTCTGCCCTTCTGCCCCCTGTTAGACTCGTTTTTTGTGCCCTTCTTCTCTCTGTTAGACTCATTATTCCCTTGATTTTCTGCCCTTCTGCCCTCTGTTAGACTCGTTTTTTGTGCCCTTCTGTCCTCTGTTAGACTCGTTTTTTGTGCCCTTCTGCCCTCTGTTAGACTAGTTTTTGTGCCTTTCTGCCCCCTGTGAGACTTGTTTTTTGTGCCCTTCTGCCCTCTGTTAGACTCGTTTTCCCTTGTTTTTCTGCCCTTCTGTCCTCTGTTAGACTGTTTTTTTGTGCCCTTCTGCACTCTGTTAGACTCGTTTTTCCCTTGTTTTTCCGCCCTTCTGCCCTTTGTTAGACTGCTTTTTGTGCCTTTCTGCCCTCTGCATCACCACATCATCACTCAGCGCTACCCCAGCATCACTCAGCACCACCACATTATCACTCAGCACCACCACATTATCAGTCAGCACCACCACAGCACCATTCAGCACCACCACAGCATCACTCAGCACCACCACATTATCACTCAGCACCACCACAGCACCACTCAGCACCACCACAGCATCACTCAGCACCACCACAGCACCACTCAGCACCACCACAGCATCACTCAGCACCACCACAGGACCACTCAGCACCACCACAGCACCGCTCAGCGCCACCACAGCACCACTCAGTGCCACCCCAGCATCAATATGCGCAACCATTCAACAACAACTGGTTCAAATATGTTCTCTCAGTGTTTCAAGCTTTATTACAAATGTCACAAAAAGATTTTAATATTTCATTTCTGTTCTTGCATTTTCATCACAATAAAATACACTGAACATAATCTTCACAAAAGATATTTACAAAAGTTTGCCATTATAAATTAAAATCACTTTTATTTAAGTATTAAATATTTTACAAAATTAAAAGCCATTGTAATTTGTAATATCAATACATCTAAGTCACGTAAATGCAAAACATGTTGCATTACAAATGGTATAGGTGTCACATTTGCGAAAGTTATAACTATTGGCATTGTAAATGACAAAGCTATTAATTTAGCTATTTTCAAAACCAACACATAAATAAAAAAAAGTGTCATTTACAAGACCAATAGCTCAAACTTTCCTAATGCGAGACCTATTGCATTGCAAATGCTTGTTTTTATATCTGTCAGTGCTTCCTGTTGAGGTTTAATTTTCGTGACAGGCGCCTTATTGCTTACTTATAACTATTCTCTGACCCTGCTTCAAGGGTCAGAGCAGGGTCAGAGAATAGTTGCAAGTAGGCAACAAGGCGCCAGGAAGCACTTACAGGCTTACAGCAGCAGGTTCCCATTGTTGAAGTTAATTTCTTTGTAATCCTTTTGTAAAAAGTTACAAAAAATTAGCTTCAACTTTTGCACCTGCTGCTGTAACCCTGTAAGTGCTTGGCTGAAAATTCGTCCCCGCTGATTCGAGGATTTTACCGCGATTTCGCAAGATTCGCCGATCGCGAAATCGCGGAAAATCCGCAAATTCCGTGAGCGGAACGAATTATCAGCCCAAGCTTATTCTGTATCTCTATTGCCTCTTTGTTTACCTCTCCTACCTCTTTCTGCACCCCTCTTGCCTCTTTTTGCACCTCTCTTGGTTCATTCTGAACTGCTCTTGCTTCTTTCTGTACCTCACATGCCTCTTTCTGTACTTCCCTTGCTTCTTTCGACACCTCTGTTGCTTCTTTCAGCAATTCTCTTGTATATTTCTGCACTTCTCTTGCTTGTTTCTGCACTTCTTTTGCAAATTTTGTTTTGAAAATTATATTTTGTATTTCAGAGTGTGTGTGTATCAATGGTTATATTAGAGGGAGAGAAGGTCTGCCATTCTATCACAAGGATGATGTCATCAGTGATGTCATTTGAGATGCCTTCAGTGATGTCATGAGTGATGTCACTGACCATGTCATGAGTGTTGTAATATGTGACGTCATCAGCGGTGCATTGCGGGGGCGTGAGTTATAGTTAGCTGAACTTACTATAACTGGGGAAACTGGCTCTGAATAGGAGGTTCGCAATGCATGGAGTAGATTCAGAACGTGAGGTGATTGAAATGGGAGTGAACTCGGTGTGAACAGCCAGGTTTGATAGGTTTAGCGCGTCAGTTCAAAGGGGAAGAGGGAGGTGTTCAGAGTGAAGTTATATTTGAAAGGGAATCATCGGTAGAGGAACATGTTTGTTTCACAAATGACTGAGGAAAAAGAATGTTTGGTGGTAGAGGGGGTTGCTGGATTTGATAACGAGTCAGACACTAGATTCTTTGGAATGTGGTAATTATGAGGGGGTGAAACTAATTATACGTTGATTAAACATTTTTGCACACTTTATTGAGTGTATACAATGGTTAAACAACAAATGTTTTTTTTTAATCTGTTGTTTGTAGTGACCCCTGACGAAGGGCAACATTGATCCGAAATGCATTGGGTTTTTAATAAATGCTGGCTTTGGATGAAAAAATGCGTCTGTACACGTTTTTGGAAAAAAGTCCGGACAGACACATCAATAACGTGAGAAACCTGGAAAATTGGCATGACTCCGTGCGTGTGGATCAAACTGGATGAACATGATAAGATGAAACAAGCGAATGATTACATGGCATAAACGTTGACAAACAGGGTTTGAAATGACAAAGTTACATAGTAGCTGCATGCTGTGCCTTTGGGTTGGGGCGTAATGCCGCCCCAAAATTATGGTATTCTAATCTCAAGTGCCGCCTGGGCCAGTCGCTTTTCCGAGGAGCACGCAATAATATAGTATCTGGACTAACATTGGTTGATAATCAAAATTAAAGGTGTGCATTCCCTATCTCAAAAAAAAGGCACAGGAATTCTGCCACACTTACAAACAGAACAACAGCCAGGCAAGGGCGGACCAGAGTAGATCCTCGCCCCAGGGCAGCAGTTCCAACACAAGCATAGAACTGTTTTCAATCTCCAGCACAGGCTGACTGTCGCATCCTACTCGGCAATCGGCTGAGGTCATTCTTAATTTAGGATATTAATGTTCATCATTACATAATGTTTCTATTGATGGTTTGACTGGTGTGGCGTTGCCATCCTTTGTGGTGTTCACCTTTTGTTTAATTTCTTGGGATTTGTATGTACCTGGTTGGGGTTTTTCTATTGCAGCTTGAAGTCTATTGGTACATCTTGATTAGGTGTGAGCGGGAAATCCGTTATGCTTGCGGATTTTGCGGATTTTTGGGAAATCCGCAATCCGCGAATTTTGCGGATTTCCCGCAAAATCCGCAAAAAAAAAATCCGCAAACGTAACAGGTTCAAAAGTTGAACCCCCACTCATGCAACTATTTTACAATGGCGTCAGCAAGCTGCCAGCGCCGTTGTAAAATAGTTACAAAGTTAGCTTGCACAGGAACCACTAGATAAAAGGAAGCAGGTGCTGCTTTATTTTATCTAAGTGCTTCCTGTGCAAGCTAACTTTGTAACTATTTTACAGGCGCTGGCAGCTTGCTGGCGCCATTGTAAAATAGTTGCATGGCTGGGCACAGGTCTGCAGCTCACTCAAGGGACCCCTGCGCCCTTCAGGGCGATTGCATAGTAACACACACATGGTCGCTCGAACTAGTTGATGCTCAAATTCAGTGACTCATTCATTAGCCCTAAAACAATCGTGAGCGTTGTCGAGGCTGGACAGGTGTGCCTTCTTCCCAAATCTACCGTGGAAAATCAGCTGTGATGCTGGATAGGCTTTGCATCCTTGACTTTCACGAGCGCAATACCCGTGCTGTTCCTGTGACCAGGAGCTTCTTTCTCTTCATCTGCTGAACTGATCTTTCTCTGACCTTTCATTCACACAAGAGGCACATACCCTACTGGGCAGCACATTGTGTTCGCACGGGTTTCTGCAAGTTAGCGAGGGTTTTGTACAATTTCGCAATTTGCGAAATTGTACAAAACCCTCGCGAACTTGCAGAAACCCGTGCGAACATAAAAAAAAAAAAATCCGCGCGGATTCGCGGATTTTGCGGATTTTCGCAATCCGCAAATTCGCAAATCCGCAAATTCGCGGATTGCCAATTCGCAAAATCCGCTCATGCCCAATCTTGATGCGTATTTAGATTTGGGTTTGCCCACTCCCTTTTGGACGTGGCTGGGTGGGTGTGTGGGTGGGACAGGTAGTTTCATTCCAGACTGGGGAAAATGGTTATTGTTTCAACGTCTGTAGTTGGCTGCAGGATTGTTCACTGTCACAGATTTTTTATTATGCTTTTTTTATATGCATGACACGATTGTTACACTCCCCAAATGGTTCAACTGGGTAACGTAGCTGGTCCTTCAGGTTTGTCCCTGATGTCTTGGTACGTCAGAGGCCTCAACGATAATCGCAAAAGGAGACATGTTGTTAGTTATCTTCTCATGCATAGAGTAGATGTCGTCTATTTACAAGAAACGCACTGACCTAAAACTGACCCGTTCGGATTTGCTGCGAGCTGGGGACACACAAGTACTTTTCCAAATCTAGCAGCTATGCCAGAGGCACGGTCATCCTTATTCACAAAAGGGTCCCCCCACGGTATCTCTCATGGGGCACAGGACAGCTCTGGTGTGCCTGAACGCCCCAAACACAGACTCTCCTGATTTTTTCCATGCATTGCATGCTCAACTACTAAAATTAGAACCCTGCTTACTCTTGCTGGGTGGGGATTTTAACTTGCTCCTCAATACTGTATTGGATAGTACTGCCACATCCCCTGACACTAAACCAGGTGCGTGGTGCGCCCTACTGACCCTAGTCGAGCAGCTCTCTCTCCTAGAAATTTGGCACCTGCACAACCCCGACCTCACCGAATATACACATTAAACTGTCCAATATAATACCTGGATGAGAATTGACTTTTGGCTGGTTTCCCCAGGCATTTCTAGCTGGTGCTGTACAATCGAGATGCTCCAGAGGACGTATTCTGACCACTCCCTGGTCCAGCTCCTCCTGCAGGCCCCACCCCGGGGGGTTTGAATGACAATGGCGCTTCCCGAGTCGTGCACTTCTCGATGATCTTTTCACTGAAGAGGTGCGCGAAGCCATTGAAGACTACTTCACTATCAATACTAGCTCAGTTGACACTTGGGCAGTCCTGTGGGAGGACTTCAAACTGTACATTAGAGGTGTTTGCATCGCCAAACACGCTTAAAAGTCTCTGCACCACAATCTCCCATATCGAACACAACCTTACTGAATTAGATGCCTCCACCTTACACTCCACTTTTCCGCATGCAACAGGTCGACAGTCAGCTCTCCTTATAGAATTCCGGGATGCCGCGGACCACAAGATATTGTATCTAGACAAGTATCAAACTGCCAGGTGATACGAGGAGGGAGAGCGACCAGGTCATGTACTGGCACAGATGTTGAGACCCCTTTACAGTAAAGCCTGCAACATTGAGCTGTGTTCTTCTACAAATCAGACACTCACCTCCACTTCGGAGGTTCGTGATGAATTCCTCGATTATTTCACAGCCTTGTATACCACCAGAACAGGGCATGACCCTTTGGCACAGGAAGATTATCTGTCGGAAATTGCATTGGGTTATCTGGAAAAACGGATGTATGTCGTTACAACGCATACTTTTACAACGCATACCTTTACAACGCATTTTTTTACACCGCAACATCCATGACAACGCATTCTATTACAACGCATGCCATTACAACAAATTCTTTGAAACTACCTTTACAATGCATTCCACCACAACGCATAGTACATTTACAACGCATACCATTACAATGCATACCATTACATTGCACGTATGATAAGTATTGGATAGTGTAGGGGTAAAAATTACTATTCTAACTCCAGGGGGTGCAGCAGTAGGGTAAGTGTTGGATAGTGCAGGGGTAAAAATTACTATTCCAACTCCAGGGGGTGCAGCAGTAGGGTAAGTATTGGATAGTGTAGGGGTAAAAATTACTATTCTAACTCCTGGGGGTGCAACAGTAGGGTAAGTGTTGGATAGTGTAGGTATGCGTTGTAATGGTATGTGTTGTAATGACTGCGTTGTAATGACATGCGTTGTAGTGGTATGTGTTGTAGTGACATGCGTTGTAATGGTTGAGTTGTAATGGTATGCGTTGTAATGGATGTTGCGTTGTAAAAGTTTTGTTGCAAAGGTAGTGCATTGTAAAAGTTGCGTTGTAAGTGTTGTTTCCCTGGAAAAACACATGCAAGACTTCCTTGCAGAACCAATATCAGCAGCCGACGTTCTCGGTGCCATTAATACCCTTTGCTGTTCCTCGACCCCCTGGCTCGAGCCTTTACCGGGGAATTTTACAAGACATACAAAGAGCTTCTGGCCCCACAGCTGATTGAGGTGTACACAGAGGCCCTTGAGAAACAGATTCTGCCCCCACGCTTAGAGAAGCGGTTGTGATTCTTCTTCCCAAACTGGCAAAGATCCAACTCTATAAGGGTCCTACAGACCACTTTCCCACTTAAACTTGGATTATAAAATCTTAGCCAAGATCATTGCCAACCACCTATCCCAATTGATGGAGTTCATCATATCCCCGGCCCAATCTGGCTTTATCCCCCACTGTCCCACCTCTTTGAACCTTAGGACACTCTTTTCGATCTACCACAGAATTGATCCAGCGATACTGGCCGCCGCAATCTTTTTAGACACTGAGAAGGCCTTTGATTGCTTGAATGGCCCTTTTTCATTTCCGTTATGCAACGCATGGGCATGCCAGCGGGCTTTATAGCCACCACTGCCCTGTTGTACTGTTGTCCCACTTCACGGCTCCGCCTCATTGGTACCCTGTCTCGTCCCTTTTCACTCTCCCTCGGCATACGCCAAGGCTGTCCCTTATCTCCATTATTGTTTATTTTAGCTATGGACCCTTAATCCGCCACTTTCAGGAGTGGCATCTTCATAGGGGCTTACAATTCAATACTGGCCCCCTTCTTGTCTCTCTTTACTTTGACGACACTATCCACTATGTCAGAGATCCTCATGTAAACCTAGAACCGCTTATTAGAGAAATACTACGATTTGGCCTATTCCCTGGCCTGGGCATCAACTGGGGTGAATATGTGATTTTCCCGTTAACTCCCAGCACTACCCAGTGGGAGTGTGAATTCCCTCTTGAATGGTCTGCTGACTGAGTACAATACTTAGGCATCCATATTCATCTCAACACCGCCCAGATCCTTCTCCTTAACTACGGGCAAGCAATCATCACCCTTGAGGCTCAGGTGGAGAGGTGGCTGCATTTACCATTGTCCATAGCTGGTAGGATAGCAATCCTTAAGATGATAGTACTCCCCAAATTTTTATATATTTTCTATAATATCCCCATACCACTCACTAACAGTTTTTTCTTGACATTACGAACGCACCTTATACGACTGGTCTGGGGTGGTAAGCAGGCTTGCGTCCACTGGCAGGTTCTCACTCTCCCCTGTGACATAGGTGGGTATGGTGTGTCATATCTCCAAATGTATTGTCTGGTGGCCCAATGCTGCTATGCCTACCCATGGTTTCAATCAGACGCCAGGATCACATATCTCCACCCGGAAGCGGATTTCGTCCTTCCTGAGCAGTTGTCCACCATTCTACCCAAAGTGGTTCCAAGAGACCCTAATGACATACAGTGTCCACTACCAGCTGGTCCTGGGATAAGCTGAGGCGGGTCTCCAGTTTTGCCTTCCTGTACAACTCTGCCCTGCCTGTCCAAAACGCCAGCTAGCTGCCAATCACCTGTAAACTGTTAATATAATGGCCTCTAACCAAATTTGATATTTCCACATTGGGAGACTTATACCCAGAGGGGCATATCTTCTCCTTGTCTAAAGATACCCGTTTCCGGGATGTTACCTTTAGGGACAGATTTGTACTAAGTCGAATCCGCTCGGCACTGCGTGCTACGTTGCCTGGTTAACCCCTAGAACCGGCCTTGTTTCCACCTCTCACACTTTTAATCAAGAGCACGGGCGGGGCTCACTTAGGGCCTTATTTATGAAGGACTTGCGCCGGCGGTGCGTCACTTTTAAAATGGGAAAAAGTGACGCACCGGTGGCGCAAAGCCTTCATAAATAAGGCCCTTAATCTCTAAACTATACAGGGCATGCGCTTTGCTGCGGCAGTTAATGATGACAAGGTTCGCTCGGACTGGGAGGCGGATTTAGGACACCCCATGACAGATGATCAGTGGGCTAAGTGCCGCGCAGTAACAAAGGACGTGTCTCTCAGAAGCAGGCATAAACTGCTTCATTTTAAGTTTTTACGCAGAATATATATTTCCCCTGCCAAAGCTCACAGACTGGATCTGACAAGACCACACACCTGTCGCAAGTGCACTGCTCAGCAAGCTGATTTTGTACACCTCACATGGACCTGTCCTACACTCCGAACATACTGGGAAGATGTTCATAGCACACTAGGGGCTATGATAAAGTTGAACCGTGCCCCACACTACAAGTGGCACTATTAGGGTACACAGTGAACTTCCCCAAAAAGGTCAGATGTTTTGATTCCCTCTGATTGCTCCTTGCCAAAAGGGAAATTGCTCTATTGTGGGTCGCAAAACAGCTCCTTCCCTTCAGGGCTGGCTGCGAAGCCTGGCGTACTGTAATACCAACTGTGAGGTGTATGCCGGTATTCTGCCCAGCTCTTCCGAGATTAAAGACATTTGGGGTCCTTGCAGATCATATGTAGAAAGCAGTCGGCAAGCCTTATTTCCCAGTTAGAGCAGGGTATAGTCCGAGAAGGCGTGGGATGAGGATCTCCTCTAACCATCCTGCTTGTATTTGGTACCCCTTCCATACCCGCAAGGTGTGGTTATTTGCTGACTCTATGGCTCTCTTTGTCTGTGTACTCAACAGGGGACTAGACTTGGGCCACCAGTTGCTGTAGCCATGGTATAAAGCTGGGGATCGACCTGTGGGACTTTGTATTCCTTCAACCATGTTTCTACATCTTAGACATCATGCAACTTACGTCTTGTCTGTTTTGTACTGATAATATTATGTTCCTTTTCAAGTATTCCTTTTAATGTAATGTAATTGTGAGTGAATTTGTAAACCTGCACTGCCTTGCTTCTGCCGAAAACCATGAATGTTTTTTTTTAAAAAGTTGAGAAAAAGGTGGAGATTCAAAATGGTTTTCCCTCATGCAATTTCCATCATAAATTTTAGACACGACTACTGCCCGAACCACTGAACAGACTTACACCAAAATTGACAGATAGCTAGATCTTGGCCCTGAAAGATTGCTTTTTGTAATCTGCTGTAGTATTTGTTTAAGTAATAAAATAATATTTATGTATATCTAGAAACAGAGAAGCTGAGATCTGATTGGCTGCCACCACTTCAACCAGGAATTGGTGGTAGCCTTCTTAGGACTTCGGACTCAGCCCGATTCGCAAGAAAAATGAAAAAAATCCCACAAGGGGCTAGGTAGGGATACCCTGACACCCTAGGTCTGGTGATGGGGTCTCACACTGATCCCACCCGGGTTCAAAAATATTTAGCTTTTTTTAATTGTGCACGAATTCATGGAAGATCCACAGCATGCTTCTTTTTAATGAGCTCCCTGAGTAGGCCAGGTTCTGTGGGGGGGGAGGGGAGGGGGTAATTACTTATGAAATAAAATGGCCATGTCAAGGCCTATTTCCTTCCTGGGGACCCTATCCTCTGGAGCCTGGCCATTATGAATAGGGGAGGGGGCTGCATGACTCTCCTCCCTGTGCCGATATTGGCCCTGGGACCCCATTCCCTTTGGATCTGGCCATAGTTAGAAAAGGGGAAGAGGCACACAGCCCCCCTTTCCTGGCTGATTTCTGCCTCGAGGACCACATCCCTCGGGGCCCGGCTGTATTAGTAAAGAGGAAGGAGGCTGCTTGGTACCTCTCCCCAGGTCGATTTTGACCCTGTGAACTCCAGCTCCCAGGGCCTGGCCGCAATTGGAGGGGAGGTGAGCCTTCCCCCTGCAGAGCAATTAATGACCTGTTCTCAGGACACCCCCGCGCCGCACGGCCACCAGCTGTGTGTTTGCCCCTCGCCTCGCTGCTGCTCGCAGCCTCATTGTGCCTGCCTCTCCGCCCTAGCTGCCTGCCTCGCTGATCCCTGCCCCTCCGCCGTGTTTGCTTGTGTTTAAATATTTTTCCTATTTCTTCGCATTGCCTTTTCTTGTTGTCACTGCTGTTGTCCCCTGTGCACGTTGTAGAATTAGCCAATTGTTTTGTTACTTCAGTCCCCCTGTGCCCTGCCCGCCCCGCTCCCCGCTTCTGGCCGCCGTCCACGTGGCCATGCCCCCTTTTCACTCTGTGCCCTCCCTGATCCCGCCCCCCAGCTGCTCCTCCCTCCCAGTTAGCCATAAATGGCGACAGCACGAACGCGCAGCGGTCACGCACAGCGGTCGCGCCGATTGTGCGCCGAAGGCGCGCCAAAGGCAAGCCCGTCTGCTCCCATCCGCGCCTGGACCGCGCCCACGTAAGGACCCCTGGCCCCCACCGACGCAAGACGACCCGACAAACCTAAGACGCCGCGGCCCTCAAAGCACTCAATACCGGACGGAAGCCCACCTGCTTCCGGGCCGCCGCGAAACGCTTCCACGGACCCTTCACCTGCACAACCTGCAAGTTCACCTGCCTCCGAACAGGCACCGCGCCCGCCAAGCCAAACTCCAACAGCGACCTCAAGTGCATCCTGCTCAACACCCGCTCCGTCCACAGACACGCCGTCAAACTCTGGAACCTCCTCGAAACAACCTCACCAGACATCGCCTTCCTCACTGAAACATGGATGAACACCTCCTCAGCCCCCAACATTGCCATCGCCATCCCAGATGGATACAAGATCATCAGGAGGGACCGCGTCAACCAGACCGGAGGAGGCATCGCCATCGTCCACAAGAACACCATCCGCATCACGACCAACGCCGACGACACCTTGGCCGCCGCCAAACACCTCCACTTCCAGATTCACACCGACCCAAAGACGACCCTCAGAGGCACCCTCATCTACAGACCCCCGGTACCATGCGCACAATTCAGCGAAGACATCACGGACTTCATCAGCCCACACGCCCTCCCCTCCGCCGACTACATCCTCCTAGGGGACCTCAACTTCCACCTGGAGAACAACAAGGACCGCAACACCGTCACCCTGCTGGACAACCTCGTCAACCTCGGACTCAAGCAACTGGTCAACACCCCCACCCACTACGCCGGCCACACGCTTGATCCCGTCTTCTCATCCAGCAAGCACATCGCCTTCAGCCACTCCACCGGACTTCACTGGACCGACCACAGATGCGTCCACTTCAGCGTCAGAAAAACCACCACCCACCACCACCCGCAACAGGTCCCACACAGAAGCTGGAGCAAGATCACCGCCGACCAGCTCACCACCTCCCTCAGCCAGAACCCACCTGCCGGCACACCGGACCCCAACGAAGCAGCCCGCAACTTCACGCAGTGGCTGACCGCCTGCGCCGATGACCTCGCACCACTGAAGAACCCTCCCAGCAAACCCAGAAGCAAGAAGGCCCCCTGTTTCACCGACAAACTCAAAGACTCCAAGAAGACCTGCCGCACCCTCGAGAAAGCCTGGCTCATGGACCGGACCACTGACAACATGACCGCCCTCAAACACACGACCCGCAAGAACCACCAGCTCATTTGCACCACCAAGAAGAAATCACTGAAGGATCGACTGGACAACAACGCCCATGACAGCAAGGAACTCTTCAGCATCGTCAAGGAGTTCTCCAACCCCAGCACCGGCAACAACGACATCACCCCTTCACAAGATCTCTGCGACTCCCTCGCCTCATTCTTCCACCGCAAGATTGCCGACAACCACAACAGCTTCTGCGCACAATCCATGCACCCAACCATCGAACCAACGCACCCCACCACCACCCTCCACACCTGGACCACGGTGACCATCGAAGACACAGCCCACGCGATGAACACCATCCACTCCGGATCTCCGACTGACCCCTGCCCCCACCACGTCTTCAACAAGGCCGACAACACCATCGCACCCCAACTCCGAGACGTCATCAACACCTCCTTCGACAGCGCCACCTTCCCGGAGAGCTGGAAGCACGCCGAGCTCAGCGCCCTACTGAAGAAACCAACAGCGGACCCCACCAACCTCAAAAACTTCCGCCCCATCTTGCTCCTCCCTTTTCCTGCCAAAGTCATCGAGAAGATCGCCAACAGACAACTTGCCGCCTTCCTCGAGACTAATGGATCCCTCGACCCCTCGCAGTCCGGTTTCAGAGCCAACCACAGCACCGAGATCGCCCTCATCGCAGCCACCGACGACATCCGAGCCCTTCTCGACAAAGGGGAAACAGCGGCACTCATCCTCCTGGACCTCTCCGCAGCGTTCAACAATGTCTGCCACCGCACCCTAGTCCAACGCCTCAGCAACACCGGCATCCAAGAGAAGGCACTGAAGTGGATCATCTCGTTCCTCGCCGGAAGAACACAGAGAGTCCGCCTCCCCCCGTTTCGATCCGAGGCCACCGAAGTCATCTGCAGCGTTCCACAAGGATCATTACTCAGCCCCACCCTCTTCAACGTCTACATGAGACCTCTCGCCACCATCGCACGCCAATACAACCTCAATATCATCTCCTACGCTGACGACACCCAGCTGATCCTCTCCCTTACCAGAGACCCCGACACCGCCAGAACCAGCCTCCACGAAGGGATGAAAGACGTCACCGAGTGGATGAAGAACAGCCGCCTGAAACTGAACTCAGACAAGACAAAAGTCCTCATCCTGGGACCATCACCCTCCGCCTGGGACGACTCCTGGTGGCCCCCAGCCCTGGGCACCGCCCCCAAGCCTACATACCACGCACGCAACCTGGGCTTCATCCTGGACTCCTCCCTCTCGATGACCAGACAAGTCAACGCCGTCTCCTCTTCATGCTTTCACACCCTCCGCATGCCCCGCAAGATCTTCCGATGGATCCCGACCGAAACCAGGAAGACGGTCACTCAGCCGACTGGACAACGGAAACACCCTCTATGCCGGAACCACAGCCAAGCTACAGAAAAGACTCCAACGCATCCAGAACGCCTCCGCCCGACTCATCCTGGACATCCCCCGATGCAACCACATCTCCGGCCACCTGAGGGACCTGCACTGGCTCCCCGTCAACAAGAGGATCACGTTCAGGCTCCTCACCCATGCACAAAAGTGTCTCCACGACCTGGGCCCCAAGTACCTCAACGACCGCCTGACCTTCCACACGCCCACCCGCCAGCTAAGGTCTGCCAGCCTCGCCCTCGCCACCGTACCACGCATCCGAAGAGCCACCGCCGGAGGCAGATCCTTCTCCTACCTGGTGGCCAAGACATGGAACTCCCTCCCCATCCACCTTCAGCTGACCCAGGACCACCTCGCCTTCAGGAGACAACTCAAAACCTGGCTGTTCGAGCAGTAGCGGACCCCTTCCCCAAGCGCCTTGAGACCCTTCCAGGTGAGTAGCGCGCTATACAAGTGTCATGATTGATTGATTGATTGATTAATGGCCCTGGGGACCTTATTACCCAGGGCCGTTGTCGCGATCAAACGCCAGGCATCTAGCGTCTGTGAGCATATTGCCCGAATTACTGGTAACAGGCGCCAAGTGCACTACATCACCCTGAATCCCCTGGGGCGCTAAGTGAGGAACAGACATCTTCCTGTGCTCCGCTCATATAAAGCGCCTCCTCCTGGAAGAGGAGGCGCTTGACAATCTTGCTGGATTAGTTTGTTTTCCTTATGGGCGGATGGTGTTTCCCGCGGATTAGGAGTTTTCGAGCTGCCGCCCCGAACTGACGGCTGCGCGACTTCGGATTCAAGCAGGCTGCCATCGCAAGGTTCAGAGTACAGTGTGCTTTATTTGGCCGCATTTCCATCCATTACTTCATCCCCTAGACTCCTGGTGCTGGAGTAGATATAAGAGAGAGAGAGAGAGACGCTGGAACCGCGCCTCCCTCATTACGAGACATTGTCTGACTTTTCCTTGTGCTGGGGACTTCCAGGTGAAGGCACTCACACTGTGCCAAAAACAGGGTTCCGGAGTGCCTCCTTCATGGATATTGAGCCAGTCCTTTTGGCACCCTCGCGCGCTGTGATTCTGAGCAGCTGCTGGGCCCTTCCGTATATCCATTGTTGTGTCCCCTCTGTCACTCGTACAAACAGTGGGGTGGACACATTCCCTAACTTTAATTTTCACCTATCTAGTATTTCCTTTCATTTGGGACACACTTTATGGCTGCATATTCTGTTGTGGTTTAGGCCACTTATCGGCCCGATTATTTCTGTTTCTATAGTGCTGTGGAATACATTATTGATCCTGTTGCCAGTGTGAGAGCATTAAGCATTCAAGCTCTCATCTTAACGCGAGGAGCAGTGATCTCTATCGTCAATGCACTATAGCTGCTATCACATTGTAAGTGTATATATAAGTTCTTATGGTCACCTGTGTATGTCTGGTCTTTTCTAAACATGCTCTGAAATCTCTCTCTCTTCTGTGTAGTATTCCCATGAAGAGGGTGTTGATGACTTCCAAGACTCCCGTTAAGACCTAGGGCGACGAGAAGCAGTCCTAGCAGCATTGTTAATTATTATATCCACTTACCTTTTCCCCAGGGTGCTCCCTTCCACAATAGTGTTCATTGCTCTGTGGGGGTTTGCGCTCTGGGGAGGTGGGGGCTCCTCACCAGTCATCGTCCCCGCTGGCCGATCCTCAAGGTTAGTGGTGTTTTTCTTATCTTGCGCTACTGACAAATCGCGACAGCCGTCTTCTGCTATGTCCCAGGGTACCCATCCCCTAGGACATAGCGGTGTCAATGCTCACAACAGCATGGGCAGGCAAAAATGTGTTTGCTGTTACTTGGCGTGAGCAATTTCAAAACTCCTGTCAAGCGAGAGCAAACATAAAGTCCACTGCCAGCTGGCAGGAGTGTTTTTAAAGCTTCTGCCTACTGAGAGTGGACTTCAGATCTGTTTCCATACCTTTAGTGATACCAGTAAGGAAACAGATCTAAATATAGCTTCTGCCCAAGCGAAGCTACATTATTAGCCGCTCCCTGCAGGTGGGTGAAATGGCGGCTCCAGTTGGATACGGGGAGAAGACTGGGGGCGCAGGAGCTTCGAGGCTTCCCCGCAGACCCCATCCAGGTTGTGGTGGGTGCCATGGGCTGACCCAGGGGATTAGGCCCCCTCTTCATTTAAAAATGTGCTGGGCCCCAGGAGATGGGGACCAAAACTGCCCCGATGAGATGGGGGCTGCATGCCCCCTTCCCCATAAATATAGTGGCATGCCCCAGGGCGATGGGGTCCCCGGGGCCAAAAACAGCCCGAGGTGGGGGGGCCTTGTACCCCCTCCCCAAAATAAATGCACCAGGCCCCAGGGGACGTGGTCCCCAGAGTCAAATTCGACCCAGGGAGGGGTAAACATACCCCCACCCCCGCAAAATATGCTAGGCCCCAAGGAAGAGGGTCCCCAGGGCTGTAACAGGCGTGGGAAGAAGGGCTGCATGCCCAACCAAAAATATGTTGCCGGCCCCAGGGATGAGGTACCCGGGGGCCAAAAGTAGCAGGGGAGGCGGCCTGAGGGTGGGCGGCCTTTGTTTGGGTTGGTCAAAGGGGCCAGGCCATGTGGCCAACCCCCATCAAGGCAGCGGGTGGCACGGAGTTGGCTGCATTTGGGGGGGGGGGTTGGCCAGAGGCCAGTCTCTGCGGCTAATCCTCTGCTGCACATGGCCACAGGCAATTGAATTAACATGAGGTAATTAAACATTACTTTATGTTTAAAAAAAGTAAAAATTCACTATAAAACTAAGGATGGGCGGAGTTGGTGGAGTGCCACTTTGCGAAATTCCACGGAGTTGGCTAAAAACTCCATGGAATTCCACTCCACTCCACCCCCTACCACCTGGCCTGAGCCACCCCGGTGGTCCTCCTCCTGACTGTCTCCTTTTCCACCCCAGGCTCGCTCCAAAGCAAAACGAAACTCCTATGTTCTACGTCTTAGGAGAACTGCTCATGTGCTCGCGCGCATACCCAGTTGTCTCAAGAGTGATGTAGTAGTTTAGTTTTGCCTGGGAGCGAGCCTGAAGTGGAGAGAAGACAGCCAGGAGAAGGAGGACAGCCGGGGCAGGGCACAGAAGCGGAGAATCATGGCGCAACGACCAGGTAAGCCTGCGGCAGCCTCTAGGTGGGTCGCACGGTGGCAGGGCAAACTCTGCTGTAGTGTGGGATAGGCACTATACATTTACCCGACGAGGTAGCACTTACTGATTACTCAGTAGTACTCCAGTTGAGTAGAGGTATTAAACAAAACAGAGGCATCTTCTTTTATGGGCTGCTGGACAGGATTCATTCTGGCATGTCGCTCCTGTCACAAAAAATAAACCTCAACATGAAGCAGTTACAGATATAAAGCAGGTGCCCGAGTTAAAACTCAAATTCAGTAACGCATTAATCAGCCCAAAATATTCGGGAGCATGGTCGAGGTTGGGCAGGTGTGCTTTCTTCTCCCCATATCTACTGTCAAAAATGAGCTGTGATTCTTGATGGAGGTCTTTGCATCCATGACTTTCTCAAGCGCAATCCCGGTGTAGTTCCTGTGACAAAGAGGTTTTTTCTCCTCATCAGCTGCTCTGATCGGTCTCTGACCTTTTATAAACAAGAGGCATGTGAACTTGCATAGAAGCCCCGCCCCACACACACTGGTGGTATGCGATGTCTTCCCACCCTTTACCTACTATGATGGACAGCTCACTCAAGGGACCCCAGCGCCATTCGGCGCAGTGGCAATGTTACAGACACACATGGTCGCAGCTGGAGACAACAACCCCTACGCCTACCCCTATGAACCATGGAGGAAGCCAGAGCAAGAACAGAGGACAACCAGAACCCCATCAGTCCCACGGAGGACCAGCCTGGGACCATCATAGGGGAGATGGTGGCAGGAGTTGGTGGACCTGACACTGCACAACATGACCTAAGCCAACAGCAACAGGGTGAGGAATGAACAGGGACTGGGGGACAGGGGGAGATGGGCACAATGGCACACAGGCACAGTTAAGTATAGCACATCTGCGGACAAACCATGCCCAAGAGCACAACGCCGACCAAGAGCTCAATTTACCCAAGTCTGCAACATCTCAGCACTGTATAAGCACAGAAGTGAAAGGCACACCGCCAAAAAGGGATAAGAGTCAGCCAAATCAGAGCTGAAGGGGCAACTCACCCACAATGCAGCACACACACACAAGAATCAGAGCACCTCAACATTGACAACAATGTGGTACAAACTGCAAAACTTCCACAACAGAACAGAGGACACAACTGCTGCCACTTGTGTGTAGAAAATGGCCATTCGCATTTGGCATAGCCGGAAACTGTGGGCCCGATTCACAGAACTAACTTAAGACAAAATCCTAAACTTAATACCATTTTGGTATTCACATAAGGCACTTACTCATTTTGGTATTCACAGAAGGCACTTACTCATTTTGGTTTTCACGGAAGTTAGGAGTCCTAACTTTAGGACTCCTAAATACCTTCTGTGAATACCGAAAGTCTTAAAGCTAGGATTTTTTTCAGTTTGGAGTCCTAAAGTTAGGAGTCCTAACTTTACTACTCCTAAACTGAGTAAAATCCTAACATTAAAGACTTTCTGTATTCACAGAAGGCATTTAGGAGTCCTAAAGTTAGGAGTCCTAACTTTACTACTCCTAAACTGAGAAAAATCCTAACTTTAAGACTTTCGGTATTCACAGAAGGCATTTAGGACTCCTAAAGTTAGGACTCCTAAAGTTAGGACTCCTAACTTCTGTGAATGCCGAAATGAGTAAGCGCCTTCTGTGAATACCAAAATGGTAGTAAGTTTAGGATCTTGTCTTAAGTTAGTTCCCCTCACATTGCAGAGTGAGAATCAACACCTACTGCAGAGCAGACCCAACAATACAGCACTGATGATGAAGAGGACCTCTGCAACATCGACACCGGAGCCCTGCAACAGCTCATGGACAGCTCCAGCACCCCAACTCCAGGAGCAGGGCAGCCCAGCTGCATCGAGGACACCCCACCCCCTGCACAGACCACACAGCAGGAAGCAACCACCACCTTGGCTGTCTCCCAGGACCCCCACAACCAACACATGGCATTCCAACACCGTGTGTTAGGGTGCCAAGATCAGATGCGGTGGGGTTCGACCTCATGAAACTAAACTCGATGACATATCAGGGACCACTTACAGTCCATAACGGACACCCACTGTCCACTCCATGCTTTCCAACAATCCATGGCTGACATCCCTGGAGTCATGACTCTGAGCCGAGAAACACTGTCTATTCAGAGTGGCTCTAGCGATGTCAACCGTGAGTTGGGACACATAAGGAGAATGATTCAGAGCTTGGAGCGGATGCAGGTGGAAATAATGTTTGCCACAGCTGCACACCAGCGAGATGTAGCTGTGATCTTCCATGCCCTGCAGATCCTCTTCATGGCATTGCCACCACAAGGCCTGGCGCGGATGAATGCTGCTGCTACCACTTTATCCACACCTCCGCCCCCTGAAGTGTCAGTGCCACACAGTGCAGCAGACATTCCACCTCTGGCCCCTGATGTGTCACTGCCACACAGTGATGCAGACAAAACACCACCACCCACATGTGAGGAACCTGACACATCAGAGGAGGAAAATGATGATGAATCTGGCTTTGTGGTAAGAATGAAGTTTCAGCTTGGTTCTGCCTTCTGCATCATCATAACACCTTCCACTGTCCCCTGATACACTCAGCAACACTCACCTTGGACCTCGCCATGGACTGCCATATTTTGTCTGGTTACCAATGACACAGCCAGCAATCACACTGCGAACTGAAGTCTTCCACTTCCGACAAACTTGTCAATCCCTAAATGACTCTGGCTGGCCCTTCATGGGACAACAATGTAAAGTAGGGTTTGCATGGCCCTGTACTGGTCCAGCTTCAACACTCCACTGAATGTTAATGAAACATTCTAATTCACTCAGATGTGTCATGGCTCTGATCAATCAGGTATGTAAGTATGAATGACTGTAGGGACAGTGATTCAACAAAAAGGTACTCCTTGGGTTATGCTATCAATGCGCATGTATGGCTGTGACCCAGATAGGCAGTGAGACACAAATTGTCATTCAAATCAACACTCATCACAGTTGAACACAAGTGAAGGTGCGTAGACTTTTTTGGCATACGCGTGTCAGTACAGGCAAGATAAATGCCACAACATGCAGACCAATGCAGCAGTATGTCAAAATGAGGAACGTTGCCGAGCGCCGCTGTCCACTTTGGGGGAGTGCCTCACCTTTCACAGGTGTGTGTTAACCTGCGTTGTTGTCTGCTCATGTATTCGAAGTCCAGGCGAATGCAGCCATGTCCACTGTTGTCATGGGATATGTTACCAGATCTCCAAGATGCAACATGGTGTTGGGACATGTGCAATGGGTTCCAATCAGTTGTGGCTGCAGGTATGTAGTTACTCGTCCATGAAAGCGATTGCCGCTTCATATGCTATCATTTCCAACATGAGGTCATTGTTGACTTCATCAAACAGGACGGCGGGTCGATCCAGTAGCAGGTCCAGGCAGGTGTGCTGAGTCCACCCCATTTCACCAATTCGCACTACAGCCCAATAGGGGAGCGGTTCAATGTGGTCACGGCACACGAGGATTTGTGCAATCTCCCAGGTCCAGCTGCCAGCATGTATGCCAATATATCAAGGCATCCCACAAACGGGTACCAAGGTGATACTCCAGGTCGTGTGCCATCAGGGGGCACACACACTTTTTAAAATCCAGTTCAGCTGTCATCCTGTTAGATAGGCAGACATTCATGGACCACTCAAATATGCACGATCAACAATGCAACACATACTGATCGCAGGTGACATTGGCAAGGCGGAAGCTTAGCCGGTAACTGATCCACAGCACTGCCAATGGCAGTGCCCCGTAAATGCAGTATATGTGCACGGTACAGTTCCACGTAACAGGGGTTGTACATGTGTCCAGGATGTTCTGCCATTGCGTCAGTGGCTCTGGTTGAAGCGGCATTGTTCTGACCTGCACCAGATTTATGAATGAAATGCCACAGCTCGGATCAATTAGTTGTTTTAGTGTGCAACAGTTGTACGCCTGGGATGGTGTGGGAGTAAGAGTGGAGGCCATACCATGTAAGATAAATTCAAACAAGGACTTCTGTCTGTGGGGTGTGTATACGTTGGTCTTTCGTTGGGCTGTGCGTACTGTGGGAGTAGTCATCAGCTGCTATAGTATCTGTCAGGGGGGTGCCGGACACATACAACTCCGAGGTCTGAGTTGCAGATGTGCTCCCGCCTAATAGTTCAGACAAAAGAGCTTTCATCCCTGATGTTAGTTTATCATCTGCTTGCATTCAGGAAATGTGACGTGGCTTGTTGGGGGTGGGATGTGTTTGACTTTGGGATTCATGTTTGACATGTCTTGCATGTGGCAGATGTGCGGCATCACTGTGTGTTACGTTACCTCACAGCTGCTCCTCCCTCCCCCTGAGCCTATTTACTTGTGTACGCTGCGTGGTTGCATCACTTGCACTCCTACAGCACATCATTGTCATGCCTGTCTGCGCATGTCTACAAGCCTGACAACGACACTGTGATGTTGGCCATTGAAGGTGGGTGGCCACGTGAGTGTAGGCCTATGGTAAGGATAGGGCGGACACAGATGTAGAGTTCATGCCTGGCTGAAATCGCGCTGTGAGTAGGGCTAGGCATTTGGCTCATGCTGCGGCAGCACAGATACAAACAACACTTGGCATGTATGAGCCAAAACCCTGAGCAGTCTTGCGCTCCTTCATTTCTCTGTTTGTGCGATCCCTCCCTCTGGCGGCATGCTACATTGTCGATTGAGGGCCAAATGGCGCTGACACTACAACAGAGACACACGCATTAGTTACTTCCTTGTCCAGGCCAGAACTGAACCATGCCCAGAGCCCCGGGCAAAGACTTCACACTCCTACGCTGGACTGGCATACACCAGCCCAGCCCACTCCGCCTACGCTTACAGGGGGGAGGACAAAACTACATGTCCAAGATCTTAGCCACTGCCTGAGGTGACATGGTTGTGTCCGCTGTCCACGGCACAATGTAATGGGGTAGGGCCCGGAGCCATCATGCATACATAATGACCACCCGGACAGAGATAGATAGTGGAAGTGGTTATGGGCACGTGCACCCGGCCCCAGTTTATTACCATGGTCACATGCCCAATGACGCCTGTGCTTGATCAGTGTTGGGTGAGTGTAAGATAGCCCTCAGGTAGTGGTTGGTGCTGCCAACAACTACAACAGTGATCATCAGATCACACGCAGAGATTCAATCAGAAAGGGTTCATGACTTGTGGTGCACTGAGTTAGGGGCTCCAGATTTGAAATCACACACAAAAGATTCAATCATAAAGGGTCAATGACTTGTGGTGCACTGAGGTAGGGGCACCAGATCTGAAATCACACACAATAAATTCAATCATAAAGGGTCCATGACTTGAGCTGCACTGAAGAAGGAGCACCAGAGCTGAGCGTGCTCATGTGAAGAAATTATTAATGATTGTGTCCCTTTGGGATATTCCTGCTGCAGCTGCAGTGGGGTGTGGTACACCTGCCTCCTCTTCATCATCATCATCCCAGATCTTCACCACTGCCTGAGGTGACATTGTTGCGCCCGCTGTCCACAGCACGAAACTCAATCATAAAGGGTCCATGAGTTGTGGTGCACAGAGTTAGTGGCACGTGATGAGCTTAGCGTGTGCGCAGCCAGCGATGATGGCATGTCCTTGCAGGTCACTATTGGATTTGATATGTGTGAGCCCTGCTGACCGCAGTGTAGACCGGAGGCAGTGGTCAGCAAGGGCCCATAGCCACATGGCATTGACTTGAGCTGCACAGAGTTAGCGGCACCTGATGAGCTCAGCGTGTGCATAGCCAGCGATGATGGCGTGCCTTTGCAGGTCAGGATTGGATTTGATATGAGTGAGCCTTGCTGACCGCAGTGTAGGCCGGAGGCAGCGGTTAGCAAGGGCCCACAGCCATGTGGCGTTGACTTGAGCTGCACAGAGTTAGTGGCACCTGAAGCACTCAGCGGGTGTGCAGCGGGCGATGATGCGTCAACCGGCGGGCCGCACTGGAAGCAATGTCTGTTGACTACTGGACTGCGTCATAAATAAATCAAGACTCAATTTGAATTGGGGGACCTGCTGACCGCAGTGTAGGCCAAAGACAGTAGTCAGCACACACATGACTCTGCGGTGCTGTTCCACTAGGTGCGCTAGGGGCCTGTGTCGCAGAAGCCATCGGTCGACTGAGGAGGCTGGTGGTCACGGCGCGGACTTGTGGCAAGGTGAGGGGCGCCACCATGGGATATGTGTTGGCCATCGCGGAAGTGAACCACGCCCAGAGCCCCGGCCTAATTATTCACACTCCTATGCTGGACTGGCGTACAATGGACCAGCCCACTCCACTTATGCTTACAGGGTTGGACAACAAAGCTACATGACCAAGGTCTTCCCCACTGCCTGAGGTAACATGGTTGCTTCCACTGTCCACAACACTACAAACACCAGCAGTATATGTCCACATGGACATGTTTGTGCTCTGCATACTGAAGTCTGTTCAGCACATCACCGCTACACTTGGCATTGTGTATATTCTTATTCATGGGTGAATGGCCTCCTTCATACATACTTGGTTCCCACCTCTACTCACTTTCTGCAATTGTGTAGCTGGGGGTCATACTGTTTTAGCAAGGTCAGCTGTCTTGTTGTGCGCTGCCTTGATGGTAGTCTGGGGAGGGCCCGGGAGGGCCTGGGGGTGGTGGTGGTGGGTGTTGTGACCTCTTGGGTCTTCAACCTGCATGATCAGTAGCACTTTGACATGTGTTGGTCTTCAGATGTGGCTCTGGGCTGGTCTCCCTTTCATATTGCAGGTTGTCATCCTGCTTAACACCAGTAAAAGGCAGGTGTTAAATCCTTGCTGCTAACGTGCCTTATCTCCTGTATTTACATCGCATCGCAGATCTGGCTGGTCATTGAGAATGTCCTGAAGAGTTGTTTTTGTGTGCTTTTGCACGGGAACGCCTACTCTGCATAACATTAGCTTTAGTTGTCACTCTCATCCGTGGCGATGCTTTTTGCGGCAGCTATCGCTGGAAAACTGGCAATGTCGGTAGTTTGCACCAGCTTGAGAATAGGGCGATAAATCTATTGTCACTTTTGCTGCACGAACGTACTGATAAATCAGTGCTAGGTCCTTGAGAATATGCCCCATAGTTGTTCATAATAGTTACTAAACTCCTTTGGCCTCATTTATGAGGCCTTGCGTCAGTTTTGCGCTTCTGATGCGTCACTTTTGTGATGCATCGGCGGGGTAAAACATGCCTCCTGTTGCGCTCTATTTACAAAGTGTGCATCTAAGCAGATGCGTCACTTTGTAAACCCCTGCGCTACATTATACCTGCGTCAGGTATAATGTATGCAGGGGGGGGCGTTCCCTCGCAAAAAGCCTCGTAGAAGTGACTCAGAGAAATCTATGAGATTTCACTGCTTCACTTCTAGGACGCCGTTGTGTCAAAATCTTGCGCCTGCCTCACAGCAGGCGTAAGACTGATGCAGGCCCTTTCACATGGGGCTTGCCCCATGTGAAAGGACACATTGCTGGAGTTGCATCACTTTTGTGACACAATCCAGCAATGCGTCACTTTTGCGCCTTGATGCATCATACATCAAATATGATGCATTAGATATGTTGCAAGGAGTGCGCACTGAGAAGTGACGCATCATTGCTTTCATGCAGCGATGCATCATTTCTCATAAATGAGGACCCTTGTTTATTGCTTTGGGAGAGTACAAGCTCACTCCCTCTGCACTTGTAATGTGTGCAATGGGTGTCCCCCTTGCTTTTGGTCTCACTAATTATCTATCTAATGCAATATTTGTCACACAATTAAAATCGCTTCCAAGGAGTAGTTGTGTTGTGCTCTGGGTTGCCAGAAGAGCTGGCTATCTCTCCAAGAAGCCGATCTGATCGTGGTTGGAGGCATATGTACTACCTATTATGACTTCTTGCCCCCGCAGCCTGCCCTGTACTGGTACGTATCTGCCCTCTTTGTCTATGTGTGTATGCAATAGTTCAAGCGCAACTCCTGCTCTAATCCAAATTAGTGCTCCTCTTGAAAAAACAGAGTAGGTGGTAGCGTGTATTTGGCTCTGTCATCTACGTCTCAAACTTACCCCTTCCTCTGCTGTCAGGTGGGTCTCCTTTAACATGGCTTTAAGTACTCCTCTTCTAACAAGATAACTGCGTATTTTATGCCGATTGACATGTGAACCCATCCCTCGTACATTCCAGGACATACACTTAATGTCCTAGTGGGAGCTTTTTATATCCATCTTAACCAAATCCTGTGGTCATTTCCATCCCACCCCACTCCCCCCCTTGCTATCTCATTTATCTTGAAAGTTCAGATGCACCACTGGACTAAAACTAACCCCAAATGTCCAACAACTCCCCTTCCCTAGAGCAGCTTTAAACCAGTGGGCTGCCCAAACTTGAGACAAGCATTGGCATAGCCAATAGGTCTCGCTTTTGTTATTTTGTAAGAGGTTAGTTATCCGGTAGATATTTTTACGTGCAGTAATATAAAGTTTTGCATGTCTAAAGATTTATAAGGTCTTGAAGATGAAATGTAGTGTTTTTTTTATGTGTGGAGTTAAATAGTGTGGCCTGGAATGTGGTGTTGAGTGAAATTATGCTTAGTGAAATTGTGTCATGGTGTGGAGTGAATTTATGTTGATTGGTGGTATGTGGTACAGAGTGCATTTATGTGGAGTGTATTTATGTTTCATTGAGTACAGTGCAATTATGTGGCGTGTAATTATGTGACACTGAGTGGTACTTGGAGTGTATGTTGCATTGAGTGCAGTGTAACTATGTAGCATATAAGTATGTGGCACTGTGTGGTATTATGGCGCAGTTCAAGGTCCTATTCGACCCTCAAGTCTAAAGCAAGCTGAGCTTTCATGTAGCGCCTACCTTAATGCGCCAAGAATTATGTGCAAACCAGTAACCTTCAATGCAAAAAGGGCAAGACAAAGAGACACTCTTCTATGGGTTAAACTATGCAATTAGGAACTAGAAAACCTGCGATCAAGCCAAGCTTTCCTGCTTTATAAAAGTGTGATCCTTGCAAGTATTTTATTTTACCAAACCTCGTTTTTTAATCATTACATATGAGAACACCTTTAAATATGCAAGTGTAGGATGTGGCTGTACAAAAAATTCTTGGGTTTGATTTAATATATTAGAATGCTGCTTCGCTTAAGAGTATAAGGGCCAAATGTAGGTAAATCAGAAATACCGATTTATTAATAGCAAATTTTACTGATTCGTTATTAAGAAATCGGTATTTCCTATGTAGGTAAAGATTGGGTAAAAAGTACGGAATCCTTAATATTCCTTATTACCGAATCGGTAATTGAGATTCGGTAATAAGGAATAACTACTCATTCTTTTCTATGGGCTTGGAGGCCCATAAGAATGAATGTGAAGACATTCAGTATTAGCAATTCGGTATTACCGAATCAGTAATACCAGGAGGTATTTCAAGGGTGCCAGGGTGTCCAAAGGACACCCTGTTGCATCCCTGAAATGTGCATGTGTGCACATGTGGCGCACATACATGCCCTAAGGGCATGAATGTGTGCCACATGGCACTTTAAAAAAAGCAAAAAAGTGCTTTTTTAAGGGAAATCAGTAATTACCATCAACTTGAAGTTGGGGGTAGTTACCGATTTCTTAAGGCTCAAAAGCACTCTATAATATGCTTCCTACATTGCATTTAAGAACAAAAGCAATAAGGAATCGGTATTAAGGAATCGCTAAATACCGGTCAGTAACGCTGAAATGTACCGAATTTCGGCGTTACAGAGCGGTATTTAGCCCCCTACATCTGGCCCTAAGCACATACACATGACTAGTGAATCGACCCTTAATTTACCGATGGCATTTTCAGGGTGCCAGGAATGGTTAAATATTATCACTTTTAACAAATGCCTGTCGATGCAGTGATAGGATCAGATGTACAATGGCGAAACGCTTATGCATCTTAAATATATACACTTTTTTTTTTTAATGTGAAAAAAGGTTCTCATATTTTTGCAAGATGATTTATAATGTGCATGCCAATTGCCAAATACTTTCAGGGCTCGGCTTGCACACAGGCTCGTAGAGCTTAGCCAGACCCTTGACTCGGCTCTCCCTGTTAGTTTGCTGGCTGACCCACCTCTATGTCACAGTGCTAGAAATATGCTTGTGAATGTGTCTGTGTGTCACAGCAGTGCTCCACCACAGTAACATGTGGTATCGGGTTGGGTGAAGTCATACGGGTCACAGGTGTGTACTTTATGGGTGCAGTCTGGGGTGTGTGGGGGTGTCACCTCACATCTCATCTGCTCCTTTTATGTTGTGTGCCAGCCAGGTCCCATAAATAAAGCACCAAAGCAGGGGCCACCTATAATCCCTTCCTTGGAAGAGTGTCCGTGAGCTGCTGCAAAGCGGAATGGTTGTGTATAGCCATGTGTTCATCAGGCAGATACGTAGAGCAGAAGGGGTGGTCAAATGTGTAGGCAACTTTGCACCAGACATAGAGAGGGACTGCTACCAAGAGCAGACATTTTTCCGTGGGCAGACGGCTGCGACTTCAGGTATGGTGAGGTGGGCAGAGGGGTGCTCCGGACAGCAGGCACCTTTATAAGGGGTATTCACCAGCAGGAACAGGGGGCTAAGAGGGTGCAGGAGCCTTCACAAGGGACACAGAGGGATGCTGCCAAGAACAGACAGGCTCCCATGAGGAAAAGGGGTGGTACAATCTGCAGCTGTAGGGGGCAGACTGGTGGTCGCGGGAGCAGGCAGCCGTACAGGAGGCAATCCCAGCAGCAGGCAGGTTTACAAGGGACAGAGGGGCACAGGATGCCGCTGATCCCATGCACTGGGGGGGGGGGGGTGAAATCACAAGACCAACAGAAATGCACAGTGTGACCATTGAGCAGACAGGCTGCAGCAGCCCTCCCTACAGAACTAAGGGCCCGATTCACAGAATGAACTTAAGACTCAATCCTAAACTTTCTACTGTTTTGGTATTCACAAATTGCACTTACTACTTTTGGTATTCACAGAATGAACTTACTACTTTTGGCATTCACAGAATGCACTTACTACTTTTGGTATTCACAGAATGAACTTAATCATTTCGGTATTCACAGAAGTTAGGACTCCTAACTTTAGGACTCCTAAATGCCTTCTGTGAATACTGAAAGTCTTAAAAAACTAGGATTTTTCTCAATTTAGTAGTAGTAAAGTTAGAACTACTAACTTTAGGACGCCTAAATGCCTTCTGTGAATACCAAAAGTCTAAAAATTAGGATTTTTCTCAATTTAGTAGTAGTAAAGTTAGGAGTCCTAACTTTACTACTACTAAATTGAGAAAAATCCTAATTTTAAGACTTTCGGTATTCACAGAAGGCATTTAGGAGTCCTAAAGTTAGTAGTCCTAACTTTACTACTACTAAATTGAGAAAAATCGTAATTTTAGGCCTTTCGGTATTCACAGAAGGCATTTAGGAGTCCTAAAGTTAGTAGTCCTAACTTTACTACTACTAAATTGAGAAAAATCGTAATTTTAGGCCTTTCGGTATTCACAGAAGGCATTTAGGAGTCCTAAAGTTAGGAGTCCTAACTTTACTACTACTAAATTGAGAAAAATCCTAATTTTAAGACTTTCGGTATTCACAAAAGGCATTTAGGAGTCCTAAAGTTAGTAGTTCTAACTTCTGTGAATACCGAAATGAGTAAGTTCATTCTGTGAATACCAAAAGTAGTAAGTGCATTCTGTGAATGCCAAAAGTAGTAAGTGCAATCTGTGAATACCAAAAGTAGTAAGTGCAATCTGTGAATACCAAAACAGTAGTAAGTTTAGGATTGAGTCTTAAGTTCATTCTGTGAATCGGGCCCTAAGACACACATCATGCCCCCCACTGACAGCACACTGGCAAGAAGTACAAACAAGGAGCAGTAAAGCTCAACTAACTTGCTTACCTTTCCCGGCCGGCGACGGTTCTCGAAACCAGGCTTGCAGTGGAAAGATCAACTCAGCGACCCCTTGTGGTTGAGTCATCCAAGCGTCACTGGGTACCCAAGACCGGCTGTGCTTGTGGTGGCACAAGCACATTGCCTCCCTGGGTAACTGAGCAGCAGCTAGATCTGGGTGCGGCTCCCTGGCAGCTGGTGGATGTGGAGCGCCTCGGGTGTATCTCAGGAGCTCCTCACCCAGTCAGCCTCATAGGAGGCACTCAGAGGAAGCAGCTACGCTTCAAGCAAGCAACGTCTCGTGGGACATCTAAAGCTGTGCACTCCTTACCTGCACTAAGCAGCGACTATCCCGGGTCTGCATCAAAATGCTGTGGAGTCTGGCCGTCATATATTATTGTGAAGTACAGCTTTAAGAGAGCAGTTATAGCGAGCTGTTTGGAAAGTTAAGACCACGTCTGCGCCTGTGAGTCATGTTTTAGGCAGACTTGAGGAATGCACCGGCTCCGAGCCCCTTGCCTGGTGCTCGGAAACAAAGGACTCCCACTGCAATATTTCCTTTAAGTTAAAGCGCCAGCTGAGCCAAGAATACTCCTATGGAGAGATGATTGGCAGGATGACAAGCCATTTGAAATCTTTTAGAGACAGCATCGACAAAATTAGTATAAAACAAAAAAACTACATACCTATATCCAATGCCCTTGCGTAAACAGCTTGTTGACAAAAAGGGATACAGAAAATGAGAAAGTAATCACGCCACGGTGACTTGAGAGACACAGGCGCTATAGAGTCTCTCTGGCTAGTCTCTGATAAGCTGTAACAAGCGGGGGCACCTTGCGCTGAAAGGAGGCAGCAGGGGGATGGGAGAGAGGAGGGGTCCTGCTCTTCCCTTGCGGGAGTGAGCAAACATATACTGTCTGAGCTTGCCCCTGCAAGGGAATCGCCAAACGTGCACTCGTTGCTTTTCAAAGCAATACAACACGTGCACGTTTTTGTGGGGGAACACTGTGCCGATTGCTAAAGGTCTCCATCCTATGCAGCTCATGCGCGCTGCGTAAAACATAACATTATATTGATAGAAGGCACCTAACCCCATTTTAGTAGCGCCTATCTAGCCGGTGGTGTGGCTCAAAATTAGCTAACTTTTCTCCTGTCCCTGCCTAGTACATAATCCAAGGCCTCCACAGTGCTATAATATACAACAGCTTGTCTATTGGTCTCCGCTACATCTTGCGCTATTTTCATCTGTTATAAAGGGTATTGTCCATTGCATAGCAGTTCGACCCCTTAACCACGTTCGTTTGCTCGTCACCTTGCATTACTGCTCATGCCTTCCCCTCCCTCAGTCCCGCCTCTCCCATCATATCACCTGGTTTTGATGGCATCTCCTATGAAGTTTACAACAGTTCATACAGAGAGCCTGGGGCAACCACTGGAAGTATTTCATCACTCCCCTGTGTCGAAGGTTCAGTACCATGTTCAGAGGAGTCCTACTTTAGTTTCTAACTCCTTCCGTCGAGACCACGTGAGCCACTGCCTAAAGAGATTCTTGTCACTCCTTCGCTGTCTGTGAAGAGGTAGATTTGGGTAAGATAGGTATCTTGGTTGTTTTCCGTAGCCTCCTCCTTTTCGGATGTGGGATTGCTTTCTTATCGCTTCTCAGTTCCGATGGTTGCGATCCTTGCCTGTAACTTTTGAACCATTGCCATGCTTCATCCGGAGTATCGTAGAGTTTTTAAGTCCAATATAGTAAAAATATTAGGAAAACCAGAGAAATACATAACGAAATCAGTTGAAAAGTGAGCTTTCTAAATAATTTCAGAATGATTATTGGAGCAAGCAGAGGAATAATTCCCGTGGTACGAAACAATACTAACAAATTGACACAAATTCTGTTTCACCTACCCATCCTTAGCCTTTTGGAGTAGCAAAATGTAAACACATGGCTGGTATTCATTTTAAGAAGGGTGCAACCCTATTGCCAATTCTTGTTTTAATGTGTGATATAAATCAAAAAACAAATATGTGAACAGATTATGGTTATTATGTCTCAAACAAACAGTTCTGGAAATGTACTAGATGATTTGGTAAAATTGTTGAACATAGCTGACATGTGCAGCAGAGACAACCACTACTGCTCGGCATAGCACAGCTTTCAGATTATCACAAACCTCACAGACTGTGTGCATGTTAAAGCTGTAATGTCAGATTGGCAGTAGAAGAGAGTTCCTCTACTTGTATTCTGCATGTATCAGACGGGAGCTGTTACAGCCCGCCCTCTGAGGAACCGGAGCCTTAAGGGCCCGGCAGCGCAGGGTACGCCTAAATCTTCGAGTTCTCCTGCCTGGTCAAACAGAGACACCGGACACTCCGTTGGCGTAGATGATCGTATTTTATTAGCTGCAGTCAGCACAGTTGTCCCTGAAGTACAGAAAGTATGTTCAAAGGAGACTGCTCTCGAACTCCGTGGCACACGGGTTTATATACATTTTAGATACACAATGAACAATCCCAAGACATACAAATCAGACAAATGCGAAGGGTTCGGAAAGCAAAGTATTACGTAACTTCAAACAAACTTGGTTGTCGGCTGTATTTGTTACCCAACCCCTTAAGCTATTCGCAAATGAACCCACACAATCCAACTTGCAGGTGAAGAAACACATTTGTATGCTTAAGAAGGACAGTTGTGGAATCAGAGAATCCATAAAGGAAATGGCGAAGGACAGCAGATAAGATAGCCTCAGGAAAGAATGGTGCGAACCTACAGATAGTCTGGACGGGGATTAGTTAATAAGACATGGATTGTTGTGCTCGTCAGACCCTGACACTAGACCTGTAAATAGAGGCGAAAAGGTTACTTAGTATGTGAATGCAGGGAAATTACAAAGAAATACCTGGCTGGCGGTGCTGCTTGAGTGAGGGCAACACAAAATGGAGGCCAGTCGCAAAATGGCAGACGAACACAAACAAAGTCGCGAAATACAGAACCTCACCTCACACATACACAAAACATATCTGACTTGCTGCACTAGTGTCAGGCAACTCAACTATGGGAAAAGCAGCAGCCATGCATATCTTTCAGAAAACAGAGAAAGAAAAAACAATGTTTCGCACTCCTCTTTTGGAGCACATTTTATTCTAAAGTTTGGTGTGATTGCCTGATCTGCTGTGAACAAGTGCAGCACGTGCTGCAGGTGCTACCCCCTCCCCCCCGAAGGCCACCAGGGATGACAAACTCAACCCCCAAAGTACAATTGCAGAGCTGCTTCAGTGATCCACCATACTCATCACTACAGTACTGCATTTAGGATCAGGCCTGTGTGCTTAGAAATTTAGTAATCTATTAAGGAGTAACAAACAGAGCTGAATAGACCATGTTGGGATGCCAATGAGGTGAAGAGTCAGTGTTACTTACAACAACACAATTCCTTTTACCCTCATTGACACTACATGATTGACCTTGTTTCCTACCATAGATATCACAGTAGCCTCTTATTGCTGCTGAGGGGCTGGGGAAAGAAGAATAAGTATGAAATATAGAAAGCAAATATAGCAAGAAGATCCTGTGTCCTTCATGTTCATGCTAGTGCCTTCATTAGCACTAAGGACACTGGTAGCAAGAGTATGTCAAGGATAGAAAAGGACAAACCAGGACCAGTATCTACTACTCCTGGAACTCCCTAACATTCACGGGCCACTGCCCAGTGTCTCAGCATCATGTTTTTCAGGGTTCCCTCCCAGCAGGTTGAGCACGGGACAGATCCATAAAAAACGAGAGCTGTTCTGCAGAGATTGGGAGCAATTCATTCAGTAATGCCCTGTTGGAAATTGGTTTACTGATTGAGGGGAGTGAAACCCAACTCAAGTAGTAGCACAATTCTTGTCAGGGTAAAACACAAGTTTTCCCCAAATTCACCTGTGCTCAGCCCACTGGTAGCTTAGCGCAAAAGCAGTCTGTGAAAGTAAAATACAGCACATCAAACAGCAACAAGAAAAAAAGCACAACAATAAGAATCATAAGAGTCAAATGTAACAAAAATGTTTGACACAAAGATGACAAAAATCCACTTAGTTGAACCAGAGATATGCTATTTTAAAGGGTTTTAAGAAATTAAGTGCTAAGAAGCTAAAAGCACCAACAACGGCTATCTGGTCATGGCATGATGGGCCCAAGTCACAAGTTCAGGCCAACCGTAACAGAGTGTGGTCCAGATACCGGCCTGAGTTCAGTCCGCTGACAAAGTACCTTGTAGCCTGGGTGTCAAGATACAAAGTCCTTGCGTCGAAAGGTGCAACAGGCATTAAGGAGCTGCAATGTGAAGTTCAACATCAAGATACTTCACGCAGTTGCGAATATCGCATGTGATTGCAAACATCAATTTTGAGCACATATCTTGAGTCACTAACACCCCATTTCTCAAACATGGGATCAGAGTATCTCCACCCAAACACCTTATGTTTGCTTAGACACAAATTTGTAGTGTCAGTGACCGTCAAAGACAAACTGCCATGCAAGGTCCTGCATCACTGCCGAGGAACAGTTGGAGCTTGCGGAGACTTGTGATGCATTGCATTGATACAAGAGACGCAACTTGTTACACTGGGACTGAGTCGCGTTGGGCTGCATTGGCATCTGAGATGCCACTGGGGCTTGACAGTACTTTGCAATGAGATGTGTTGTTTTCGAGGATGAGCTGACTTGTGCTGTGCTGGAGTCAAGCTGTGTTGAGATACATGGAAATGTGTCAACATTGATGAAGTCTGTTATGTCCCTGTAGATTGATCAGAGGGTCAGCCAACTGATACTTGGATATTTTGTAAAGTTCAGGGTCTACACAGGTATGTTAGATTCAGCAGGGCAGCTCACAACCTCTGAAGGCTCCTGGTGCAGCAACAGCAGGCCTTAGGCACTAAAGCAGTCTTTGGTCAGCAAGCAGGGCAGTTTTAAATCTGAGCAGTTATTCTTCAAGATGTGTTCCAACGGGGAGACTAGTAGGTGTCCAGACGCGTGGCTTCTCATACAGAAATAATACTTTCAGGAAAACCCCGCCCCCGCGTGTCCTTAAAGCACAGTTTTGCTCATAAAAAAATATACTATGTGATACACTGTGATTGTATGTATAACCACGCATGCTTTAATATTTGCAGCGTTTATTTCTTGATTTAATTCTTTATTTCCATATTTAGGTTTATTAGGAGTGGCATACACAGGGTTGGTCCCTGTGTGGTCCTGATGAAGAGCTAGGGGTAGGCTTGAAAGATGTTGATCTTACACTGAACTTCTAATCCATTATAGTTATTTTTTTCCGTGTATCACCTCCTTTTAGACATACCAACCTAGGAGCGATAATACAGTATTTTAGCCCACTAGCAAGATATTTTGAATCACTGTAACCCCCTCCACCACACTTTGCACTACACAGTCTTCCACTTAAAGTGCTCCTACGTATTTTCCGCAAGTCGCAGCACGCCCCAGTTTGTAGAGAACTGGGATGGCCCCAATGATTAAGCATATCACCATGGGGAAACCCTGGTGAGTGAGGGGACTCAAGAAAGAAATGTTTCTTTCCTGAAGGCAATCTCTGGTTGCATTGATCGGATATACTTACCCTATGACTAGGTCCTCTAACCCGACAACTCGGGTTTCAGTTGAAGCAGTTATTCTTCCTGACATAGTCCACAGGTCTAGAAGTGATCTGAAGAGGGCAGTCTGAGGGTCCACTATATCTACCTGGTGCCAACTTTGAAGTAGGAAAAGGTTCTAAGGTCCTCCCCTCACAGAGGTGTCTGGAATTTCCTCCCTCCCTGCCCTGGCATAGCTTGTCTAGGGGCACAAAAGACTAGTGTGAAACCCTTTATGAGTGTGCTGAGGCAGAGTCTTTGTGATATGCAACTGTGGAAGGTGACAGCCCCGTCCCCTATCAAACCAGAGGTTACCCATCTTGCCAACAGCTATTCATCCTTTGTCTCACTGTCTGGGAATAATACACAAAGATAAACTGCCAGCCACACCTAATAGGTGGCAGTTGGTCATGTGACCCAGGATACAGACTGCAGGCACCAAATGGTTAGGACAAGAATATGCAACTATCTAACAATGGCATTTTCAGAATGTTGACTTAAAATCCAACTTTACCACTAAGGAGGGATTTAAATTACAATTCTTTTGAGACCAAATTTAAATTTCCTACCTTCTCCCGACTGAACGTTATGATTTATTAAATGTCATAAGGTAACCCAATTTTATCTTAATGAGAGAGACAGGACTTGCAGTAGTGAAAAACAAATGTAAGAGATTTTTCACTACAAGATGTAAAAGTAAAAACTACAGGGCATATTTTCAAGGAGTAATCGCTGAGTTAACAGCATTTTCTCACAGCCAAAGTGGCGATAAACTTATCGCCCCATTCACAAGCTAGTCCTAACAGCCCATATCACCAGTTTATCTGCGATAGCAGCCACAAAAAACATTGCCACAGATGACCCCCGCAACTATCACTAATGAGATGCAGAGTAGGCTTTCCTGTGCAAAAAGCCACAATAGCACCACTCCGCAACATTCTCAACGACCAGCTAGATCGGCGATAAGATCACAAAACAGGCGATACGGTGCGTTAGCACCAGGAAATCAACACCCTGTGACCCAAGTTCTACGACATGACCCAAATGTGTTTGCGAGTGGCCCAGTGGCAGTGGGCTGACTCGCCAGCGCTCAGAGAGCAACCTGCTGTATTATCTCCTTGTGCCCCGCTGATTGCGAGCGGGTCGCGCTTTCTCGCTTTCCTGCTTTTAAATTGTATTTTAACATACCCTTTTGTTATGCAGGTAAACTAACCTGAAAATCTTGCTCTCCTAAGGTAAGCTGCTGGCTGGGGGCTGCCTGGAACCGCCGGTTCTCAGCGCTCGCGGGCGCCATCTTAGATTGGGCTAGTTCCTTCGGAGTGCAGCCCAGACACTCCACCATCGTCCCGCCCCTATATAGGAGCGCGTGTTGCCTCCTGCCTCGTGTTTGCGAGTGGCCCAGTGGCAGTGGGCTGACTCGCCAGCGCTCAGAGAGCAACCTGCTGTATTATCTCCTTGTGCCCCGCTGATTGCGAGCGGGTCGCGCTTTCTCGCTTTCCTGCTTTTAAATTGTATTTTAACATACCCTTTTGTTATGCAGGTAAACTAACCTGAAAATCTTGCTCTCCTAAGGTAAGCTGCTGGCTGGGGGCTGCCTGGAACCGCCGGTTCTCAGCGCTCGCGGGCGCCATCTTAGATTGGGCTAGTTCCTTCGGAGTGCAGCCCAGACACTCCACCATCGTCCCGCCCCTATATAGGAGCGCGTGTTGCCTCCTGCCTCGTGTTTGCGAGTGGCCCAGTGGCAGTGGGCTGACTCGCCAGCGCTCAGAGAGCAACCTGCTGTATTATCTCCTTGTGCCCCGCTGATTGCGAGCGGGTCGCGCTTTCTCGCTTTCCTGCTTTTAAATTGTATTTTAACATACCCTTTTGTTATGCAGGTAAACTAACCTGAAAATCTTGCTCTCCTAAGGTAAGCTGCTGGCTGGGGGCTGCCTGGAACCGCCGGTTCTCAGCGCTCGCGGGCGCCATCTTAGATTGGGCTAGTTCCTTCGGAGTGCAGCCCAGACACTCCACCATCGTCCCGCCCCTATATAGGAGCGCGTGTTGCCTCCTGCCTCGTGTTTGCGAGTGGCCCAGTGGCAGTGGGCTGACTCGCCAGCGCTCAGAGAGCAACCTGCTGTATTATCTCCTTGTGCCCCGCTGATTGCGAGCGGGTCGCGCTTTCTCGCTTTCCTGCTTTTAAATTGTATTTTAACATACCCTTTTGTTATGCAGGTAAACTAACCTGAAAATCTTGCTCTCCTAAGGTAAGCTGCTGGCTGGGGGCTGCCTGGAACCGCCGGTTCTCAGCGCTCGCGGGCGCCATCTTAGATTGGGCTAGTTCCTTCGGAGTGCAGCCCAGACACTCCACCATCGTCCCGCCCCTATATAAACGGCCGTTATGTGTCAGCGCAGCGGACGAGCGCAGCGGGCGCGACGTAGGCGCGCCGGAGTTGCGCCTGAGTTAAGCCCGTCTGCGCCCGTCCGCGGCCGGGCGAGGCCAGGGGCCCGGGATGCTATCACCCCCCTATTCTATTCGCCTTCCTCCCTCAGGCACTTACATGCCTCCGCCGGCCCTCTCCCTCCTGACACCTGGGCTCGTATTACATCTCTTGGCATTGCAGGCACTTTAACTCCTACCTTAGCACCGACCCCCCCTCCTGCCACCCCGGCTATTACGGAGTCGTCCATTCGGGTACTATATCTAAATACCCGATCAATGGTCAAACACCAAGTCGATATCCTACAGCTACTGATGTCTGAAAACCCCGATGTCTTGCTGTTATCAGAGACTTGGCTTACTGACGACTCCCTTCCAGACATCTTGGCCACGCTACCCCCGACTACTTTCTGCTGAACACCAATCGAGCTGGGGGTCGCATCGGGGGAGGGGTGGCGGCAATCATTCGCAAGGATCTTAAGATCATTGCCTCTGCGGCCATGACCCTGCCGGAAGTGGACACCTTGGTCCTCAGTCTGGGGACTGAGGTAGGCGCAGTCACTCTGGTGCTACTATATCGTCCCCCCCACTCCATGCCCTCCTTCCCCTCTACTTTCATCGACCAGCTGACCAATCTCGCCACCTGCTCCCCCCGTATTGTCATCATAGGTGACTTTAATTATTGGTTCCAGCATGAGGATGCTGGCGCACATGCTACCGAACTATTCGAGGGTCTTTCGAGCCTGAATTTTACCCA
This sequence comes from Lissotriton vulgaris, assembly GCF_964263255.1. NCBI lineage: Eukaryota > Metazoa > Chordata > Amphibia > Caudata > Salamandridae > Lissotriton > Lissotriton vulgaris. The sequence goes on along the minus strand of NC_141695.1, from coordinate 872,793,296 downwards.
ACTAATCAGGTCAGCCACCCACAAGGGTGGCCATATCCTCGACCATATCTGGACCCATGGAGTCACATCCTCCCGCCCACTTATATCTCCTTGTGTGTGGTCAGACCATCTTTTGATCGACACCACATTCTCGGCGGTTGGCCAGATTAGAGCACCCCTACGGGAGGGTGGCAGGGCTCGCAAGTGGAAGGCTGTCGACTCCCCCAAACTGTTGGATCATCTCTCCCAAACGTCCCCCCTGCTACCCGATGACACGGGCACCGACGAGCTGTGCAGGCTCGTGACTGACTGGCTTACCACAGCCAGTGACATTTTTGCCCCCCTCACTAAGTTCCCCCAATCCCGCCACTGCCATTCCCACAAATGGTTCACTCCTCTCCTAAAAACCCTTCACTTAGAACTCCGCCAGGCTGAACGCAAGTGGAGGAGGGACTACTGCGCCATAAGCAGAGACGCCTATGTATCTGCACGCAATAGGTATAAATTTGCCATCCTGGATGCTAAAAAAACCTATGCTTCTGGAAAAATTCTGTCTGCCCCCTGTCAGTCCAAGGAAATCTTTAAGGTGCTTACCGAATTCACTTCCGACCCCAGAACGCTCCCCACTCAGGCCCCCACACAGGAAGCATGCAACACTCTTAGCACCTTCTTTATCGATAAAATCGTATCAATCAAGAACACCATACCCATCATGATTCCTGGCGCTGGATCTGTCTCCCCTCCTCACAACTCCTCCTCTTTTACTCAATTTCCCCTCTTAGATTCTACATCTCTGGCGACTCTCGCCACCCGCGTTAAGTCGGGATCTCCAGACGACTGCTGCCCTCCCTCAATACTCCGGGACATCTGCCATTCTCTACCCGACTGCATCCTCCCTCTGCTAAACTCCTCTCTTTCTTCTGGTATGGTGCCGGGTTCATTCAAGGAGGCCGTGTTGGTGCCCCTCCTGAAGAAACCGGGGGCTGACCCCGCTGTCCCGGCCAACTACCGCCCTATTTCCCTCTTACCTTTCTTTTCAAAGCTCCTGGAAGCCCACGTCACCTCCTGTCTCTCCCTGTTCATCGAGAAATCCAACTTCCTCGAGACCAACCAGGCAGGCTTCAGACCCGGCCACTCTACGGAGACAGTTATCCTGGCCGTGCTGGATGCCCTGAGAGACGGTGTGGACAATGCTGCTCCCCAGGCCCTGGTACTATTAGACCTGTCAGCCGCCTTCGACACGGTGGACCACAACATCCTTCTCCACCGTGTCGAACAGGCCGGCATCCAGGGCCTGGCGCTGGCCTGGGTCAGATCCTTTCTGACAGGCAGGTCCCAGACCCTCAGCCTGGGCTCCTTCAGAGCTCCCAGAGAGCATTCGCTCTGCGGGGTTCCCCAGGGCTCTTCTCTGTCCCCTCTTCTTTTCAATCTTTATCTTCGTCCCCTTCTTTTTTCTCTGAGGCAGTGGGACGTCACCGTGTTTAACTACGCGGACGACCTGCAACTCATCTTTCCTCTTAACTCCCCCTCTGCTATCCCCAACTTTCAAGCAGTCATGTCCCACATTCTCCAGTGGATGGGCCACAATCAGTTAAAACTGAATCCCGGAAAGACGGAGCTTCTCCTCCCCGGCAAGAGTGCCTCCTTTTGGGGGCCTCAATTCTGGCCGGTGGACATGGGCCCCCCTCCCACCCTTGCAGCTTCGGTGAAGAGTTTGGGGGTCACCATTGACTCCGCCTTATCCCTAGGGCCGCAGGTAGGGACCGTGGTCTCGTCCTGCATTTACCAACTGCGCAGGATCAGGAAAGTGGCATACCTCTTCACACCTGATGCCCTCCTGCACGTCATCATGGCCCTTGTCCTCTCCCGCCTAGATTTTTCCAATTCGATCTACCACGGCCTGCCCAAAACATCGATGGCTAGACTACAAGTGGTCCAAAATCAGGCGGCGAGACTAGCTCTAGGGATTCCGAAGTGGCAATCTGCCAGGCCCCTCCTTGTCAAACTCCACTGGCTCCCTGTCGTCTCCAGGGCAGCCTTCAAGACCGGCTGCCTCGTCTTTAAGTCACTACTCGGCCCCTGTCCTGCTTTTGTCAAATCCCTCATCAGTCCCTACTGCCCATCCCGTACCTTGAGATCTTCTCACCTTCACCTTCTGACTGTTCCTCCCTTCAAGCTCTGTAGATCTGGAGGCCGGAGATTTGCTCACCTGGCCCCCAAGCTTTGGAACTCTTTCCCTCTCCCCCTCAAAATTTCCAACTCCCTAACCCTCTTTCGCAAGTCTTTAAAAACCTGGCTCTTTCCCCAATCTGTCTAGTCTCTCTGCTTTCTGTACTCTTTACCAGCGCCAGGAAACCCATGGTGTCAGCGCGCTTTATAAGTTCCCCCTACGATACGAATGGACATAAGAGGAATTCACTGATTCTACATTCATCCATACTTCCACACTTGAAAGACCATAGACATAACACATCTATGTGATTAGGAATGTGTAATGTACATTCAGTGGAGTGATGCATCTGGAGCAGTACAGGGCAATGCAAACCCCACATGACGATGTTGGCCCATGGAGGGCCAGCCAGAGTCCTTCAGGGAATGACAAGTCCAAAGGAAGAAGAAGAGCTCAGTCCGCAGTCTGATTGTTGTGCCATTGGCGATTAACAGCATGTGGCAGTCCACGTCGAGGTCCAAGGTGAGTGTCGCAGAGTGCATTGGGGGACAGTGGAAGGTGACGATGCAGAGGGCAGGACCAAGCAGAAACAGGCCATATGGCGGAGAAGAATACTACTGCGTCTTTACCATCAAGGCAGGTTCATCTCCATCTTCGTCCACTGCTGTTGCATGTGCCTCATGTGTGGGTGGTGGTGTTATGTCTCCTGCACTGCGTGGCCGTGACACCTCAGGGGCCGGAGGTGGAATGTCTGCCACACTGTGTGGCACTGACGCTACAGGGGGCCGGGATGTAATGTGGATGTAATGGTAGCAGCAGCATGCACCAGCGCCAGGCCTTGTGGCAGCAATGCCATGAGGATGGTCTTGAGGTTATTGAGGAACCCAGCTACCACTTGCTGGTGTGCAGCTGTGACAGCCGCTCTTTCCGCATGCGCCCGCTCCATGGTCTCCATTAACCTCGGCATGTTTCCCAACTCCTGTGTGACATCGCTAGAGCCACTCTGACTGGACAGTTGTTCTATTCTCTGAGTCAGGGCTCCAGCGATGTCAGCCATGGTCCATGGGAGAGAATGGAGCAGACTCTGGGTGTCCATTAGGGACTGTGAGGGGTCCCTGATGGGACTTAGACACCCACGTATGGCATCTATTTTGTCTGGCTCTGGAATGCCATGTATTCTTCGTGGGGGTCCTAGGAGGCAGCCATGGTGGTGGGTGCTGCCTGCTATGTGGCCTGTGCAGGGGGTGTGATCTCTTCGGATTTCTTTGTTGCAGCTAGGCTGCCCTGCTCCTAGAGGTGGTCTGTGGACACTGTCCACCAGCTATTGGAGCGTGTCAGAGTCGAAGCTGTGGTGGTCCTCTTCATCATCAGAGAAGAGAGGTTTGGGCTGCTCTGCAGGAGGTGTTTATTCTCCCTCTGCAATGTAAAGGGGAGATGTAGTTTAACAATTTTTCCACATACAGGTATGTTGTCGCATTGTACATGTTTTCATACAGACTGCATGACTGTTTACATTGTGGCTGTTTGGGAGGAGCTGCCTTTTTGATGGGGATCAGTGGATACTTGTACATTATTAACTCACATATCCCTTCAATGCCAAATGTGATTGGCCAGTGTCTACAACCAGTCGGCACCAATTGTGTCCTATGTTCTGTTGTGGACGTTTTGCGGTTTGTACCACATTGCTGTCAGTGTTGATGTGCTCTGCATGTTAAGTGCGTGTGCTGCCTTTCGGGGGAGTCTGCTTTTGCTGCCCCTTCTCTATTTCATGAGATGGGCCTTTAACTTCTGTGCTTATGCAGTGCTGAGATGTTGCATACTTGGGTACAGTGATCTCTTGATGGGAGTTGGGAGCTGGGGCAGGGTTTGTCTGCAGATGTGCTCAGCTTAATTGTACATGTGTGTCACTGTGCCCATCTCCCCCCATTCCCCCCAGTCCCTGGTCGTTACTCACTCTGGTGCTGTTGTGTCCGGTCATGTTTAGCAGTGTACGGTCCCCCAACTCCTGCCACCGTCTCCCGACAGATGACTGTGGACACCATTTGTTCCATATTGTCCAGCTCCTTCTGTGGCACTGGACTCCCACCTCTAGTCAATATTGCTGCCTACAGGTTGTTGGCAAGTTTCTGCTTGGTTTTGCGCTTGACATCATTCCAGCACCTCTTGACCTCTGCCACTGTCCTCTTCAGCACTCCTACTGCATTCACCTTGTCCATGATGTACTGCTATAGTCCATTTTTGGTTGCCAATGACACAGTGGAGGTGACGAACAGTTATTGATCATGTTCTACCACCTCTGTTATCTTGACCCTGTTTTTCTGTGGACTGAACCGCTTCTTCCTACTCTTCGTCTACTTGTTCTTCCCTGACCCTGATGTCCTAGGCAGGTCCTTCAGGGGGCATGTGGGGTTCTGGTTGTCCTCCGTTTTTGCTCCAGCAACATCCATTGTGCTTCGCTATTGTTTGGCATTTGTTGTCTGTATTTTTTTAACTTTTATGGTGCTTTTTCCCGCCGGACGTGTGTGAATTACAGTTCTGTCCCTGGTTTTTGCAGATTTCTGTATCGCAATTGGCCTCATCGCAGCTTTTTTGCATTCTTGTTTTGCATTTTTAAAGCATCGCATTGGTTTTATGCGATATGGTGGAACTATCGCATGGTATCACCGTGTTGTGAATACTTCGTTAACATGCCGTCATTTTCCCGCGATAGACTGCGATGTTGAAAGTTGCGTTAAGCTAATTTTGTGATCGTTTTCACACATTCTTGAGAATATCCCCCTACATGTCTCACTTTTTTATTGTACTGCACTCTGCCCTATGGGCTGTTCAAGGCCTACCTTGATGGTGACTTATATGTATTAAAAAGAAAGGTTTCGGCCTTGAAAAAGGTTTATTCATAGCCAGCTTCCTATGTGTAAAAACATGGATGCAATCAAAGTTGCAAAAAGAACTGCTGCCTAAAGTGTAATATGAGACCTTTGTAATCCCGTATTACTTCACTGGAGTACTGTTTTTTGTGTCACAGTTTGCTACTAAAATAACGGGCAGTCATTAATTTGGTATTGAAATGGAAGATTGGTTGGCAATGAGGGAGAGGTAGCTTGTTGGAGGATGGTGCAGTGCTGCGTGGACTAAAGAAGTGCAGGCTGTCCTCAGCGTTCCTTTACACCCAACATACATCATTATGCAGCGTTAAACACAGAGCGCTGGTCTGCTTTTTCAGGGGGCATAAGACTTCTTTGCATTCAAAGCCTGTGAATTTTAAATGCATGTAACAGATGTATGAGAACTTCTAGCAAATTTAAATCTCTGAAGCTGAATTGAGAGAGATAAATGCTCTACAGATATTGCTAAAGCACCCTGTACAATGCTATAAGGACGTCATGAGGCACATGCTGTTAGCAGGGAGCACATCTCACAAGATGGATTGCTTCTTTTATGAATAAACCAATCTTAAATGTAATCTTTTAATCACTCCATGGCCCAGAGGAAGGGCGGAGGGCTGCTGCCTTGAGGAGAAGCTTCAATTGAGGAGCTGATGGATTACACACAAATGAAATGTGGTTGGGAAGGGTTGAATCCAAGGGGACATGTGAGTAATGAAGGCCCCTGGGGCCCCTGCTGGGTAGGTCGGGTCCCACATTTACTCTTATGTTTATGGATAGCAGTGAAAAGCTGGAGTCTCGGAGGTCCCTCATCATCTTTCTGCGAGTGGTGAGAGGGGGCCATCAGTTTGTTTCATGCCTCTGCACTGCTTTGTTTAACTGAACTTCCATCAGAATTAATGAGGCAGGACAGGGTGCAGTGCCAGGGCTCTACTCTCCTGGGAGGCAGGGGGCTGGATTTGTTCCCGCAAGAAGTGAAAGCTGAGAGCACACTCCTCCCTCACATCAATCTCAAGGAAGTGTTATCAGTGGTTTCAAGTGCTCTGTTAATCGACCTCGGACAAGAATTAATTGGATTTCTGTTGTAGACGGTACAGTAGACAAGCACCAAATAACAATATTATTAGGGAATTTGAAGCAGGGATCACTTCATGAAACCTTTCCCTGAAGGGGTATCTATGGGCAGCACAATAGATCCTCCTATTCACAAGACCATAACTCCTGCAGTGCTTTTACTTACTATAAGACAGCAGCAGTCTCCAGCACTACTATTCTTTCTCACATGTAGGTAGTGCTTAACTTGAGTGAGTGGTTGATGGTGAGTCGATGGCGACCACTGTGTAGGAAGCTGGCTCTGTATATACTACACCAAAGTGAGGTATAGTGTGCACAGAGTCCAGTGGATCCCCAAAGGTAGGCAGACGTTAAAGTAGATAGTACCTTACTCTCTATTTGTGGTAGTGTGGGCGAGCAGTAAGGCCTTATCAGAGGGTAGTGTTAAGCATTTGTTGTACACATTGAGGCAGGAAATGCATTCACCCATTTAAAGAGTGAACTCTGACCAATTTGTTTTGTATAAAAATATTATTAACTTGTATTTATATCCTAGAACCAAGCCGGGCCTGGTACAGGTAAGTGAAATGATACTTTGCAGAAACAATACAGTTGAATGCAGCTGTATATACCTGGTTTTGTTTACAGATAAATAACTTGTAATAAGCAACTGTTGAATTACTGTACATATGCCTTAGAATTACTTTGTGAGCATTGGTTATATTACTTTGCAGGTTATGTTTCTTACACCTTGCGGTATACCTGGATGCCACAATGCGACATTTCCTGAATAAAGATAAGTAAAGGCAGTTTTGTAATACAATTACCGTTTTCCAGGGTTATTCATGAGACACATCATAGTCCTGAAAGAACAAAAATGAGGTTTCGGTCTGTGAGTAGGACTCAGTCAGATATCAGTTCGCACTACCAGCGGCACAGAGGTGGCCGGGTACGGAGTTCAGGGACCACACGTTAGCCAACGGGCTAAGCAAGGTTGTTCATTTGGGGACTGCGGGCAAGCAGGCCACCTGGTTGATGGAACACAAAAAGCAACACCGCCAGCTGCCGGGTGTAGGATGAGGTCATCGAGGATCCCAGGGTTTCTCAGTGAAGACCTTCGGTCTTGGTCCAAGCCGCAGATTTGGTCGGGTATTCCTGGAAGGAGGCCAGTGACCAGGTAGGCGAATGGGATCTTTGGGAGTTGAAGCCTTGTAACCACATTTGCTCGCATCTGGAGTCAATCAGGCGGTCACGGTTGGGCTCCTTGGACCATTTCAGCCAGAAAGATGGTCAGGGATTCACCTTAGGAGGTGGTTGGAGGGGACCTCCCAGTGTTGCGTGCTTATCTAGGATCCTGATCGATACTGTGACCTTATGCCCCTATTCGGCTATAAATCCATTTATTCCCTATATTGGAATAACCGTTCAAGTGCAATATTCAGTAACTCATCTCTGGCCTCACTCGAACAGAGCCACATTCCAGAATAGCTTTCTCTGCCACTTCCTTTGCAACCAATTAGTGCAATGACAGAGCAGAAGTCACTATCTGAGATTCCTAGATTAACACTCCGAGTTCTTTAACAAGATAAAAACTCAGCAAACCTGGAAATCCCCGCTTGCTGTGTTTTGATTAGTAATAGGACTCTAATGAGCACTGATAAACGATCACTTCCTAGTGACATCTTATTGACGTCTTATGTCCAGCAAACTTACGTCAAACATGGCACCTTTCAGGTATAAATACTACCAACGTGGCCTTAAGCAAGTCCCCTGTTGCCCGTCGCCTGAAGCTGCTGTTATGCTGAAGATATCATAGCTGCTATCGCTACTGCTATCGCTGCTAACTAGCGAACGATGGTGTGGTGAACTTAGGAGCTGAACAGCCGTCCCCCTGCAAGAGCCCAGCAGATGCAAGCTGCCCGCGGACGCTGTCCCCCCTTCTTCTCCTCCTCGACGCGCTGAAGAAGAGACGCTGCCTTTCTCCTGCCGAGAAATCCAGCTCCAGCGTTTCTGGTCTACCCTTGCGGGTGACTGGTATATCGAGCCCTGAGGGAGATACCAGACCTCCATCATTCTATTCCAGAGGTATGGTGTTGACTAAACCCTTGAGAGAGAATTCTTGAAGCAAACCTTGGCAAAACCAACTTAAACTAAAGCTACTTACTTACTCCCCTCCCAAGTATTAGGCTTAGGTCAGGTACACTGGGGTAGGCGTAGTTAGAAGCACCAGTTGAGTATTTTAGCCTAATGTATATATGAATGTATATATGTTTTATTACTTTTAAACCATTGTATGGCTAAGAAACCATATCAATGCTTTTACAGTATTATTTCGCAATACTTATCTTACTGTACGTACTTTTTATAATAACAAGTCTTGCAATTGTGGCAATTCATTTCTCTTGTACGAGAAGAAAGACTGTTCAATAAATGTTACCCTTTATTGACAACGCCCGTCTCTCTATTCTCTACATATTGTGAAAGTAAACTGCACCAACCTGACTGAGTAAAATAACTGTCTATTGTTTCACACGACCCTAGAGATTGACTCTTGATCTGAGGAGCAAAGTTGTCATGTTGCACGGTTGTTGGAAAACTGAATCCCTTCTTGTCTGTGCCAGGGAAGCTGATCACTTCCTATTTCAGTCAAGAAAGTTTCCAGTGACCCCTGAGCTAGTTGGTAACAAACCCAATTAAGTTTAGCATAGTCAGTAGAGGCCTGGAAGATCCGCACTTCTACGTCGATACTACTGTTTATGTTATTCCAATGCGCAGGGCCTATTGGGAAAATAGGAACTACACTACACCAGATAAATGGCTGCAGGCTCAACTTAGATGCTTGTGGGGGTTCAGGGGTCCATAACCTAGGCTAGGATCACTGGGTGACCTCCTTGGGGTGGTGGGCCACTCAGGTTCAGGCTCAAGGTGCCAGTTTCTGAGTGGTAGGAGACTCATGAAGTCGACCGAAGTCAGAATTGGTTGATCTTGAGCAAGTCCGGTTCTCATGAGAGACAAAGCCTTTGGATTGCAAAGGCAGGGCAGGACCTCCGGGTTCTTGAGGCCTGCTGGCTGCAGGACACACCGAGGTTTTGCTAGAGGAGTCTGAGGTCAGGACAGGCCAAGTCATTGGGTGTCCCCTCTTTGTCTTTCAGCACGGCTCCTCGGTCCTTCTTATTTTTGTTTCTTTTTGTTGGCTCTTGTATGAGAAGGCAAGGTTCAGGGTTGCCACTAAATGCTAAATTTAGGGGCATTACAGGTAGGTACAGGTCGGGACCAATGGATCCCATCCTTGGGGTGAGGACGCCCCCTAAAATGCCACCCTTCTGTGGGGGGGCATAAGCCTCACTTTGGGTGGCTGGGGCCCCCCATCTGCAAGATGGCAGGGACTGAGAGTTGCGTTTCACCTCGCCTCACCCACTTGGGAGGTGAGGTTGGCCAAGGTGGGCACTCCTCTTCTCCTAATTTGGTTTTCCTGCTGATTCTCTCACCGAAAGTGGGGGTTAGAACTGGTGGGGGTCAGTTCCTGGGAGCTGCAAAGGGCTGGGGTAGCTCCCAAAGGCGACAAGCCTTTGAAGCTTCCTGTTCATGGACCCAGCCCATCCCTGGTGTGGATACTTGGCACCTCAACCCAGGATGTGCTTTGTTTCAGTACCCCAAGAGCGGCAGGCTCTTGATCCAGGGGTACAGAAACATGTCTGGTGGTGGCAGCTGGTGAGCAGCCACTCAGCCAGGATACTAGAGTTAGATCATTTTTCCCTCTGAGTGCATTTTTCATTGAATCCCACGCTGGCATGAGTGTGGGTTTACTGTGCTAAGAAGTTTGATACCAAAGTTCTCAGTTTTCAGTAAAGCCATTGTGGAGCTGTGGAGTTCGTAATGACAAACTCCTAGACCATATACTATTTGTGGCATTACTGCACTTACAATTTCTAAGAATGGACTTTGACACTGTAGAGGTACAGGGCTCATGCATCTGTACCCTTACCACTGGTATAGTGCAACCAACCAGAGGGGTGGCTAACCTATGCCAGGGCAGTGGTTTGTAGGCATGGCACACAGGGATGTGTGCCATGTCGACTCTTCACTTTGTTCTGCCCCAAAACATTCACAGCCTGCAATGACAGTGTGTGTGTGTAAAGGTACAGGGCCTTTAAGGGTGGCACAATGAGTGCTGCAGCCCTTAGAGGCCTTTCCTGGTCACAGTGCCCTTGGTACCTATGGTACCTTTTACAAGGGACTTACATGTGGCCAGAGAGTTGCCAATTGTGTTTTGCAACAGTACAGTTTTGGGAAAGAACATAGGCCCTGGGTCCCTGTTTGGCAGGAACCCAACGCACACTCAGGCAAACTACATCAACATTAGGCAAAAAGTGCGGGGCAACCATGTAAAAAGAGGCACTTTCCTACACACTGCCACTGATTTTTTGAGGGGGGCAGCACTTACTTTTCATAATCTAACATTGACTAAGAACAAGAGAGGGAACCCACACAAATGAAAAAGAAGGAGGAAGAAAAAGATGGAAACTCGTCTCAAAGGGAGAAAGCCACAACCTGAAAGAGTGACGTAAAGGAGGTTAAACAAATTGCTGCTTATTCTTTTAACATTAGATTGGAGTTTAGTTTGCTTTCTCTGACTGCAAATTGACAGGAGTTTATAAAGTGAATTATGTGACAACCTTGCTTGAGTACAGGGAGTATGAAGGGAAAAGACTGTAGGTTGTCGTTCTGTGTGTGTTTTCTGCAACACAAAACAAAACAAAACTTGTAAATGAACTCAACACACTTAGCAGTTAGGAGAGCAAAAATGAAGCCCCTTTTATGTAATTCGGATGTGTGCTGGAGATTTTACTAAGATTAAAATGAATTGAGACATTTCACTTGGTGATGCACAAATGATAAATATTCATAGAAACTCAATTTCCACACATCATTTGTTTACAATATCGTTTTAATAGTAAATCTGTATGTCTATGCAAAATTAGTGGTCATTTCTATTGAAAATGTGCCCACTGTAAATGAAATTGTGCTACCACTTGCTGCTTTAGTTACATTTAAAAATTGCCCCTCCTCATGTCCATTTAAAGTAGGTGTGGTCACAAAAGTTGTCATTCTAAAAAGTGGGTCGTGGGTCCAACACATTTTGGAACCAGTGCTCTATGGTCTTCTTGTTAGTACCAGAACTCCAGGTATGGCTGGAGGTCCATTAGTAGTGCTTTACCAGGAACCAAGAGAAGTCTTGGTAGGTTTTTCAAATATCAATACCCATGGATGTTGTGTGTTGAGAGCAAACTCTGTTAGTGCACACAAGAGTAATTTGTAGGAATTTTCTTCTTCTGGAAAAATGCTTTTACAAAATGGATCGAGGGGGCGTGGCCAAGAAGGCAGAGTGAGAGGACGTAAACCTCAGTCCCTCTGCTCCAGCCCAAAGCATTAGAGCGTTCCCTCGGCACACATACTTACCAAGGGTATTTCAAACCTTGCCTCTAACCACCCCTCCCCCCCCTCCCCGGGGTACAATTACAGCCCTCCAGGCTGCGTTCCACCATTTTGTTTGTGCGGGCAAACAACCAAGAATGAGCAAGGAGCGCAGCAGGCTCCCCCATCAGAGGGTGGACTCGGTGTACCCTGCCTACATCTATACTTCCAGGCACCCCAGCTTTGATATTTGGTTAAGTGGTCCAGAGCAGAGCCATAGAAACACTGGCTGTTCATGGAAAGAGCCATAGCCGGGACTTCTCTTGAGAATGTTCCCTTTCTCCAGCAATCCTGCAGGGCACCTAGCCTTTACATTTCCCCAGTCACAGGCTCTCTTCTGAGGGTATGAGACTGCTGCACTCGCAGAGGTCGGTTGACCACTCTCAAGCCTGGAACCAAGCATTCCTTCCAGCCCGCTGGGGAGCAGCTTGTAAGGCAGCAGGACACTTTTTTATATGGAGTGCCCCACCCCTTTCAATAGTCTCAAACAGAACAATTCAGTTCCCGAAGATGAACTGTTTCATTACCTCCGAATTAGGCACTGGCTATTGCACCCATCAATGCAAAGTGGAGCAGAGAAGACACTAACCCCATATGAGAAATGGCTGTCAAGAAAAGACTCAGACAATTGCCTTCTCTCAGAGCTGTATGTCCTCATCTGACCCTCACAGATGGAAGATAAGTGCCCAGCCCAACTGTTGTAAATTGGCAGCAATCGTGTTAGCGTTAGCAGAAGCCATCCTGTATTTAAAGGCTATCTTGCCCGTTTTGTGGAATCCATTTTGTATTTCTGTCAGCCATTTTGTATGCCATGTGCTTCCTCTTGTTCACCATGTGCTCTGTCCTACCTTTCTGTTAACTGCTCTTGAAATCTGCCTAGAGACGAGATATATTTAGCATCTTCCACCTTCACACATGCTCAGTTGATCTTGCAGCTGTCTTTGCAGCTGCCACTAGAATGTAACTGTCAGGATATGTTTGCCAAAAAGAGCCACTGTTAGCTCCTCCCACTTGTTGACTGTGCATTTTCTGTATTACCATATATGTACCTAAAACCAGCATTTTGTACTTGTACCGCCTTCATTTGAGCCCCTGTGTGGGTATAAAAGGACCAAGCTCCTTTCATTCAGTGTGCTACTTCATACATTACCGAAGGGTGCTGTGTGAATGTAGTTCCACCTCATGAGGTTTAATAAATCTTGTATTTTCTATTCCAGTGTCTGTGCCAACTTCTATTCTATGGTCTGAGGACTCTGTGCAGAGAAGGGAGAACCCCTAGCACTGGTAGGCCTTGGTATCATCAAAATGGGCGCTTCCAACGCGGGGCTCATCGGCGACTCGGATGCCCGAAGGACTGGTCGAAACGAAGGATTGGAATCTCGCTTTGGACGCGATCGCTGCCTGAGGAGACCCGAGTCTTGGCAACCACGGCGTTTTTCCTTTCATTCTGATCTGACCATCCAGGTGGTGCCGGTCCTCGAATGAGATCTCTTCTGTTGTGCAGAGACCATTTGGTCGATTTGAGAACTTGGCAGTTGGAACCTGGACACCATTAGATTGGTAAGAGTCATTCTACGGCACTTGCTGTTAGTTTTTGATGCCTTGGATTGGTAAGGTAGTTTAGTAACACTTTACTGTGGCTTTTGATTTGAAGGATTGGCCAATATATGTATTTGTATGTATGTAATATATAAATTGCAATTTATATAGGCAGGTAATGAGGAGATTTTTCTCTATTTGAATTTGTTTGAACGGCGCAACGTACGAAGAGTACCTTAAGCGCTACTTTGATTATAATACTGCATATTTTGCACTATTTTTGGCATGCCTGTTTCTAGCACACTTCGTAGGATGTGTTGCTTTTGTAGAGGTACCAGTTTGAGACTCGATGAAGCACAACCGCCTCCCCCCCCCGGAGGGGACGCCTAATAGGGACATGTATATTAAGTATGGTATTTCTTCTATAATGTACAGCACGTTATGGAATAAATACACTCGTAAGGATCCTGAGTTGCGTTGGCCTATGCATGAGTCATTTGATTTGCGAAAGATTCAGTATGTGGAACAATGTATGTTTAAGCGAAAGACTAGGCAAGATATGTTTGACTGTGTGCGAATGTGGGAGAAAGAAGTGTGTGAACGAATGAAGCGTGAGCAAGCCTTGATTGAAAAAGAACAGAGAAAGAACATTTATGCGAAAGCATTAGAGTTAAAAAACAACGAAATGAAAGAACTAAAAGTGAGTGAGGATAGGGAGTGCCATTTACAGGTAACTGGCCAATATGCTGTTAGGCAACCCCTTTATCCTATCCTTAATAAACCGCAAGATAATTTCTTGTTATTAGATCGTTCTCCACCTCCGTATATTTTCCCTTCTGCTCCTCATAAGTCCGATGAGGAATCTTCTACAGATCAGGATAAAGCGCGAGAAACTCGTTCTATGTTGTCCACTGCGCGTTCTGCTGAGCTTAGATCTGATGCTCGTTAAGCCGCCAGTAATACTGCTTCTGCCTCTGAACTTTTAGATGACATGAAGAATTGGCAGGAAAGGGAGCAAGTATATTTTACAGAGGTGTTTGCCGCACAAGTACTTGAACGGTTTAGGAAACATTCTGAGGAATGGAGCCTGTTGAAATGATTGTAAGCAAATGCGTGATGGTCTTTTTCTCTTTGCTCAGGTGGCTGACTCTATCATTCGTTTGGTTAAATTACGTGTTGAGGCAGTCCGTTTGCAAGAGGAGAAAAAGGCAGCAGATGCAGCTGCACAAATATCTCGGACCGGCGTGGCACAAGCTTCTATCTTCGGAACAGATAAGACTATGATAGTTCATGCAAAACCTATGCGGGAAGCCGCGCCTTTGTATGTTCCTCCCAGAGGCGAGGGAACATATGATGATAAAAGTTCTGCTGATTCAAAGGGTTACTTTATTTATAATTGGGTCTATACTCCTTGAAATAGAGCGGATGTTATGACCCTTAAAAATGCATTGCCTGATCAGCACAAAAATCCAGCAGCTTTTTATGAGGAAGTTGAGGGTGCTATTAGCTCTTGTACCATGACTTTGCCTGATATTGATTTGTTTTTCGGATTGATATTGCCACCTGACATGTGGAAAACTGTGCGTAAAGTTGATGATCGTGCAACTTTTGGGGCATTATGGAAAGAATTGGAACAAAAGGATGCTTAGCGGGAGCCTGCACAGAAACCGCGTAAATTGATTTTAGATCTCCCTACAGCTATATTAGTTAAGTTAAAGACAATTATTCCCTCATAAAAGATAGATTGGACTGTATTAGCGTCATGTAAGCAAAAGGCAGATGAGTCGGTTTCAGATGTCTTTACACGCTTTGAGGAGGCATTCCACAATTTTAGTGGCCAGTCATTGGCAGATGAAATGGGTAGGTATCTGTTTGTCGATAAATATGTCGCAGACCTTTAGCCAGGAATAGCTAGTCGCCTAAAGGCCAGTGAGAGTTCATGGACTACCTCTTCTCCGGTTTCCCTTTTGACTATGGCTCAGTATTATGAACGCCAGGAATTAGAAGCAAAGGGTAATGAGGATAAAAAGACTAAAGTGTTGAAAACAAAGGTTATGTTGGCTCAAGCTTATGGTCCGCCTTCTAGAGGTAATGATAGAGGTGAACGTGGATCTTATGGTTCGTCTTTTCCTTTCTATACTTGTTCGAATTTGTCTGTTGACCAGTGTGCGTACTGCAAGAAATTTGGACATTGGATTTCTGATTGTCCAGTGCTGTATGCTCAGCAGTGTCCATGTGGTCGGGGACAAATGAGAAATCGTTCAGGATATCCAGGGCCTAGAGGAAGCACGAATGATCGTGCTAGGTTTGATGCTAATACACGTGGGCAGGATGGGTTTAACACTTTTGATAGAAGGAACCAGTATCAAATGTCCAACTATGTGCCGTCTGAATTTCAAGATTCTGCTTATGCATAGGATTGCCTAGGATAGGGTAAGGAATCAGTTGAGGTTCCAGTAGATCAGAGGGGTCCCTATATTACAGCACATGTTTTGGGTTCTACTGATCAGTTTCTGGTTGATACAGGAGCTACTCGTAGCGCCTTATCTAAACAATTGGTTCCAAGGGCTCCCCTGTCTGGCTCAACCATTACATCGATAGGGTTCGATGGAACGCCTTCCCTTAGCCCATTGTCACATCCACTCGCATTCCATGTTGATAAGTTTACTGCTCCATGTCCATTTTTGCTCTCTCCGAACACACCAGACAATATTGTGGGTCTTAATATGCTCAAGTATTTCAGGGCTACGATACGATGCTCTCCTGAAGGAGTGAGTGTTATTTTGAATGACAACTACCCCATGACTGAGAGATCTTATTTGGTTAAAGAAGATACTGCATTAGCTTCACTCCCTAGTGCTTTGTGGGCTACTTCAGACACTGATGTAGGACAAATGGTTATTCCACCGGTGCATATTATTGTCAAGGAGGGCGCTTCATTGCCGCGCTTGCCTCAATATAAAATTTCTCAGGAAGGCGAAGAAGCACTCATTCGCATTGTCCATGATTTGATTAAAGTGGAAGTTGTGGAGGAAGTCCCTTACAATATTTGTAACAGTTCTATTCTGCCCATTTTGAAAAAGGATACTGATACTAGGATTTACAGATTCATTATTGATTTGCGAGAAATTAATAAGATTGTAGTACCACAATACCCAGTGGTTTCTGACGTAACGACACAACTTACTTTGGTTCCCCTGACAGCGACTACATTTAGCGTGATTGATTTGAAGAATGCTTTCTTCTCGATCCCTATTCATCCTGATAGCAGATATTTGTTTGGTTTCACTTTAAATAATCGATCATACAGATTTTGTAGGATTCCTCAAGGGTACACTGAGAGTCCTAGTATCTATAGCCAAGCACTGAAAAGACAAATTGATTCTTTCGTCTTACCTAAAGGGGTGGCTCTCATTCAATATATCGATGACATCTTGTTGGCAGCCAATACGCCTGAACTATGTGAAGAGTGTACTTTGTCTTTGCTTTCTTTTCTTTCTACACACCATCATAAAGTGTCATGAAAGAAATTGCAATATTGTAGACCAAAGGTAACCTACTTGGGTCACCTTCTGTCTAAGGAGGGCTGTGCACTTACATCAGATCGCATTCAAGCAATTTTAGACACACCAGTACCTTCCACTCAGAAAGATGTCTGTGCATTCATTAGTCTGACCTCGTTTTGTAGGCAACGGATATTAGGGTTTCCTCACATTGTCAAACCCTTGCTAGCACATTTGATGAAAGATACTCCAATGCCCCTTCCATGGACAGATGAATGTGAGAATGCTGTTCGACCGTTACGTCAAACTCTTTGTTCTGCACCAGTGTTAGGCACTCTAGATTACACTAAGCCTTTTACACTCTATGTACATGAAAAATATGGATGTGCATTGTCAGTTCTAGTACAAACACAGTGCAAGCAGTGTCCCTGTGCATATTTTTCAGCCATCCTTGATCCTGTTGCTCGTGCATTGCCTGGGTGTTTTCGTTCAGTTGGAGCAACAGCTGTGTCCATAAGTCTGAGTGAAGGGATAGTTTTGTCACACAAACTGTTGGTGCTAGCACCCCATGCAGTAGATGCCCTTTTGAATCAGACTAAGACACAACACTTAACTAGGGCTCGCCTGACAGGATATGAATTGACACTGTTAGCACCTCATATTAACTTGAAGAGATGCGCGACGCTGAACCCAGCCACTTTGTTGCCATATCCTGCGACTCAGTCTCAGTCAAAGGAGCCTCACGATTGTATATTCCTCACTGAAGAACAGATAAAGGGTTGCATCGATTTGCAAGATACGCCCCTTCCAGATGTAGATGGGGAACTGTGGGTTGATGGGTCCTGTTTGAAGTTACCAGATGGCACGACCTCAGCTGCATATGCAATTACGACACTTCAGACAGTAGCGGAAACAGCTCGCATACCTCAGAAGTCGGCTCAAGCAGCTGAGCTAATAGCTTTGACACGAGCGCGTGAGCTTAGCACTGATTTGTGTTTGAACATCTATACAGATAGCCGCTATGCTTTTGGAGTGGCCCATGATTTTGGCCTGCTTTGGAAGGAAAGAGGCTTTCTTACACCCCACGGGATGCAGATAATGCATGGAGAATTAGTGCATAACCTTTTGACTGCACTGACATATCCGAAGAAGATAGCGATAGTGAAGTGTAGCCCACACAAGAAAGTGACTGACAAGATAGGACAAGGTAATGCTTTTGGTGATCGCGTAGCTCGTGAGACTGCAATGCAACGAAGCACTACTTCCATGCACGTAGTGAAGTCTCAAGCTGAGCGATGGCAGGAAGCTAGACAGGAAGTGTTAGATGTACAGAGATCTGCTTCTGTAGCAGAACTTGAGCAATGGGCTAAAGAATGAATATTGGACGATGAGGGTTGTTGGCGCAACAAAGACATGGATACATGGAAATTGCCTGCAGCCTATTTACAACCTATGGTTCAAGTGGCACATGGGCTGGCACATGTTGGAGCTTTAGCAATAACTAAATTGTTTACCCAAATTTGGGAGCATCCTGAAATTGCCTGCACAGCTAAAAGAGTAGTACAGTCTTGTTTGATCTGTTGGCAGTATAATCCTGGTAAAGGGGCACAAACTCCTACAGGAGGGTTTGCTACACCAACCGCACCTTTTGAAATTTTGCAGATGGATTACATGCAACTTGAACACTACAATAATCTGAAATGGGTCCTAGTGGTGGTATGTGCCTTCAGTAAATGGATAGAGGCATACCCTACAAAGGATAATACTGCTCTCACCACAGCGAAGGTGCTTCTACAGGAGCTTTTCCCCCAGATGTGGTGTTTGTAAACTTTTGTGGAGTGACAACGGACCTCTTTTTATTGAGCAAGTTGTTGAGCATGTCCTGAAAGGTTTAGGGATCAAGCAGAAATTCCATGCAGTCTTACACCCGCAGTCAGCAGGATTAGTGGAGAGATACAACGCTACTTTGAAATTGAAGTTGGCGAAAATACTGGCTTCTACGTCTTTGAAGTGGCCAGATGCACTACCCTTGGCATTGTTGTCCATAAGATCGGTGCCACATTCACGATCTGGCCTTACCCAATATGAAGTGGTCTTTGGGAGACAAATGAACATTTGGGAATTCCTTAGCCACGCCCCATACATGATGCCCCATGTGTTCTGATTATTTGGCTCAGTTAACCGACAGTTTGATCTCTATTCATCAACAGGTTCGAGAAGCTCTTCCTGCCAGATTTACAGGTGAGACCCATGAACTCCGTCCTGGTGACCACTAGGTCAAGGTCTTCGACAGATCGAACAGCTTGGAGCCGAGGTGGCGAGAACCAGAGCAAATGCTCCTTGCGACAAGGACTGCAGTTCGAGTGATGAATCGAAAGAATTGGGTCCATAGTACTAACTGCAAGAGAGTACTACCTACCTTGGTGGAACCTGCTGTGTTGACCGACCATAGAGAGATTCTGGAGACGGAGAAAGGTCAAGCTATCTCACCTGGTGAATCTGCGGAAGTCTTCCCGGACCACACGATCGCTGGAGAATCCCGATATCAGCTGAGACTAAGGAAAGAATCTGCTTTGCCGAAAAAGACTGGTTGAGCTACCGCCCTAGGTTAGTGAAACGGAACGCCAATGTGGCAAGGGGGGGGGATCAATCCTGCGTAGTGTAGTGACACCCGTCTTGGCCCGTGGTGAAGAAAACAACGGCTGCCCAGGGATAAGAGCTCCAACGATTGTTTCAACAAGTTTGTAGAAAGATCAGTTATCGCTGTTGCTAAAATGCATAACAAAAGAATATTTTGTGCTGTAGGGTTTGTTGTTGCTCTGGTGGTTATGGCAATAATCACCTGGTTTGTTGAGAAAGTGGCTCCTACTCGACAGCTTTTTGTTGCCACTACTACAGTACCAATGGAACATCACTACTTCGCGCTTCCCTATCACGAGCAGAATCATCGACAATCCTACTTAAACAACACTATTATTCAAATGTTGCATCATACACATAATGCCACGAATACAACCAACTGTTGAGTGTGTGGGATGATACCTGCTCACCACAAAAAGGGAGAAACACCTTTTATTGCTTTGCCGTTTTCCCATAATGGTTCATGTCAAGCTTGGTATGCACTTTTGTTTGCTTCTGGAAAACCTTCAGTGGGCGGGATTAACTTTTGTCTGAATAAAGTATGCTATCAAGACACAGATGGTTATCCTCAAGCTAAAGGGACTAAATGGGAATTGGAAGAGTATCGACCTGACAATATTTCAACACCATATGTCTTCACGAGTATGAGAAATATTAAGAACATAATACTTATTTTGTGTGCGGAAATAAGGGATACTCTCAACTACCTGTTGGGTGGTCAGGGATCTGCCATGTGTCCTTTCTGTTGCCCCCTGTGTTTTTGGCACCTGTGTTATATCACCTCGACTTTCAATTGTACAATGACATTTCCAAGAACAGAAATAAGAGGACAATAAGTACTGATGAGGTTGATCAGACTGATACCACTTTGCAACAATATGTCGATTTTAATTTGGGTTTGTTCTTTTTCGTGGGTGCTGCATTAAACAGTAGGAAAATAAGGAGACTCACTCGTGTTGTGGAAGCTGTTCCCAATCAGACAGCTATGGCCCTTGGAAACATTACAGAGGAGCTACAAGTTGCAAGGATTGTGGCACTCCAGAATCACATGGTATTAGATGAGATTCTGGCTGATCGAGGGGGTGCGTGCCGCATCATTGGCAGCAGCTGTTGTGTCTTCATTCCGGATCACTCGCCTTCAGTGTATGATGCAATCTCTAAACTACATAAGATTCCTGCAGAAATTCACCCAGAGACTGGTACATGGACATTTTAGAACTGGATATGGACACTCTTTATCACTTGGGGCTGGAAGCTACTGACTGTTCTATGTATACTATTGGTGATACTATTTACATGCTATGTATGTATACAATGTGGTCCCATGCTTTGCTCTATTTGCATAGAAATGAAAGCCCAACAAATGCTAACTAAAGAGATCACTGAACTAATGAGCATCGATGCACAGGATGCATATCTAGATTACCTCAAATAAACTAATGTCTTCAGCTAACGCTAAAAGGGTCATCTGTTCTAAATTGGCAGCAATGGATGGATGGATGGATGGATAGGTTTTTATATAGCGCAATATCGCCACCAGGTCTCAAAGCGCTTTGCATTGGGAACCCGTCCTGGTTTTTCCCTGTGAGATAGCCCCAAGGTGAAAGCCAGGCATCCCGCCGCGGGGGGCCGTAGTGGAGATTAAGCAAGCTATTGCCCAGAGTTGCAGAGTGTGAACCTGTAATTCGAGTAGGCACCGAAACGAGAATTACTGAGTCTGTAGACATTTTGGGCTCAAGAGCCTGCCGCGTCGGGAATTGTACCCTGGTCCCGGGTCTGATCTCAGCGTCCGGGTCTGCCTCCTCTAACCAGTGAGCCACACTTCTCGGGTTAGCGTTAGCAGAAGCCATCCTGCATTTAGAGGCTATCTTGCCAGTTTTGTGGAATCCATTTTATATGCCATGTGCTACCTCGTGTTCACCAGGTGCTCTGTCCTACCTTTCTGTTAACTGCTCTTGAAATCTGCCTAGAGACGAGATATATTTAGCATCTTCCACCTTCGCACATGCTCAGTTGATCTTACAGCTGTCTTTGCAGCTGCCACTAGAATGTAACTGTCAGGATGTGTTTACCAAAAACAGCCACTGTTAGCTCCTCCCACTTGTTGATTGTGCATTTTCTGTATCACCATATATGTACCTAAAACCATTTTGTACTTGTACCGCCTTCATTTGAGCCCCTGTGTGGGTATTAAAGGACCAAGCTCCTTCCATTCAGTGTGCTACTTCATGCATTATTAAAGGGTGCTGTGTGAATGTAGTTCCACCTCATGCGGTTTAATAAATCTTGTATTTTCTATTCCAGTTTCTGTGCCAACTTCTATTCTATGGTCTGAGGACTCTGTGCAGAGAAGGGAGAACCCCTAGCACTGGTAGGCCTTGCTGAGGCCCATCACCACACAACGACACTGGGAGATAGAACTAGGACACCATCTCTTCATAAAGGAGTGGTGAGACATCTACCACAGAGCACGACATACCACTTGTAACTTGGCTGGCAAGGAAATAGCCGTGAAATTGCATCATATTGGTATCTAACAACAGTAAGGCTTTACCGGAGGAACCTGGCTCATAGTGATGAGTGCTGGGGTCACTGTGGAGAGAAGGGAACACTCACTCATATCCTCTGGGAATGCCCAAAAATATCCTCTTTTTGGGACTCAGACCTCGATGATATCGATACCCACTTTTCAACTCAGCTGCCTAGATTCCAATCGTACACCCCACTGGGCTTCCCTAACCCACTTAACTTTTCCCCTTGCTTCACCAAGGGGACATCAGATAGGTATCGCGCTAGGGGCCGCTCACCAGACCTTTTACTCGCTCTGGGTGTCCACCACCACACCGACCTAACTGGGATGGCTGCACTGTCTATGAGGCATTCAGGGGATGGAGAAACTTACCTTAACTCTCTCAGCTCGGGGCGACACATATAGAACTACATTGCAATCCTTTATAGCCTTGCAGTCCCAAGAATTTAGAGAGCTGACCTACCCCCGTTTCTTGACACTATAAAGATTATCGGACTCAGCCTCGGATTAAAGAAAAGAGGGCACTCAATGCCTATACCAGGACCTAGGACATTTAATGCAACACAGCTATTGGTACATGGGAACAGAGGGGAGGATGCTATAGTGGGGGGCTTTTCTTTGTTCTTTCCGTTTGTCTTTGTTAACTGAAATTTACTCTTCGCTATGATGAATGGAAAGATACCCTCTAACACTACAGATGTGCATTGTAACTTACACTGCAGCTGTGACAGTAGAAATAAATTAAACATAAAAAATGGATCGCAACCATTGATTTAAAAAGGCATACTCTTATCAAAAGGTTATACTCAAACACAATCTCTTAGTGCATCATGATCTGCAGTGTTTGGAGCGTTAAAGGATGCAAAGGAAACGTATTGAACACATGACTCAATAACAAAATTAATTGCTTCAAATTCTGCTAATCTGCAGAGAGCCCATAGCCGCTCCCAAGAAGTAGCTGATGCGAACCCATAGCTTTCAGACCTCAATGCATAAATTAAAATCAATTAGATAATTCACTTAACAATTGCTGAAAAGAAAGACTATATGACATTTTATATGTGAACGATCATCCTGTTTGACATTCAAATCCCATGAAACATGGAACAGAGTAGTGAATGTTCGATATTTCTCACTGGCATATCGATGAGCACCTATTATTTATGGTTGTATTTCAGAATAATTAAATCATATCATCTAATGTAAAAATCATGGCCCAAACGTCGTTTACAAACGCACTGCGCCACTGGGTGTAAATTTTCTATTATATCCAGTGGTTTCTGACATAACGACACAACTTACTTTGGTTCCCCCGACAGCGACTACATTTAGCGTGATTGATTTGAAGAATGCTTTCTTCTCGATCCCTATTCATCCTGATAGCAGATATTTGTTTGGTTTCACTTTAAATAATCGATCATACAGATTTTGTAGGATTCCTCAAGGGTACACTGAGAGTCCTAGTATCCATAGCCAGTCACTGAAAAGACAAATTGATTCTTTCGTCTTACCTAAAGGGGTGGCTCTCATTCAATATATCGATGACATCTTGTTGGCAGCCAATACGCCTGAACTATGTGAAGAGTGTACTTTGTCTTTGCTTTCTTTTCTTTCTACACACCATCATAAAGTGTCACGAAAGAAATTGCAATATTGTAGACCAAAGGTAACCTACTTAGGTCACCTTCTGTCTAAGGAGGGCCGTGCACTTACATCAGATCGCATTCAAGCAATTTTAGACACACCAGTACCTTCCACTCAGAAAGATGTCCGTGCATTCATTAGTCTGGCCTCTTTTGTAGGCAATGGATATTAGGGTTTCCTCACATTATGAAACCCTTGCTAGCACATTTGATGAAAGATACTCCAATGCCCCTTCCATGGACAGATGAATGTGAGAATGCTTTTCCACAGTTACGTCAAACTCTTTGTTCTGCACCAGTGTTAGGCACTCTAGATTACACTAAGCCTTTTACACTCTATGTACACGAAAAAGATGGATATGCATTGTCAGTTCTAGTACAAACACACAGTGACAAGCAGTGTCCCTGTGCATATTTTTCAGCCGTCCTTGATCCTGTTGCTCGTGCATTGCCTGGGTGTTTTCGTTCAGTTGCAGCAACAGCCATGTCCATACGTCTGAGTGAAGGGATAGTTTTGTCACACAAACTGTTGGTGCTAGCACCCCATGCAGTAGATGCCCTTTTGAATCAGACTAACCTGACAGTATATGAATTGACACTGTTAGCACCTCATATTACTTTGAAGAGATGCGCGACGCTGAACCCGGCCACTTTGTTGCCATATCCTGCGACTCAGTCTCAGTCAAAGGAGCCTCACGATTGTATATTCCTTACTGAGGAACAGATAAAGGGTCGCATCGATTTGCAAGATACGCCCCTTCCAGATGTAGATGGGGAACTGTGGGTTGATGGGTCCTGTTTGAAGTTACCAGATGGCACAACCTCAGCTGCATCTGCAATTACGACACTTCAGACAGTAGTGGAAACAGCTCGCATACCTCAGAAGTTGGCTCAAGCAGCTGAGCTAATAGCTTTGACACGAGCGTGTGAGCTTAGCACTGATTTGTGTGTGAACATCTATACAGATAGCTGATATGCTTTTGGAGTGGCCATTGATTTTTGGCCTGCTTTGGAAGGAAAGAGGCTTTCTTACACCCCACGGGATGCAGATAATGCATGGAGAATTAGTGCATATCTTTTTGACTGCACTGACATATCTGAAGAAATAGCGATAGTGAAGTGTAGCGCACACAAGAAAGTGACTGACAAGATAGGACAAGGTAATGCTTTTGGTGATCGCGTAGCTCGTGAGACTGCAATGCAACGAAGCACTACTTCCATACACGTAGTGAAGTCTCAAGCTGAGCGATGGCAGGAAGCTAGACAGGAAGTGTTAGATGTACAGAGATCTGCTTCTGTAGCAGAACTTGAGCAATGGGCTAAAGAATGAATATTGGACGATGAGGGTTGTTGGCGCAACAAAGACATGGATAAATGGAAATTGCCTGCAGCCTATTTACAACCTATGGTTCAAATGGCACATGGGCTGGCACATGTTGGAGCTTTAGCAATAACTAAATTGTTTAGGCAATTTTCCGAGCATCCTGAATTGCCAGCACACCTAAAAGAGTAGTACAGTCTTGTTTGATCTGTTGGCAGTATAATCCTGGTAATGGGACACAAACTCCTACAGGAGGGTTTGCTACACCAACCGCACCTTTTGGAATTTTGCAGATGGATTACATGCAACTTGAACGCTACAATAATCTGAAATACGTCCTAGTGATGGTATGTGCCTTCAGTAAATGGATAGAGGCATACCCTACATAGGATAATACTGCTCTCACCACAGCGAAGGTGCTTCTAAAGGAGCTTTTCCCTAGATGTGGTGTTTGTAAACTTTTGTGGAGTGACAACGGACCTCATTTTATTGGGCAAGTTGTTTAGCATGTCCTGAAAGGATTAGGGATCAAGCAGAAATTCCATGCAGTCTTACACCCGCAATCAGCAGGATTAGTGGAGAGGTACAATGCTACTTTGAAATTGAAGTTGGCGAAAATACTGGCTTCCACGTCTTTGAAGTGGCCAGATGCACTACCCTTGGCATTGTTGTCCATAAGATCGGTGCCACATTCACAATCTGGCTTTACCCAATATGAAGTGGTCTTTGGGAGACCAATGAACATTTGGGAATTCCTAAGCCACGCCCCATACAGGATGCTCCATGTGTTCTGATTATTTGGCACAGTTAACCGACAGTTTGATCTCTATTCATCAACAGGTTCGAGAACCTCTTCCTGCCAGATTTACAGGTGAGACCCATGAACTCCGTCCTGGTGACCACTTGGTCAAGGTCTTCGACAGATCGAACAGCTTGGTGATGAGGTGGCGAGAACCAGAGCAAGTGCTCCTTGCGACAAGGACTGCAGTTCGAGTGATGAATCGAAAGAATTGGGTCCATAGTACTCACAGCAAGAGAGTACTACCTACCTTGGTGGAACCTGCTGTGTTGACCGACTATCGAGAGATTCTGGAGACGGAGAAAGGTCAAGCTATCTCACCTGACGAATCTGCAGAAGTCTTCCCGGACCACACGATCGCTGGAGAATCCTGATATCAGCTGAGACCAAGGAAAGAATCTGCTTTGCCGAAAAAGACTGGTTGAGTTACCGCCTTGGGTTAGTGAAACGGAACGCCAATGTGGCAAGGGGGGGATCAATCCTGCGTAGTGTAGTGACACCCGTCTTGGCCCGTGGTGAAGAAAACAACGGCTGCGCAGGGATAAGAGCTCCAACGATTGTTTCAACAAGTTTGTAGAAAGATCAGTTATCGCTGTTGCTAAAATGCATAACAAAAGAATATTTTGTGCTGTAGGGTTTGTTTGTTGTTGCTCTGGTGGTTATGGCAATAATCACCTGGTTTGTTGTGAAAGTGGCTCCTACTCGACAGCTTTTTGTTGCCACTACTACAGTACCAATGGAACATCACTACTTCGCGCTTCCCTATCACGAGCAGAATCATCGACAATCCTACTTAAACAACACTATTATTCAAATGTTGCATCATACACATAATGCCACGAATACAACCAACTGTTGAGTGTGTGGGATGATACCTGCTCACCACAAAAAGGGAGAAACACCTTTTATTGCTTTGCCGTTTCCCATAATGGTTCATGTCAAGCTTGGTATGCACTTTTGTTTGCTTCTGGAAAACCTTCAGTGGGTGGGATTAACTTTTGTCTGAATAAAGTATGCTATCAAGATACAGATGGTTATCCTCAAGCTAAAGGGACTAAATGCGAATTGGAAGAGTATCGACCTGACAATATTTCGACACCATATGTCTTCACGAGTATGAGATATATTAAGAACATACTACTTATTTTGTGTGCGGAAATAAGGGATACTCTCAACTACCTGTTGGGTGGACAGGGATCTGCGATGTGTCCTTTCTGTTGCCCCTTGTGTTTTTGGCACCTGTGTCATATCTAAGGGTGGGCGTAAAATCCGTTTCGCAGGCGAATTTGCGGATTTTCCGCAATTTCGCGATCCGCGAATCTCGCGAAATCGCGGTAAAATCGGTGAATCAGCGGGGACGAATTTTCAGCCAAGCAAGGGTTACAGCAGCAGGTGCAAAAGTTGAACCTAATTTCTTTGTAACCTTTTACAAAAGGGTTACAAACAAATTAACTTCAACTTGGACACCTGCTGCTAAGTGCTTCCTGGCGCTACGTTGCCTACTTGCAACTATTCTCTGACCCTGCTCTGACCCTTGAAGCAGGGTCAGAGAATAGTTCCAAGTAGGCAACAAGGCACCTGTCCAAGGAATTAAACCTCATCAGGAAGCACTTACAGATATAAAAAACAGGAAGAAGGGAGAGGATGGCAAATACACCCATTTTGAGTTGTCAGGAGGGGTTAAACTAAAAGAGACCTTTACCGCACAATTTTCATATGCATTTTGCTAAAAATAAAAAGCTGTATGTTCTGTAGGGGCAACTCAGGAATCTGGCCCTTCAGAGATCCGGCCTCTCTTTCTTTCTCTCGTTCTCTCTCTCCCTCTCTCTTTCCCTCTCTTTCTCTCTCTTTCTATCTATCTATCTATCTATCTATCTATCTATCTATCTATCTATATATCTATCTATCTATCTATCTATCTGTCTATCTATCTATCTCTCTCTCCCTCTCCCATAAACGACTGCATGGGTAACTTCTCTATGCAAGCGGCTCGCGAAGATGCAAAAAGCCCCGCGAACACGCAAAAAACCCTGCGAACACGCAAAAAACCCTGCGAACACGCAAAAAAACAAAAATTTGCACAAATTCGCGAATTTTGCGGATCACGAATTCGCAAATCCGCAAATTCGCGGATCGCGAATTCGCAAAATTCGCCCATGCTTAGTCATATCACCTCGACTTCCAATTGTACAATGACATTTCCAAGAACAGAAATAAGAGGACAATAAGTACTGATGAGGTTGATCAGACTGATACCACTTTGCAACAATATGTCGATTTTAATTTGGGTTTGTTCTTTTTCGTGGGTGCTGCATTAAACAGTAGGAAAATAAGGAGACTCACTCGTGTTGTGGAAGCTGTTCCCAATCAGGCAGCTATGGCCCTTGGAAACATTACAGAGGAGCTACAAGTTGCAAGGATTGTGGCACTCCAGAATCACATGGTATTAGATGAGATTCTGGCTGATCGAGGGGGTGCATGCCGCATCATTGGCAGCAGCTGTTGTGTCTTCATTCCGGATCACTCGCCTTCAGTGTATGATGCAATCTCTAAACTGCATAAGATTGCTGCAGAAATTCACCCAGAGACTGGTACATGGACATTTTCGAACTGGATATGGACACTCTTTATCACTTGGGGCTGGAAGCTACGGACTGTTCTATGTATACTATTGGTGATACTATTTACATGCTATGTATGTATACAATGTGGTCCCATGCTTTGCTCTATTTGCATTACTGCTTGTACACCTGCCAAAAGAAATGTTGCAGAAATGAAAGCCCAACAAATGCTAACTAAAGAGATCACTGAACTAATGAGCATCGATGTACAGGATGCATATCTAGATTACCCCAAATAAACTAATGTCTTCAGCTAACGCTAAAAGGGTCATCTGTTCTAAATTGGCAGCGATCGGGTTAGCGTTAGCAGAAGCCATCCTGCATTTAGAGGCTATCTTGCCCGTTTTATGGAATCCATTTTATATGCCATGTGCTACCTCGTGTTCACCATGTGCTCTGTCCTACTTTTCTGTTAACTGCTCTTGAAATCTGCCTAGAGACGAGATATATTTAGCATCTTCCACCTTCGCACATGCTCTGTTGATCTTACAGCTGTCTTTGCAGCTGCCACTAGAATGTTACTGTCAGGATGTGTTTACCAAAAACAGCCACTGTTAGCTCCTCCCACTTGTTGATTGTGCATTTTCTGTATCACCATATATGTACCTAAAACCATTTTGTACTTGTAGCGCCTTCATTTGAGCCCCTGTGTGGGTATTAAAGGACCAAGCTCCTTCCATTCAGTGTGCTACTTCATACATTACCGAAGGGTGCGGAGTGAATGTAGTTCCACCTCATGCGGTTTAATAAATCTTGTATTTTCTATTCCAGTTTCTGTGCCAACTTCTATTCTGTGGTCTGAGGACTGTGTGCAGAGAAGGGAGAACCCCTAGCACTTGTAGCTCTTGCTGAGGCCCATCACCACACAACGACACTGGGAGATGGAACTAGGACACCATCTCATTTCATTTCATTTCATGAAGCTTTATTCGGTTCATCACAGTAATGACCATAAAAGCACATAGCAAAATGCAACAAGATAAAATACAGTAAATTAACAGTAATGTTTAAAAGATCATGCTTTTCCTAAAAGCCATAGATTTACAGATAAAACTCGCAGCATAAAAACATATATAGGGGCAGTCCATGTTGTATAATAAACACATTGCATCCTCCGCAGTACGAATACCATCCTTAAGAAATATTGGTTTTAGATATGTAATCCTTACATTCTGGAACAACGTACAAATGAGCATAAAGTGCAAGGTGCTTTGTTTAGCATGCCCATCGCAGGGACAAGGGCCAACCGGGTGCTTTTTTGATGTGGAAAGGCCACCAGAACATGAGCAATTCCAGCTCTCAATCTAGTCAATACAAATCGATGCGCAGGCCTAGTCAGGTAATTCTGGAATCCCTCGATAACAATATATTTATTATAAAGATTAACAGTGACAAGAGAATTGGTCACAGCTGAGCGTTTCAAAGCTCTATAGGACTTAAAATAATTTTTCATGTCCTGTTTGGCAAGACCTCTGGGAGGACGATGGTCCAACAGCAAGTTAATATCATAGATACTCAGGTAGCAATCAACAACATATTTAAGCCATGGTATCATCAAACAGTTGTCCAAACAAAGGCAATCCCTAATTACAAGTTGATTAAACTCAGTTTCTTCCTTGAGCCAAATAGCTCGATAGAGTAGTAGAGGCCTGAGTAAGGCAAGGTCGCCCAAAAGGGCGACCCCTACCTCTTTATGGATCAACTCTGTGGGGGAAGATTTAGGGAGGCACAGTAATTTCTTTATGAAGTTATTTTCTTCCCTCTGCAGGTACTCAACATTGCAGTAACCCCAAAGCCCCACCCCATAGAGGGCGATGGATACACTACGTGCCTTGTAGATCTCCATCATATCGTTAATTCGCCTATCTCCCTACTTAGAGGCAAATTTAAAAATGCCAAAGGAGCTTTTGCTCATTTTGGTCTTAACATTGGTTAGTTCTTGCCCCCAGCTACCATCGCTGGAAAAGGTAACCCCCAGGTAGCAAAAATTATTGACATGCTGTACTTTTACCCCTTCTATAAAAAAAGGCACAGTTTTTCCCCGTCTTTGTCCCACAGGTCATAGTGTGGGTTTTATTTTTGTTAATCAGCAGTCTCCTACTCCCAATAAAATGAGTAAACCTGTCCATCAGGCGCTGCAGGCCAACAGGTGTTCGGGACAGAAGCACCGCGTCATCTGCATAAAGCAGAACTGGGACACTATTCCCAGCAATCTGTGGGGCATCAGCTTTGACAGTTCAACCCCATTAATAAAAAGAGTAAACAACAGGGGGGCAAGAACACACCCCTGTCTAATTCCCCGTTTAACATTAAAATTTGCAGTACACTCCCCACTAACCCCATAGCGGACACATGTTTGCATCTTACTATACAATCTTGCAAGGAAAAAGATAATTTCTTTGGGGGCACCCATATCTAGCAGAACTGACCACAGGAGAGAATGGTTTACCAAATCAAAAGCACTGCTTAGGTCAGCAAAGCAAAGATAGATATTACCGGGCTTGGCTCTAGTGTACTTGCCAATCAATAATTCTAGATTCAGGCACTGATCTAAGGTCCCTCGTCCCTTCCTGAATCCGTATTGTGAATTGGCAAGAATCCCGTTCTCATCAGCCCACTCTTCTAATCTATACAGCACACTCTACTCATGATTTTGACCGATGAGTCAAGCAGGCTAATCGGCCGGTAGTTGCAAGCTGATGCCTTATCCCCCTTTTTATAAATGGGGACAATAATGGAGTCACCCCAAGAGGGTGGGATCAGGGTGGTAACCGCAGCATTGAGTGCCAAAGTAAGTATTGGTCCCCAGAGCTGCGGTTGAGCCCTGAACACATCAATTGGGACTCCATCTGGCCCCTGGGCCCTACCACCCTTACTGAATTTAATACTACTTTCCACTTCCTTCAGGGCGATATCTAAAGGCACCATGGGCCAAAGCCTTTGCTCTTCGGACGTCTGAGTATTATCCTGGAAGATTGCGGAATAGTGTTTCACCCAGTCCTCGCTACCAACGTTGGAGGAGTGCTGTGAATTTTTATCATCTTGGAGGAAAGGGGAGTTAATAGTGGACCAAAATAGACGACTATCAGCAGTTTCTGCTGCCTTGGATAGGTGATCCCAGGCTTCCTGCTGTAATTCCTTCTTCCTTTTGGATAGCGCCTTTTTATATTCAATTATTAAAAGTCTGACTCTATTCTTATCTCTTGGAGTAAGGACTAAAGCGTGTATAAGTTGCGAGAGAAGGGTCGTACAGGTATAGTCAAACCAACCGATCCCTTTTCCGCTTCTGCCCGATTTGGTCTCCGTGAAGATGTTATTAATAACGTTGTTAATGTTAAAAAAATGAGTCATAACGGAGGCAGGCGGACATCCTGGAGTCAGGATAATATCAATGTCCGCCAAGCATTTATTTACAATAATGGGTTCCACTATAGATGCTTTTTCCCCTTTCCACCTAAGCCTGGTCCCATTAGCCCTGTGTGGCTCAATGTCACCCAAAATTCTTGTTGGCGATTCTACTCTGCACTTCCATGTAGTTATTTGCATTGTGATGTAGTTATGGTCACTCAGGGCGGAAGCATCCCTTACCTTGGTCACGCAGTGAGGTACCAAATTAGATGAAACCATAATATGATCGATAGTGGATCCGCTATTCCGCCCAATAAAGGTAGGAATGGAACTCTCACTATCCCCTAGGTCAGTACTCACTAGCTCTAAATCATAAGAGGCCATGACGTTATTGATAGCTTCCCCATAGGCATGATGTGGGAAATGCAACATGCTCTCCCCACTATTGGTTTGAATCCCACAAGCCCTGGAGGAGGACAGACTGCAAACTGTTAAATTAAAATCCCCTAACAAAATATAAGTAAAAGTGCATTTTGCCTCAGATATCAGCTTCAAGAGGGCACAATCCAACTCCTCTATTACTTTGTGCCGTAGATTGTTAAAAATATTATTATAAAAATGTATTAAAAGCACATCAGTGCCATCCTGCGCGCGTACCCAAAGAATTTGTGAGTGGGGTTCGACTAGCAAATGTTTGATAATTGTCAACTTTAGATCCACTGAAATTAGAAAAAGTAGACCTCCCTTTGCCCTGCCATGCCTTGATTCAGTAGCTTCGAGACTATAGCATGTGTACCCTTCGAAACTAGGTTTGGCAACACACCATGTCTCCTGTAGGCATAGGATGTCATAGGACCTTACAATGCCCTCCCACTCCATTTTGTGTACCTTAGAGGCCCAACCGGCAATATTCCAGCTAACAATTGAAATCCTCATGGTATGGTCACTGTTGGAAATGCCATGTGCATTGTTGGGATTCTTGCCTTTACTACTTTGTTCAATCACAAACCTCCCTATATTACTACCTACATCCCCCACTGGGTCCTCAGAGATGTCAGTCACATAGGACACTGTTGTCCCACTACTCATGTTACCCATGATATCATAAGTCTGTTGGCTCTCAATAACCACCTTTTCCTCACTAGGATTATTCAGATTAGCACCCCTGGTGACGTCCCTCTGAAGCCCGGGTCCCTTGTGAAGTCAATCATTCTAGTCCAGGGAACTCAGGAGTTGATACCTGTTCTGGACAGGGACTTCATAAACCATCCCATGAGTTGGTGGAAAAAATCTGTCACCATTAGGTGGAAAATTGGGGTTCGATAGAAAAAATCTATCATCAATAGGTGTAAGGTTTGGTGTGGGCAGGAACAATCTATCACCAGTAGGTACAAAATTAGGGATAGGTTGAAAGAATCTCTCACCATTGGGTACAATATTAGGGGTGAAAGCCCTATCTCTGCTAGTGGCAGGTGGTATCTTGTTAAGATGGTTGTAGAAATAGCCCAAAGGACGTGCAGTTACATCAGTCTCATACTGGGTTATTGCAGCAGCTCTTAGTAGGACCGTCACAACATGCTGGGGGTGTTTAAAATTGACAATCACACAGTCTCCCCCACAGTTCTTTCTGGTATTGCCAACCCAGTTGACCCTTCTAGTAGATAGAACTTGGTCCGAGAAATTAACGGGGAACCCACAATGTCTATGTAGCCAAGAGACCGTTTTGTTCTTTAACGAGTCCCGCGGCTCTTGGAGAGGTATAGCCTGACTGGATGCTAAGGGGGGAACGTTGGTTAAAACCACAACGTAGGGTACACACTCGGGTGGGAGGTCTACCGAGCGAATATTACCAACAGATGCCCCTACAGACCCAGCAGCCGTCGCCGGCATTGTTGGTGCCTGAACTGCCCCGCCTGTCTTAGGAGCTGGTAGTGTGTTTGTACAAATAGGTCCCACTACAGACCCAGCAGCCGCAGCCATCACAGGTGGTGCCTGCATTACCCTACCTGAATGGCATGCTGGTAACGTGCTCGTACTTGGCAAGGCAGATGGAACCTGCAAGGTCAGACTACCCATATTGGAGCCAGATGTAACATTTTTCGTAGGGCAAGACCTCCCCTTAACTGGCTTAGGAGCAGATTGGATACTAGGGGCATCCTTACTAGCTGGTCCAGTGTTAACCAACTTGGCTGCGTGCATATCTAACTGGGACCCCAATCTAAATACTTCGGCTGATAAGGCATCAATTTTGGCAAGTAATGGTTCAACAATCAACTTCAATTTACCATCTATGCAACCCACTAACAATTCGAATTGGTCAATATTAATAGTAACACAATTGTCTTTAGTTAAAGTCCCTTTGTCACAAACATTTTTCTTAGGTGTGGATTCCTTTTTCCTTCTGGTCATATGGCCTCCCCGCTTGATAGTTAATTTCCTACATGCTCTCATAGAACGTGTAGCCCTTGTGCATGGTTGCGGAGTACCATTAGGACTTTCTGGTTGATCTTCCACAGGGATAGAGTCATCTAACACCTCTACAGGAGTAGTTCCGATGTTAC
Organism: Lissotriton vulgaris; assembly: GCF_964263255.1. NCBI lineage: Eukaryota > Metazoa > Chordata > Amphibia > Caudata > Salamandridae > Lissotriton > Lissotriton vulgaris. The sequence goes on along the minus strand of NC_141695.1, from coordinate 872,759,229 downwards.
AGCTGGTGTTCTTAGACTTGACTGTCACAGTGGGAAAAATGTTATTCTCGTTAGTGGGATCCAATGATAAGTCAGGTTGTGGGTCAGGTAAATTACCTTGACCCAGGGATTTTCTTCTGTCACTGTTAATCCTACTAACAACTTTGACCAAATAGTTATCCATTAGAGTGGTTTGTATCGACATTATTGGCAGCAATTTCGGAATATAGGGCAAAGGTAGTAACAAAAGAGGTGTGGAATATTATAGACCACGTAAAACACAGTTAGCTCCTCGGTATCCAGAGTATATAGTTTATAAATGTCAGGGCACTTACTCAGACAAACGTCCAAGGGGGGTGGCCCAGCCCAGCCTCTTCCGGCCCCTGCCGGCCTAGGACGCCCCGCCCTTTGCCCAGGCTTAGCCCGGCGCCACCCGCGCGCGTCCCGCGATGCGGGAGGCGTTCCGGTCTTTTCAAGCGCCTCCGGGCGCTGAGGTGGCGTCACAGGTGCGCCCTGACCCTCGGGGCACCTGGAAGTTGTAGTGCCAGCGTGGGAGCACCGAGGTTGCAGGAGCCATTGCCCTCACGGCTGTAACTGCGGCGACTGACTGAAGACACCTGGGATGTGAAAGCCGTTTCCCTCACGGCGAAGTCTGCAGCAAGGTAAGTGCTGCCCAGACGTTCCCCCCGCAGCTCCCGGCGCTCCGGGCTTTTCAAGCACCTCCGGGCGCTGCGGTGGCGTCACAGGTGCGCCCTGACCCCTGGGGCACCTGAAAGTTGTAGTGCCGGAGTGGGAGCACCGAGGTTGCAGGAGCCGTTGCCCTCACGGCTGGAACTGCGGCGACTGACTGAAGGCACCTGGGATGTGAAAGCCGTTTCCCTCACGGCGAAGGCTGCAGCAAGGTAAGTGCTGCCCAGACGTTCGAATCAATTAGCTGTTTGTCAGTCCGCGTATTATTTCCTCCACAACACCATCTCTTCATAAAGGAGTGGTGAGACATCTACCACAGAGCACGACATACCCCTTGTAACTTGGCTGGCACGGAAATAGCCGTGAAATTGCATCATATTGGTATCTAACAACAGTAAGGCTTTACCGGAGGAACCTGGCTCATAGTGATGAGTGCTGGCGTCACTGTGGAGAGAAGGACACACTCACTCATATCCTCTGGGAATGCCCAAAGATATCCTCTTTTTGGGACTCAGTCCTTGATGATATCAATACCCACTTTTCAACTCAGCTGCCTAGATTCCAATCGTACACCCCACTGGGCTTCCCTAACCCACTTAACTTTTCCCCTTGCTTCACCAAGGGGACATCAGATAGGTATCGCGCTAGGGGCCGCTCACCAGACCTTTTACTCGCTCTGGGTGTCCACCACCACACCGACCTAACTGGGATGGCTGCACTGTCTATGAGGCATTCAGGGGATGGAGAAACTTACCTTAACTCTCTCAGCTCGGGGCGAAACATATAGAACTACATTGCAATCCTTTATAGCCTTGCAGTCCCAAGAATTCAGAGAACTGACCTACCCCCGATTCTTGAGACTATAAAGATTATCGGACTCAGCCTCGGATGAAAGAAAAGAGGGCACTCAATGCCTACACCAGGACCCAGGACATTTAATGCAACACAGTTATTGGTACATGGGAACGGAGAGGAGGATGCTATAGTGGGGGGCTTTTCTTTGTTCTTTCCGTTTGTCTTTGTTAACTGAAATTTACGCTTCGCTATGATGAATGGAAAGATACCCTCTAACACTACAGATGTGCATTGTATCTTACACTGCAGCTGTGACAGTAGAAATAAATTAAACATAAAAAATGGATCGCAACCATTGATTTAAAAAGGCATACTCTTATCAAAAGGTTATACTCAAACACAATCTCTTAGTGCATCATGATCTGCAGTGTTGGAGCGTTAAAGGATGCAAAGGAAACGTATTGAACACATGACTCAATAACAAAATTAATTGCTTCAAATTCTGCTAATCTGCAGAGAGCCTATAGCTGCTCCCAAGAAGTAGCTGATGCGAACCCATAGCTTCCAGACCTCAATGCATAAATTAAAATCAATTAGATAATTCACTTAACAATTGCTGAAAAGAAAGACTATATGACATTTTATATGTGAACGATCATCCTGTTTGACATTCAAATCCCATGAAACATGGAACAGAGTAGTGAATGTTCGATATTTCTCCCTGGCATATCGAATGAGCACCTATTATTTATGGTTGTATTTCAGAATAATGAAATCATATCATCTAATGTAAAAATTATGGCCCAAAAGTCGTTTACAAACGCACTGCACCACTGGGTGTAAATTTTCTATTATAAAATGATAAATCCGTCGGGGCAATACTTTTGTAAATGATAATTAGGTCTCAGTGTATTTGTAAGACTATGGTCTAGGAATCATTTGTTGTGGGTCAGAAGGAGGAGTGTTCTTGAAGGAGACGGAAGAGTCCTTTGAAGGGGGTGATTAGGTGTCCCCGAATTTGCCGCATGTACCATCTGTCCTGACAAATTCCACTAACTTTAGCACATTTCCCAACAGAGAGGGTCACGTAAGCATAGGGGCAAAGCTGTAAGATGGCTCCATTGCATTTTCGTTGTAATCATTCAAATGAAATGCTAATTATGTATCTATTTCTTAAAACGTATAAAGCATTATCTCTTGTTAATGGATTAGAGAATGAGTGCCCAACTGCGGTGACTTTGTTAATTTTGCTAACAATACTGGACATTGTTTTTGGAATTCCACAGCAATTATGGGCCTAGAACCTATTATAGAGAATAAATTAAATGCTTTACAAAGGGAGGACAGCTCGTCTATACCCCTCTTTGAAGATTTTTTGAAGGTGGTAACGTCTGTTGCTAGAAAACCCTCTCGACAAAAAAGGAAGAAAATAATTCCTAGCTCTATTTTGTGTCTCAATAGGGAAATAAATAAACTAGTTAGGGAACACTATCTTTGCAGATCCCTCGATAGAAACAATAAAATAACCCTTCTGAGAAGAAGGAGGCATAGGGTCAAAATGAAAATAAAAAAGGATAAAGAGGACACAATATGGGTCAGCTTGCGTGAGGCCGCAGTGCGCGGGCAAGCAAGGTTGTTCTGGTCCTTAATTAGTGAGGGCTGCGGAACAAGGTCTTTTCCTTCTCCAATTCCCATTGCTGAAGTCATTTGGACTAGTTTTATTTCTAACCTTTACGCGAGCAACGGCTGTTTAAATGCCTATGAGGATTGTAAAGAAGATAGCTCCCTTATAGATCCTCCCTCTGAGAGGGTTATCGAACGGGTTATAATAGAATTGCGCTCTTCTGGTGCAATGGGCCCAGATGAGCTACCTGTTTTGGTTCTGAAGCAGGATCCCAGCTCTTGGAGCAAGATTTTGTTTTCGATATTTAGGTACTGCTTTATGAGCAAAACAGGTTTGCCATCTTGGAAGGGTAGCATTTTGGTGCCGCTGTTCAAGAAGGGCGATAGGAATGTTCCTCAAAACTATCGCCTAATCGCCCTTCTTGATGCAATTGGTAAGGTCTTTTCCAAATGCCTACTATACTCAATAAATGAGTGGGTAGCTAATAGTAATATATTGCCCCTTGAACAGACAGGCTTTCGTAAGAGTCATGGTACTCTTGATAATCTTACGGCGTTACAGATTATTACAGACAAATATGGAGGGTCCGCGGCGGTAAAGTGTATGCAGTGTTCATTGATTTCTCAACAGCGTTTGATAAGGTAGATCGTCCGCTGTTATGGAGGAAGCTGTCTGCGCTGGGTATGCCTCTTATTTTGTTAGAGCTGGTGCGCGCCCTTCACACAGATACTTGGTGTAAGGTCCTTTTGGGGGGAGAAAGAGGGCTATCTAGGGTCATTTACTCTGTTAATGGCCTCAAGCAGGGTTGTTTGTTAGCCCCTATTCTTTTTTCTTTATATATCTTGAATCTCCCTATGACTCTGGCTGCCTGCGAAGGAATAGCGCCCAAGCTGGGAGGTGTCGGGATTTCTAGTTTACTCTACGCCGATGATATTTTATTGTTGGATTTAACGCCTAAAGGCTTAAACAACCGCCTGCATGCCCTTCATTTATTCGCTGAAACTCACTTTCTCAAAATAAATATTTCTAAAAGCAAAATAATGTGTATCGCTGGCAATAAAAAATCTAAATCTGTGAAATTTGGATGGACAGTTGGGGGACTTAAGTTGGAAGTTGTGAATAGCTATGTTTTCTTGGGGAAAGTAATAACTAATAACTCCAGTGAGAAACCCCATATGGATAACAACATGCGGAAAGCAGTGGCCCAAGGGAAAAGTTTACAAGCCCTTTATTCAGCCACATGGAGGCGCCACTTTTCCTTCCTGTTAGAAGTATTTCGCGCCAAGATCCCGTCCACTTTGCTATATGGACTTGAAATAGTGGATTTGGGGCAATGGGGATTTTTGCAGTTGGCAGAGGGGAAGATTTTTCGGAATCTAACCTCTACCAATAATTCATGTACAGCTGCAGCTTTTAGACTGGAGTTTGGAGCTCGTAGTAGTTGGGCCCAGGGCCTAGCGGGGTTGGTGCGCTGGGTTGCCTGTTTGGCGAAGGGTGAAGCGGGGACACTAAGACGCTTAATGAAAGACAAATTATTGGGGTCTTTCAATGAATTCTCCCTTCTTGTAAAAAATTTCAGAAGGGCAGTGACACTTCTGAAATTAGATGAGACCTCCCTTTTCTCCCTCTCCCAGGGCTAATTAAAACTAGTTTTGAAACGAGCCTCATGGGCACTTAGTTTCAGATTAGATAGGGAGTATATTGTAACTAGGAAGGGAGTCACTCCATTTGTCTCATCTTGTGTAATCAAATATAGGCAACCCTACATATCCTGGAATTTATCCCATGGTGTCCGACGATTCTGGTTTCTGTTAAGACAAGATCTCCTGCCTTTAAATATACTTCTGTCCAAGTGGTATGTTACTTCCGCAGCTTGCAACTTTTGCAACTGCCCCAAACAAGATCTGAGTCACGTCATATTTATATGTCCTCCCCTGCTCCCTTTCCGTCGCAAATGGCTAAACCATATTTGCTTGAAATTGAGTATTCTTACTGCTAATGCTTTTGTACATGCTTTAAATAACCCTCCTAATGAGATGTTTTGTTTTAATGTTTTTAACTTTTTTAAATGCTTTTTAGATATTTATTGAGGGGCTTCTTCTTTTAGCATAGTATGCATTACTGATTCTTGTAACCCGTATTGGCCTTTTGTACAGAAATTGTAACTGTGTAATGTGCTTTGTTCTTTTTTCTGTAAAAATGGTTTTGTATGTTGTATTCATTGTGTTATCTTTTGTGGATCTCTTCGGAGTTCCGAATCAAATAAAATAAACTTGGAGTGCCCAACTGCCTGTGACCTTAGTTTTCTATGTACTTTATTTAATCCCTAAATCTCTCATGGGCTGCAGTGGCAGGAGACCAACCTAAGACAAAACGCCCAGTGTATACCCCTTGTTACCTCTTATTCTTATAATAAGTGGTAGCATCCTTGCCGCGCATCTGGAATGAGTTTGTTCATTCATGTAGGCTTGGCCCCTCAGTCTCTCTAGCTAGCATCTCTCGTGGATTTCTCATTAGCTTGCTAGCTCTCACCATCAATGGCTAGGAGGTGCTCAGAATTCAGATCATTTAGTCAGCCACAAAGAGTGCAATCAAATCACAAGACTGGCATCAAAACATTCTCAAACTATAATATCTGCACACTACACACGTTTGAAACATCGATTGCAGGGGAGCCCATGACAGAGAAGATTTATGACTGCCATTTCATAATTAATTCAACCATAAATGCATTTCTGTGAGTGAGATAGGTCATTAGGTACATGTATCTGCTGCACAAATGCATGTGTAGGATGTGGCCACCTGTTTGAAAACCTAGGGGCAGATTTACAAGTCCTATGCGCCACATTTATGCCGCCGTTGCGTCACTTCTGTGATGCAGCGGCGGTGTAAACCATGCGCCACGTTGCGCCTTATTAACAATGTACCTCAAATGTATCCATAGGATAAGTGCAATGAATGTTGAAATAAATCACAATAAATGCAAAATCAATAGCAAGAGCAATTGAGAAAGCACACGGAACATCCTATTTGTATGAAAATATATTGTATTTTATCAGTCAAAGAAAATTGGAGGGGATACAACAAACAATTCAATGTAAGCAAAAAATGTCATGAACAGATGTGTGGACAAATCAGCAAATCAGTTCAAAACATGACATCAACTCCTTTAAATTAAAATGAATAACTGAGTTCATCAATGTACAGAAGTTGAACAGTTATTAATTGTTTCTTTTGCATATGTCACCCTAAGTGGGAAGGGTATGCCCATACGTGGGTCTCATGCTAACTACACCACTGTATACAATCTAGACTGGCTGATGAAGGGTGATACCCTGAAACCGGTCCCAGGATGCTTTACTTCCGGTCCAGGGAGAACCTGGCTTGGCAGTTCGGACTGGACTGTTCCCACAAGGTACAGGGCCAAGACTGATTTGCATATGGGTGAGTCCAAACTGGGGTGGTGGGGTGAGAACAAAAATGAAGGATTAAACCCAGATCCTTGTGACTGGGGTGAATGTTTGCATTGTCCAGCATTCCGTCCATCAATTGTTTCTTTTGCATATGAAACCCTAAGTGGGAAGGGTATGGCCAGACGTGGGCCCCGTGCTCAATACACCACTGGGTTCAAGCTAGACTGGCTGATGAAGGGTGATGCCCTGAAACCGGTCCCAGGATGCTTGTTTCCGGTCCAGGGAGAACCTGGCTTGGCAGTTCGGGCTGGACTGTTCCCCCAAGGGACAGGGTCAAGACTGATTTGCATATGGGTGAGTCCAAACTGGGGTGGTGGTGTGAGAAATGGAATGAAGGATTAAACCCAGATCCTTGTGACTGGGGGTGAATGTTTGCATTGTCCAGCATTACGTTCATCAAATGTTTCTCTTGCATATGTCACCCTAAGTGGAAAGGGTATGCCCAGATGTGTGTCCCGTGCTCACTACACCACTGGATTAAAGCTAACCTAGCTGATGAAGGGTGATGCCCTGAAACCGGTCCCAGGATGCTTGTTTCCGGTCCTGGGAGAACCTGGCCTGGCAGTTCGGGCTGGGCTGCTCCCACAAGGGACAGGGTCAAGACTGATTTGCATATGGCTGGGTCCAAACTGGGGTGGTGTGGTGAGCAAAAGAATGAAGGATTAAACCCAGATCCTTGTGACTGGGGGTGAATGTTTGCATTGTTCAGCGTTCCGGCCATCAATTGTTTCTTTTGCATATTTTCATCATAAGCAGGCAATCACAAGTGCAGTTACCTTGCAGACAACAGGGGCATGATTTGTATGGTGCAGCAGATGCAGAGGCACCTGGTCCAAAATTTGACAGAGCCCCTCAAAACAGATAAAATTGCTATATTTGATTACTAAAGAGGCACACTCACAATTGCAGTTTACCTTGCAGTTAAAAGGAACTTGATTTGAATGGTGCAGCAGGTGCAGTGGCACTGGGGCAAAAGCTCTAGGGACCCCACTAAACCCAGATTATTGCTTACATTTTAAAGTAAACGGGCAGTCACAAGTGCAGTTACCTTGCAAACAACAGGTAAATCAGCATATTATATTTCAGAAGGTTAATTTGGCAGGTGTACAGAAAAGTACTTGCCACAGAATTGATTAGTTCCAATACTCCTGGCCACAAGCTTGCCCTACGAGTACTAGAATACAAGAGGTACTGATGAGCTAATATTGTCTATCATTGTAAAATGTCAAACCTCAGGGGTAAGGGAGTGCATAGCAGTTATATATACTTAAGTTACAAGCTTGGCTTTCATCCTGCCGCAACGTTTTACTTATACTCTCATACATAAACTTGGAATAGTAAAACTGCATGTCCAGTAGGTATTGCAAAGCTGTCATTAAAAACTCTAGTGCTTATATCAGTTTATGCCATCTTCACCTTCTCAGCAGTACTCCATTAATTTTAAAAAAAAGCAAGTAAAGGTGATGGTACATAGAGGTATGGCTGTTCCAACCCTATGGGCCATGACTTGAATGATTAGTCCCTCTGCTGCCCTCTGTTGGCACAGCACACACTCACTTGAAGCTAATGGCATTGGAGATGACTCGAACTGAGAGCTCTCCAACTCTATCGTTGCTCACTGAGGCTCTGGAAATGACACAACTTCCAAGATTCTCTGCAGTGGACTGTTGCAGGTGACTCCAGAGACCACAGGCACTACACTTGTATGGCGTCTCACCCTCTTCACAACCCCGCGCTGTCTCTGGCACTGCAGGAGTGGGCAAACCAGCCCCCGATCTCACAGCCCCAGTGGGTGAAAGCCCATTTTGTCTTCCTGGCACTGACCATTGAATCTCCAATGGTTGGGACTATTTCCGTATTTTAGAGTAGGGCAGAGGATTTCTGATTAGTAACCTTGATGGCTAAGCGTCAACGCCAAAGATAAATGCGGGTTTTGTTCTAGACGTGCCAGTTTATACTACAAACACTGAAATAGGCAGTGTCAGCTTTTTATTATCAGAGCAGAATGTGCAAAGTTTCCGAGTCCTGGGGTGCGAGGGGCCATTGCACACAAATTATTACTGCCTTCCACTACCCAACTAGAAAGTAACGGGTCTTGCATGAAGGCCTGGCATCCATGTTATGCCACTAGTTTGCTTATTCTGGCAGTGTCAAGAAAAAGGGACCAGTGGAGATTGAAGGGCAGATTTACAAGAAAGTGCTGCAGCGCGGTGTCACGTCGTGATGCAGTCTAGTAGTTGGGGGGCGGAGCCGGGAACCAGGAACAGGAATGGGAGGGACAGGAGATCGAGGGGCAGTTAAGAATAGAACATGAATGAATAAAGAAGTATGGAACCATACTCTCCGGCTCCTGTAATGATTGAGGGGAAGGCATGACACTGGCGACGAGGGTGGGATAGTAACTGAAGCCCCACACTGCCTAAGACCCCTGCCGCCCGTAGACGGCCAAGAAAACAGAGAGCCTGCAGCCTGTGTCAGCGCAACGCGTGAGGAGCGCGAAGATGAAATGCCCCACACGCCGCGCCTGAATGCTGCCTTTCTTGAATGACCAGTAACTGAAGAAAAGAAGGGAGCTGCCCGCCGAGCACGGTGAGTCTGCAGCCTGTGTCGGCATAGCCTGCGGGGGCTCGGAACCAAGATCACATCCAGCAGTGCGCGCGTATGCTGCACAAAACGCGAAGATTAGCGCTGCTCTAAAGAAAGTGCTGCCCGTGCCCCAAACCTGCTGATCAGCACAGCGGAGGCATTGCCCGCTTACCTGTGTGCCTCCAGAGGGTAATTGCCCGTTTGCCTGTGTGCCTCCAGAGGGTGACCTGACACCTGAGAGCCTGCAGGGGTCCCGACGCGATGCTCAGAAAGAGCGCGAAAAGAGAAAGTGAAGACCGGACTCGAGACTGCCTGCCGACAGCACCAGAGAGGTTTGGGGTGAGTCCTGAGCATTTGCGCTCCTACATAATGAGCCAGCAAAAATAAATAAATCAGAGACTTTGAACTCAGCATTTACACGAAGAAATCTCGAGCAGATACAAGCAGAGTCTGTCTTGAGCGGCGGCCATCTTAGAGTCAGGCGCCAGCCAGAGGCCCCCATTAGACTGTACGTGTCGGCCATGGTAGAGTCAGGCAGTTGTAGAATCTGCCAACAAGTGTGAGAACATACAATACTTGAAGTCAACAGAAAACATAAGCAAAGGCAAGAGGCCTCACAAAGAAACAAGCACAGGCAAGTGCAAGAAGAAAATAAGCAAGATGCAAATGACGAAACAAAACGGTAGAGTGAACAAGCACAAGTGACCGCAGGAAACAACCAGTGGTGAAGACTAGAGGAAACCACAACATGCCTTGGCAAATACAAGAGAACAAGCCCTAATGAGCACACACGACCAGTGCAAGCAAACACGAACGACCAAACACAACAACCACAAACAAAGAATCATACCGCCAACGGCTGAGTGGCGACCAAGCTGATCTCAAGAAATTAAGTCCGTTTACCTGAAGCTTGCATACTACACCATCGTGAGAGAACACGAACGACCAAGTGACGACCAAGCTGATCTCAAGAAATCAAGTCCGTCTACCTGAAGCCTGTGTACCACACCATCATGCCTATGAGGAAAGACACGCATAAACCCAATCCCTGCATTGGAGTACCTCCTCCAGTGGCACAGACCAGCGCTCACTGCTTAGGTCCTGAATGGTCCAAGTGGCTGGAGTCGGTGGACGAATTCCTCACAACGATCGGTGAGTGGAGGGATAGCAGACGTCGACTACTACTGCTTCAGCTGGTGGGTCACGAAGGCCGACGTCTAATCAAAACATTTCTAGCAAAAGACACAGAGACATATAGGGGACTCAGAGAGACGCTGCTCGCTCATTTTTATGCGAAGGAAGACGTGGATCATGCACGCATTGCTTTCAACGCAGCACGGCAGGAACCATTAGAACCCTTACCAAGCTTTATTACCCGACTGCAACGTCTAGTGACATGTTGCCACTTCGACACCTTCACAAATGAAGATGCAATCCGACTGCGGGTGATTGAAGGCTGTTCAAAACCCGACACCAAGCGCAAGATCATTCAAGGGCGGTTCTCGCTAAAAGAGATCATCAGGAGAGCCGAAATTGGAGAGCGGGTCACAGCGAGGGAAGCGTCCAAAGAATTCCATCAAGAAGCAGGAAACAAAAAGAGAAGAAAGGAGACACTCCCCATGTCCGCGAGGAAAGCTCAGGAGTCAAACAAAACCCGAGAGAGGGAGGGCGAAAGCGGACTAGAAGCAAGACACCATGAGAGACAAAGTGACAGGGAAGCAGGAATCGGACTAGAAGCAAGACACCATGAGAGACAAAGTGACAGGGAAGCAGGAATCAAAAAAAAGAGAAGAAAGGAGACATTCCCCATGTCCACGAGGAAAGCCCGGGAGTCAAACAAAACCCGAGAGAGGGAGGGCGAAAGCGGACTAGAAGTAAGACATCATGAAAGACGAAGTGACAGGGAACTCCCTGAGTCACCAACACAAAGGACAACGGATAAGGGTGTGCGAAAGACTGGGACGACCAGGAACCGTGACAACCGGTTTGACATACCGCCGAGACCAACACACTACTCTGGAGACATGTCAAGCAGTGACACGGACCACACAGAGGAGGCCGAAGACAGTCTACTCAATGGTCTTAACAAACACTACAAACACCGGCGAGGGGACAAGTCACGTCCTATTCGGAAACCAACATACTACTCCGGAGAACCATCGAGCAGAGACACAGACCACACAGTCTACTCCGGAGAACCATCAGGCAGAGACACAGATTACACAGAGGAGACCGACGACAGTCGACTCAACAATTATGAAGAAAGGACCAAACACCGGCGAGGGGACAAGCCACGTCATCCCCAGAAACCGATACGCACGTACACTAGAACAACTCAAGATACATATGCTCAAGCCATTTGTGATCTGGAGAAAACAGAGAAGAGTCAAATACTCCAAGACCAAACCAAGGAAGTAAACACGTGGCCAGCAAACAACCCTCGAACAACTCAAGACGCATACGCTCAAGCCATCCGTGATCAGGAGAAAACAGAGAAGAGTCAAACATCTCAAGACCAAACCAAGGAAGCACATACGTGGCTAGCAAACAGCCCCGTCATAGCAATAACTCAAAAGATGCACCCAGAGGAGCATCTCCTCGATAACGTCGACTCCAGGAGTGCGTCGTTGACCGACTCAGAAAGCATGTCCGGACAATCACTGAAATCAACAGAGCCCTGGTACCGACAACGGTCACAGTGTCCACCATTTGAAAATACAGTGGAAGCAAAGACCGCCTTCCCTGTCCAAAGCAACACACCTCAGGCCAACAACCAGCAATGTCTGAACTCCCCACAAGACAACATGCCATGTCAGCCCCAGGAACACCATAATGTGAAGAACACACCGTCACCATTGAAGGGGTCAGCAAGGCTTACGCAAAAAGGACACAGAAGAAGCACAGATGCAGGTGACTGTACCCGCTGGGCGGAAAAGGACCACCCAGTCACCATACCCAGAGGGGCCAACACGTTGGGGAAGAGAGGGCCTCATCATCAGTCAGAAGGAAAACGTGCATCTGTGTTGTCTGAGATGCCTGTTCAAGGACAGGAGGACAGTGTTGTCTCTGACCGAATAAGACAACGAGAAATAGAAGTGCATGCAGGCGCGCGGAAGAAAACTAAAACAACGGACACACGTGCAAGCGATCAATTGCCGCTCAAACAAGAACTACAAAAGAATACGAACAGCCGACATCTAGTGGAGCCATCGACAACCGCATCTCAAGAAGCGATACTCCTGTCAATGCAGCCGGAAAGACACAATGAAGTGTCTCCAACAGACTGCACCCTGCTGACACCTGAGAAACGGACCGAGTTTGAGCCTGTGATGGAGATGTGTCTCATGACTCAAACAGGCGGGCCGCCACCCCGTGCAGCTGATCAAGATATCATAGAAGTGTCGGGAATCAATTTTGTTTGTTAAAAAGGGGGGAGATGTCACGTCGTGATGCAGTCTAGTAGTTGGGGGGCGGAGCCGGGAACCAGGAACAGGAATGAGAGGGACAGGAGATCGAGGGGCAGTTAAGAATAGAACATGAATGAATAAAGAAGTATGGAACCATACTCTCCGGCTCCTGTAATGATTGAGGGGAAGGCATGACACGCGGCACTGCAAGCTCTTTGGGTGTGCCACGCAGCAGCACTTTCAAAGCACAGGAATGCGACATATTTAAAATGATATGTCACATTCCTGTGCTCTCACCTGCACCATGGTGCAAGGATGCTGAGTCATAGGGAGATTGTTTTTGTGTAGGAAGGGTCACCTTCCTGCATAAAAATAATCACTACAGGCATTTTCCTCTTTCAATGTGGGCTGTAGAATGCAGCACGCATTGAAAGAGGAAAAAGCGATCAGAAATGAAAACACTTCGCCTTGCAGCATTCTAACGGATTTCCAGGTTTACGATTCCTCGTAAATCTGGAAATGTGTCAGGTTCCTTGAGTGTTGTGTGGGAACACCTACAGCAACACCCATGGAACGCCCCTTTCACACAAAGTGTTGCGTGTAAAGGGGGCGTATTTACAAGGACAGGGTGGTTTTTCCTGTCCTTGTAAATATGGAACACTAAAATGCGCCGCCGGTGCGTCACGAAAGTGACGCACTGGTGAAGCAAGGGGCTTGTAAATCTGCCCTGAGATTCTGCCCTCACTTCATATTTCATTTTATGAGGTTGCACCTTTGCAGCCCCTATTCAAACGTTAGTATGTGTCACAATAAACCCATGGAAATGTATCTGTTGCCTGGTTTTGAGGCGATCACGGAGCCAGTTTAGCTCGTAGATAGTGGAGACACGAATAGTTTCTTTTCTGAAAGCGAGAACAACAACTCTTTACTCCCCCTACTGTTTATATATATAAAGTACACCCTACTGCAAAGATTAATGAATTCCCTGTGAAATGTAGACTCTCAGCATTGTGATCTTTGACGTGACTTCCATCTCCCATCCATAATTTGTTTCTGGTGTGATTTAGCCTTACACAAGTTGTAATACTTTGTAAATAATCAGACGCCAGACATTAGGAATATTAAGTGTAGCCAAGACTGAGTCGTTTTTTTGTTTACTGCTTCGTGTTCCAAAGGTCAGATGATGTGCAAAAGATGCTTGTAAAAATACCCTTCTGATGAATAGAGGAAAATTATGCGTTTATGGGAAGATGTTTTACCCTACTTATTGAAAATTGCATAATAACTGCAAGGCTCGCTGTAGTTGATATAGCTATATAGAAAATTATATTGAAACATCTATTGGCTGTCTACCCTCGAGAGTAGTTCATTACATTGATTATCATTTTTAGGACGAGCCTTTAGCGGCAGTGCACATGCGCTACTCGGTTTGCAAGGCAGACAGTAATGAAGTATGGAGTGGAAACTCAGTGGAAGCTCCGCCCACTCTCCGCCCATGTTTTTAATTGGCTCGTGTCATTGTCTTTTGTAAATGCTGCTGTCTGATTGATTATGAGGCTTGTTAGTCCCTCCCTGGTACGGCCTTGTCTTCTTTTTTTTTTTATAAAAATGTTATTGAGATCAAAAAACAAAGTAGAGACATATGCCCAGATGCATCAAAGAAAATTGCATTCGCAAACGGTGCGATTCGCTAAATTTGGCCGTTTGCAAATGCAATTCATGTGGCTTTCACCATCCCCATTGCAGCGTGGCCCTCCTCCCACACGGCAGCCTGAACTCCTGAAGTGGGGCTTCACAAGCCCTGGGGACAGTAGGGGGGTCCCAGATGGGTGCAGGGCCCAGCACACAGGCTCAAGTGGCGGTATCCCCTTGCAGCAGGTCCCCTCACCTTCCAGGTGAGGGGACCTGCTGATGTGTTTGGAATGCATCATTTTTTTCCTGTGTTTCGCATATTTAGGAATCGCTATATCTTTTGCGATTCTCTAAAAAAATCGCAAAAATTGTGATTCCTTGAAAAATTGCGAAAAAATGCAATGCATCAAAATTAGCAATTAGCGATTTTGTTAAAAATCGCAATTTGGAATTCCTAAAATTAGAAGAACTTGAACCTGGTGCTAATTTCAGTAAGTGGTATAACTGGATCTGTCAATCACCTGTACAGCATATAAGGACCTCTCAGACCTTGACCCAGCCTTTCAAGATGGCTGCACTTTACTTTTTGGCACCCAGGCAGAGGCTGAGAGCAGCTGCAGGTTGGAGGAGAAGGCTCATAGAGGAGAGAATCTTCAGAGTGCGCATAACCTTATTGGGGCAGACTGAGGCTGAGATATTTAAGAAATATAGGCTGAATGCCACTTTAATATTAGATTTAATCCAGGAATTGGACCCAATCCTGCAGAGGCAAACACGCAGGACACAAGCCATACCTACCCATGTGCAGGTATTGTGTTCATTGCACCTCCTTGCATCTGGGTCATTTCAGGGGGTAGTGGCCATTGCTGGTGGTGTGTCCCAGAGTTCCCTTTCCAGATTTTTTAATGCCTTTTTAAATGCCATGTTACAAAGAATAAGGTTTCATATCCAATTCCCCAGCACACAACAGGATTTAATGAAGACCAAACTGGATTTCTACACATTGGCTCAATTTCCTCATGTAATTGGCTGTGTAGATGGTACACATGTCCCCATCTGTTCTCCCTCAGAAAATGAATATATTTATCGCAATAGGAAATGCTTCCATTCACTTAAGATTCAAGCTGTCTGTAATGCTAAAACCATAATTACAGACCTAGTTGCTAGTTACCCAGGAAGTGCCCATGCCTCCTTTATATTTAGACATAGTGCCATTCATGCTAGACTGCTTGCTGGTGAATTTGGAGATGGATACCTACTAGGTAAAAGTTTCATTCCACTCAACAAACTTATAATTGAACTGCACACATGTATGCTTACATTACATTTACATTGCTTTCCATTGCAGGAGATAGTGCCTATGCAGTGCGGTCTTACATCTTAACTCCATACCTAAACCCAAGTACAAGGAAAGAGCAGCACTACAACCAGGCGCACATATCAACAAGGAATGTCATAGAGCGGACCTTAGGAGTGATGAAATCACTCTTCAGGATTCTTCATAAAACTGGAGGAGCATTGCAGTACCAACCATACATTTGTTGTAAAATTGTAGCAGCATGTGCAATGCTACATAATCTAGCACCTGAAAGAGGAATAGAACTTGATGAGGACGATGTGTTACCTCCAAATATAATTCAGCCTCCACAACCACAACCAAGAGCACATGGACCAGAGGCAGCAGAGGGCAGAAGGAGAAGGGCAGACATCACACAGCATTACTTCTAAATGAGGTAAGAAAAACTCTGAAAAAGTACTTTGTTTGCAAGCAATGTGAAATTTAATTGAAAATGAAAAGGAATAGCTATATTTTTGGAACTTAAACTGTATCAAAAACTTCATTGAGGCCTTTTAAATCAGGCATGTACAAATGAAAAGCAGTGAATTTCAAACAAATTAGACACATGAATACCCTGCAAGATGCATTGAAATGTCATTTTTTGTGGCCACGCACTCCTAATGCCTTCCCAGGACTTTTCCCAGTGTGCATGTTGGCATTTGTGGCATCATTCTGCTTCCTAATACTTCTCCGTGTGCCAGTCAAGCAATGCTCAGATGTGCCACTTTCAGCACTGTTGTTAAACCGCTCCTCCATTGGCATTAGCTTTTCTGGGGATGCCTTGGACTGTGAATTTTCAGATGGCTCTAAGGTAGCCCCCACACCTTTTTGAATGTGTTTAAAAGTTTTCATCAGTAGTACCTGTGTTGATAGGGTTTGCTTGCAGAGGGCACGGGTACAATTTGTAAGGGAAGTCATCTCCCTGTTATGGGCCTGCATGTTGTTCAGGAGTTTAACCTGCCTTTTAGCACTGATCTTTTGATGTTTCTGCATCAATGTGCACATTGTCTCCAACGAGATTGCAATATGGTCAAGCTTCATTGCAGTTGATTCATGGCCAGTTTTCATCACATTGATCAATGTATTCATACTGCTTGTCATAGTACCCATTTGTTTGCTGATATGCCCCATTTTGCCTTTTATAATCCTAATGTCTTTCCCTTGCAGACGCTGCACCTTCAAAATTTTGTCCTCTACAAGATTGCCAGTGAAGGTACCCTCTCCATCCTGACCACTTTCACGCACAGTACTTCGACGCATTCTAAACTGCTGCAGTCTCCTTCGCCTACTCATCGTTGAATTAGTGACTGTAGGAGTACTTTGAGGCTGGCTTGGTGTTACATTGACATTCTGCTCTGTTTCTGAATCTGTCTGGAGCAGTTGTCGCACTCTCTGTCTTTCACTTGGCTGTGAATTGGCAGAAGAAGTACTGGGAGCATTTTCCATTTGATTTTCAGTTACATCTTGGTTGTGCAAATCCCTTAAGTCCTGCTCAATTAGTTCTTGGAGTTGCTCTATGATTTAAAAAAATTCAAACATATTGTTACTTTTGGTTTGCACTACCCTTACAATATGTAATAAAGTTTACAAATGATTTCACTTGAAATAATGTAGTCTCATTTTTACTATTTGCTTGAAACAATGTTTTGGTATAATGCAAATGTTATCCTTTGTGTACTAAGTCTAAAGGACTACAACTACCACAATGCACTGCTTCGAGTTCATTAACATTACTAGGAGGATGAATGTGACTCAGTCACATCATTTGTTATCCAAGTTATTTAAAAATGTTGAACACACATCAGCACTTTAAAATTAATGGTCTCCATTCACACTTTTTGAACCACATACAATTCACTTACCTTCAGTAGGAGTTGGAATCTCTGATGTATCAATGTTTGTAACTCCAACTACAGCCTCAGTCAAAAGTGTGGCTTCCACCATTTCTTCCAGGGGAGTGTTGGGTGTATCCCTGGGTGTTCCGCCTCCAGTAAGCTTAGCAGATTTCATTCTCTTTGCAAGCTTCTCTTTTGCACGGCTGCGCAGGTCATACCACCTTTTTTGGAGATTATTAATATCGCGATGTGCCACTCCTACTGCATTGACTTTCGGTTGTATGGCAATCCATAGGTTCCTTTTCACAGCCTCAGGGACCTTAAGAGACAGCTTACCAAAAAGCTGCTCCTGTCTTGCAGTCACCTCCTCAATGAGTATTTCCAATTCTTGATCTGAAAACTTAATTTTTCTTTTTCTAGCTGGCCCCTCTTCAACTGGATTCTCATTTCCATTTTCAAAGACAGAAGAAAGGCACAGACTGCAGCAGCAACCTCCAGGCAAAGCTCACACAGCAAACTGCCAGACCACACCTTCAAACTAGGGAGCAGCTGCGCCTCATTGCTGTACTGGCTTTCAGGCAGTTGAGTCAATGAGATGCATCATGTGTGTAAAATCGCAATTTGCGATATCGCAAAATGCGATTTCGCAATTAAGGAATTGCAAATTTAATGCGATTCGGTAAAAAATGCGATTTTTACCGAATCGCAATAATTTTGCGAAAAAAATGATGCATAGCCATTTTCGATTCCTTATTTGCGATTCCTTATTTTTCGCAAATAAGGAATCGCAAATTAAAACGTTGATGCATCTGGGCAATAGCTTTCTCATTGTTGCAGACATAGTACACAGAAATCAACATTAAAGACAGGTCCAGCAAACCCAGGTGACCCATATCAGCATAGTAACTCACTAGATCCAAGCAGTAATCTTAACATTTCAATGTAGTGGTGTACCCACATAATACTAAACAGTGAATCTGTGGCCTAAGTAGAGGGCCCTAAAGCCAGGTACCACCATCCAGGCAGCTTTAAGCCAAACACCCTGCAGCGTCTATGTTATGTTATGCTTCAGGAGAGTCGGTTCAATTTGTGTTGTTTGACTTACTAGTCATGTTAGCTTGGTAAAGCCCCCAAAACGTTTTTGGACAATTGTGGGGAGGTAGCAACTCACTGTAGTTTTCAGTTTGCGTACTGCCGTAGGTCATATCACGAGCCCAACCTGAGAGGGTGGGAGTCGGGCCACAGGACCAGCAAATTGTAACTCTACGTCTTGCCATAAGGAGCCTTATGTCTATCAGACGCCTAAGTTACTTAGGTAAATCTTTTTAGTAGCCCAACAGAGCAAATGTAGGGTCCAGGTCAATGGAAGTGTCAGTGATTTTGCCAAGTGTCTTAAAAATCAATACCCAGAAAGATGCTATCCTAGGGCATAACCAGGCCAGATGGTACAAATCTGCCGGGTCTGCTCCACAGCATTCACACGCCATGGAGTTCCGCAACCCATACCTACGTAGTCTCTCTGTCATGTAATATACCCTATTTAAAAACTTAAAGTGTATCAGCCGATGACGCCCATTTAATGATACTCTCTTTGTGTTTTCACAGCAATATTTCCAAGCGGAGTCATCCAGTACCCAGTTCAGATATGTCTGCCAAGCAAGACAAGCCTTCATGTAGTGGTTAGCTCTATAGCCCTGCGCTATGTTATATATTCTTGAGACTATGCATACCGGCGAGGCAGCCTTGATCACATACGTGAGCTGCGCCACCTATGGCGGTTCCTCCAGCTCTGGACCCAATATGTCTCTTAGTGCATGCCTCACCTTGTGGAATTGAAATAGGGTTAGTGGAGTCACCATACCACCCTCCGGGGCCGCGTTCACCTGTAGTTTTGCTTTGCCTTCGACAAATAACTCCCCTATTATGTAGACGGTTAAGGCTTTCATTGCTCGAACCACCCCTATTTCCCTGCATGGGGGCAATCAGTAACACCAGTCTAGTGGTGTCATAGGGGAATAGCCAGCTTGTAACCTCAGAAGGTTTTACCAGGAGTGGGTTGTGGCTTTAATCGAGTCTAGAATCCCTATTCTACGATCCTGAAGCTTGAATAGAAGCCCTGGCAACGGGGTCGGGTTGCAACCACCTGTTCTATCTGAAAATGCGGGGCGTCCGTGGGACCCTGTATCCATCCAGTGATGCGCATGAGCACTCTGCGCAGCCCTATAATATAACTCTAGATACTGCGCTCCCATACTGCCCATACAGTATGGGAGTGTGAGTATGTGCCGCCTAACTCTAGCGGGCTTCCCAGCCCAGGCTAAATGAACCATCAGATATGTCAGCACCCGAAAGAAGGTAAAAACTGTTGTAACACCACATTTTCATAATAGAGATTCTACCCGCAAGGGAAAGTGGTAACTGTATCCACCTGTCCACGTCGTCTTCCAGTCTGGAGATCGCTGTCCCGTAATTTTCTTTAAAAAACACCTCCAAATCAGTGTGTACCTTGATGCCCAAGTACTGGACTGGGTCTGGCGTCCAACCTAAGTGGTAGTCTTGTGCGAATTGGACAGTCTCAGCCGTGAGTGGGAAGATGAATGATTAATTCCAATTCACCTTGAGACCTGACCTGGTCCCAAACAGAATTACCTCACATAGCGCCGTCAAGAGATTTTGACCGGGGTTTCTGACGTATAATAAAGTGTCATCTGCGTAGGTGAATATATTCAGATTGTAGGTTGGAAATCGTAAGCCCCTATAGCTGTGATATTCCCTAATCGCACAAGCAAAGTGTTTGGCTACCAAGGCATATAGGGCGGCCGGTGAGAGAGGCTGTCACCCCCGCTTGTTACTCTACTATGGTGATTTTAAAATATTATTTCAAATTGCTTTTTAACTTTTGAAACTATTCCCGAAGGGGATTATCTAGGCTGTTGCATACCTGCGTTGTTGGTGCTCTGTCTTTTTGGCCTTCCCGTCTCGACGCAGCAGTTAGTGCCATTGCGTGGAGGGCGGGGAAGGCTTGAGCCACACTTCCGGTTTTACTGAGGGGCAGGTCAGCGCTCTAGTCTGGGCAAGAGGGAGGGCTATAAAACGAGCATGACCCAGCGGACGCGCAGCAATAAGGGCGGCCGGTGGGAGAGGCTGTCACCCCCGCTTGTTACTCTACTACGGTAATTTTAAAATTATATTTCGAATTGCTTTTTAACTTTTTAAACTTTTCCCGAAGGGGATTATCTAGGCTGTTGCATACCTGCAGTGCTGGTGCTCTGTCTTTTTGGCCTTCCTGTCCAGGTCCGACGCGGCAGTTAATGCCGATGCGCGGAGGGCGCAGGAAGGCTTGAGCCACACTTCCGGTTTTAATGAGGGGCAGGTCAGCGCTCTAGTCTGGACAAGAGGGAGGGCTATAAATCGAGCATGACCCAGCGAGCGGCATGCCGAAGGTGCGCCAAAGGCAAGCCCGTTTGCGTCCGTCTGTGCCTGAACGTCGCCAGGAGCTAGGGAATCTGGCCAATTGCCCGTGCATTGTAGCCTCCGCAGACGTATATATTACAAAAGGCAACAACTCATAAAACTTCAGACTAATCCCTTTTATACATGCCGGCAGGATATCTGGCCCTATGTAGAAGGCACTTTTGCCTGCCGGGTTTGTCAGTTTCAGGCTGAGCTTCCCCCAGCAGATCCAGGTTTAGCCAACCCTGCTGAACTAATCTTTCCCACATGGAAAAGATGGACAAATCTTTTATGTAACATTTGGTCGTTGCCCAAACATACTACTGAGGCGTGGGTCTTGCTGTCATCAGTCCAACCTGATTTGAGTTTTTTGACAGAGACCTGGCTCAAACAGAACTGTGTTCCTGCTATAGCAATAGGTCTCCCAGAAGGATATAAGATGATTACATTAGATAGAACCACAAAAATGGGGGAAGGAATTGCAATTGTGCACAGAAAGAAGGAATTAAGATCTCCATTCTGGATCAGTGTGAGGATGTTAACATGGAGATATTGATCTTCAGAATTGAATCCTCCCCACAAACCAGCTGGAAAGGGGCATTAGTCTATCGACCCCCGGGACCCATTGTGGATTTCTCCCTGAAATTGGTTGAACTTTTAGCCCCATATGTAAATACATGTACAAATGTTCTCCTTCTGGGAGATTTTAATGTTCACAGTGAAAGCCTCACTAATTCAGATGCACAAACACTTTTAAATGATCTATTGCTGCTAGGTTTGGCTAAAATTAATTATGGACTAACTCATTTGGCGTGGCACACTCTGGACATTATCTTTTTAAATTCACCTCTAATTCAGTGTAGTACCCCACAATGACTCACTTGGTCAGATCATTCGGTGGTTGAGTTTTCTGTTCAGGACATCATAAACCTAGGAAAACCCAAACCTCCAATATGTTCCCTCCGCAGGCAGTGGAAGAAAGTCACAGAGGAAAGTTTTCAAACTAAATTTCAGAGACCTCCGATACAGATAACTGATCACATCGAGGTTGCCTTGTCTAAATACAATTTAGCAGTTCTAACAGCTACTGACAGTATTGCATCGCTAAAAGCTACCCGAGTCACTCTAATCAACCACAAGCAGTCTGGTTTTCTACCCAACTGCGAGCCGAAAAACAACAATGTAGGAAATTAGAGAGAACTTGGTGTCTCTCCCATAATGATGCAGAACAAAGAGCAGTTTCAATCAGCTCTATCCAGCTACCATAGAAATATAAAAATGTAATGGAAATTGTATATCACTACACAGTTAGCGGAGGCTGGCAACTCCTCTAAAACCCTGTACCAAATCTTGCAATCATTTATGAATCCGGTAGTCTGTGAAAGCTTAGAGGCCCCGTCACAATCACTATGTTACGACACTGCCCTCTATTTCACACAAAAGATAGAACTGATTTATGGAAAAATCATTGGATCAGGAGGTACGATACAGAACCAGGAGGGCACCTACCAACTTAATTCCATGGAACCTCAGCTATTAGAGAACTTCCCCGCAATCTCGTTGAATGAAGTTGAATTATTGATTAATAAAATCAAGTCCGGCTCTCCTGCCGATTACATTCCTGCTAGAATTCTCCCCTCCCTGGTTAAAAATTTGTCCTATCCTATGCAATCCCTTATCAATCTCTCCCTTGGAGAGGGACACGTACCTCGGGAGTGGAAAGTTGCTCAGGTTAGGCCTTTCCGGAAGAATGCTAAACTTCCCTGGACGGATCTTTCCAATCTCCGCCCTATTTCCCTCCTTCCGTTTACAACAGGATGTTTAGATTCTTCCCAGTCCAGTTTTAGGCCCAAATACAGCACTGAATCAGCTCTTCTAGCTGTCATGGATAAGATCAGGTTGACCCTAGATAAGGGCCTTTCTATGATTCTGGTGCTGTTGGACCTATCCGCAGCGTTTGACACAGTCTCACATAACATCTTGACTAAAAGAATGGAAGAGGTTGGGTTAAAGAAAACAGCTTTGCAGTGGATGAGGAGCTTTCTATCCAACTGTTTTAAGATTGTTAACCTGGGTCTGTATCGATTGGCCCCCACTTAGTTGTCCAAGGGAGTACCACAGGGCACATGTCTGAGCCCCACACTCTTTAACATCTAAATTGCTCCCTTGGCCAATCTTCTGAGGGCCCATGGGTTCATCCCTTTGTCATAAGCTGATGACACCCAGCTACTTTTCCCATTTAACAACTTCACTCCAGCAGTTCTGGTGGCCTTCTCCAAAGGGATGAGAGAAATATCTGATTGGATGCGGAGCAACTTTCTCCAGTACAATGTGGGGAAAACTGAAATCATGCTCTTCGGAGAGGCATCCCTTTTGTGGACTCCCGAATAGTGGCCAACAGATTTAGGCCCCTTTCCTACCCCTAAGATGTCAGTAAGAATCTAGGGATCCGGCTGGACCAGGCACTTACTCTGAAAGAGCATGCAGCTCAAACAGCTGGGACCTGTTTCCATATAATAGGCCTACTCCGTCGAGTTTTTCCCCTACTACCAGACTCCTCTCTGAAAACACTTGTCCAGGCACTTGTTCTAAGTCGCCTAAACTATTGCAACGGCCTGTTAGTCTCTGCCAATGATGTTTCACTGGCAAGACTACAGGTGGTTCAGAATACGGTGGCAAGGAGGGTCCTTAATGGGGTCCTTAATGCTCTCCCTAGGACTCCATCCCGCCCTCTTCTGATAAAATTGCACTGGCTCCCCATCCGCCAAAGAGTTAAGTTTAAAATCTGCTGCACCATCCATAAGGCATTGCTTAACTCAGGACCTTCATATCTCTCTGAGAAATGTATTCACTCCATTCGAGCGCTAAATCCTTGCTGATAGTGCCACGAGTAAGAAGAGCAAGATTGGGAGGAAAGGCCCTATCCCACCTTGGTCCTCGCTACTGGAACGAACTGCTGCTGCCCTTGAGGCAGTGTATAGACCATCTACATGTTTTAAAGCAGCTGGAGACCATCCTTTTCCTCACTTACTAACTCAGAGTTATTCAGCCACCCATATTTTGCCAAAGCACAGAGATACCCCTTCGGGTGTTAATACTAGCGCTATATAAACAAACCCATTCTGGTCAATACATTTGTCATAAAATTCCACTCCACTGTATCAAATGCTTTCACCATAGCAAGGAAGACCTCCACGACTTAGGTATCTTGGCGAGTATGTTGTATATCCCCAAATACAGTTCTTACATTGTAATTGAAGTTCCTCACAGGAACAAAGCCAGCTTGTTCTGGAGATATCAGCAGCAGCACTAGAGGAGATAATCTCTTCGCTAAAACCTTAGCATAAATTTTAGTGCTGACGTTGAGGAGCAATAGCGGTCTATATGAAGTGCAAGCAGTCGGGGCTTATCGGGTTTTAGGATAGCAATGATCAGTGCTTCCTGCATAGTGGGAGGGAGTATGCCTGTTTCAATGATTTCCTCGAACAGGGTCTGTAGGTGTGGAATCAGCAGGTCCTTTGTAGAAGGATAGAGTAAGACCATCTACTCCAGGAGCTCTATTCGCTTTCATTCCAGCCAAAGCTGAGGTTATTTCGTCTACTTCCAGCGTGCACATAAGATATTTCCTATGCCCATTCAACAGCCAAGGTAATTTAATATGCATGAGATAATCTAAGATAGCGTCATCATTGCCCTTGTCTTCTTTTGTAACCTCCCATAGCTACTGGCGCCTTTACTTTGAGTGTTACACCATATGTGTACTTTTTTCTTTATCTTTGTTGGCATTGGAGAGTGAGCCATGGATGAGGAGGGCTGAGTACGCTGGGGCCTTGGGTGGTCATAGAATGAGACAGACGGGGGATGAGTAAAGCCCTTTAAGAGCAGTGTCAGGTGAGTGTTGGTATTGTGAGAGTAAAGATCACCTTCAAGGGAGATCTCGATCCGTAACTGTTTCCCCTCTTCCAGTGGCCATTGTGCCTTCTATCCCTGAGAAGAGATCCGGTCCCAAGCCATTTATAGGGTCTGTGAAAGTGCTTTCATTCCCTTAGAAGAGGCTGCACAAAGTGGTCGTTTTGCAAGGCCAAGTAATCTTGTTTCTAATAGTGGGCGTACCATGCCGATCGCTGCACATTGCCCCCCGTTGCTGGGTGACTCTTGTCTTGATATAGCTGCATGCTTGTGCCCGAGATGGGACTGCCTAAACCACACAAGGTCACCAGCTGTTGTGACCGGATTCCCAATCTCACTTCCTATCTGCATGATTTTATGGGTGTTCTCTTTTGATGGTCCACGCCGGTACTCCCCCACCCCAACTCACTATCTTGATGCTTTTTATGGCCACCTTTATTGGAGCTCGGACACAGCACTCTCGCTTCCTGGACATGTTCGTTCATTGAGTGATTGTTGAGAATATAATAGCATATAATGCATTTGGAAGTGTTTTCTATGTTTATTGTCAGCACGTCACACTATCGTCATCTCTGAATGTTCGGAGATTACGTATGTGACGTCACTGGGTTCAATCTGTCAGATCCTGTTATCTCTTAATGAGAGCGCTTCGTTTCTTCTGGCTCCCTGTGGGCCCTTACTATCCATATAATAAAGAGCTTGAACAAAGTCTATCTGGCTTCCTATCTTCCTTCCCACAACAATTGGCGACGAGGATCAAGGACTACAAGGGCTCACTGGCGTATATAAAAATATCGGAAAATAAGATGCAGGTGTTTTAAAGGAAGACGCCGCGGACACACCGGTAATTGAAGGAAAAATACACGAAGCAAAGTAAGTGAATAAACTTAGGATATGTGCCGCTTATCAACAGCATAGAAGCGCGAAGGATTCCTGTCAGATGAAACGCATGAGGCATGCAGGGTAGTGATGTAGACTCATGCCCAGAACAGTGATTGGTGCAGAGCGGCATACGTCATCAGGGGCAGTGAACGCGCGGCCGTATCATAGAGAAAACATCCTGACTAAATAGCTGCAATAATAATAAACATTAACACGAGCAAATTGGAAGCAACGCTGAAGAAATTGAAATAAGGCATAAGCGCACGCATCATGCTACGCGAAAGCACAGCGGAAAGTATAGAAAAGTGAATTGAAACACAACATAAACAGCGCTGGGAGATTTGAGGAGAGTTTCAAGGAAAAGCAAGCAGACAGCGAAAAGGAAACATCGGCTCATGGATAATAAGAAAGGCTGTGTAAAAGCAAAAGGTTAAAAAAGGGACATAAATAAGCCTTGGTTAATGCAACAGTGAGCAAGTGTATTACAATAATACTAAACAGCTGCAACATGGAGCAGAGTAATAATATATGTGTGCCACCACTTTTCGTAGAGGAGCCAGGAAAGCCTGCTATGAAATAGAAGAATTGGTTAAGAGCTTTTGAAAATTATTTAGTGTCTATTGATGGCAAGGGGTATGACGCGGAAAGGAAAACTTCCCTTTTGTTTGATTTACTAGGAAAAGCTGAACAAGAAGTGTTTAAATAGCTTGCCAGAGTATGAAAGCCCGCCTGGGGTTTTCATACCATTGAATGAATACCGAGAGGCGATAAAAAGGCTTGAAAAGCAGTTTGCTGAAGAAAGTAACATAATGGTGGACAGGCATAAATTCGAGTCGAGGAAGCAAGAAGAAGGAGAGACTGTGGAGGAATACATAGCATGTTTAAGATTTTTGGCTAAGGACTGCGAATTCAAAGATATGGCCGATACCTACATCAGGGATCAAGTAGTATTTTACTGTTACTCTAAGAAGGTGCAGAAAAGATTGCTAGCATGTAGAAAGCCCACATTACAGGAGGTTGTGGATATCGTGAAAGGGATAGAAAGATCTTTAATATCAACAAGAGAGTCATCCAGCACAAGTGGTAATGCAAATGTGTTTTGTTTACAGGAGAAGAGAAAATGTGATAGATAATAAAGGTTGAGATAAGAATTGGAGCGACAAAAAGGTAGGAATGAGCAATTTAAACTGTTTCAGATGTGGATCGCAGGAGCATCTGGTAGATTGTAGATCATGTCCAGCCCTTGGTAAGAAATGCTTAAGGTGCAAAAAATTGGGCCACTACACTACTCTATGCAAAACAAATAGAATGCCTGAAAATGTAAAGATAAACGCTGTCGGCGAATATGATGAAGAGATGTGTGCCAATATAATATTGTATGTAAAAATGGAGGATGGCAAAATAAAAGGACCGAAAGGGGAAGTGAAAATAGGTGATGTTGAATTTCCGTTCACAGCAGATTCAGGATCCCCTATCACTGTTATATCTGACAAACTATTTGATGAGAAATGGCAGAATGTGGATTTAAATGAGACTGACATAAACCCAGAGGCTTTTGGGGAACAGGATATTGACATGGTTGGATATTTTCAAGACACTGTTACGTTCAAAGGGAGAATGATTAAAACAAAAATCTAGGTTGCTAAGAGAGGTAGAATATTAGTAGGATGGAAAGATCTGGCCAAGCTAGGTGTGATTTTTCAACCAGGGGCTAAGGATCCCATAATTCTAAAAGAGGATCTAATAAGCAGTATATGTATGGAGGACAATAATAAAAGAATGGAGCAAATGTTGGGAAAGTATGAAAAGGTATTCAGAAATGAAATTGGATGCGTAAAAGGTTTTATGCACAAAATATAGTTAAAGGAAGGTGCAGTTCCCGAAAACATAAGGTAAGAAGTGTACCATTGTCTATCAAAGGAGATTTGTAAATTGTAAATTGTAAATTGATACTTGTATAGCGCACTACTCACCCGCAAGGGTCTCAAGGCGCTTGTACGAATACCGCTGTGGAACCCATCCTGGCTTTCTCTGTGAGGCGTCCACTCCTGGGCACCCCCAAGGTGGAGGCCAGGCATTCTTAGCGTTGTGGGGGCCGTTGTGGAGATTAAGCAAGCTATTGCCCAGAGTTGCAGAGTGGGACTCCATGATTGGAATAGGCACCGAGGCGAGAATTATCAGGTTCGTGGAATTTTGAGCCCAAGACCCGCCGAGGTCTGCCTCTCTAATCATTGAGCCACACTTCTCTTAAAAAAGGTTCTTTATAAGTTGAGCAAATAAGGAGTAATTGAGAAAACCGATGAGTCAGAATGGGTGTCGGCGATCGTAGTTTCAAAGAAAAAGAGGTCAGGAGAAATAAGATTGTGTGTGGACCTCAGGTCCCTAAATAAAAACATACTAGTAAATTGTCACCCACTCCCAAGGATTCAAGATCTGACAGTCTGTCACGGGTTCAAGGTATTTCACCCTCATAGATCTACAAGCCGCCTACCACCAGGTATGTCTAACAGAAGAGTCAAAAAAGTTGACCTCATTTATCACACCTTATGGGGCGTACAGGTACATCAGATTACCTTTTGGTCTGGCCTCATCATCTGGTGTAGTCCAAAAACTAATGGACATCTTATTCAAAGAACTAAAAGGAGTTGAGGCATTCCAGGATGACATGCTCATACATTCGGAAACAGAACAGGGACACCTGGAAATTCTCGACAAAGTATTGAGTATACTAGAGTGTAGAGGGATGACTGACTCAAAAGAAAAGTGCAAATTCATGAAGAGCAAAATTGAATATCTGGGACATGTACTAACCCCTGACGGAATAACACCAAAAGATGATCTGGTAGAGGGCATAAGGGAAGCTCCTGAACCCAAAGATAATGAGACCTTAAAATCATTCCTAGGTCTCAGTGAGTATTATCAAAAAATCATACAGGGGTATGCAGGCAAATTGAGCCTTTAAGGAAATTGCTAATGAAAAACGTAAGTCACAGATGGACAAGCGAACAAGAACAAGCCTTCGAAATCATAAAAAAGGAAATGGCCAACGCACCTGCACTAAAGCCTTATGACCCAGAATTATAAAATGTCATCACGGTAGATGCTAGCGCCAAAGGGATCGGTGCAGTATTCTGCCAAATGCAGGGCAAGGAAGAAAGAACCATTGCGTTCATATCCAGGAAGCTAAGTGAAACGGAGGAAAACTATAGCACAATTGATCGTGAGACGCTCGCATGTGTTTGGGCAGTGCAAAAGTTGAAAAACTACTTATGGGGCAAAAAGTTTTCTATAGTTACAGATCACAAGCCATTAATTTATATGATGGATGCGGAAGGACGAGGTAATGGCAAGGCCAGCTCACGATTAATAAGGCTGCTTTCCAAACTGCAGGAGTACACGTTTAGCATACAACACATAAAAGGTGGAAAGAACTGCAGGGCTGATTGCTTATCTCGCCTGCCTGTGAACAAACAACCTGAATGAACGCTTGATGACACAGAGTGTGTAGTGGCTTGGGTTGACGCCCCTATAATGTGTAGCGGGTCGATAACGGAAGAAGAATAGTTGAAAAGCCAAGAGGAAGACAAAGTGATGGGGAAAGTAATGAACCATGTGAGAACAAAATGGCCCTCCATGAGAAATTTGGAGAATGAGCTAAAGAGTTACCAACAAGTAGACAATGAACTGACCATAGAAAGCGGATTTTTGTAAGAGGTGAACTATTCATTCCACCTGAAGAATTGAGAAGGAAAATAATACAGCTGGCTCACAGGGGACACACAGGTAGGGATGTATGACATTACAACACATACTTTTACAACGCATACCTTTACAACGCATTTTTTACAAAGCAACATCCATTACAACGCATTCCATTACAACGCATGCATTTACAATGAATTTTTAAAAACTACCTTTACAACGCATTCCATTACATCGCATACTACCTTTACAACGCATACCATTACAACGCATAACATTACATTGCATGTAAGGTAAGTATTGGATAGTGTAGGGGTAAAAATTACTATTCTAACTCCAGGGGGGTGCAACAGTAGGGTAAATGTTGGATAGTGTAGGGGTAAAAATGACTATTCTAACTCCAGGGGGTGCAACAGTAGGGTAAGTGTTGGATAGTGTAGGGGTAAAAATTACTATTCTAACTTCATGGGTTGCAACAGTAGGGTAAGTGTTCGATAGTGTAAGGGTACTATGTGTTGTAATGCTATGCGTTGTAATGGTATGCGTTGTAATGACTGTGTCGTAATGACATGCGTTGTAGTGGTGTGCGTTGTAGTGTCATGTGTTGTAATGGTTGCATTGTAAATGCATGCGTTGTAATGGATGTTGCGTTGTAAAAGTTTCATTGTAATGGTAGTGCGTTGTAAAAGTTGCGTTGTAAAGGTTGTAACCCCCCAGGTAGTAGTGCAACTAGGAACGTTTTGAGAAGGCACTACTGGTGGCCAGCAATGGACTCTGAGGTGAAGAATTATATATCGACAGATGCGAACAATGTTTAAAAGCGGATACACATTGGAAAATCAGTAGAGGAGAGTTACAAATGGTAGAGATTCCAAATGGGCCTTGGAGTAAAATGCAATAGACTTTGCAGGGCCATTTAATGAATTATAGGAAGGATGTAGACATACAGGCCCGGACTGGCCGTTGCGGGCACCGGGCAATCCCCCGGTAGGCCGCATGGTTGGGGGCCGGTTTTGGCCCCCTGGGGGCCGTTTTTGTTACAGGGCCGTTATGCTGCAAAAACGGCCCTGTAACAAAAATGTCCGAAAACCGGCCCTGGCACATAGCGCGGTCGCACCTCCTCCTCCTCCCGGCGGGGGGAGGTGGCCGGCCGAGCACTTTGCCAGGGCCGGTTCTGGTTCCCAGTCCGGCCCTGTAGACATATATTTGTACTGACTGATTACTATTCAAAGTGGGTACATTATAAGTTTGTGAATGTTGTGACAACAAGTGTTGTGATAAAATTCTTTAAAAAAGTGTTCGCTGTGGAGGGACAGCCGAAAATCCTTGTCTCTGACAATGGAACCCAATTAGTGTCCAGACAGATGAGCGAATTTTTTGCAACATGTTGGGATCAGACAAGAAAAAACTCCTTTGTACAGTCCTAAGAACAACGGGCAGGTGGAGAGGGTGAACAAGTTCATAAAAGAAGGCATACAGTTAGCAGTGGCATCAAAATTAAATGTTAAAGATTTTATTCAGAAGAAAATAAACACATACAACAACACACCTAATGAAACAAGAAAACATACACCATTTTACCTAATGAGGGGGAGGAAATGTAACAGCGTGCTTACTCCTAAATTCAATAATTGGTTTAAAAATGAGGTTACACAAGATGTGATAAATGACAATATAATCAGGGTCAAAGAGCGAATTGTTGACAAGCAAGTAAGAACAAAGAGGTATTCTGACACAACCAACAAGGTAAAAGAAAAAGAGATAGAACAAGAGGACTGGGTACTAGTCAAGAAACTGTTTAAGGTAGCTAAGGGAGAGTCAGTTTATAGCAACCCAGTTAGGGTGTGTGAAGCATCCAGGGGAGCCGTGTGTATGGAAGGAAAAGGATGGAGGAGCAAGGACGATGTAATCAAACTGAAAGTGGGTCAAGAAAAGATTATAATGCGAGGGAAGGATGAAATAGAGAGAAATCTTGACTATGGCATACTGGAATGGGAGAATGTACCAGAAAATCAAAGTCATCCAGACTTGGATGATAGCTTCAGCATGTCCACAGGCAAGGGCGTTGGGTCTAAGAAAGGTGAAATGGAGAAATCCAATGTACAGACAGACTTTTACATTGGTAGCCCTGTGTGCCATAGAGAGGTGGAAGAATCCATGAGTGGTCAGCATCTCAGAGGCTGCCACTCAGATACCCTGTATGCAAAAACTAGATCAGGGAGAGAAATTAGAATGCCTAAACGTTTTGAGGAATATGTAATTGAATGATTAGTTTCATATATCTATGTTGCTTCCATGTGTTTTGTTGGGGAAAAGGAAGATGTTGAGAATGTAATAGCATATAATGCATTTGGATGTGTTTTCTATGTTTATTGTCAGCACGTCACACTATCGTCATCTCCGAATGTTCGGAGATTACATATGTGACATCACTGGGTTCGATCTGTCAGATCCTGTTATCTCTTAATGAGAGCACTTCGTTTCTTCTGGCTCCCTGTGGGCCCTTACTATCCATATAATAAATAGCTTGAACAAAGTCTATCCGGCTTCCTATCTTCCTTCCCACAACAGTGATGTAATTCAGACGTCAGTATCCTCCAGACCCAGTAGCCTTATAATAGCGACAGGTTCTGTTCTCCCTTTTGGGTCTTATTTTTACAATTGTTTTCTTTATTATTACATCTGTGCTATTTGCGGAAGCGACTTAAACAGGGTTTTAATATAGAAGCTTGGCTACTTGATTGAGCAAGAGGCATTATAGTCCTCTTTATATGGTCCTTCATGAGTCTGCCTGACCACTGCTAGTTTCGGTCGAGATGTAAGAGATGCGGAAGTGAGATCTGAACACACAGCCCTGATATTCAAACTGAAGAAGCAGGAAAAGGTGTAAGCTTCGCAAGTGCTGTGTGCGAGGAGACTGACACTGTACTGTCTGCGGAGCATTAGCCTGGAGATCGAACCCTTGCCTGCAGCCCTCTTCTTTCACAATTTCCTCTTCGCAATTTTCCATCCAAGACTGATCAAAGGAAAAGGTGAGAGCGCCTGAAAACAATATAGGGCATTATTCTGAGCATGCACCTGCACCACTTGTATCTCATCCTTTGCCTGCCTATTCTTTGTACCCCCCCCCCCCAACCCCCACCCCCCAAAACGAATTTTACAGTTTATTCGAGGGTCTGTCCGGTCTGTCCACAAGACCTAACCGTGCCAGTTGAGGGGTGTAAGCCAGCAAGGTATGCTTATCTACACGGCCCACACAGTACATTTGTTCAGGGGGCTTAGGTCACAAATTGCCAGCTAGAGAGGTGGGAAAGTAACCAAATTCATAGTGAGAGCTGAGACAGAGCCAAACAAAATATAAGGTCCTAAACTAAGAGCTAAAAGTGTCAGCTGCAGCATCAAAATATTTGTCAAGTAGAATATTCAAATAAGGGCATTTAATGAGATGTTTAAAATTCCACATGGCTTCTTTTTCTACAATTATGGATTAAAAAGTAGTAATTCCCGTAAGTATATATCTTAATCGCATTCTCTTTCTGAATCTAAAATATAAACCCAAGCACATTTGTTTCCGAACTCTTTTGAACATTGATCTATTCAGTCTCCTATATAAGTGAACTATACTCAAAACAGGGTGCGGTGTGTGAAGATAAATATAACTATCCAGTTTCGGTGGTTTTCGGGTTTCGTTTCGTAACCACAACACCATTTAACTGTTTTTCCTGGGAATGTGAGTATTATTTATATAATGTCTGAGCAAACGAAACAATGATTTAGCCTTAAAGTTGTTTTTAGTGGGTGTGTGTTTTTTTTTTAGTTGGTTATACTACATCCAGCTCACAAGTTTCTCGTTCCACTCTTCCCAACCTCCTGTGTGGTCAGCAATGGGTTTGTGTTTCTTTGGCTGTGAGCAATAGGGATTAGCGTTTGGGACATAGTCTGCAGCCAGATCCTGTATGCAACACACAATCAATCAATCAATCAATCAATGACACTTGTAAAGCGCGCTACATACCCGTAGGGTCTCAAGGCGCTGGGGGGGGGGGGGGGGGGGGGGGGGGGCGCTACTGCTCGAACAGCCAGGTCTTCAGCTTCTTCCTGAAGGAGAGGTGGTCTTGGGTCAGGCGCAGGTCGGTCGGGAGGGAGTTCCAGGTCTTGGCAGCCAGGTAGGAGAAGGACCTTCCTCCTGTAGTCGCTCTTCGGATGCGGGGGACGGCGGCGAGGGCGTGGTTGGCTGAACGGAGGTGGCGTTTGGGAGCGTAGAAGTTGACTCGGCTGTTGAGGTAGCTCGGGCCTTGGTCGTGTAGGGCTTTGTGTGCGTGGGTGAGGAGGCGGAAGGTGATTCTTTTGTTGACGGGGAGCCAGTGAAGGTCTCTCAGATGTCCGGAGATGTGACTGGTTCGTGGGATGTCGAGGATGAGTCTGGCTGAGGCGTTCTGGATCCGCTGGAGTCTCTTCTGGAGCTTGGCGGTGGTCCCGGCGTAGAGGGCGTTGCCGTAGTCCAGTCGGCTGGTGACGAGGGCCTGGGTGACAGTCTTCCTGGTCTCGGTGGGGATCCACCAGAAGATCTTCCGTAGCATGCGCAGGATGTTGAAGCACGCCGAGGAGACGTTGTTGACTTGCCTGGTCATGGAGAGGGATGAGTCCAGGATGAAGCCCAGGTTGCGTGCATGGTCTGTCGGTTTGGGTGCGGTGCCCAGGGCGGGAGGCCACCAGGAGTCGTCCCAGGCGGAGGGTGAGGGGCCCAGGATGAGGACCTCCGTCTTGTCCGAGTTCAGTTTCAGGCGGCTGGTCGTCATCCACTCGGCTACCTCTTTCATCCCTTCGTGCAGGTTGGCTCTGGCGGCGGTGGGGTCGTTGGTCAGGGAGAGGATCAGCTGGGTGTCGTCGGCGTAGGAGATTATGCTGAGGTTGTGTTTGCGTACGATGGCCGCGAGGGGGCTCATGTAGACGTTGAAGAGGGTGGGGCTCAGAGATGATCCTTGAGGGACGCCACAGATGACTTCGGAGGCCTCTGACTTGTACGGTGGTAGGCGGACTCTCTGTGTTCTTCCGTCGAGGAAGGAGATGATCCATTCCAGCGCCTTGTCCTGGATTCCGATGTTGCTGAGGCGCCGTACTAGGGTGCGGTGGCAGACCGTGTCGAATGCCGCGGAGAGGTCTAGGAGGATGAGGGCCGCTGTTTCTCCATTGTCCATCAGGGCTCGGATGTCATCGGTGGCGGCGATGAGGGCAGTTTCGGTGCTGTGATTGGCTCGGAAGCCGGACTGTGAGGGGTCGAGGGATCCGTTCGTCTCGAGGAAGGCGGCCATCTGCTTGTTGACGGTCTTCTCGATGACTTTGGCTGGAAACGGGAGGAGTGAGATGGGGCGGTAGTTCTTGAGGTCGGTGGGGTCCGCTGTTGGTTTCTTGAGTAGAGCGCTGAGTTCGGCGTGTTTCCAGCTCTCAGGGAAGATGGTGGTGTCGAAGGATGTGTTGATGATGTCTCGCAGGTGGGGTGCGATGACAGCGTCGGCCTTGTTGAAGACGTGGTGAGGGCAGGGGTCGGTCGGTGATCCGGAGTGGATGGAGTTCATCGTGCGGATGGTGTCTTCGGTGCTGATCGGGGTCCAGGCGTGGAGGGTGGTGGTGGGGGGTGGTTGTTCGGTCATGGTGTGCGTTGGTTGGTTGTTGAAGCTGTTATGTATGTCCGCGATCTTGTTGTGGAAGTATGAAGCCAGGGAGTTGCAGAGGTCTTGCGAAGGGGTGATGTCGTTGTTTCCTGCGCTGGGGTTGGAAAGCTCTTTCACGATGTTGAAGAGTT
Organism: Lissotriton vulgaris; assembly: GCF_964263255.1. NCBI lineage: Eukaryota > Metazoa > Chordata > Amphibia > Caudata > Salamandridae > Lissotriton > Lissotriton vulgaris. The sequence continues at coordinate 872,724,120 of NC_141695.1, read as the reverse complement.
CCTTGCAGTTGTGTGCGTTGTTGTCCAACCTGTCCTTGAATGCTGTTTTCTTGGCGGCGCGGATCAGCTGGTGGTGTTTCCGGGTGGCCAGCTTGAAGGAGGTCCTGTTGTCCGGTGTCGGTTCCCTTCTCCAGACTTTCTCGAGGGCTCGGCAGTTCTTCTTGCGTGGTAACCTGCACACAACTTCGACCATGTACATGGGGTATAGGCCAGGAAGTGTCCCGCCAACTCCCACGCTTTGGAAATCTACTTTCTTGCCCTTTAATCTAATGGCAAACATCCATGTTGGCCAGGCTATGTAAACAATACTCATTATGCCCAAAGTTTTTTTTCCGCGTATTCCTCTTTGGGTCTAGTGCGACATTTGATTTTTAATATGGCAATCAGCTTTTGACCACCTTTGCATAACAAGGATCGAACCCATGCATATGCCTACTTGAATTTACATATTTCTTTGCTCCCAAGATTTAAACTTTCTTTGTATAAATCTGGATGTAAAACGTCTGCAGGAAGTTTTTGGTTCTTATGTTTGGGGTTATCTTTCTATAGGCTAGAAACTACAAATAACACATAATGAGAGCAAAGCTAGTTTGCACATACTCTTCTCCATTATTTTGTACAAAACCACTATTTGGGTGCACAAACACCCCCATATGCCCCACTAAGTATACTTTGTGAAGGTTTTTCTTTTAAACCCATTAATGCCCTGCTGGCATAAATGAACCTGTTAAGATACCATGCAGTAGCTGGACCTGCTGGGCAACTGAAACTAATGCAAGACATCAAAACCAAATGCAAAATTTCTATGATGTAGCGTCAATCCGGGAATGGGCAGGCACAATGTTGGAAAAACAAAGCAGAACCTGAGCTCCACGTTACTATGGCCCAGCTCCTTGCTGACCCTTGGGCCCAATTACTAGTCATATTGTACTGAATCAGTGGAAACTTTGCACCTGTAAACTCTGGTCCCTGGCTTTAAAACCTCGCCAGTACCTTGTAATTACAAATGAAACCAAAGAGAATGAGGAATAACTGCATGGAACCTGATTCACCAGCCTGAATACTACACATAATTTACAATACTGAGGTGCTAAATGCACATCTTTTTTTACCTAAATGTGTGCTGAGAGTCCGGCACAACATGGGGGGGTGGGGTGAAAGAGGAGAATTATGCCTTGCAAGGGGAGGCATTACATGCTTCTCAATAATTTTCCTGATGGTGCTGCTGGTGCTAAATAATGGGTCTGTGCTACAATACAGCCTTTCCAGTATAAATTTGCCAGCTGGATTTTCCAGTAAGTAAAACTGGGCTCTGTATTCCTGCACCTGGAAAAATTTGAGAGTGGGCACACTTCCAATTTATGACTGAGCAGAGAGAAATTCCAAGAAAGCTTTTAACCAGCGTGTTAATGTGATCGTACCTTACATGGTTGATCTATATTTCTGATTAGTTATGTACACAAAATATTATGAGATAGTGTGGCTGATAGTAAAATCTGCGTGACAGAGATATAGCTTTACTGTCTGAGATTTGAGCCTTGTAAGGGCTATTGGCCCGATTCACAGAACTAACTTAAGACAAAATCCTTAACTTACTACCATTTGATATTCACAGAAGGCACTTACTCATTTCGGTATTCACAGAAGTTAGGACTCTTAACTTTAGGACTCCTAAATGCCTTCTGTGAATACCAAAATTCTTAAATTTACGATTTTTCTCAGTTTAGGAGTAGTAAAGCTAGGAATCCTAACTTTAGGACTCCTAAACTGAGAAAAATCCTAACTTTAAAACTTTCGGTATTCACAGAAGGCATTTAGGAGTCCTAAAGTTAGGAGTCCTAACTTCTGTGAATACCGAAATGAGTAAGTGCCTTCTGTTAATACCAAAATGGTAGTAAGTTTAGGATTTTGTCTTAAGTTAGTTCTGTGAATCGGGCCCACAGTAACTAGAGTGATAGCTCTGTTGTCCAAAGTAAATATGTTCTGTGGTAATGGTGAATTGCTGAGCAGAGAGAAATTCCAAGCAAGAATCTGGTCAATTCTTAACCAGCATGTTAATGTGATCGTACCTTACATGGTTGAAATAATATGCAATAGTGTGGATGATTGTCAAATCTGCATGACAGAGATATAGCTTTACTGTCTGAGACTTGAGCCTCATAAGGTCTCTGTAACTAGAGTGATAGCTCTGTTGTCCAAAGTAAATATGTTCTGTGATAATGGTGGATTGCACTGCTGCTGAAGCTAGAGCCTGTAAGGTTTGTGAAACTATTTATAGTTTTGCTGAGTAAAAGCTGCCACCTATGAGATATAGTTCTGTTTTCCAAAGCACATGCTTATAGGATCTGTGTAGCCTGAAAGAGAGCTCTTATGTATGATGCACAAGTCTGTGAATTTCGACTCGCCTGAGATTAGCTCTCAAGAGTGGAGAGTGGGCAGACAATGCAGGAGCATGCACTAAAATGACAAGGTCCCATCTTGCTGACGCTTGGTGTGATTCTGGTATGGTTGATCAGCCATGTAATGGAGTAGTGTAATGTTAAGGATTAGCTTCCTGTCTAAGTCCACAGGCTGTTACATTAGGTGGTGACGACACCGAGATGATCCTCTCCCTCACCAACGACTCCGCCACCGCCAGAGCCAGCCTTCATGAAGGGATGAAAGACTTCGCTGAATGGATGAAGAACAGCCGCCTGAAACTGAACTCAGACAAGACGGAAGTCCTCATCCTGGGATCATCGCCCGCCGCCTGGGACAACTCCTGGTGGCTCCCTTGCCTGGGCACCACCCCCAAGCCAACTGACCATGCACGAAACCTAGGCTTCATCCTGGACTCCTCCCTCTCGATGACCAGACAAGTCAACGCCGTATCATCATCGTGCTTCAACACCCTGCGCATGCTCCGTAAGATCTTCCGATGGATCCCCACCGAAACCAGGAAGACAGTCACCCAGGCACTCATCACCAACCGATTGGACTACGGGAACACCCTCTACGCGGTAACCACTGCCAAACTACAGAAAAGACTCCAGCGCATACAGAACGCCTCTGCACAACTCATCCTGGACATCCCTCGCCGCAGCCACATCTCAACCCACCTGAGAGAACTGCACTGGCTCCCCGTCAACAAGAGGATCACGTTCAGACTACTCACCCACGCACACAAGGCTCTCCACGACATGGGCCCGAAGTACCTCAACAGCCGCCTCACTTTCTACATACCCACCCGCCAGCTACGATCCGCCAGCCTCGCCTTCGCCGCCGTACCACGCATTCGCAAAGCCACCCCGGGAGGAAGATCCTTCTCCTACCTGGCGGCCAAGACATGGAACTCCCTCCCCACCCACCTACGGCTGACCCAGGACCACCTCTCCTTCAGGAAGCAACTCAAGACCTGGCTTTTCGAGCAGTAACGGACCCCTCTCCCCAGAGCCTTGAGACTCTTCGGGGTGAGTAGCGCGCTATATAAATCACTGATTGATTGATTGATTGATTGAGGGATAGCTTTGCTATCTCAGCCCTGAAACTGCATGCTCAGTGTAACCTGGTGGGTGGCTCTGCAGTCTAAAGAAAACATCAGTAAGTCTTGTTAGCCTGAGAACTGGCATTGTTACCTAAAGCCAAAACCAAAGCACGCGAATTATAAGTGATGAATGGAATGCTTGAATTAATCTTAAACTCAGATAATTACCCTGTCCTGTCTGAAGCTAAAACATGTTTGTTCTGTATAATACAACGTGTATTTCTCATGTGTGTTTCATGATCTTTTGACGTCTGTGTCTCCTGGGGAATATAGCACTGTTGCCTAAAGTCAGATCCTGTTTGTCTCTAGCTTTGGATATTGCCCTACAAGCAATGTCTCTGGGTGTAAGGTCTGTCGAAGCTATGTGATGGCAGGGCTCACAGTGGCTCTGATGTATGCACTCTGAGTTGCTTGTTACATATCAGCTTCTATCTTTAACCTGAACTCTAAATTCTGTGTAGGCAGCAATGACCATATTTAGGCATATCTGTGTGTGCCTCACAGGCGCTTAACTCTATTGTGAGAAGTTGGCCTGGTATATGATGTTCACTATTCTAGTGAACACCTTGCACCAGTCCAAACAACCCTTATGGTTATTGTTGTAAAGTCAACCTTATAGACCAGCTATCCTAAAGGTAGCGTGGACAGAACAGTCTTAGGCTAAAAGACTCTTGAGGGCGTGTAAAGCCAGCTGTTTTACCATATGTAACCCCTTGAATATCAAATGAAAGGACACCACACAGGATATATATAAAATATATATGTATTTATTTACTAACACACTCCTCTGAACTCTTTATGAGATTAGAGGCAAAAGCACATAACAAGTTACACTTACAAATACTTTAAATAGCACAATTTACAGTTAGACCCTAGGGGCGCGTAACACCATATACTAAGTAAGTGGTATAAAAACCACGACTTGGGAAAGGAAGAGGCCTAGGGCCTAGATAATCGCTGGGGCTACACTATCTGACCCTTAGGTTAGAAGTAGGAGGCCCACAGGCGGCGCGTGCAGTGTCAGTACACTCAAGCGAGAGTCAATAGAAAGTCAATGGGAACTTAGAAGGTAAGTAAATGAAGCTTTATGACACTTCCGGTCTAGCTAGAAGGAAACAACTAAAAACCTAGACACTTGGATAGTCAATACCCTCGAGAGCACCAAAGTACTCGCGTTACCTCACCCACAGGAAGCGGGTGCATAGGTGTGAAGATGTGTCGGGTTTCGCCGTTGAAGTCTATGGAGCCTGTGAAGAAAGATGCTGCAGGCTACCAGGAGGAAGATGTCCAGTTGGATCCAAGGGTGGATCAGAGTTGAAGAAGACCTGGAAGCAGAGGGGACAGAGTCTAGGTCACTAGCCAGTGACCGGGTGGAACCAGGAAGGAACCAGGCGTTATCGAGGAGCAATCAGGTGCTGGGGTGAAGCTTGTCGTTGCAGCCACGTGGACCAGGAGGCGTCGAGGATGACCGGGTGCTGGAGAGGAGCTGTCCCACGAAGGTTCTCGCAGATGGAGGGGTCGGCTTCAAGATTGGAACCAACAAGCCTAAGCAAAGGCAACCCACGCAGGATACACAAAGAGCTTCTGGTGCAGACCAGGAGGGTCTGAGGTACTTCACCTTTTCAGGGAAGCAAGTGCCAGTCTGGAGCAGCCAGACCAGTGGTGGATTCTCAAAAGGATTGTCGTCAGAGGGCTACTAGGCAACGGGCCAGCAACCGGACAATGCGTAGAGCAGAACACAAGCAGAAGGGCCCCATGCAGATCTCCTGGAGTGTGGTGGGCTGGTCTTCGGTGCAGGTGGAGCTCGGTGTTGGGGTGTCTCAGTCCCCAGTGCACAGCTTCGAGGAGGTCTCAGGAGCTATGCTGTTAGCAAGTTGAAGACTTTCCAAGTTACCTGCTTCCACGGGTCCCGACGCCTTCCACGGGGCTCAGCTGTGCTGGAGTGGTGCAGTGGGGTCAGAGGGATCCGGGAGTCGAGGTCTTGTCAGGCTCTGTGCTCGGGTTCCGGCAGGAACGGGGAAAAAGCAAGCTGTCGAGTTTCTGGATGGTTCCTGGTTGCCTAGGGTGGTCACTCCTTGGCCACAAGGGAGATTTCTTCAGTCTTCAGTTCAGGTGAATGTCGAAGGTCCAGAGTTTCGTTTTCAATCGATTCCAGTATTAATCTAATGTCTCCTGGGTCAGCTCCTACCTTTATACAACTAAAGGGGGCTGGTTTGGTCACTAGGTCCCTCCTATGGGTGGGACCAGGAAGGGGGGTGGTTACACCCACTTTCCTTTGTGCAGTTTCACACCAGAGCTGGGCCTGGAGTGCCCCAGCAACCAGTTTGAACTGGGGTATGCATGGAGCACCTAGAGTGCTCCAGGCAGTGTCTGATTCTATTCAGCCCTCCCTGTCCCAATACACATCCTCCTGTCTGGGGTGGTGCTCGCACCTCCCCAAGCAGGAAACCTATTGTCCAAACCTCCATGACTGGAAGGACTCCCAGCAGTAGGAGGTCAGACTTGTGTCTGTGGCAGCAGCATCCATTTTGTGATGCTGGGGCTCTGGTTAACTTTAACCGGGATAGTCAGAACTAACATATCTTCTCCCTCTAGAAGGGTGGAATGCTACCCTGTTGCCAGAATTGGCGAGGCGATAGTATTCCAAAGCGTACAACACCTTACACGACATGTTTGGATAAAGCCAAACCAAAGTTAGCATTTAACTGTGAGGTTCATAATGCACTTAAGAGTATATGGTATAACAATATCATAGAACAGCTATAAGGACATGGTTCCGAAAGCTGCAGACAGGCTCAGCTCATGCGAGAGCACCACCTCACACATAACCAAGCACTCTGCCTTCAGGATTGTTAAGGCCTGCCATAGGAGTGACTTATAGGTTACTATGTGTCTATATGTAGGTAGGTATAGGAATACTACACCTAGGCAAGGGGTGATTACATGACCTTGCCCCAGCTGAGTGATCAGCCAGTTGTGTCTATTTGAGTGGCCAGCCAGGGGTGGCACGATACATGCTGCAGCCCCTGGTAGGCCTTGGTTACACCTATGCCCTGAGTACAAAGGGTGCACTTTTACAGGGCATGACAAGGTGACCTAATTCCGAATTGTAATTGTACCTAGAGTACATGGCTTGAATTTAGAGAGAGTGCATCTGGGCTGTGGGTCTGATTAGCAGGCCCACAGCCACATCTAAGTTGAAAACCAGTAAAGCAAAAGCAAAAAGCGAGGGTGACCATAGGAAGCAGACCCTACTCTCCTACATCTATGAGCTATCCTTTTTAGGTCGAGGACCGTAGGCTGTGCTTGCGAAGTCTCGGTCAGAGATTTAATGTTTTGTTGAGTGGGGCTTGAACCTGCCCCTCTTCTCCATTGGCTGGCCTCGTAAATGCTGGCCAGCCATTGGAGGAGAGGGGCATCACTCCCTTTAAGCCCCGTCTTTTCCCGATCAGAGGGCCGACTGGCATGTGCAGGCAGCGTGAGCAGACTCTGCTCCCAGACCCTTGGCTTGGCTCGTCCACATCTACTTTTGATGAGGAGTCTATGAACATTGTGGCTTTATTTTTAAGCGTGGCTAGCTTTTGTTGTGTCATTCATGAATGAGTGTGCCACACTCGGTCAGAGTGTGTTGACCAGCCGCGGGATGTTGCCGACAGACTGACAAGCTCATCGTCCTCAGCTTTTTCAGGTACAAGCCAAGCATCCATGTTGTAGTTGAAAGGCCACAGTCCACAGACGACGAGTTCGGAAACTTTGCATCAACTTTCGGTGACGCAGATGGGAAAGCGCTCTCCAGTGCGCCGCAACCTTTAGCATCAGAGCTATGTAGATTGGGACAGTAACCAAACAATGGTGTATCTGTCCGCGCTGGGCGCCGGCGCGACCTTTCCGCTTCATCCACTGAGAGGCCCACTGTGGGCTTTGTCTTCCTCTGAGCGCCTCCGCAACAGTGGGGTTTTGTCCCACTTTATCTCGCCGCCAAAACAAAATGAGCTTTTGCATTCTTTTTTGTTGTCCTCCATGAAGAGCGCCCGTAGTGCAGTCGTGACTCTCGGACATGCTGCACGCGGCACTGATTGCATGTTTCCCCCACATCTTTGTGTCTTTCAGCCTTTTAAAACATCCACCACTCGCTGGTCATCAAACGGTACAATCGTCTCGCAACCCTTTATTGCCTCTTGCTGGCTATAGTTGTAAACACTTTTCCCGTTCCAAATTTACCATCTCGTGTTTTCAAACCTTCAATAGCTTTCGTGTTAAATTGGACGGTAGCCCCTCACCCACTTTTCTATTTGTCAGATCAAGTCCATGTTCGAAAAAAATGCACCATGTCCTCTGACATTTTCACTGCAAATTGGATTTTGTGAAACCGCAGAACCTGTGAATGGAAAGAGCAGGTATGGCAATATGTTAGTCCCGACCCTCGGGGATCAGAAACACAAAGGATGGATTTATTTTTTAATATATTAAGCTGAGGAGTAGCCAGAAACTTTAAATCGCCCCCACCTCAACTTGAACCATACCACTATTCACACAGAACATGTGAAGTGAGCGGACCCAACCCTCAGGAATGTTCCCTTCCCTTTTATGTATTCATCCATTAATTGTCCAGACTTTCACCTTTGCATTCATCTGTCACTGGGCCGAGGCAGCTTGGATAAAACCTCCATAAACAAGGGGGTGAGCTGGCTGTACTGCCATGCGGGAAGGGCCATCAGGGTGACGAGGAATCTACTTCCCGGCAAAAGGAGGTCTTTTGTAATGTTTGAACTGTTCACACTGGACTCATTCACAGGTGGGCCTTGGGGGAGGGGCGGTGGTAGAGTCTGCCCGAGACCAGACTTGGAGAGTGAGCAGAAAGCACCGTATTTTCCTATGTTCACCGGACGCGAGATTGTATGCTCGAGGACCATTTGTATGTGGATTTGGTGCTCGCGAAAGATGCTATCTTTAGCATTAGAGATGCAGTGCTCCAGTAATAGGTCTTCGCACTCAGCCCATCTCTGCTCTCCTCCCTAAACTCTGAAGTCAACAGAGGCTGTACTTCGGTATGGACCCTTACACCGTAAAGCCCTTCCGTTCCATAAATGTTACGCTGACCCTTTTGAACATAGCGGCCACGGTACAGCTAAGGAGAGGATGTAAAAAAAGAATACGGAAAATGGTTCAGTTCTTGTTAGTTGTTAGCGCTGTATAGCGCTGAAAAAAAAAGTTCTCGGACAACATGCTTTCCAGTCTTTACCATCCGGGCCGCTCCGCTCCCTTCTGTCCCCACCCACCATCACCCTCCCCTGTTTTATGTTTACTTCTTCCACGTTGAACTCCTGACAGCTTCACTTTCAGTTTCGGGGAGGGTGAGGGCTGGGAGAACAGTCACAAAGGACACAGCTGGCTGCACGCACTTTTCATGGCCCTGTTAGATCTCTTCCAGGGGTCCCGGGACTGGACCCTGCTCCAGGACAGCAAGGAGTACGAGAGGCGACAGGAAGATGCTCGGGGCCACATGGATCTGCCTAGGGGAATGAAGGTGAGGAGAGGTGGGGATTTCGGGGCGGGGCAGGAGCTCTCGGCCAGCTGAGCTGCTGCCAGGGGGCATGGAGGACGCCACCCGCAGGTCTGGCTGTGTTTCTGGGATTGCAGCATGTATGTACATTGTAGAACAAGCATTTAAATGTATATGTTTACGTTCCTGGTGCATCTGAATTGTAACACTATACGCATTTAAATGGAATTTGCATTTGCTATGTTCATTTGGGTTAGATTTCGAGTTGTTCTCTTCCATAATTATCGTAAAGCTTTATCTGGCTTGATTCTGAGAAATAAGCAGGGTCTGTGTGCAACCCTTTAGAAGCAGAGCCGCCTTCCAGTTACCATAGCTGGTTCCAACCTGTCAGCACCACCGCGTCATCCTTCCACACCACCACCGCGCCATTCTTCTACAGCACCACCGCGCCATCCTTCTACAGTACCACCACGCCATCCTTCTACAGCACCACCGTGCCATCCTTCTACAGCACCGCTGCGCCATCTTTCTACAGCACCAGCGCGCCATCCTTCTACCGCACCATCCTTCTACAGCACCACTGCGCCATCCTTGTACAGCACCACTGCACCATCCTTCTACAGCACCACTCCCCCATGCTTCCAAAGCACCACTCCCCATGATTCCACTGCACCACTCCCCCATTATTCCACAGCACCACCACTCCATGCTTCCATAGCACCACCACTCTATCCTTCCACAGCACCATCCTTCCACAGCACCACCGCGCCATCCTTCTACAGCACCACCGCGCCATCCTTCTACAGCACCACTGTGCCATCCTTCTACAGCACCATTCCCCCATGCTTCCACAGCACCACTCCCCCATGATTCCACAGCACCACCACTCCATGCTCCATAGAACCACCACTCTATCCTTCCGTAGCACCATCCTTCCACAGCACCACCTTTCCATCCTTCCACAGCACCACCACTCTATCCTTCCACAGCACCACCTCTCAATCCTTCCACAGCACCACTGCAACATCCTTCCACAGCACCACCGCGCCATCCTTCCACAGCACTACCGCGCCATCCTTCCACAGCACCACCGTGCCATCCTTCCGCAGCACCACCGTGCCATCCTACCACAGTCTGTGTGTGTGCGTGGCTCTGTCCGTGTGTGTGCGTGGCTCTGTCTGTCTGTGTGTATGTGTGGCTTTGTCTGTGGGTGTTCGTGGATCTGTGTGTGTGTGTGCTTGTCTCTGTCTGTGTGTGTGCGTGGCTCTGTGTGTGTGCGTGGCTCTGTGTGTGTGTGTGGCTCTGTCTGTGTGTGTGCGTAGCTCTGTCTGTGTGTGTGCGCAGCTCTGCCTGTGTGGTATGTGTGCACGGCTCTGTCTGGGTGTGTGTGCGTCTCTGTCTGTGTGTGTGGCTCTGTGTATGTGTGCATGGCTCTGTCTGTGTGTCTGTGTGTGTGTGTGTGTGTGCGCGGCTCTGTCTGTGTGTGTGTGTGTGCACGGCTCTGTCTGTGTGTGTGTGTGCGTGGCTCTGTCTGTGTATATGTGCGTGGCTCTGTATGTGTGTGTGGGTGGCTCTGTGTATGGGTGCAAATGCAATAGGTCTCTCATTTGCGATTGATTAAGCGATTGGCATTGAAAATTACAATGCCATTTATTTATATGTTTTAAAAACAAAAACATAAATAAAAATAAATAATGTCATGAGCAATGCCAATAGCTCTAACTTTAAAAATGCAGAGACCATTGCATTGTAAATGCTTGTTTTCTTATACCTTGTATCATCCTGTCATACAGAGTCCAGCTGTAGAAATACATTGGGAGTTGCATTTTCTTTCCTCGTTTCCCTTTCTCACCTCATTCAGCTTCCTATATATTTGTATTCCTTCTCAATCAGTCTCTGCGACACTCTTCATCACTAATTTCTTGTTCTGTCTAACTTGCCTCTCTCCTTTCATCACCTTGCATCTATTTCTTAACACTTCCTCGCCCCCCTGTCCTCCTATTTTTCTTTCTATCATTTCTTGCTTAGTTTGCACTCCCTGTCCTCTCTGGCTTTCTTTTCTCTCTCTATGGTTCTGACTTTCTACCTTTTCAGGCTTCGCCTTGGACTGTTGCACCAGTGCGTCATCACCTCAGCACCAGCGCAGCACCAACTCTGCATCACTCAGCACCATCTGAACACCAGGACAGAACCACCAAAGCATCATTCAACATCACCAAAGCATCACTCAACACCACCAAAGCATCACTCAACACCAACTTTACATCACTCAGCACCACCTCAGTATCACTCAGCACCACCTGAGCACCACTTCTGCCTAAACACACCACCACCTCAGTAGTACTCAGCACCACCTCAGCATAAGTACGGCACCAACTCAGCACCAGCGCAGCACCACCTCAGCAAAACCACTGCACCATCTCCATATCAGCACAGCACCACATCAGCATATCACCATCTCTGCATCAGTGCACCATCTCCACCAGCACAGCTCCACCTCAGCAGCAATTTAGCACTAATGCAGCACCACTTCAGCATCAGCACAGCGCCATCTCAGAACAGGACCAGCTCAGCACCACCTGACTACCAGCAATACCTCAGCATCCCTCAGCACTACCTCAGCATCCCTCAGCACTACCTCAGCATCACTTAGCACTACCTTAACATCACTCATCACCACCTGAGTATCACTCAGCACCACCTCAGTATCACTCAAAAACACCTCAGTATCACTCAGCATCAGCTGAACAGCACCACCCCGGCATCAGCACAGCCCCATCTCAGCATCAACACAGCACCATCTCTGCATCAGTGCAACACCACCAGCACAGCACCACCTCTGCATCAGCACATGACCTCAGCACAGCACCAACTCAGCATCACTCAGTACCACGTGAACACCAGCGCAGCACCACCACCTCATCATCACTCAGCAGCACCTGAGCATCAGTACAATAACACCACAGCGCTATCCTAGCATCAGCTCAGCACCATCTCAGAATCAACATAGCACCACCTGCCCATCAGTGCACCACCTCAGCACCATTGCAGCACCAGCGCAGCACTAGTGCAGCACTAGCGCAGCACTACCTCAGCACCAACGCTGCACCACCTCAACACCAGCACTACACTATCACAGCATCAGCACAGCACCATCTCAGCATCAGCACAGCACCACCTACGCATCACTGCACAACCACCAGTGCAGCCCACCTCAGCACCAACGCAGCTCCACCTCATCAGCAACTCAGCACAATGCAGCACCACTTCTGCAACAGTGCAGCAACACCTCACCTCAGCACAAACTGAGCCCCACCTCACCTGCACCAATTCAGAGTCACCCGGTACCACCACAACATCACTCGCCACCACCTCAGCATCACTTGGTACCACCTGAGCACCAGCACAACACCACAACATCAGCCCGACTCAGCACCCCAACAGCAATACTCAACGCATCTCACCATCATCACAGTGCCACCTCAGTACAGCACCACCCTAGATTCAGCACAGCACCGACTCCTCATCACTGCCCCCCACCAGTGCAGAACCCCCTCAGTAATATTGCAGGTCACCTTTAGAACTACTGCAGCACCACCTCAACATGAGCATAGCACTATCCCATCATCAGCACAGCATCATTTTGGCATCAGAACAGCACCACCTCTGCTTTAGTGCACCATCACCAGCGCAGGTCCACCTCAACAGCAGTTCAGCACCAATACAGCACCACTTCAGCATCAGTGCAGCACCATCTCAGCATTGCTCAGACCTCCTGAGCACCAGCTCTGGACCACCTCAGTATTACTGAGCATCACCTCCACACCAGCACACCACCACCACCATATCAAAATCACAAGACAACCACCTGAGTATCATTCAACAACACCTGAGCATCACCTCCGCACCACCACACCACCACCGCAGCATCACTCCGCATCACCTCAGTCTGCCTTCAGATTCTGGCATCTGTTGATTCTTCCCTAGTGTCCATCTGTTGCTAGTATTGTAATTCAGGTACTATTTCCCAACCTCCACCCTTACGTTGTTTACGTCCCTCCCCCCATAACAAAACCAAACTATAACAAACCAACATTAGAACAGGCAGGAAGAAGTTGCCAGCGTTGCGAGGACAAAAAACTACAAGCTATTTTCATGTTAATTCTTTTTTTAACAGGGTCATTCAGTTATACATAATGTCTTCTTGGTTTTACATAAGGTAACAAAACTGCTTATAACACTTTTTTAATATAACTTTTCAACATGTTGCACAGCAGCCACACTGTTCTACAACATAGCTTAAACACATTGGCACAGCCAATAGCTATGGCCAAACACTTATAAGGTTCCAAAGGTGAGAACTATTGGCTACGCCAATGCTTGCTTTCTTTCTGCCACCCCATACTCTGACTTTGAAAAATGTAATGTATTTTAGTATATGAAATGTATTTTGGTATGTGCAATGTATGTATGTGATTGTATTGGCTTGCACTGAAGGCAATAAAGGAATATGGTATTTATGGGTGTGTTTTAACCTTTAGAATCCCATTGCAGACCATGGCCTAGCATTCATGTTTCCACTGCTGAGCACAAATAACCTGGTTTTAAAGATTTTTCTATGAATAAAAGTGACCTACTATTCATCATGACTTCTATTTTCCCTCAAAAGATGTTTGGGCAGATTTACAAGGAAAGTGACTCAGTGAGTGCCAAAACACTTTTGGCTGTGCCGAACTGAGTCACTTTCAAAGCACAGGGATGCAACATATTTACAACAATATGTTGCATCTCTGTGCTTCCCCCTGTGCTGGTGCACAAACTGATGCCAGGCGCCAGCACAGGCACCCTGGCACCATGGTGCAAGGATGTCTGCGGTCATGGGGAGATTATTTATGTGTAGGAAGTGTTCCCTTCCTGCACAAAAACAACCGGAAACTGCGCTTTTCAGGGGCGTGGCCCACGACATGGCACACTAAGACATACTTTTGCCGAGCTCCGGTCGGAAACTCACATCCAACCACTATCGGCAGTCCTGGGGCCCGGACTGAACGATTCTGCACCAGGACACAACGGACCCTCTAATACTACAGTTTGGGGGTTGCCGGAGGACTCAATACCTGTGGAAACGACGATTAAAGTGCCGAAGAGCCCTGCTGAGACCCGACCAAAATTGTGCTGAGCTGGTGATGGCCATAGAAGGCTACTACGCCCGACACGCTGAGAAGAGCCCCAAAAGGAATGACTCAACTCACCAAACAGCGGAAGAAGGTGTCACCGACAACATAACCTCTGGCGCTGAGCAACCGGGTAAACTGAAGTGGATTACATGAAGCGCAGCTGCGACACGCCGGGGACTCGAAGACACCACTAGAGACAGGTAAGCGGCCCAGCTGACAGAGATGCTGGGCGGGGGGAAACTAAAGCCGGCGTCACCAGGGGACTGTCTCCCAGATCGCTTCCAGGCCCCAGGGCCTCGAGGCAAAAGTGTCCGATAGAGCGATCCATGCAGACTTGGCGGCCTATGTAAAGAAACAGTGATGACTCCGAGCTCTTAGACCAGCACGGCAGTGGGGAGACCCGGGCTGAGACAACCACTGGACCCAAGGACGCCAGACATGGGCCCCAGAAACATCTGCGAGGGACTCCGGCCCTGCTAAGTGATTATAGATGCACCCAGACAAAAGGAGCAACAATGAAAACAGCAGATTGAACAGCAACTGTGCGAAGGGAAATTAAAGCCTACCATATCAAGAAAAGCGCCCTGAGGAGACTGCTGAGTGACTCGGCCCTGAGACGGAGATATCCAACGGAGCGCCCCCTGCAGCCTCCACGATCTGCTGCAAAAGGATAGCAGCTGCCGATCTTTGGACCCACATAGTAGAGAGGAGGCCTGCGCTCAGGTTACCGCCGGCACCAGGGCGGCCCAACGAAGGTACCGGGAGCAGCCACGGATGATCCAAATCTGATCATATGACTTCAGGTGAACCCGCACAGGGGAACGAAGCAAGCATATGGCGCAGCCTCCTATTGGGAATAACATAGCGGATGCAGGCTCCAGATAGGCCAGGTGGTGGAATGGGGCATGAGAGGATTATGGCCTGGCACAAGGATCCTCTCCTTCCTTGCCCGAACTCTGCAAGGATAACGGCTGGGGGGCTATGAATCCCATCAGAAAGGGCCAGACTTCACAGGGCTGAGAACGCTTGATACAGCAATGTATAAGAAGGGACGGAATAACCCAAAAGAGGGGACATGTAGGCCACTGATCCATAACCATAAGTAGACATCTTTATGACCCAAACACCCCATCTTTCACAAAGGGCAATGACAAGGAGCCAAGCCAAGGGAAGATGGATTTCTGCACCAAAGTGATTACCTCACCCCGGGTGGAACAACTACCATGCCGCACAGATACTGACACTCTCCTTCAAGCAATTCAAGCCTGTAGATTGGCACTGGAAGAGAAAATAGGGGAAGTGGGTTCAGAAGTGACACTACTGAGACAAGACCTCCGCAATTTAGCCGATAGAGTCACAGAGACAGAAACCAGAATAGGTGAAGCCAAAGATAAGCTACAGGATCTCCAGAAGGGAATGGCTGACCTGCAAGCTTCAAATAAAGACCTCCAGTGGCGCACTGATGATGCAGAAAACAGTGCTCAATGAAATAACCTACGCTTTGTGGGCTTTAGAGAAGGCATTGAAGGCATGGGTGCACCGGAATTCCTCTATTCCTGTCTTCAACAAACCTTCCCATCGGTCAAATTCTTTGCCTGTTTCGTGATTTAATGAGCACAAAGAGCTTAGCTGCGAGGCCTCCACCTGTCACGCAATCGAGACCCATAATAGCGAGATTCCTGAACTTTTTGGACAGAGATTTGGGGCCCGATGTAGGTAGGGCGTTACCGATCGGTAACGGCCGAAAATACCGATTTTTGGCCCTTACCGATCGGTAAACAGCCATCGAGATGTAGGGAACCGAAAACAGAAAGAATCGGATAGAAAACCGATTCGGAATGAGTACCGAATGGGAAAGAATCCGATACGTACATACCGAAAATCGGATATGTAACGAATCGGAAAAACACCGAATCGGATGCAAAGACCGAATCGGTCCATGTACCGAATCGTTAGTGACACCGAATCGGAAAATCACCGATTCGGTCCAATTACCGATTCGTTAGTGACACCGAATCGGAAAATCACCGTTTCGGTCCAATTACCGATTCGTTAGTGACACCGATTCGGAAAATCACCGATTCGGTCCATTTACCGATTCGTTAGTGACACCGATTCGGAAAATCACCGATTCGGTCCATTTACCGAATCGGTACAAATACCGATTCGGACATGAGCCGAATCGGAAAACATGCCGATTCGTATGAATCTCCGATCGGGAAATTCCCCGATTCCGACAGTTGGGGAGATGTAGGGAGGCACAGAAACACCGAAATCGGCTCAAAATCGGTAGAATTCACTCGGTATTTACCTTGGATTGCAATCAGGTGGTAACCAACTCCAACCCATATAAACAGTCCCAAAATGCATTGCAACTTGCAGGATGGCAGCTTTCTATGTCATTGCGAGGCGGCTACGGCTACAGCAGGAAGGACAGAGGGAATTGCTAAGAAATGAACAGGTCTACAGACAGAGGATAACCCTGTTCATGCTCACTGAGGCAGAGATCCTACAGAGATACAGGCTGGACTCTGACACCATACTTGAGCTCATCAGGGACCTTAAGCCATTCTTGGACCACCACACCCCAAGGGCACACGCCATCCCTGCGCACGTCCAGGTGCTATGCAGCCTACACCTGCTTGCGTCTGGCAGCTATCAAAGTGGAGTAGCAGCAGCAGGAGGGGTGAGCCAGAGCAGCCTGTCAAGGTTCTTCCACATATTCCTTGAAGCCATGATAGACAGGATGGACCAATACATCTCTTTCCCTGCAACCCACGCAGAACTGCTACAAACTAAAGCTGACTTCTACCAGATGGCACAATTTCCCCAAATCATCGGTTGCATAGATGGCACGCACATTCCGATTTGCCCACCAGCGGACACCGAATACATATACCGCAATCGGAAATCTACACACACCATCAACGTGCAGGTGATCTGCAATGCCAAGTACACCATCACAGACCTGGTTGCAAAATTTCCAGGGAGTACCCATGACTCCTATATATTCCAACAGAGCGGCATATATGCACGGCTGATGGCTGGCGAATTTGGAGAAGGATACCTCCTAGGTGAGACACATCATCAGACCCCCATAACACATAGTAGGTAGGTGGAATACATGTATGCATGTGTCTAATGTGACCCCTTTCTCTTCCAGGCGACAGTGCATATGCCCTCCGCTCATTCATACTCACCCCCTACCTCAACCCCTCCACACCCAGCCAAAGGAGGTATAACCGGGCCCACATACGCACAAGGAATGTTGTTGAACGGACCTTTGGCATCTGGAAAAGTAGATTCAGATGCCTGCACAAGAGTGGAGGTGCAAGGCAGTATACCCCCATCACCTGCTGCAAGATCATAGCTGTATGTGCAATGTTACACAACCTTGCGGTCAAGAAGGGCACTGAGGTGGAGTTGTCTGACTACGAGGACTATGACGACGACGAAGCTGTGCCACTGACACAGCCAGCTGGGGTGTGTACGCCAAGTGATGGCAGATACAGACGTGAGGAGATCACTGAGAACTATTTCTGACTGAGTACAGATGCAAAGACAGCTAAATGTTGCTTGCAAAAAACAAATTTTAATAGTGTTGCACCACAGTTACAGCACTGATGTGCATCAAAAAATGGAGTATGTAAAATCAAATAAAGTCCAGGGTTCTGGTTGCCTCATCTGCCCTTGCCAGGCTATTTTTTTGCCCGCTTGCCAGACCCACTGGGGTGTCCCTCAGCCCCCTCTGAATGCCCAGCAGCATCAGCGGATCGCCTGGTGCTCCTCCGTGGCTCAGACGCAGCGCTGGCCGGGCTGCTGCGGCTGCTGCTGTCTCCAGCATCACCCAGGTCCAGGGCAGGATTGGAGGCGGTGTTTGATATTATCATGGCCTCCATAGCCGTGGTGATCCTGGCCATCCCCCTAGTGAGCTCAGCCGTATGCTGACTAAGCACAGATTCCTGGTTGGAGCTGCGATGGCACAGTTGTGCCGTCGCCGCTGCAAGGCGGGCCATGGCCCGGTTCAGCACCCGGGCATCCCGCCTGCGCACCAGCTCATGCTCCTCCTGTCTGGCAGATGAGTGGGTGATGGCAGTGGTCAGCCTGCCTAACCCTGCTGCCACCTCCTTGTTGGTTTCCACAACAGCCTGGAATCCCTTCACCAACTCTCCCATCTGCATGTTGTGCTGCAGGAGCTGGCGTTGGCAGGCCATGGTGGATCTTGCCTGTTGCCTCTGGATTTTAACCATCTGTCCCTCCAGGCCCAGGAACACACTGCCCTCCCGTGCTGGTGCAGCAGTGGTGGTGATGGCACGGCGTCGGGCACTGCTGCTTCCGGCCTGCTGAGTGGGCTGGGGTGCCACTGGTGGGGGTGTGAAGCTGGCCGGTCCCTGAGCCCCTGCTCCCAGGACAGGTTGAACAGGTGGCAAGGCCACGGTTGTGGCAGGAGCTGGTGTAGGCGGAATGGTGTGCCTTGTAGGGGAGTTTTCTGGGGAGAATTGCAAGGGGGGTGTGCTGGGCAGTACTGGGGAGTGCACTGCATGGAAGTCAATGACCAGGACTCCCTCCATACCTAGCCCTGGGGTGTCTCCTTCCTCATCCTCCTCCTGGCCAGCCTGGCTGGTGCTCGGCCCTGCGACTGCAGTGTTGGACGGTGCTGCTCCCTCTGCTGTCACTGTTGTTCCGCCTGATGGGGCCCCTAGGTACAAAGAAGCATTTGTAAACTGAGTGCCGATGTATTACAGTCAGTACAATTATGGCATTCCACATGTCCTTGCATCTCCTTACACTGTGTCACACTGTTTCCTGTCTTGTGATTCTGCACTGACATATTTGGCTAACTTCTGCTGACTACATGTACCATGATGCTTGTCTCTTGTATGTTGGTGACAGTACAGTGCTGGGGTTTGCCTATGCATTGTGTCTAATGGGGAGGTGTCTGGTAGGGTGTGTCATGATGCGCATGCTTCTTACCTGTAGCTGTAGCTCTCGCAGAGCTGTCCAGGGTCCCGATTCCAACGACACTCTCCCTCTCAATGGTGCTGGAGACCAGTTCCTCCAGCTCGGTGAGGGGTGGCGCCGGGTTGTTGCCTCCTCCAGTGAGTCCAGCCTGCCTTTGTATGTCAGCCAGCTTCCTCTTCGTGAGGCTGCGGATGTCATAAAACCTCTTTTTCAGTTCCTCTATGGACCTGGGGGTGACACCCGCAGCATTCACCTTCTGGGCGATGTCGGCCCAGATTCTCCTCTTGGTGCTGTCTGGCACGTTGAGGGACAGCTTGCCAAACAGCTGGCGGTGCACCCTCACCACCTCCTCGATCAGCACCTGAAGTTCGGTGGTGGTGAACTTGGGCTTCCTCTTCTGGGAGGACTTCTGGCTTTCAGACTGCTCTGCCATGTTCTCCAGTTCAGTTGGCAACCTCCTTCTCCCACTGCTGCTAACTGTGAGTGTTGGGCTCAGGCAGGCTTTCCAGAAACTTCTTAATTAGCTGCACCTGCCAGGGTTGCCACTCCCTGTTTGGGTGGGTGAGGGGGAGCCACCTCATTGGCTGAATCGCCTATTGCCGAATCGGCTTTTACCGATTCGGTAATATCCGAATCGGTAAAATCCGATTCGGTATTATCCGAATCGGTAAAAGCCGATTCGGTTCATTCAATGCATTCCTATGGGCTTTTTCGCCATGGGTGTGTTTTCATGGCTACGAATCTATGATTGCCGAATCGGATTTTACCGAATCGGCTTTTACCGAATCGGTATTCGCCGATTCGGGAATATCCGATTCGGTGGTAGCCGATTCGGTGATTTCCGATTCGTTGTTGGCCGATTCGGTACTTTCCGATTCGGACCGAGCAGAATCGGAACGTACCGAATCTCATTACCGATGCCGACCGATTCGGTATTCATTCGGTTTTTTTTCCCTACATCTCGTTTTCCGATTTCAGAATACCGATTCGGCCCGCCTCGGTATTTTGAAATCGGAAAATCGCGTTTACCTACATCGGGCCCTTGATTCTTAGAGAGGCCAGAAGACTAGGCGACATCAAACATGAGAACACGCGTATTATGATCTTTCTAGACTACTACAGTGAGGTCCAAAGACAAAGGCATACCCATGACTCTGTTAAGGCAAAGCTTAGAGCACACAAATCCAGTACATGCTTCTGTTCACTGTGAAGTTAAAGGTAATCTTTATGGGAAAGACTGACTTCTTTCAGACACCGGAGGAGGCCTGGCACTGGATAGAAGAACGCCCCACTTATGAAAATGACAGAAGACCTACAACGGACCAACCAGATGCAAAACGAGGCAGGCCAGAAAGTAGCCGGATACCAGAAAACAACAAGAACTCAGGATCATCGGAGAACATGTATACAGGGGGCAACGCCGTATGTCTCAGAAGGAACTGGACTCCTAAGAAGGAGAATCCTACAGTCACAGGAAACCCAGAGGGTCAAAAATCCATGCAATACTCACTTCTCCAGATGTAATGATCCATATACAGAGACAGACATCAGAGAAAGCACATCTGGCGAAGATGAGGATGAGGCAACACAACACCCCTTGATAACGGAAATAGTGGAAATGTATCAGGATTCCGAGGTGGGAAACCAACTACACAAGGAGAGGCATCAGACTCGAACTCATAAATAAGGGCTTCAAGGACATGTCACAGAATTAGACCTGGAGAGCCGGGCATGACAACAACCACCCCACCCCCCAACGACACTCTATTGGATCTGTGCAGAGACAGACACCCCGTAACCAAGAGCAGGTGACAGGCCAGAAGAGGCCTGCAACACTGATTTTTGTTTTCACTATCTCTTCTTCCCCCTTCCCACTTATCTCTCCTTCTTTCCTTTCTGTTTGTAACAGTCTCTTTTCTGTTCTTTATTTATATCTTTATTGTGCTGCAGGAGTTGGAAACTGTAAAGTAAGTTTTGGGTAGGGTGGGCAACAGACCTCTCCAACCATTATTCACAACACAGAGAGTAGAACTCTGGGAGAAGATGTGAAACGGGGGCGGAGGGAGGTGGGGAGGGGGGTGTTTGGGATGGGTGTAATAAGTTGTTCCTGTTCACGTTTCAGTCTCAGTTCAGTCACAGGGTCCACATAAAATACATGTCCAGATATAATCACTTAGCTGGGCTCCGATCTAATGCACACACAGACACGCATCACAAATACATTATAGACAAAGATGATGGGGCCTGAAAGTGAACCTTTCACCACATTGACATGAAATGTTAATGACCTTGGAGATAATATCAAAAGGAGGCTGGTGTCAACCTTTATTAGGCGCAGACACCCAGATGTGGTGATGTTGCAGGAAACTCGCCTAAAGGGCACATAATGTGGGTTCTTAACAAGAGGGGCATATACGGTCCTGGCCCATGCTGGGTACACCTCCGGTTCTAGGGGAGTGAAAATCCTGATTAACCAATCACCCCCCTTCTACGCGACACTAACATGGTTAGACCCCCAAGGTACATATGTTGGGTTGACTGGGAAGTGTGGAGCTGGAAAAACTTTACCCTTCTCTTAGTCTATGCCCCACCGAAACTACAAACACAAATATTAAACAAATTGACAGAAATACTGCTGGAGACACTGGGCTCGCTACACATTATAAGGGTAGACTTCAATGAAGTGATGCATACACCCATAGACCGAACAGGGGATCATACTCAGGCACCTTCGACCACATCATTAGCGTGTCTTACCATGACACTGGGCTTAGTGGACGTTTGGAGATTCATGAATCCAGGGGTGAGGCAATACTCATATTATTCGGGTGTACATGGGATCTATTCACGACTGGACTATGTGTTCCTCCCGAAAGGTGAAATACGGAAGATACATGAGGCAGAGTATCTGGCTAGAGGCCTGTCGGATCACTCCCCATTATATGTCCGGCTAGGTGACCGGCAACAAGATAGATACATATGCTGGCGATTAAATGCATGTGACCTTCAACATTTGACAGTACTAAAGGGCATCAGAGCAGGCACTAAAATGTTATTTGAAGAAAACCTAGGATTGGTATATTCAGGGGTCGTATTATGAGAAACATATAAAACAGTCCTACGCGACAGAGCACAAAACCGTATAGCATGGGAAAGGAAAATAGAACAGGAAGATCTGGCTTGACTAAAAGCTCATATCCTAACCCTTGAGGAACGTAACATAACACAGACTGACCCCCATACTAAGGCAGCTGACAAATACACAACATCAGTATAAAGACCTGGCAAGCCAGGCGGCCAAGACATAGGCCGGGCAACCTTACACAAACGCTCTGATGTAGGAGACAAATCTGGAAACTCCTGGCCTGACTTAGCCAAAAAGAAATAGAAGCCCGATTGGTAGATAGTATCACAGACCCACAAGGGACATCACAAGCCAAAGACAAACAGATAGTGCAGAACTCTGCGTCCTACTACAAAGACTTCTACATTGCCCGTCATCTACGTGCGCCTCTTGACATTATAGAATACTTAGCAGAAATACACACACCGATACTAGAAGACACTCACAGAGAGAGGCTGGACTCTGACATCATGATTAAAGAAATTAAGGTAGCTACAACGCAGCTACACCCAGGTAAGACCCCAGGACCAAATGGCCTACCGGCGGAACTCTATGGAAGATGTATGGATCGCTTCTGACCCCATCTCCTAAATCTTTTTAC
Source organism: Lissotriton vulgaris (assembly GCF_964263255.1). NCBI lineage: Eukaryota > Metazoa > Chordata > Amphibia > Caudata > Salamandridae > Lissotriton > Lissotriton vulgaris. Next base: position 872,701,230 of record NC_141695.1, on the reverse strand, counting down.
GGAAGCATGTGAAGAGGGTGCCCTTCCATTAGACCTCTGTATGGCCACAATAATACCAATCCACAAACTAGGGAACCCAAAAGTTAAATGTGAATCCTGGCGAGGAATGCGCAAGCGCAGGTTCCCGCGCATGCACAGTTTCAAGAAGAAGGCGCGATAGACCAGGAAGATGACCCAGCGATAAGGTAAGTGTTATTAAATCTTATTTTAGGTTTTAATCAATGTTTAATATTGTGGGCGGAAGGCAGCGGGAGGCAGGTGGGTGGCGGGCGGGTGTAACGTAACGGAAATTTGCGGAGAGGCACGGAGATTGGTTCAATCTCTGTGCCTCTCCGCGAAAGTCCCTTACGCGACTTCCGGCCACCCCTAGACCTCGAGCGGTCTCTTGCCGTTTATTTATCTCCTCAGGAAAGCCCGCCCGAGGATTGCGTGCATTAGCAACAATGTAATGGAGAGCCCAGATGGCTCTCTACATCCCTCCTTTTCTTTTGCAAATACCAATCTCGTTAGTTACATGCTTAAGGTGAAGCACACACAAAGTCTATGAATCACTGGCTGGGTGCAGGGTTTGGCCAGAGACCATACCTCTGGCTCCGGGAGCTGGACCTGGTCCCTGCTTTTGCCAGACCACGCATTGTTGATGTATTCTGGGTGTCCTGATGGGAAGTGTCTTGGGCTAGCCCAGATCCCTGTGGGAAGCTTGTGAGGTCGGTGGACTGCCACTCAGGGGATCTTCGGTTTCCTACAGCTTGGTGAGCCCATCTTGATTGGGGCGAGGTCTGTGCACCTTTTTGAACCATGACATATTCCTGGTGACATACTGCTGACCCTTTGGGCTGAGACCATAGTCCCCTGGACATGTACGACTCTCCACACCACGGGCTCATACAATGTCTTAAACTTACAGCCGGAGTGTCTGCCCTTGACCACCATGTAGTCACACACACTTAATGATGGTATCTTGGCACCCCTGGCGAGACTTGCCTTGCGGTTCGTCATTTCACTCCGGGCTTGTACCGCCATATTGTCTCTTTCTGGGGGACTCCAGGAAGGATTGGTCGGGATGCTGTCCTGTGGAGCTCGCTTGAAGAGTAAGTGGGATGGTGCACAGTGGGTGGTGCTGTTAGGAGTCTGCCAATCTGCATCTTAGAACTGGTGTAAGGCTCTTTCAGCGTCTTCTACCCGCTCCACCGCAAAGCGCAGCACCCGTTTGAGTGTTCTTACGAAGCGCTCAACTTCCCCATTAGCTTTCGCCCACTGCGGAATGATTTACCGGTGTTGAATTGCTTTCTTGTCCAGGTATTCTTGAAACTATTGTGCCTGAAAAGGGAGTCAATTGTTTCACCTTAACTCCTCGGGGAGGCCTATCAATGCAAATGTTTTGTTGAGGACAGTTTGGACCTGTGCGAATCCAGTGAATGCGACCACTTCAACAACAGGGAATTTTGAGTACGAGTACATCGGTACCAGAGTGCTACGTTTGTCAGGGAAGCAGCCAAAGTTGATGCTGACTTTAGACCAGAGTACTTCCCTGGGTTCTTCTGTGATGATCGGAGCTGGGGCAGGGTCACCGCCCGTTATGGTGCACAAGTGACAGTTTCTGATATTTTCCTCCACCTTGCCGGAAACCACACCTTGCTCCGTATGCATGCCTCGGTTTTCACCATTCCCTGATGTCCGAAGTGTGCCAGCCCAATGACTCGGTCTTGCAGTTTCTTCTTTGGACCACAATGACATGGCTTTGCAGCACTAGGCTGTGTTCCCCTTTGCTGAGTTCACTGCGGACCCTCCATAGTTGTTGTCGCGCTAGATGGTCTTCTGCGTTGAGCTCCTGTGCACCATACATAAAGTGGGCCCAACCTTTGGTGAGCATTGTTTCTTTGCCTCTTGTCAGTGTTTCATCCATAGTGGTGGCCAGTCTGATTTCTTCGAGCATCACACTCTTGGGGCATGCTTCCTGAGTGACCATCCTGATTAATGCTTCGGTGTGTTCTTCGTCATGGGGTGGGTGCAGCATGTCCATTGCTTCCGGGTGCCTTGAGAGATAATATGCTGGATTTTGAGCTACTGGGCAGAATATGACTTGGAACCTGTATGCCTGTAGTTGCACTTCCCACCTTTCTATTCCGGGGGGTGCCAGTCTTGAGGTTCCTGCAAACAGAGGGATTAATGGCTTGTGGTCCGTCACTACTTGGAATTCTTGTCCATAGAGATACAAAAGGAAGTGCTGGCATGCCCACTTGATGGCCAGGGCCTCTCTTTCAATCTGGGAGTATCTTGTTTCCGTATCAGACATGGCACGGCTGGCGTATGCAATGGGCGCCTACTTGTCCCTGCTGCTGTCTTGGAGGAGGACGGCCTGAGGCGGACAGGGCATGCATCTACTACCATTCGTATGCCTTCCAATGTGAAAGTAGGCCATGACTGTCTTGTCCATCAAGGCCGTTTTAATGGCTTGGAATGCAGTGTGGGGCTGGGTGGTCCTTTCCCAGGTGCTTTTGCTGCATGTGAGGGCTCACAGTGGTTCAGATAATGAGGCTTGATTCAGTATGAATCTGCCACACTAGGTGGCCATCTCCAAGAAGCTGCAGACTTCCATGGGCGTGGTGGAGGTTTGGGCCGACCGGATGACAGTTGCTTTCTTGGGATCCACTCTTAGTCCTTCTCTTGAGAAGATGTACCCAAAGAAGTTGATGGGCTCTTGGTGAAAAGAGCACTTTGCTCTATGGAGGGTTAGGCTGCTGTCTGCCAGCCGTTGGAGGGTGGCTCGCAGATGTAAGTGGTGGTCCTCCAGGATGTCATTGCTAAGGTTGATGACGCCTTGCAGGCTGATAGGGTCTCCTTGATAGCGTTTTGGAAGACTTCTGCGGCCAAGTACACCCCCAAAGTCAGCCTCTTGTACCTTCGGAGGCACACGTGGGTGGAGCACGTGGTGATGTAGCGGCTCTCCTGCTCTAGCTCCAGATGGTGGGATCCGGTATTCTGGTCAAGCTTCGAGAACCACATGGCCCTGTTGAGGTCCACCACAATGTCATCCATTGTGGGTGTTAGATGCCGCTCTCCCTTGATGGCCTGGTTGGGGAGACTCATGTCCACGCATAGCCGGATATCCACAGGCTGTTTGGGATTTGCCACGATGACCAGCACCGACACCCACGGGGTCGGACCTGACACACTTTCGATGACATCTAGGTCTTCTAGCTTCTTTAATTCATCTTCTTCCTGCAGTCGCAGGTGGGATGCCACTCTCCTATGCATCTGGGCTGTTGGTCTGATGGATGCGTCGATGTGTAGTTTAAACTGCTCGCCTTTGAGTTTTCCTAGTCCATCAAACAGTTTTGGAAATTCCTGCAGAATGGTTTCAGCATGGGAGTCATGCCGCTGGTATGCAAAAACGACTAGGACTTGGTCTTCTGTGGTATGGCAGCTGAGGAGGGTTCCTTTTTTTCCTTCAGTGATGTGGAACCTAGCACTTGTTATGTGTTTATCACTGGTAACCTCTGTTTCGATCACTCCTCTTAAGGGGAGCGGGCACGTTCCGCCATACATTTACATCCTTGCTTTTGTGGGAGCAAGTGCGGGCGTGGAGATAGTCGCTCAAATTGCTCTGAGTCCATGATGCCCCAGTATCAATCAGCGCTTGGATGGTGGACCCTGCCACTTTGACAGAGCACATGGGGGAGGTCTCTTGTGCTTGACAGAGCGGCTTACGAAAGATATGACAAACACGTCATCATCGTCGTCTTTCATGGTGAAGTTACGCCCTTGTGGCACTCACTCCCCGTACACCTGGTGGTCGTCGATCGACAGATGTCGGATTTGCAGCATGGCTACTCATGGCTTAGTGAAGGCTGGCCGGAACCTGCTGCTCCTGCATACTTTCGCAAAGTGATTTGGCTTCCCTCCCCGGGAAAAGGTCTTTCCTTTTGTGAAACATGGGCCATTCGAGGGGAGTTCTTCCCCACAGTTTACGCAGGCTCCACCCATCTGGGTCTTTGTGGCCGTGCGCATGGGGTTCAGGCACTGTTGGACCCCTTCAGCCCTCTCTTCTTTCCGTGAGTGTACTGGGGAGCATATGATGCTGCGGCACCTCTGTTAAGGGCAGCTTCCATCTCTTCCACTCAGGCGTCCAACAGCTTGTCGGACCGGGTGAGAACAAGGATGTTGTCAAATGATATCCTCGGTTGTCAGAGGATTAGCTTCCTAAGTAACACTGTCCATCACCCCTGGATCACCTGGTCCTATATCTCTTCTCTTTGGTCTGTGAATGTGCACATGCTTGCCAGCTGCATTAACAATGCTTAAAACATGTCTACTGATTCGGTGTCAGACTGCTTCACTTGCTGTAACTTGAATCGCTCAAATTCAGGGTTGAGCTGGGAGTCGAAGTGTTGGTTTAGCACGGTGACCACAGCCTCGTAGTTGTCTTCGACTCCTGAGTTTGGAAGTGGCTCAAATAAGTCATGTATCTCTCCGCCTCCTTAGTTTATTAGCAGCAACCTCTTCACCGTTCCATCTGTCTCCCTTGTGCCCTTGAAGCTGTGGTTGAGGCACCCTATCCAGGCTTTCCATGATGGGGCTGCCATCGCAGGGTCCGAGATCTCACTGAATGGGGGCAATGGTGATACCGCTGCATGGTTGTGTACTTGAGGTGGCGCTGTCGCACCTGCTTGATGGTCTGCGGTGCCTGCTCACTGGCCAACTGTGCCTGCTTGGGTTTGTGTGCTCATGGTTGCGTGGCTCACTGTGGTTAGTCCGTCCCCTGAGGGTGTATCGCTGTTGTGCCTCTTGCAGGGTCAGTGCTTTGTGCTTCACTGTTCTCTCCTCTGTATGCTATTATTTTCCCTGCACTTTTTTTTTCTTTTCAGTTGTGGAAGATTTGCAGTGACATATATATTTTCTCTGTTGTGTGGTCCTGTTGGGGGTGGTCCAGCCATGCTTTCAGTTCCCCAACATGTCTCTGTACCACGTGCGGTCCCAGAGCTCTCACTTTGTATGTTGGAGGGTGTAGGCTGACGCTGCTGCGCTCATCACTGTAGGTCTCTTCCGACCAGAAAAGCATGTGTTGGGAGGGGCCTTATCAGGGCCTCAATGAGTGCGATGTATGCAGCTTCCAGGACTCGTCATGCCACGTTGGCCTGTCATGTTCCTGTAGACGACTGCGGGGAGAGCACATCCTCAGCAGGATTGGCGGAGACCCAGGGGTGGTGGCCGATCGGGCGCTCCACTGCACGATGAAGCACACCGGGATGGCGCAAGGGGCCTCCACTGCACTTGACAGGTGAGCCGACGAGGCACAGGTTCAGCACCGGCCTCGTCGCCAAAGTGGAGGGCGATATCTGGGGTGCCTAGGCCTACTCGAACACTTGTGAATAATGGTACGCATGCACATGCATCATGTGTGACGGGAAGACCTTGAGTGGTCTCTCGCCGTTTATTTATCTCCTCTGGACAAGCCTGCCCATAGGAGTGCGTGCATTAGCAACAATGTAATGGAGGGCCCGGATGGCTCTCTACAGGTAGGTTCAATCGCTGAGCAGTGTCTGGTTTGGTTTTGTGAAGCTGTGTGGCCAGTAGGCTGACTATAACGGTTTTATCAAGTTGTGATCTTTTTGGTGGGTGGGACTGGAGGTCTTAAAATTCATACCAATGCCCAGTACCGGTTTCCGCTAGTTCAGTGCACTGAAGAACATTTTAAACAATTTCCAGGTCATTTAAATATAAAAATGCTGGCTAATTGCTAGTTCCCCCTTTAAAACACGTGCCTCTTCCTGTGTTGCTGAAGCCTTTACAGCCGTATCTCCTTGTGGCCCTTTGCCCTGTGCACCCCCCCAACCCCGCAGACCACGCCCAAAACCTCAGCATTGGTGTTTCCATGATTGGATATTTGATTTACCTGTTAGCCCCTAGTAAAGTGCACTGCGTGTGCCAGGGCCGGTGAATCAAATGCTACCCGGGGGCCTGCAACACTGGTTGTGCCACTACAGTAACTCAGACCTGCCATTGTAGAGTCTGAGCGCAGTTTGTAACTGACATGTCGACTTGGCCAGTGAACATACCAGATGGTCCCTAACCTTCCCTTTTCTTACATGTCAGACATCCCTCAGGTAGTCTCAAGGTACCCCTGTGGGTAGGGTGCAATGTATGTGTAAAGTAGGACATGCCCTGGTGTGTGTGGCATGTCCTAATAGTGAATTATAGCCAACTTCGTTTTTCACTATTGCAAAGCTACCAGTTCCCCATAGGATAGATTGGGAGGTTTGTTTATAACATCTTATAAATATAACTGGCCCTGGGTATTCGGTAAGAAAACAGAATTTAGTATGCCTGAACTCAGAATCTAAAGATGCATCTTTTAGTGAAGGTGAGTTTTACATTCTGTGTTTGAAAATAACACTTTTATAAAGACGGTATTTTCTTGCTCAGTCATCCCGTATGCTTCTGCTTGAATGTGGATTGCCTGTCTGGGTTTTGGATGACAGAAGGCTGGGGTGCCAGGGGGGCTCCAGAAAGCCTAGGTAGGTCAGGAAAGGGCTGATTAGACCTGGGTTGCGATGGGGGAAGGGGGAGAGATTTCCTTGCACCTCAAAGGGCCTGGTCTACCTCTGACAATGCCGTCTCAACCCCTTGCCAGGAAATTACACCAGAGAAGGCAAAACTGGTTCTGGCCGGGCACAGACACCCTCTGCCTGAAAGATCAAAGAATTTTCAGACATAAATACTGGGTCCCAGACCCCTGAACTTTAGAACTCATCTGGATCAAGAAGACGGCCAAGAAGAAGCTGCGAAAGGAACAACTGCTTTGCTGGGTGCTTTGCTGGGCTGACCTGCAGTGACTGCTTCTGTCTTGGGCAGTGAAAGGCCTGGACTGGACTTTCTGCAACCAAATTTGTGAGTCTCTCCAAGGGTTTGAGTTAGAGCTTGCCCCCTGTACACAAAGTCTCAGGAACAGCAAAGTCTTCAAGTTCTTCGACCCGCAGCACTGGGGACTGTGTGTTTTGTGCTGCAACCCGAAGAACACTAACTCAACGACATCTACGATGCCACTGCCGACTCTGTGTCCTGAAGGCACCGCAGAGGGCACAGCGCAATGCCACACCGCAACCCTGGTCTCTCCGATGACACTTGTTGAAGCGGCTACCGAGCCCCTGCTAGCACCGTGACCTGTGGGCACTGCGTTCCACACCGCATTGCTTCACGAGGATGCCTTGACTGGCCTGACGCCACCACTCTCTGCCGAAATCACCGCCGCTGCTTGCACCATGGTTCAAGGGCACCACTGGTAAGTTACACGATGCACCGCCCTCAACCCACACCACAGCCTTGGCCTACAAATGCCGGCGCCATTGACTCAAGTTCGTCAGCCAACAACAGCGCTTCAGCAATGAGAATGCCGCTGCTTGCACCGTGACCTGATAGCACGGTGACGAGCACCGCCTTCATCTCGCACCGAGACCCTGGTCTCACCGACAATGTAATCCGATGCCGCCGCCGAGCCGCTGCTCGCACCGCGAACTGGGGGCACTGCACGCCGCACTGCTGCGCTTCGCACTGCAGCATCTGACGCCTGCTGGCGCCAGCGCTCCTGATTCCACCAGAGAGGAACTCGTCCTGGAAACGTGAGTAACTTCAAGGGCCCCATCGCCCTGCATCTCTGACAGGTACTGTTTTGCGGGTCTTCCAGACACCGTAGATGGCCCGCCACCCCGCGACTAGCCAGAACTGTTGGATATTGTTGTACATGACGCTGTGGTAGCCCGAACGGAGCTATCGACACAAGGAACTCTTTTTAATCAACTTATTTTTGGAACTGTGAACTTTTAAGTAGAGTATTGTAGATTTTTATTGTGTTTGGTCTTGTCTTGATTATATAAAAATATCTGATATTTTCCTAAACTGGTGTGGTGTCCTTTTGTAGTGGGTACCCTGTGTTACTGCTGGTTATGTGCAAATGCTTTACACAGTGCCTCGAAGATAAGCATGGCTGCTCGTGCCAAGCTACCAAGGGGGTGAGCAAGGGTTATTTTAGAAGTGTAATTCCCTTATCCTGACTACAGTGGTGGTGCCTGCCTCGCTTTGGTGCAAGCCCCAGCTAGCCAGAAATCAAATTTCTAACATCGGTTGTCAGCGGTGAGGATAGGACTTGCGTTTGCACTTGACTTACTTGACTGATTGGCGTTCACTGCTACCATATCGCAGACCATCACGTGTCACATATCGGTTCTTTTTCTTTTTGGACTATTTATTTTTATCTTGCCAGTTTGAACTTGCTACTTCATCATGATTGAATCAATTGCATCATCTGTTGTATCCTTGGAAGTGGCTTTTGAGGAAGAGAGGTTATAAGGAATTGAAGGCAATTGGCAAAAACCTCAAAATCTAAATCAGGGGCCACACCAGAAAAGAAGAGCTACAAACGGCCCTGAGGGCCTGGGTAGCAGCCAAACATGCTAGTGAGCTTTCTGGATATTTTAGCATGGAGGCAAAGGAGCTTATTCCAAGGGTGGATGTGCTTTTGGGAAGGGGGCACCCTCTAAACTAGGCAGTAGCCGTCTGTCCCCAGAGGAGCTGGAGGACATGCAGGAATTGAGGAAGTTCGAATTGGAGAAACTCAGGATAGAAAGTTAGAGGGAAGACAGAAGAATAGACTTGGAGGAAAGGAGGATGATGTTAAACTATGAGTTTAGAATGAGAGAGCTGAACTCGGAAGCCAGTATGGATAGGCCCAGCTCAGATGTTGTCAGCGAAAGTGTTAGGTCCAGTACTGTCCAGTACTGAGGATGAGGTACACACACACATCCATTAGGGGCTCTGCTTCAAGGAGGGGGTTGACATACACCCAGTGGTTCAGGATTATGAGATTACTTCAGTGGTGCGCAGTGCCCTTGAGGTAGATTGGAGAACAGGCACAGGGGATTATTTTTCTGGTAGTGGGAGAGACACTCTATTGACTCTAAATGATAGGTGCAGGGAGAGGGGTTCCCCCATGATAGAAGCCCTAGTAAGTGGTTATGGAGACCAACCAGAAGAGTATGGGTTAAGAGACAGCAACAGTCAGACACTGTCTCACCAGTTTTGTGAGAATGATGTGGGTCCTGTTCTGAGGCACTGGAGGGTTGGGTGAAGGGTAGTTTCGTTAACACCTGTGTGGGGCTGTGTGATTCATGTGTTGGAGAGCATATTTTAAGTCCCTGTTTTGCAGAGCTATGCCAGCACTCAGTGGATTGTGAGTTCTCTGACCCCAGGGAGCTTGCACTGGAGGTGGACCTTTTTTGTGGGTTCCAGAGGGTCTGGAGAAGCATCTGGGGGTGACCCGGAAGGAAGTGGCTTAGGTATTTCCGAAACCAAGAGTGGTGGGAAAGGTTTGTGGTAGCCCAGATAGGTACCGGTGTTGTGGGACGGGTATAGGGACTCACATCCTGTATCTGCGGAGAGTCAGTGGGAAGGGGCTGAGGTCCAAGATGCCCGAAACCCGGTCCCAGAGCCTGGGTATTTCCAGGAGGGAACACCAGGTTGGGAGCCTATGCTGTACTGGTAGGCCATCTTTTGAGGGTGATCTCCTAGTGGCAGGAGGACGTGGAGTGTCTGTAAATGGAGCTCCAGCGGTCCTGGTGTCTGGCGGTGCTGCTCCTAAGTGGAGGATGCAGAAGTCCGAATGAAGGGGTGAGAGGGGAATGCATTCCCCAGTGGGAGAACCAATGGGTCATGGGCCAGGCAGAAGGGCTGAGCCTCTAGGAGTGACCATGGTGACACCACTTCTGTCCTAGGTGATCTTTGCGCACTGTTTGATGGACAGAGGTCAAGAGACCTGGCCCAGGCAGGATGTCACACACCACCTGAGTCACGTGTTACCCTCCGGGGGGGCATGCATGCTCCCTAGGAAGTCCTGGTGCACCAGGCAGGTGCCCAGCCGCAGTGTTTAGTCTCTGGTTTGGGAGGCCATGTACAGGTCCTGCCTGACCTGGAGGGAAGGACGACTGTAAGCAGTGTCCTGATCGGTTTGTCTTCTAGGGGTACCACTCCAGGTGAGAGGGTGCAGAACTCTGGAAGGGGGTGCAGAGGGAGGGATTCCTCACCTCTGGCCCCAGTTCAACCCAAGGGTTTAGATCCTCAGGTGGTGGATCAGTTGCAGGGTCAAGGCCCTGAGCCGGTGGAAGAATTGTTGGGGAGGGTTGATTCCAGCGTCCTGACAGTTTTTGGTTATGAGGGTGCTTCTCCTGAGAGGAGAGTGCGGAACCCCGGAAGGAGAGGTAAGGGGGAGAGAGCCTCGCCCTAGACCTCTGGTCAGCCTTAGGGTACAGACCCTGGGTTGGAGGACCAGATTCAGGGTGTCCCCCCTGACCTGGGGGAAGAAGCGACTGCTAACATTGCCCCTACCCGTTTGTCTTCTGGGGGTGCTGCTCCAGGCAGGAGGGTACAGAGTCCCATGGAGGGAGACCGGGTGTGGAAGAGCCCACCCCCAGTCCCTGTTCAGCTTCAGGGTACAGATGCTGGACTGAGGTACCAGTTGCAGGATATCCCCATGAACTGGTGGGTAAATTGTGCAGGCCACAGGTGCCCTAACAATTCTGGAAGAGGGTACCGCTGCAGGTGGGAGGGTACAGAGCCCCAGTGAGAAGGAGAGGGTGTGGGGGAGCCCACCCCCACCTCCTGTCCAGCCGCAGGGTACTGACCCCTGGCTGGTGGGCCAGTGTCAGGATGATGTACCTGATTTGGCAGGGGCGTGAGTAGAGAAAGGGTGCCAGGCACCTGGGGCTACCACCCCCCCACTCTCTGACACCACAAAGATTGGAGTGGCCTGAAAGGCATAAGGCCTCTCATCACTGACAGTTGTCAGTGGCCACTGTGGCTGGCTGTCCGGAGGGACAGAGTTGCCCCTGGGGGGGAAAAAGGAGTCACCCCAACTCAAGGGTGGACTGGGCCACACCCTTGAGTTGGCCTTGTGTGTACTGTCTGCCTGTTGGGACACATCTGTGAGCAAAGTAAGTTTAGGCGCTGCACAGATGGGGTACACAGGTGAGGAGAAGGATTCCCAATGACACAGCTTAGTGGGCCATGAGAATATGGATAGAGGGATCCAACTAGGTTCAGGAAGGCGTAGAACGGGAAGGAAATCCTGCTGTTGCGGGCCAGGTTCCGTGTTCTATCGCCCCAAGCAGGGAAGCCCATCGAGGTATGGATTGGTCTCACCTGGCTTTAGGCTGGAAGGGGGTTGAGTTGGAAATGGCCATCTTTGCAGGGTTAGCCCCACACTTTTCGCTTTTTGAAGCTATTTTTCCCTGACCTATGTCTGTTGGTTTTAGGACTCTGGGCACTTTACCACAGCTAATCAGTGCTAAAGTGCATATGCTCTCTGTGTGAATTGCCTTATGGATTGGTGTTTCCATGATTGGATATTTGATTTACCTGTTAGCCCCTAGTAAAGTACACTGCGTGTGCCAGGGCCGGTGAATCAATGCTACCCGGGGGCCTGAAGCACTGGTTGTGCCGCCCCCGTGAATAGCCCTGAAACGGTAACTCAGACCTGCCATTGTAGAGTCTGCGCGCATTTTGTAACTGCCATATCGACTAGGCCAGTGCACACACTGGCTGGTTCCTAACCTTTCCTTTTCTTACATGTCAGACATCCCTCATGTAGGCCCAAAGTACCCCTCTGGGCAGGGTGCAATGTATGTGAAAGGTAGGACATGCCCTGGTGTGTGCGGCATGTCCTAATAGTGAATTACAGCCAATTTAGTTTTTCACTATTGCAAGGCTACCAGTTCCCCATAGGATAGAATGAGAGGTTTGCTTATAATATCTTATAAACATAACTGGCACCGGGTATTCAGTAAGAAAACAGAATGTAGTATGCCTGAACTCAGAATCTAAGGATGCATCTTTTAGTGAAGGTGATTTTTACATTCTGTGTTTGAAAATACCACTTTTATAAATTAGGTATTTTCTTGCTCAGTCATCTCGTATGTCTCTGCTGGAATCTGGATTGCCTGTCTGAGTTTTGATGACAGAAGGCTTGGAGGCCAAGGGGGCTCCAGACGGCCTAGGTAGGTCATGAAAGGGCTGATTAGACCTGGGCTGCGATGGGGGAAAGGGGACAGATTTCCTTGCACCTCAAAGGGCCTAGACTGCCTCTGACAATTCTGTCTCCACTTCCTGCCAAGAAATTACACCAGAGAAGGCAGGAATGGTTCTGGCCAGGCACAGACACCCTCTGCATGAAAAATCAAAGGATTTTTGGACATAAATACTGGGTCCCGGACCCCTGAACTTTAGAACTCATCTGGATCAAGAAGACTGCCAAGAAGAAGCACCGAAGAAGCTGCGAAAGGAACGACTGCTTTGCCGAGTGCTTTGCTGGGCTGACCTGCAGTGGCTAATTTGTGAGTCTCTCCAATGGCTTAAAGTAGAGTTTGCCCCTTGTTCACGAAGTCTCAGGAACAGCAAAGACTTAAAGTTCTTTGACCCCCAGCACTGGGGACTGTGTATTTTGTACTGCAACCCAAAGAACACCAACTCAACGACATCTACGATGCCACCACAGACTCCGTGTCCTGAAGGCAATGCCGAGGGCACTGCTGCAATGCCGCACCACAATCCTGGTCTCACAGACGACGCCTGTTGATGCTGCCACTGAGCCGCTGCTTGCACCCCAACCTGTGGGCACCGCACTGTGCACCGCCTCACTTCAGTCCTCACTATGGCATGGCAGAGGGCATCGCCGCATCGCGACCCAGGTCTCCCCGACGACGCCTGTTGACGCCACCACCGAGCTGCTGTTCGCACACGACCTGTGGGCACCGCACTCCGCACTGCCTTGCTTCACAAGGACACCTTGGCTGGCCTGACGCCGCCAATTCACCGCTGCTGCTTACACTGTGGTTCGAGAGCACCGCTCGTAAGTTACACAACGCACCGCCCTCATCCCACACCTCAGCCTTGGCCTACCGACGCCGGCGCCATCGACTCTAGTTTGTCAGCCGAAGACAGCGCTTCAGCAACGACAATTGCGCTGCTTGTACCGTGACCTGATAGCACTGTTACGTGCACCGCCTCCATCTTGCATCGCGACCCTGGTCTCACCGACGACATCATCCGACGTCGTCGCCGAGCCGCTGCTCGCACAGCCACCTGGGAGCACCGCACGCCGCACCGCTGCACTTCGCACCGTAGCACCCTACGCCTGCGATACCCTTAACTCGTTTATCAAGAAGACTCGCACTGATGCAGTGCTTGTTTAATCACGTGATAATATTCAGGAATGAAACCGTCAGGAAGTGGGGCTATGGGTCTTGATTTGTAGAGATGTGCAGCACCTTCAAAGATGATAATAAATAAGTAAAATTCGGCTGCTTGTAAGAGGCATATAATGTGGCCGTGCAGTACATGCTTTTACAGCCAGCGTGCATTTTATATGATAAGGCGCTGGAAACATCGCTGCAGAGTGACTTTCATTTTGCATATCTAAATGACCAGCTTCTCCAGCTGGCAATCAAACACCAATAAAAAATGCCTTCATCTGAATGTCGAAATTTGTGCAAAATGGAGTTGTGCAATTTATATGACACGTTTTTAAAATATATCACATTGTAGATATATAAACAGTTATCACTATGTCAGCTCGAATTGTGGATTAAGTGGATATTGACGGCCGGAAGCGACCCTCCTGCCTGCCAAAAGCCCGCCTGCCACTGATTGTGAGGTAGATGTAGGCAGGCTTGGGGCCCTTAAATCTGTCAGCTGCTGGGCGTACCATGTGAAAAGACTGTGGTCAGCTAAGTAATGTTCTGCGTGGTCACGTGGCCACCAGAAGAAGCCACCAGCACAATTTATCACTAATCAGTGCATTTCTGTTTGGCGTCTCACCAGCCCATATTGTGAACTAGCAACAATGTTGTGCCTAACATGAAATGTGCAATGTTTTTTGGGATAATCTTGTGATATCTGTATTAGAACTTGCTTTAAAAAAATTAAATAATTCTCAATAAGCACACAGCATGACCCGAAAGGCCACTGTGCAGAAAGAATATGTGGCACAGTCAAATTAAAAAGCTGGAGGAGCTCAGAGTGTGGAGGTTGTCAAGAACTCCGCCATAATCAGAAATGTGATCAATTCACAAACAATGTATTTGAAGGAGGTATTATTTGCATATTGATTGATTTTACTGAAAAACTGGATTGGTGCCGCCCAAGACTATTATCCACAAGTCTAATAAGTTTAGCAGATCCATCTGACGACTGAAGAGCCTAGACGTTTTCTTCCGTGACTCAATTATTGCAAATAGAACATATTTGAGGCCTATCTCTTTTTTTTCGAGGCGGTTTATATTACAGGTACGAAGATATGGAGAAAAGAGGAACCCTTTTTCGAAAATACGGTGCACGTGCCCAGTGATTTGGAAGGGACACAAACTGAAATTACAGACGGTGCCAGGCTCTTTTAGCCGCATGTCCCTTGGATGAGAGGTTAAGAATGAGATAAATAAACAAATAAGCCTGCAAAGGGAGCTAATAGTGCCGGGCGCCAATCTATATCGTGGCCAAAGAGCCATATCCAGCCTTGCAGCGCAGGCTCGACGAGGAGAAAAGCGCTATAATGAGTGTTTGAGGGGTTCTATTCCAAAAAGGGAAGTACCACTTGGGCTTCTCATTTACCCACCTATTAGAACTCTGAGCACCCCCTGTCACTGTCATTTGAGGGAGTTTAAGCTATTAACATTGTAAATGACTATGCCTTATATTTATTTTTTAAAAACCAAAACATAAATAAAAGACATGGTCATTTACAATGCCAACAGCTCTAACTCGCGTAAATGCGAGACCTAATGTATTGCAAATGCTTATTTTAATTGAGGGTGGCTACCTTGCGTATCACGTGATCTGACGTGAAGCGCGAGTCTTTAATAAGTCAGACTAATAATCAGTCCACAAGGCTTTTGGAAACTGAGGGGACAGATTTACAAGCCTCGTGCACCATATTTGTGCCGCCGAAGGGTCACTAATGTGACGCAGCGGCGGCGTAAACCATGCGCCACGTTGCACCCTATTTACAATGTGATGCATCTAGGGAGATGCGTCATGTTGTAAAGCCCTGTGCCACATGAAACCTGTGTCAGGTTTCATGTGGGCGTTCCGGCGCAGGGTGGGCGTTCCGTCACAGGAATGCCTCGGAAAAGTGCCTGCGTCAAAACCTTGCGCCTGCTTGAAGCAGGCGTAAGGCGTGACGCACCATGTTGAGGATAGGCCAGGTTGGCACAGTGCTGGAGTTGCATCGGGCCCACGACACAACTCCAGCACAGCACCAACTTTACGCCTGCATATGTGACAAGCATCTCTTTATCCCTGTGCCATGATGTTCCGCATTGTAAATGCAGCGCATCTGTGGTGGTGCAAGGGTAAACTGGCGTCACACATCTTTCCTGGTGCATCCCTGCTGATTTGCAGGAATGCGTCAGGAAACGTAAATCTGCCTCTTGGTGGATAAAAAGAGGATGATAGAATTAAAAAGGCTGGGGGATATTATGAACAAGAGGCAATATTTATCGCTAACTTAGTTTAGCGTGACTTTTTTTATCGCCACGCATCGCCAGAAACTATCGACGCATTAGCGACGTATTAGCAATACGTCGCTAGCCGGCGATAGTTTACTTCCCAGTCAAAAAGAGGCGGCAATAGAATTAGCGTGACGGCGCTAAACAAACGCATGCTAATGTGAAAAAAATAACGGTGGGCCAATCAGCGATAAATATCGCCTACCAATAGGCCCCAGGCTTTCATTTACCACGTCCCGTCCAGCGAAAAAAAAGCACCCGAAAACGCCCGGTAAGTCGGAAAAATTCGAAATTCAACATGCAGAATTCTGTAGAAGATGGAAAACAACCTGGGACAAGTGCAGAGGCCAGAAACAACACCAACAACACCCAGGAAGGCCAGGCAGAGACACAGGGAAAGGCCAAAAGAAAAAGGAAGCCCAAGTTCAGTCCTATGGAGAACCAGGTCCTGGTTGAAGAGGTGACGCAACACCAACAGGAACTCTTCGTGAGTTCCACTGTCACCTTGGCAAGAAAAAAGGAGATATGGCAGGACATCGTGTCCAGAGTCAATGCAGTGGGAGAGAGGAGGAGGACAAAGGATGAGTGCAAGAAGCGGTGGCACAATACCAAGAGTAAGACCAAGAAGAAACTGGGAGCCAACCTTAAGGCAGCGAGGGAGACGGGAGGCGGCGGACCAGCTTCATAGCAGGAGCTGGATGAGCTTGAGGAGCAGGTGTCCTGCGTCATCAGCGAGGAGACTGTTGTTGGGTTCGCAGGCCAGGATAGTGCTGAATGTGAACGCAAACAACAACAACAGGGTAAGCATCAACCAGGGACGGGGGGTAGGGGGTGGATGGGCACACTGGCACCCATGTACTATGAAAGTAATTGTCATGCATACTGTAGGAAGGGGGAGGCTCTAGTTGGCGCAGTGTAGCACTAGCGACAAGCAGGGACTCTCTCTTCCTCGTCAGGGCTGAGGGCTACCTTCCAGAAAACCTCTGCTTACCCTCTAGGTAGTGTGGCTTAAGCAGTCTTAGGCTAATCTTTGGGGCACATAGGGTTAAACATTTGCAATATCACACCGTCACAACCAACCCACCACACAATGACACCAAACTGTATTCGTAAAAATATATATCTTTATATAAATTTCAAGCAGGCTTGTAAATACAGTTGTCAAACTTTCAATAGCGGTTCCAGTTTACTTAAGTTCAGGTGGCCACAGTTCTCTTTTAGCAATAAGCAGTCTTTTGGGCCTTCTGCCCAGGTTTGACAAGGTTCAGTGTCTCGTAGTGCCTCAATGCGCTCTCTGCGTGGACCTCGAGGGCCAGGAGCTGTGCGAGCCTCGGTTTCAGAGGCGGCTCGCGTTGGGAGCAGATAGCGCGGTGCGAGCTCGAGTTGCAGGACGCTCGCACCGTGAGGATACCACACAGTACCTTTCAGATTCTTGTGGAGCGGGCGGCTTCCAGGGGAGCTGTCCCACGTCGCGTTGCTTTTCCGGGGTCGCTGTTCGCTGCGGCTCTCAGCCGGGCAGGTCACGGGTCGTCCGGGGCGGCGGTGCTCTGTGGCGGCAGGGTCCTTTCCTCGTCGTTCGCTCCGACCCTGGAGGCGGCGGCTGTGTGGTGACGGCCAGTGGCAGTACGGTCCCCAAGTGCAGGACGTACCCAGCCAAAGTACCGGTTGCAGCTGTGCGCTCACAGCTGAGCTGTCGGGCAGGCTACCGACCAGAGGGGGTTATCACAGGGCAGCTGTCCGTCTTCGCAGGTGGATTGACGGCTCGAAGCGCAGTCAATTCGGGAGCTTGGACCGGACGGGTCCTCCTTCACTTTGCTCTCGGGCTCCCGGTGCAGTTGCGGTCACGGTGCTCAGGCCAGCGGCGGCTGGACCTCACGTTGTTCTCGCTGTTGCTTTGGGCCCCGGTCACGGTGCTCAGGGGGATGTCGATGCCTTGGTTACGGGGAGCGTGGCAGGCTTGCCCAGCGCTCCCAGACCCCTCTGTCAGTACTGCAGCGATAAGCAGCACACACAGTCGCTTTCTTCAGGATGTAGCGCCCACTAGTCCTGGGGCGCTGGTCAGGGGGCAAGTTCAACAGCAAGCCCTTGGAGATCTTTCAGCAGAGTTTGGCACAAAGTTTCACAAAGCAAAAGTCTTCTTGTAGTCTTTCCTTTTCCTCTCCTTCTGCAGCAAGGCACCAGACACAGGCAAGAGCCAGCACTCTTCCTTGTCCTTCCCGGTCCTTCTCGTCGGGTAGAGTTCCTTCTGTAGCCCAAACAGGATCTAATTTTCAAGGAGCAGGGCTCCTACTTTTATACTGCATTTCTTTTGTTCTTGCAGGCCAGGGGGGCCTTTGCATAGCCACTTTCAGTCCTTGAGTACTCTGGTGGGTGTACTCCGGCTTCTGCTTTCAGTGTGAGGGGCAGGCGCATCAGACGCCCCACAGGAGGTGGAGCCAGCATTGTGCGGACAGGGGCAGCCAGAGTACCTTGTTGATGGGGCTTCGCCCTTCCTGGGCCAGGTGTCGGCTGAGTCATCAGTCGCCCCCCAGGAGGGTGGAGCCAGCATTGTGGTGGCAGAGCACAGCAAGATCCAGAGTCAAGAGCCACTCCTACCTCCCACTAAGGTGCAATCTACGCATTCACCACCTGTCATCCCCCAGCCCTGTCACTCACACATCCCAGACAGTCAGATACACATACCAGCAGAGGCGGGCTGAAATGGTTAGGCAAGCAAATGCTAACTTTCTAAAAGTAGCATTTGCAAACACAGGATACTAAAATAAACTTTACTAAAAGAAATATTTTATCATCCTGAGTTCAGGCATACTAAACACGACTCTCTACCATGCTCCCTGAGCCTGCTGGGATTATAGGATGTAATAATTTCAGCAGCTCAGTCTGGCCTAACGGGAGCAGGTAGCCTTCAATAGTGAAATACGAATTTAGTTGTAATTCACTACTAGGACATGCCACACACATCAGGGCTTGTCCTACCTTACACCTCCAATGCACCCTGCCCGCAGGCCTACCATAGGGGTGACTAATATGCAGTCAAGGGAAGGTTCAGGGGCTGGCGAGTGGGTGCACTCGCCCAGCCGGCATGACAGTACGAGACTGCACGCGGGTTCTGCGGTGGCAGTCCCCAGACACATCTTACGGCTGCTTCTGTGGGTGGCGCAACCCGCGCTGCA
This sequence comes from Lissotriton vulgaris, assembly GCF_964263255.1. Taxonomy (NCBI): domain Eukaryota; kingdom Metazoa; phylum Chordata; class Amphibia; order Caudata; family Salamandridae; genus Lissotriton; species Lissotriton vulgaris. The sequence continues at coordinate 872,682,509 of NC_141695.1, read as the reverse complement.
GGCCCACTAGCAGTATTGGCATCTACAAGCCCTGGCACTCCTAGTGCACTTTACTAGGGACTAACAGTAAATCCAATGAACCAATCATGGATACCAATCACATGTACAATTTACAGTAGGGAGCACTTGCACTGCGGCACGGGTCGGCCGTGGCGCAGTGCCCTGAGTATCGGAAAACCAGCAAAACATCGGAGGCACATCAGCAAAAAGTGGAAGGGAAACTCACGCCAAGGTGCCAGGTCTAACATGTGTCCCCTCCAGCTGAAATGTGGGGGAAACTACCCTTCCCCAGGGAGTTCCACATCACTAAGGCGGAAAAATCTGGACAGACCATCAGCGTTGGCGTGATCTGTGCCAGGGCGGAGTTCCACCGTAAAGTCCATACTCTGTAGAGAAATGGACCACCTCAACAGTTTCGGGTTCTCACCCCTCATTTGCATCAACCATCTGAGGGGCCTGTGGTCCGTCTGAACTCGGAAGTGAGACCCAAACAAGTAGGGTCTTAGCTTCTTCAGCGCCCAGACCACAGCGAATGCTTCACGCTCTATTGCACTCCACCTACTTTCCCGTGGAAGTAACCTCCTACTTATGAAGGCTACGGGTTGGTCAAAGCCCTCCTCAGTCATCTGTGAAAGAACAGCCCCTACACCATGCTCTGAAGCGTCTGTTTGCACTATGAATTCCTTGGAGAAATCAGGAGCCAGGAGCACGGGCGCCGTGCACATGGCAGTCTTCAGGGTGTCAAAAGCCTTCTGACAGGTGTCAGTCCAAATCACATTCCTGGGCTGCTTCTTCGAAGTCAGCACTGTCAAGGGGGTCACAATCGTGCCATAGCCCTTGACAAACCTCCTGTAATACCCAGTGAGCCCCAGGAAGGCTCTCACTGCAGTCTGGGTCTTGGGGGGTTCCCAAGCCAGGATGGTCTCGATTTTGGGTTGCAAGGGGGCTACCTTGCCACTCCCCACTTCGTGTCCCAAGTACACCACGGAACCCTTCCCAATCTGGCACTTGCTTGCCTTGATTGTGAGGCCTGCTCTGCGCAGGGCCATCAATACTTCCCAGAGGTGTCGCAGGTGTTCTGGCCAGGTGCCACTGAACACCGCGATGGCATCCAGGTAGGTGGCACTGAACTCATCCAGCCCAGCCAACACCTGGTTGACCAATCTCTGAAAGGTGGCAGGGGCATTCTTCATTCCAAATGGCATGACCCGGAACTGGAAATGCCCATCTGGTGTAGAGAATGCTGACCTCTCCTTTGCCCCATCGGTCAAGGCGATCTGCCAGTACCCAGACGTTAAATCAAACGTGCTGAGGAACCGGGCAGCCCCTAGCCGATCAATGAGCTCATCAGCTCTGGGGATGGGGTGCGCGTCAGTCTTCGTGACTGAATTGAGTCCTCTGTAGTCCACACAGAACCGGAGTTCGGGTGCGGCTCCCGGCGCAGCAGCCTTCGGGACCAAGACCACGGGGCTGGACCAAGGACTGCTGGAAGACTCAACCACCCCAAGGGCAAGCATCTTGGAGACCTCCTCCTTGATGCAGGCCCGGACCCTGTCAGTCACTCTGTAAACCTTATGCTTCACAGGTAAGCTGTCTCCAGTGTCCACATCATGGACGCACCAATCTGTGACACTCGGAACCAGGGAGAACAGATCTGGAAACTGCCCCAGCAACTGGCGGCAGTCTTCCTGTTGTTCGGGGGTCAGGGTGGGTGAGAGGTTAACTCCATCCACTGACCCATCTTTCTCACCGGCCACTAAGAGGTCAGGAAGAGGCTCCGACTCCTCCTCCATTCCATCATCAGTTGCCAACAACATGCCCACTTCGGACCTTCGTAAGTGGGGCTTGAGGCGGTTGACATGTAGAACCCTCAAAGGGTTCCTGGGCGTCTTCATGTCCACCAAGTATGTCACTGGGCTCTTGCGCTCCACAACCTCAAAGGGACCTGTCCACTTATCCTGAAGGGCACAGGGTTCCACTGGGGCCAGGACATACACCTCTTGTCCAGGCTGAAGCTCGACCAGAGTGGCATTCTGGTCGTACCACTGCTTCATCTCCTCCTGGCTTGCTTCCAGATTTGCCTCGGCAAGTTGTCTGAAGCGCCTGGTTTGGTTTCTGAAGGCCAGCATGTAGCTATATACATTCTGGGGAGGTTTCCTGGGAGATTGCTCCCAGCCTTCCTTTACCAAACTCAGTGGTCCTCTCACGGGGTGACCGTACAGCAGTTCAAAGGGGCTGAACCCTAGGGACTTCTGTGGTACCTCGTGATACGCAAAGAGCAGGCATGGTAAGAGGACGTCCCACTTACGCCTCATCGGACCTTCTAGGCCCATGATCATGCCTTTCAGGGTTCGGTTGAATCTCTCAACCAACCCGTTACCTTGGGGATGGTAAGGCGTGGTGAACTTATACGTTACACCACACTCTTGCCAAAGGGACTTCATATACTTGGATATGAAGTTGGTCCCCCTATCGCTCACCACCTCTAGAGGGAATCCTACTCGTGAGAAAATTCCCTTCAGTGCACGTCCCACCACGGGGGCCGTCACTGTCCTCAGAGGGATGGCTTCAGGGTACCGGGTGGCATGGTCCACCAAGACCAGGATGAACCTGTTGCCCATGGCTGTCTTGGGGTCCAGAGGCCCAACAATATCAATACCCACTCGCTGGAATGGCGTACCGACCACAGGGAAGGGTTGGAGAGGAGCCTTGTTCCTTCCTCCGCTCTTCCCACTTGCCTGGCAAGTCGGACAGGTCCTACAATGAGCGTCTGAGCTCTTGTGCATTTGGGGCCAGTAAAAGTGGGTGACAAGCCTGTCATAGGTCTTGTCCATCCCCAAATGTCCTGCTAAAGGCACATCGTGAGCCAGACCCAGTAGGAAGGCTCTGAACTTCTGGGGTACCACCAGCACACGGGCTGACCCAGGTTCAGCAGCCTTAGGCTCTGAATACAGGAGGTCGTTCTCCCAGTACACATAATGTGTTTTGGCCTGAACATCATTGGCCTGGTCTGCAGCCTGCTGCCGCATACCCACGAGAGAAGGGCATTCTTTCTGCTCCTTGCAGAATTCCTCCCTGGAGGGTCCTCCTTCTTGCTGCCAATGGGTCAGCTCAGGCAGGTCCCCCAGTTCGGCAATCTGTTCCCCTGTAGGCTCCAGGGCATCCCCCTCAAGGTCTGCTTCCTCCTGGACCGTGGGAACTTCAGGGGCCGGTTTCTCGCGCCCCCTGCGCCTTCTCCCTAAGGCCGGTTCCTGGGCCTCTCCTTCAGGCCCCAGGACCTCTTGATCACCCCTACTGGCTGCCATTGACCGGGTGGTCACGCACGCCCAGCCAGGCAGACCCACCATCCGCAGGTGAGTAGTCTTCTCCACCTTTTCCCAAGGGGAGTGCTCCAAGTCATTCCCTAGCAAACAGTCAACAGGCATGGTTTTCCTCACACAGACCTGCAGAGTACCAGAGACCCCCCCACTCGAAGGGAACTTGAGCCATCGGACACTGACTCTCTGAATTATCAGCATTGATAACCCTACAGTAGGCATGGGGTACAACCTGCTCTTGAGACACCAGGTGCTGCCTCACTGCAGTCACACTGGCTCCTGTATCTCTAAGAGCCTCAGCTTCCTTACCATTGATGATCACCACCTGCCCATATTTCTTAGTGTTAGAGGGCAGGTAGTTTGTAGGGATCATCTCACTGTCTCCTAGCGAGACTAGGGTCATGTGAACGGGATCTCCACCCCCCGGGACCATCACTTCTTCTCCTAAGTGAACACTAGTCACTTGACGGGGCGGAGCACCAGTGGGTGCGGGTTTTCCAAACAGGCGACACTTGGGGTCACTGGATATGTGCCCAGGCTCGCCACATTTGAAACAATTGAAGGGCCCCTTTGGAACAGGTTTACCTGTCGGGGCCCCATTCTGCTTTGGGGGTGGGGGAGGCTGAGAACCTTTCTGCTGGTCCCCTTGGGGATTACTTTGGGGGCCTTTTTGGAACCCTTTCTGTTTTCCCTTGTCCCCCTCACTCTTCTGCTGGGGACCCTGCCCACTCTTGGCGGAGTCTCCCACTGGACCCTTGTGGACCCTGGTGCTGAGCCAGTGGTCCGCCTCCTCAGCAAGCTTCCTCGGGTTGGACAGCTTGCTATCGATCAGGTGTTGGCGTAACTCAGGAAAACAGTGATCAGACAAGTGCTCCCATGCAATTAAATCAAAGAGACCTTGAAAATCATTCACTTTGCTACCCTTCACCCAACCATCCAGTGCTCTGCAAAAATAAATCACATACTCCACATACGTATTCCCAGGCCGCTTAGTACATCCCCTAAACTTCTGTCTATACATTTCAGGGGTAAGCCCGTACCTGTTCATTAAAGCTTCTTTCATGTGGGAATAGGATCTCTGATTTTCTACGGGCAAATCTAGCAAGGTATCTCGCCCTTCGCTCAGGAACCTTCCCCACAACCCCGCTCCCCAATCCTTGTCAGGGACCCCGTGGGAGGACATGGCTACCTCGTATGCCCTAAACCACTGTCCTATGTCATCCCCCTTAAAGAACTCTTTAACTACGTCTTTAGGAATGTGCACTCTTGCCTCTACCTGCACCGGCGTTGTGCTGCCACCAGAGGGAGGATGATCCAAGTTTCTCTCCTATAGACTCATCTCCCTCATTTTCAATTCGTAATCCATTTGGTGCTTTCGCTCTTCCAGCGCCATTCTTTTGGTTTCAAGCTCCAGTTGGATTTTTAATTCTGCCAGCTTCCTTTCATGATCCCTTGTTTCCTTCCTGTCCGCCAGCTCCTCTGGCGACAGGCCTTTACCAAAGCTGTGCACGCTGTCTTGCCTTTCCAGATCCACCAGATCCATAGGTGCATTCTGCTCCTCAGTTGCATCTTGCTCCGCGAGGGCATCTTGATCCTCCGGGGCCTTTCTGGACTCTATCCAGGCTTTCAGGGCCTTGTAGAGCTCTGGCTTGTTCTTGCAACCGGCGTGCGGAACCTTGAGTTTCTTACAGAAAAACTTCAGTTCACTCTTTGAGTATTTGTCCAGCTTTGCGGCGTCCCACTCCACCTCCAACATCTCAGAGGTCGTGGACTCTGCTCCATCCAGGCTCTTCGTGCCCGGCATGGTTTCTTCGCTAGGGATCTTCTCTCGGCAAAATTACAACAAAACCTGTGGCCAAGTAACTGGACTGAAATCACTGTGCAATGGTCAGAAGTTAAGGTATAGACACTGCAAATGTAAATTCGAAAATCCCCACCGCTGCGTCCAATGTAGGAAGGGGGAGGCTCTAGTTGGCGCAGTGTAGCACTAGCGACAAGCAGGGACTCTCTCTTCCTCGTCAGGGCTGAGGGCTACCTTCCAGACAACCTCTGCTTACCCTCTAGGTAGTGTGGCTTAAGCAGTCTTAGGCTAATCTTTGGGGCACATAGGGTTAAACATTTGCAATATCACACCGTCACAACCAACCCACCACACAATGACACCAAACTGTATTCATAAAAATATATATCTTTATATAAATTTCAAGCAGGCTTGTAAATACAGTTGTCAAACTTTCAATAGCGGTTCCAGTTTACTTAAGTTCAGGTGGCCACAGTTCTCTTTTAGCAATAAGCAGTCTTTTGGGCCTTCTGCCCAGGTTTGACAAGGTTCAGTGTCTCGTAGCGCCTCAATGCGCTCTCTGCGTGGACCTCGAGGGCCAGGAGCTGTGCGAGCCTCGGTTTCAGAGGCGGCTCGTGTTGGGAGCAGATAGCGCGGTGCGAGCTCGAGTTGCAGGACGCTCGCACCGTGAGGATACCACACAGTACCTTTCAAATTCTTGTGGAGCGGGCGGCTTCCAGGGGAGCTGTCCCACGTCGCGTTGCTTTTCCGGGGTCGCTGTTCGCTGCGGCTCTCAGCCGGGCAGGTCACGGGTCGTCCGGGGCGGCGGTGCTCTGTGGCGGCAGGGTCCTTTCCTCGTCGTTCGCTCCGACCCTGGAGGCGGCGGCTGTGTGGTGACGGCCAGTGGCAGTACGGTCCCCAAGTGCAGGACGTACCCAGCCAAAGTACCGGTTGCTGCTGTGCGCTCACAGCTGAGCTGTCGGGCAGGCTACCGACCAGAGGGGGTTATCACAGGGCAGCTGTCCGTCTTCGCAGGTGGATTGACGGCTCGAAGCGCAGTCAATTCGGGAGCTTGGACCGGACGGGTCCTCCTTCACTTTGCTCTCGGGCTCCCGGTGCAGTTGCGGTCACGGTGCTCGGGCCAGCGGCGGCTGGACCTCACGTTGTTCTCGTTGTTGCTTTGGGCCCCGGTCACGGTGCTCAGGGGGATGTCGATGCCTTGGTTACGGGGAGCGTGGCAGGTTTGCCCAGCGCTCCCAGACCCCTCTGTCAGTACTGCAGCGATAAGCAGCACACACAGTCGCTTTCTTCAGGATGTAGCGCCCACTGGTCCTGGGGCGCTGGTCAGGGGGCAAGTTCAACAGCAAGCCCTTGGAGATCTTTCAGCAGAGTTTGGCACAAAGTTTCACAAAGCAAAAGTCTTCTTGTAGTCTTTCCTTTTCCTCTCCTTCTGCAGCAAGGCACCAGACACAGGCAAGAGCCAGCACTCTTCCTTGTCCTTCCCGGTCCTTCTCGTCGGGTAGAGTTCCTTCTGTAGCCCAAACAGGATCTAATTTTCAAGGAGCAGGGCTCCTACTTTTATACTGCATTTCTTTTGTTCTTGCAGGCCAGGGGGGCCTTTGCATAGCCACTTTCAGTCCTTGAGTACTCTGGTGGGTGTACTCCGGCTTCTGCTTTCAGTGTGAGGGGCAGGCGCATCAGACGCCCCATAGGAGGTGGAGCCAGCATTGTGTGGACAGGGGCAGCCAGAGTACCTTGTTGATGGGGCTTCGCCCTTCCTGGGCCAGGTGTCGGCTGAGTCATCAGTCGCCCCCCAGGAGGGTGGAGCCAGCATTGTGGTGGCAGAGCACAGCAAGATCCAGAGTCAAGAGCCACTCCTACCTCCCACTAAGGTGCAATCTACGCATTCACCACCTGTCATCCCCCAGCCCTGTCACTCACACATCCCAGACAGTCAGATACACATACCAGCAGAGGCGGGCTGAAATGGTTAGGCAAGCAAATGCTAACTTTCTAAAAGTAGCATTTGCAAACACAGGATACTAAAATAAACTTTACTAAAAGAAATATTTTATCATCCTGAGTTCAGGCATACTAAACACGACTCTCTACCATGCTCCCTGAGCCTGCTGGGATTATAGGATGTAATAATTTCAGCAGCTCAGTCTGGCCTAACGGGAGCAGGTAGCCTTCAATAGTGAAATACGAATTTAGTTGTAATTCACTACTAGGACATGCCACACACATCAGGGCTTGTCCTACCTTACACCTCCAATGCACCCTGCCCGCAGGCCTACCATAGGGGTGACTAATATGCAGTCAAGGGAAGGTTCAGGGGCTGGCGAGTGGGTGCACTCGCCCAGCCGGCATGACAGTACGAGACTGCACGCGGGTTCTGCGGTGGCAGTCCCCAGACACATCTTACGGCTGCTTCTGTGGGTGGCGCAACCCGCGCTGCAGGCCCACTAGCAGTATTGGCATCTACAAGCCCTGGCACTCCTAGTGCACTTTACTAGGGACTAACAGTAAATCCAATGAACCAATCATGGATACCAATCACATGTACAATTTACAGTAGGGAGCACTTGCACTGCGGCACGGGTCGGCCGTGGCGCAGTGCCCTGAGTATCGGAAAACCAGCAAAACATCGGAGGCACATCAGCAAAAAGTGGAAGGGAAACTCACGCCAAGGTGCCAGGTCTAACACATACCCACATGTACTGTCCAACAAGTCCTGGATACCCCTGTGCATGCTGGCATAGGGACATATCACCATTCACAAACAGCACATCACACAACACACAGGGCCTTAGTAACAGGAATGACGCCAGCATAATTGATGCATTAGCAGCAGGAACCTGCTGCCAAAACACTGATGAGGGGCATGCCAATATGATTAATAGAATTTAAATAGTAGGCCAGGTGCACACCAGAAGCTTGTTTGCCATTTGAATTCAATAGTGCATATCAGCAAGCACAGTTGTGTCGCTGAAGCAGCAGTACCCTCCTGAAAAAGCTACTACAATGTTGGCAACATATTTGATATTATGGCCCATTGTGGCGGACAGACTGACCATAAAATGTGCACAGAAAAGCTACGCAAACATAGTCCAATTACAATGCCAAAGCACCCCATATGTGCATCTGCAAAACTCACAGTGGCACAACAACATGACATGTGGAAAAGTAGCCAAATGGCCCCCTTGCCACATCACCATGCACATACAAATTGACTGCACAAGTACACATGTCACTCGGATGCCACATTGTGGATGTGCAGGAAATGTGTATGTCCCTGCGCACAAGCAGGCATGCCTCCACCAACACCAGCACACCTGCAGCATTGCCCACAAGCTTGTGCATGCATTGCCAGCCTGACACATACGCACATGCACATACCTGCAGACTACTCAAGCACATGTGCCTAATGTCACCTGTGTGCTAATGTCCGAGGCGGCATGCCGAATTGTGTTCACATGAACATCAACATACACAGTGCATCCACAATGTGGTGTCAGAGTTGCATGTGTCTGTGTGCACACAAATCGAATGTGTGTGGTGATGAGCAAAATCAAAAATTAAGTCAACACCTGCAATCTCATGTAATGTGCCTCCTTGCCAATCCATAAGATGTGGGGCAACATTACCCAGATTGGTGACAAAATAGCACTGCCTTGCAGTAGAAAAATGCAGGTAAAGTGGTGGCACGAGGCGTGATGAAATCCCCCATAGAATAGCATCCAAAATCCAGTGTCTGGTGTCACCCTAGGCTCATTTGGGGGCAAATCAACAAAAAATTGCAGACTGTGACGTACAAAGGCCTGTCCCACCTTAGTATTCTTCTTAACCTCTTTCCACTGACCTCCTTCTTCCACTGTCTTGCAACGTCCACAAACACTCACCTGGGACCCATGTATGGACTTGCAGCAAATCTACTTTTCCTTGACAATGGCACAGCAAATTCCGCCTCTTGCCTTTGCTCTGACACTCACAATGGACTATTTCTGCCACTCCAAAATCCATCAAATCATGTGTTCTATGGTGCAGTCTCCCTCTTGTAAATAAATGCACTTAATTCACACAGATGCGTGTTTACATGACCAAGCAAGTATTTAACTGAAGCAATAAGTAAGGGGCTGTGAATCCACAAGAAGGTCCACCAAGGGAAATAGAACCAATCTACATGTGTAATCTTACACGGATAGACATTGAGATGACCGCCTATGTGCCAAATATATTTATCAAGTTATCAAGCAGCCCATCCATAAAGCACACCAATCATCTGTGAGTGTCTCAAGGCGCTGAGGAGGATGCTGTTACTGCATGAAAAGCCACCTCTTGCAGTGTCACCTGAAGGTTCGCATGTCCTGGGTGTGCAGTAGGAGGATGGGGAGAGTGCTCCAGGTCTGAGTGGTGAGGAGGGAGAATTTTCTGCCCTGGAGGTCGCTCACTGAAGGTGGGGAAGTGTTACGAGGGCGAGGTTGGCGGAGCAGAGCTGGCATGTTTGTGGGGTAGAAGCTGAGTAGTTGTTTGAGGCATTCTGGGCCTGAGTTGTGGAGTGCCTTATGTGCATGTGTGAGGAGCTTGATTGTGATCCTCTTGTTGATGGTGAGCCAGTGCTAGTCTCACAGGTAGGGTGTGATGTAGCTGCTGCGAGGAATCTCATTGATTATTTGTGCAGAGGCCTTTGAAATGTGTAGAAGTTGCTTCAGGAGTTTGGTTGAGGGGACTGCGGAGTGGGCCTTATCTTTTGCCAACCTGCTGCTCCTGCAGGTCCTGGGAGACCTTTCTCCTTGTTACGGTGGGGATACACCTGTACATCCTGCGGCGCATGTGGAGGTTGTTGAAGCCGGAGGAGCAGATGGCCTTTTACATGCATTGTCACAGAAATAGTAGATTTGATGAAGAAGCACAGGTAATGTGCGTGGATGGGTGTTGTTGGAGCTTTTACCAGTGCAGTGGTTCAACAGGAGTCGTCACAAGCTGAGGATGTGGAGCGGAAGAAGAGGACTTCCGTCTTGTCAAAGTTCTGCTCCAGTTGCCTGTACTACATCCAAACAGTGATGGCTCCCATTCCTACATGGAGGTTTGTTGTGGTGGTGAGGGGATCCATGGTGAGGGAGAGGATCAGCTGGCTGTCATTGTAGGAGATGATGTAGAGGTCATGTTGTCAGGCAACGTGGGCAAGCAGTGACATGTAGAGGTTGAACAATGTTGTGCTGAGGGATGAGCCATGCGTACGCCAAACATGATTGTGGTGGATCCAGAGATGAAAGGGGGAGACGGAAGCACCGGATCATGCCAGAGTGGAAGGAGGTGTTCGGCTCCAGAGTTCTGTTTGCAACTCTGCGTTGTGGAGGCGTGTGCGTAGTGCCCAGTGGCAGACAGCGTCGAAGCCAGATGACAGGTCCAGGAGGATCAGGGATACGGTTTCTATGTTGATCTGCAGGGCTCTGATGTCATTGTTGGTGGTGATGATGGCACTTTTGTTGCTGTAGTTGCCTAGGTGTTCTTTGAATGAGGCCCTTTTGTGTATCACATGAGGTGATGGTGTCTGCCTGTGTCGTTCTTGGGTGCTGCGTAGCTGTTCATTCTCTGTGCACGGTGACATTCCTCCTCTGGCAATTGGCACGTTTGCTTGGAGTCCTGGAGGTCCTCAATGAACATGATGGCTCGTTGGCACAGTCATTGAGCCATTGTCTGAGGTTGTGGGCGGTGGGGTGGGGTTCGGCATGGTAGCTGTTTGGGCTACGGGCGAGGGTGGTGGTTAGCTGGTCTACGGTGACTGTGCCCCAGCAGTGTTGGGGGATCTGGTGTGTGTGGTGGTGTGTGGTGGGGTGCCGGGTGGTGAAGTGGATGCATACATGGGCAGTCCAGTAGAGTTGGATGGTGTGGTTGAAGCAGACGTGTGACGAAGCGGATTAGATGTGCTCAGGCCTTTAGCACACATAGTGGGTGGGTGCTGTGAGTAGTATCCTGAGTCAGAGTCTTGCAAGACTGTCAATCTGTGCGATAGAGTTGGTGGTGGTGTCCTTTCCGAGGTGGAACTCCAGGTCCCAGAGAAGGATATAGTCTGTGGAGGCAAGGGCATGTGTACCGATGAAGAAGGCAATGTAGTAGCTGAACTGTAATCGGAATCGGGGGGGGGTCTGTACACGATTGTCACTCTGAAGGGTGTGTTGTCATTGGTGTGGATCTTGAAGTACAAGTGTTCTGCATTGCAGAGGATGTTGTTGCTGTTCTTTGAGACTCTGAGAGTGCTCCTGTGGAGGATGGCATTTCGTACTGGTGTGGTCCCTGCGGATGCTCTTGTAGCCGTCCAGGATGTCAATGGCGATGTTGTGTGTTGTGGAGGTGTCCAGGCAGCGGCAGGAAGGCAACATCTGGGGATGTGGTGACAAGTTGGTCCTAGTGAACAAGGGCGTGTTTGTGGGCAGAGTGTGTGTTGAAAAGAATTGATCTGAGGAAGGTGGGTTCCCATCACAGTTGGTGGATCAGTGAATCAGAAGCAGAATGAGCTGCAGATCAAATGTGAGGAGGGTCCTTCTGTGTGTTCCGGGTTCTCGGAAGCAGGTGTGTGATTTTCCCTGTTGAGTGCATGGAGGCTGCTGGCATCGTAGTGGCATAGTTTTATGTGGAATCTGTGTGTGCCAGGCGTGCTTGCGCTGTGTGCGGTCCAAGTGGAGATGGGTACATACGGGCTATCATCATAAGCGCCTTTGGTGTCCCTGCAATGTGGATACACTGTGTCTACCATTGGAAGGGGACGTTGGAGGGAGGGCCATCTGTGAAGGGGTAGCGGGTCAAATTGCCATGCGTGGAGGCGTGGACGCAGGGGATGCTGCAGGGGAAAGTGAGGGTGGAGATGAGCGGTAGAAAGGTATAAACAATACATGGCTAAATATAGAAAATGAGGTATACTACCATTTCAAGGTGCCGGAGGCACAGTGCTCAAAATGAATATACATCTGTAATAGGTGCCAAAGAAACTTCAGAAGGCAGACAGTGGAGAAGGTGCACAGGGGTTAAAACAACAGTACACGGGCTAAGACGCTGTGCCCACATTTATCAGATATAGCAATCCAGCTATGTACCAACTCTGACCCACGCCCATTGTTGATAAATGCATGTGTGACAACATGTACAAGTCAGTCGCAGTATCAAGTAGTGTCCCCAGAAGGATTGGAAACCATATTCCACTGCCATATCACCTTACACTGGACGTGGTGGACAAAGCTATTTGTGACATTGCGCATTGCATTTCACATCCCTAGATGTTGCACAGCAGATTCACATTGATGAGGTGAGCTGAGGTCACATGTGTAACATTCATATATGGTACTACAAAGTCTGCAACACTACATTTGACTCCACAATAGTGACTGTAGCACATTTGCTAACTGTCATACTGTCCCTACCTGTGCACAAACAATGCCAAATAAATGCAGAGCCCTCATGCTGTGCACAATGTCTGCATATTGGCCAATATGACCATGGATGTCTGTAGTACTGCATTGAACATCTAGTGTGAATCTGTTGCAACAATTCAAGTGTGTTTTCACTATGAGCCAATGCCAAAAAAACAGGCTGGATGAGTGGCTATGACACTGTTGGTACAGGGAGCAATGCAACATGTCACCACCTTGGTGATGCAGAACAGTGTGCCTGCAAGAAAACATCATCAGGGACTAAGGCATCACTTAACTGATTACGGGTGTCACAAAAGGAAGATTGTACAAGTTTCGTCAGTCTACCTAATAGTGCTAATCAAAAATGGCATCTGTGAATGACCCCAATTCCAAAGTCATGAGTCTGTACCACATTAATCATGTGATTCACAAACACTGTTGTGACCTGTGACATTAACAATAGACACACATTTGACCTACATCAAGCATGTAGACGAGGTTGGTCATCCATGCACAGGAACATGGAAGGCTGACCAAGCTAATGCACTGGCACCACGCATCAAGTGTGCCTAGGTATGTGCAATGGAGTTGGACTCCGAGCCTGGAGCATCATATGTGCAGCTCTCCCACGCCATATGTGGTAGCTGGGGAATACATACATCTCCATGATGAATAACTGTAGCAACTCTGACAGACTCGCAATGCTATGTCAGTCACTAAGCAAACTTCGCTAGCCAGAGCTAGACGCGCTCCCTCTCAACCCTGGTTTTCCCCTGACCTGAGGGAAATGAAACTGGGGTGCAAAAAACTCGAACGCGTGTGGAGATGTACATATAGCCCTGAGGCCAAATCTGCCCTACGATTTGCCCAAAAAGATTACTATGCTGCAATCAAGGTGGCTAAAGGGAACTATTATGCGGGGCGAATTGCCAAGGCAGATAACAATGGCAGGGAGATCTTTGCCATTGTTAAAAGCTTTGTTGCACCTGTCGCTGAGGCTGTTTCTCTCGTACCCTCAGCGCACTGGTGTGAAGAGCTGTCAACCTTTTTTTCTACCAAAATAGCAAGGATCCAGCAGGACCTGCTAGCTGCTCTCCCCAGTGACAGCTCCGCAATCGCCCCACTACCTTCCTATTGCCCATATTCGGGTCAGCAACTCACTAATTTCGCGCAGATTGAGGAAGATGTGGTTCTGCCCCTCCTCCAGTCCCTAAAATCTGGCTCTCCATCTGACCCATGTCCGGCCCGGGTGCTGTCGGAGGTGGCAGATTTGGTCTGTGTTGAGACCACGCAGATAGTGAATCTCTCCCTGGCTTCGGGCGTTGTTCCTTCTGTTTGGAAACGGGCCAAACTTCTGCCGCTCCTGAAGAAGCCCGGACTGGATGTGGCGACTCCGGGGAATTATCGTCCGATTTCCTTGCTACCGGCACTTACCAAAATTTGTGAAAAGGTAGTATTCCAACAACTGGAGAGCTTTGTGGAAACCTCTAAAGCTCTCCATCCCGCTCAATCGGGCTTCAGGGCTGCTTACAGCACCGAGACGGCCTTGGTGGAAATGACTGAGGCTATTCGGGACTGTTTAGACGGGGGTGGCAGAGCGGTCCTAATTTTATTGGACCTCTCTGCTGCCTTCGATACTGTCCCTCACGACCTCCTCCTCTGCCGACTGTCGGCTATAGGCATTGGGGGTGTAGTCCTGGACTGGCTGTCCTCTTTTCTTTCTAACAGGACCCAGCAGGTCTGGCTGCCTCCCCATGCCTCGCAGCCTAAACCTCTGTGCACAGGTGTCCCGCAGGGGTCAACTCTTAGCCCCTTACTGTTCAATATTTATATCACTCCCTTGGTTTATCTAGCGGAACAGTTTGGGGCTAAGATCATAGGGTATGCAGACGATACCCAATTGCTGTTTACCTGGCCCGATGCCGATCTGGATACATCCACGGTCCACCTGTGTCTGTCCTCTGTTTTTCGCTGGTTAACGGAGGCCCAGCTGAAGTGCAACGAGGACAAGTCAGAGGTGCTCTTTTATGGTACCTTCCCCCCTTCGTTCAGGAGCTCACTGTGGCCTTCTAACATTCCCGGCCCTAGTGAGATGGGGAGACCTGCCAAAAATCTTGGCATTTGGTTTGCGGAGGACCTGAAATTTGAGCATCACGTTAAGAAGCTGACAGGCACCTGCTTCGCCACCTTGAGAATGCTACGCAAATTCTTCCCCCTACTTCCTAGGGAGGCGAGGGAGTCGGTTGCTAGGGCGCTCATCTTGGCTAGGTTGGACTATGCCAATGCACTGTTTAGTGGCATACCCGCCTACTTAGTGCAGCGTCTGCAAATTATTCAGAATGCTGCCGTCCGTCTACTTTTTAACATACCTAGATGGAAGAGCGTTCGCGTGGAGATGCGCACGCTTCATTGGCTCCCGGTCAAGCAGCGCATTATGTTTAAATCTTTGGTGCTGGCTTTCCGGGCAACCCATGATCAAGGCCCCAGCTACTTGAGAAAGAGATTTGTCAGATATGTTCCTACACGTACCCTGAGATCCTCTACTCTATTTAAATTGACTCTTCCACGTTTTAATCGGTTCAGACTTGGTGGTCAGTCGATTTCTGTGATTGTGGCCCGGGCCTGGAACGCTCTCCCTTTCCATCTGCGTTCCATGCCAACAGTGGCTGCATTCAAAAAACATCTGAAAACTCACCTCTTTAAGAGTACAAGCTGACATGTTTTTTTCACTCCCTAAAGTCTTGATGTCTGTTTCTTTTTCCCTCGTTTCGCGCCAGGATACTCCCCAGTAATGGAGCGCGTTATAAAATGGTTTAAAGTAAAGTTAAAGTAAAGTAAAGTCAGTCAGTCAATTTTTTTTATTCGATTAATAAAAATCATAAAAGAACGAGCAGTGTTACATATCACAATTTCAGTGAAGCATAAAACATTTTAACAAATTTAAAACATAAGGTCATTAATATAAAAACAATTAATCTACAATACAACATACATAAATATCTAAAAAAAAAACTGAGAGGAAGGACATATTAAAACACAACTCATTTAGATAAATGGAAAAAAGAGAAAGTTCATTTTTCAGAGATAAAGTGCCTGTGCCTTGTGCGATGCTTGTTTAAATGTGCACCTGCAACCAAAAAACTAGCAACTGAAAAAGCTACTTTAACATTAGGGAGAAGTTGCAGAAACAACAGGGCTGGTTTAACCTGAATAAAGCCCTGGTTACGTAAAATAGGGAGCAGATAACTTTTCCTGCTCTCAGTGTAATGTCCGCAGAACATAATAAAGTGCATCATGTCCTGTATTGAGAAGTGGTCACAGTCGCATGGTTCGGCGTCATCAGGTCTAGACCAACTTCTGAAGTTACCCAGTACGAAATGAATTAAATCAAAACGAAATCTCGTTAAGAGAAAACGATGATAGGAATTTGTAATAAAAAGGAGATAAGGTTCCATTCCTGGAGCTGAGGAGAGCATACAATGTTTCCTGACCATAGGTTTTTTTAGCTCTACCTCTTCCCTCTCCGTGGCATATAAATTTGTCAAGGTGTTTTTGACTGATTTTAAATCATCATAAGTTATCCCCTCTGGAGAAGAGAAGAGCTCCGGGCGGCCTGCCAAGGTAAGCTGCGTTTTAACGTATCTTAACCAAGGAATGTAGAGAGCTCTATCCAGGGCTAAACAATCTATTAGGATGGTGTGGTTTAAAGTAAGCTCCTGGTTGAGCCATGTTTTTATCCAGCCAATCACTGGGGCTAGTTTTAAAATATCAGAGATATAGCCCAGACCTAACTCTGTATGTAATGCAAAGGTCGAAGTTGATTTTCTACATTCTGTATTTTGGCTGCGCTAGTATATCCCCAAATTACAGAACCATACTGGGCGACTGACAAGCATTTGGATTTATAGACTTTGATGATACTTTCCATGAGACGGGCGCCCAGTTTTTTGACAAACCCTAGCAGCCCTGCGGCCGCTCTAGCGACAGCGCTGCTTTTGGCCAAAAGCTGGGGCCCCAAGTGCCCCTATCGTCAAAAGTCACTCCTAAATATGGGAAGGAGGGGACTCTCTTGACCTCCTTTCCTGCACAGAAAAATGTTGGCAACTTTCTTTTCCTGCCTGCGGATCCCGCGATCATTACATGTGATTTATCTGTATTAATTTTCATGTCCAATGATGACATAAAAGTCCCAAAAGATGCAAGGAGTTTGTTTAACGCAACTCCGGAGCGTGCCAGAAGGACAGCATCGTCCGCGCACAGGAGTACTGGTATCTTCGTCTCCCCTGCACACGGAATATCACTGTGGGATGTTATCATTACTGCCTCTAGGTCATTAATATATAAAGTGAAGAGGAGGGGGGCAAGTATACACCCTTGCCTAACCCCCCTCTCTGACTTAAAGTGACAAGTGCATCTTCCTTCCCTAGTTACTCTGACTGAGGTCATAAGGTCCTTGTGTAACTCAGCCCGGTATTCAACCAAGGGGGGGTCAAGACCCATGGCCAGGAGGATCCTCCACAGCTTTGCCCTGTTGACCAGGTCAAAAGCTGATGACAGGTCCATAAAGGCCATGTATAATGAACCCCCCTTGGCGATCACGTATTTGTTTAAAATTAATTCTAAGTTAAGGCACTGGTCTAAAGTTCCTCTTTTGGCTCTAAAGCCATATTGTGCATTAGATAAAATGCCCATACTTTCTAAAATATGGGTTAGTCTTGATAAGAGGACTCTCCCCAAAATTTTTACGCTCGAATCAATAAGGGAAATTGGCCTATAACAAGCCGGATCTGTCCTCTGTCCCTTCTTAAAAATTGGCACTATGGTCGAGTTTGCCCAGCTAGAGGGGAAGATAAATTCCCTTGTAGCATTAAAAATATTAGTTAAAATCTTTGAGCTAAAATCAGGGGCACTCTTAAAAAAGTCTGCCGGAACCCCATCTGGTCCTGGTGCCTTTTTGCAGAGTGTATCATTGATAGCTTTTTTCACCTCTTCCTGAGTAAAAGGAGAGATGGGATTTGACGATTGGGAAAGAGGAAATGCACATTCTGTAATCATATTAGTTTGACGGTAAATATTACTAAAATGTGTCACCCAATGTTCATCTGGGATAATACAGTCCGCTCTTTGATGGTCTAGCCCTACAAAATACGGATGGTTTATGACTGCCCAAAATTTAGCACTGTCTTTCTGTGTCTCGGGCAGTAACAGGTTATTCCAGGCTTCATCTTTTATCTCGGATTTCCTCTTTCGAATAGCTAAGTTATATTGTTTTCTTAGGAATGCTACCAATACTCTGTTTCTAGGTTTGTTCTTTAAGGCTTTGAGTAAAGTTGAGTGAGCCTTAGAACAATTTGTGTCAAACCATTTGGGGCCCTTTGTCTTGTTTGACTTTGCCTTCACAGTCAGATCTATATTGACTTGTTGACAAATAACACTGAAGGCCTCAACCATAGTAACACTAGAGTTTTTATTGTCTAAACAAATGGCAACTTCTCCTTCGACCTTGGCCAATGTGTCTTGTAAGAAGGTTATAGGGGTAACTTTATCCCATTTAAGCCTTCGATTTTGATCTCTCAACACAAGGTCTGTTGCACAGAAATTGTCAGACGTCCTATTTCCCAAGACTCCCTGAGCTAAAACCTCTAAAATCACAGGATTATGATCGCTAAAAACAGAAGTTAATACTTTATAGACAAATACATCAGATAAAACTCTAAAAGATACGAAGATATAATCAATAATTGTGCCTCGGTCCTTGCCCACATATGTCGGCGACCTCAAGTCATTAGAACAGGTACAAAATTCATGAAGGTTAAAGGTAGCCAAAAACAGTTCCAGAGCCTCACCACTAAGTGTGTGTTCAAAATGCGGCGTGGGAGAGTATAAAAAAGATTCCTCTGTTTCTCTTTGACAACCTGCCTGGCAAGGGTGAATGTTAAAATCTCCCATGAGGATCACCTCATACCCATGGGAACTATTCACAGTATAAGTGGATAAGAGATCCTCTAGGGATACCAAATGCTTGGTAGGAAATTGACTGGCTGGGGAGTTATAAAAATTTATAAGTAAAATAGGATGGGAGTTTGATGAGGTCAATTCAACCATTAAACAGTTTTTAGTATTAGACTTAATGTGCCTTGGTTTTCCTTTAACATCAAGTGAAATATATACAGCCAACCCACCCCTTGCTCTACCTGCTTTACTGGGATCTGCAGGTACATAAAAATGAGAGTAGCCATCTAAAGCCAAACAATCTGATGTTTCCCAAGTTTCCTGGAAAGCAAGAATATCATAGTTTCTAATTAAGTCCAGCCAATTCTTATCTTTAAGTTTAGCTCTGAGCCCGGCGATATTCCAGCTCATAATTCTTCGAACCCCAACACTTACTGAAGAATGAGCTAACGGACCAAGAGCAAGCTGTGGACCCTCAGAGTTGTTATCTCCGGCTGGCAAAAGTCAATCGTTTTGGTCCATAAATGAAAGTGGCGCAAAGCGGTTAAAAAGTTCCAGTGGCTGTGAAACAGGGTTAAATATTGGAGGTTGACGATGACGGTGAACTGAGGCGTTATTCCTTAAATCTTGGCCCCATCTGAAGTGAGAGTCCCAGTTGGTATCCCACCCTGGAGCGGGAGTCCTTGGGAAAGATACGTTCTGCTGTTCTCCGTAAAAAAAAATTCAAAGTAAGGGGAACCACAGTGCCTCTTCTTCGTTGGGGAGGAAAGATATTTGCGAGAATATTGGGAAGAACGTCTGGATTTGAGAAGCTCACCGCCACACAGTCCCCTTTTAGTTCTTTTGGCCGGTTACCCAGCCAAGGAACCCTGGTTGCAGATTTAATCACGCTTGCAAGATGATGTTTCCCCCCTGGTGCTAGTCGCATATTACTAGTTAACCAGTGTAGGGCTTTGCTGCAAAGTGAATTTGAACTTTCAGCTATGCCCCCTTCTAATGGGGGAACATTTGTGAGGACCAGAACCACTGGTGTGGCCTCAACGATGAATTGCAAGGGATCCGTGGAATGAGTTTGAGCTTGTACTTGTATTTGTACAGGAGGATTGTTAACCAAGAGAGTTGGATCTGATGTGGAGCATGCTGGTATGGAACCCTCATTTATAACTGATTGGGTTAGTTGCGTTGGATTCTCCCCAAGCAGTTCTATTCCCTCTCCAGCACCCATATCACTTCCTGCTTCAGCTCCTCTAGGGTTGTTATCCGGATGAGTGATTAACATAGTGATTTTTTCAATACCACTTGCAGCTGTGTTTTGGAGTGCGCCTAACTTCTTGACCTCTGCTTGCAATTTATCGATCTTGGATATGAGAGGTTTAACAATGATATTGATTTTCATCTCAATGAGATCGGCGATTTTCTCAAGTAGGGCTTCCTCAGAGGAACAAATAGGATGGTCCTCAACCTGAGTCACTTGTTTGTGTTTTGGAGTGGTTGCCCTCTTCCGCTTAGTCCCTGAGCGAAGCCCCCCCGCTTTGAGGGATTCTTTGTACATTGGCGTTTAGGTCTGCCAGCATGTCATATAAGAGATTGATCTAGGACGGAGACCTGTGACTGTGTGTCTTGCTCAAGGTCGTGATCAATGTCAATGTCTGTATTAACTTCAATGGGCAAGCCTTCAAAAGCCGGAGTAACATTCTCCGGAGTTCCAGGTATAACTTGAGGTGTAATAGTAGCTATAGAGTCTACACTGTGAGTATCCTGCGTTGTTGTTCCATCAGACAGAATAGAAGCAGGTATAGGTGGAGATGGGCAAAGTAGGTCAGGCGATAGGCTCAACCCCAAAGACTCCCTCCTTTGCATGTTGATTTTCTGAACAGTCTGGACCATGTAATTATTTATCTTGTTTTGTTGAACTGCAGCAGGTTTTTTAGACATTGCTCAGACTGTATAATAAATTTAGGTGACACACAAGACTTACTTGAAGATGAATCACTAAGGAGACACCTGCAGCATTTCTGGCCCTGCCTCTGCCTCTTCCTGCCGATGAGGGACGTAGAGGGCTCACCCTTTGCCCGGGCTTAGCCCCGGGCGCTCCCGCGCGCGACTCGCGGGGGCGAGGGGGGTGTCAGCCTTTTACCAGCGCCTCCGGGCGCTTCTAGCACGTCACGGGCGCGCTGGTGCCCCAGGGCTGCTGGGGATTGTGGTCCGGGCGTCCGGTGCCTCCCGGAATTGTTCCTGCCGTTTCCCTCACGGCTCTGCACTGCCCAATGGCAAAATGAGTAAGGTAAGGTCTGGTGTCCCCCCTGGTCTCGTGGGGGTCAGCCTTTTACCAGCGCCTCCGGGCGCTTCTAGCACGTCACGGGCGCGCTGGTGCCCCAGGGGCTGCTGGGGATTGTGGTCCGGGCGTCCGGTGCCTCCGGAATTGTTCCTGCCGTTTCCCTCACGGCTCTGCACTGCCCGATGGCAAAATGAGTAAGGTAAGGTCTGGTGTCCCCCCTGGTCTCGTGGGGGTCAGCCTTTTACCAGCGCCTCCGGGCGCTTCTAGCACGTCACGGGCGCGCTGGTGCCCCAGGGGCTGCTGGGGATTGTGGTCCGGGCGTCCGGTGCCTCCCGGAATTGTTCCTGCCGTTTCCCTCACGGCTCTGCACTGCCCGATGGCAAAATGAGTAAGGTAAGGTCTGGTGTCCCCCCTGGTCTCGTGGGGGTCAGCCTTTTACCAGCGCCTCCGGGTACTTCTAGCACGTCACGGGCGCGCTGGTGCCCCAGGGGCTGCTGGGGATTGTGGTCCGGGCGTCCGGTGCCTCCCGGAATTGTTCCTGCCGTTTCCCTCACGGCTCTGCACTGCCGATGGCAAAATGAGTAAGGTAAGGTCTGGTGTCCCCCCTGGTCTCGTGGGGGTCAGCCTTTTACCAGCGCCTCCGGGCGCTTCTAGCACATCACGGGCGCGCTGGTGCCCCAGGGGCTGCTGGGGATTGTGATCCGTTTGTCCGGTGCCTCCCGGAATTGTTCCTGCCGTTTCCCTCACGGCTCTGCACTGCCCGATGGCAAAATGAGTAAGGTAAGGTCTGGTGTCCCCCCTGGTCTCGTGGGGGTCAGCCTTTTACCAGCGCCTCCGGGCGCTTCTAGCACATCACGGGCGCGCTGGTGCCCCAGGGGCTGCTGGGGATTGTGGTCCGGGCGTCCGGTGCCTCCCGGAATTGTTCCTGCCGTTTCCTTCACGGCTCTGCACTGCCCGATGGCAAAATGAGTAAGGTAAGGTCTGGTCAATGCTATGTGCCTACGTTGATTTTCAAATGTGCAACAATGTGCAGTTTAACTCTGTGCATTACACTTTAGATGTTTTGCGTCACTAATTAGATGTCACTAGACTAGGCCGTGAGCAATCCTTGCTGATCTGTCAGTCATGCAAGTTAACTGTGCTCACATCTAAGGTTTCTGGACACTATACATGCTGCTGAGTAACAGGTTTCATCCATAGTCACACATACAGGGATTATTCCACAGATGGCATGAGTAGCATACAATGTAGCAAGCTTTACACTCTGCATCCTTCCTGAGATCAGTGCAAGCAGTAATACAATTCAATAGTATTTATTTTATAAAATGTAACTCATACCAACCTACACTAACACTAATCCCTACCACTAAATCTAAAATACCTAAACATATATTAAACTCAACTACACATGCTTCTCTAACTATTCACTAATACACCTAATTAAATGGACATTAACCCCCCCACCCAAAGATAAAAGTAACTTAACCCTAACACTATATTAACCTATCCTATAAATATATCACAATTAAATCGGCTCTCATGTATCTGATGGTTTAGGTGCAGCAGTTCACCACGAACGTCAGTCAACAACTTATTGTTCCTTTTGACCGCCTACAACATCCCCATAATGGCCTCCGTCATCTGAGGCAGAGTTGTGGGGGGGACTGGCACCTGGCTGGGTGTGGGGGGAACTGGCACCTCGGTGGGTGTGGGGGAACTGGCACTTGGGCGGGTGTGGGCGGAACTGGCATCTGGGCTGGTGTGGTCTGCTGTTGCACAATCGATTGTTGGGCCACACTGGCACCAGCAGTGGAGAGGATGGGCTGCGGGGTGATCTCAGTAATTTCTGGCAGTGCCTTCCATCTTCCTGCCTTCTTCTCGGCCAGGTGCTTCCTCGCCATATCATGGTAGCCCTTGTCCACACGCCGGTCATGGTGGTAACGTTCCTTTGCTACCTGGAAGGCATGGACCTGCGCAGGAGTCATGTTGTCTGTAAAATATGGTAAATGTCAATTTCAAGCCTATATCACGGTTCAATATGAAATCAATGTTCCAACTCCAATACAACATGAAAGGCAACACACAAGCCTAACTCTGTAAAGTCACAAAGTTACCTGTCCAAAGAAATGTCATGGCATGATTCATTCACTACAGGCTATGGATAGTGACATGACAGTCCATGGCAGGGGATATGTACAGATAAATCTAAATGCTAATGACACGGTCAGAACATGGCACCAATGTACACCCTGAGTGTGTGCAACATGTACAATTTACTCGAGTAGGAAGGCATTAGACCTCCGTGGCCAGCATCACCCTCATTTGATCCTGTGACACACTACTGCTACTTCTGTACAATGCACATGTGCAGCCATGTGTGTCTACCCGCAACTGGGTACAGTTCATTGACTTAGTGCCAAGACTGGCCTTCTCGCACATGAGTGCTAGTGTGGCTGTTTGCAGGTGTGAATGTCAACCTATTGTAAGCTTAGCCTACATGCACAGGAACAAGACTGGGACACCCCTACTAACAATTAGAATTTTGTTGCATCATGCATCACACATGAAACATGTTTGTTGTATGAACGCTCACTGACTTTACCACGAAGTGCAGTTTATCACTCAACCATCACTATACAATGTCTCTCTTTTTAACACTGCGAGGGGCAGACATCATTTAACCAATTATCCCACTAATGGGTGTCTTGTAACCACTAATCTCACTGTGTAGTAGATGAGAACACACATGCGTTCACAACGCAAACAGTTACAATGGATTACACATAATAATGGCACCCTGGGGTCATGAGGTTATGGTATTGCCAATGCCAAATGCCTACTCACAGAGTGTTGGAGAGCCTCACATTGCAAAATCAATGTGAGATCAGATGATGCAGAGTGAAAGCATGCTCACAAAATGCTTGTTGTGTGATGTCACCAATTGTGACAGAGGAGTTTGTACACATGATCCAGAGACAAGCATGGTATGTCATCACAGACACAGCCTGACCACACCACTGCAGTGTACAAATATGCAACTGCAATTGATATACACATCTATTTAATGTGTGTGTAACATTCAATTTTTAATTTTTCCTATGAGCTACACACTGCCACTTCTGTGAAGCTGCAATGCAGCATATCTTCAGATTTCACTGTGCCAACATGTCTGCGTTTACATGGCGTGAACAGCACTGCCTCCTGGTGCACAATACAACAACCACTTCATGCACATTGGACGGTATACACAGCATGGAAGTGTGCCTTATTGACTATGCAGTGCTACTCAACATGTGCTAAAATTAAGGAGCGTATTGCCTGCAGCATTTTTTTAACAATGACTAGTTTGCTTGCTTCGGTGCTAGATATCATACACAGGAATTGAAAGCTGTATTACTGTCTGTTGATGGGCAAAGTCACAACTGTGAATGATATGCCTTGCCCCACATCCAACTACCAATTCTCAGACAAATCTGATTCACAAAATACATCTTCACATTGTGGCAGGGTGACATCCGATACACACCCAACAACAACGTGTAATTGTAAATGTATTTGCATTTATATAGCGCCTTCTACCCAGAGGTCTCGTAGCACTATATTCATACCGCTGTGGAACCCTTCCTGGCTTTCCTGTGAGATGTCCACTCCTGGGCACCCCCCAAGGTGAAGCCAGGCATCCAAGCAATGCTGGGGCCGTTGTGGAGATTAAGCAAGCGAATGCCCAGAGTCACAGAGTGAGACCCATGATTAGACTAGGTACCGAGGCGAGGATTATCAGGTCCGGGGAGATTGAGTCCAAGAGCCGCCAAGGCGGGAATTGAACCCTGATCCCGGGCCAGACCTCTGCATCAGAGTCTGCTGCTCTAACCATTGAGACACGCTTCTCCACAATGTGTAGCATTAGGTACTGACATTCATGACACCACAACATGGCAATTTTTCATCTCAATACTCACCAGTGTGGGTCCCGGAATCTATCGATGTCGCCCTGCGTGTGGTCCCAGAATCTATCGATGTCACCCTGTGTGATGGGTTGACGACCATCTGTTAGTGAACAAATGTAAATATGTGTTATAACAAGGCATCAACAAACGTGACATAAACATGAGGAAAAACAGTACAGTCACAGAAAAAGCAACATCACTGTGGAGGTGAATGACATGTTGTCCACATGACCGTGTTGACTTTGATTGCCATGCACACACAACCTGTGAATGCAGTGGTGGGCCACACAAAACATCAGTGCTGTAAGACATGCACATATGAGTTGTGTCACGCTATCTCAAGGCACCATTTCTACACAGGCATGATGTCTAAATTGTTCAGCGTATGATGGCATCTCTGCAGTTTGTATGAGGCAGTTACGCAGCGCTTTGGGATGTATGACACTCTGGAGCAGTCAAATTTCCTTAGTGTCTTTTGACCTGACAAGGACATTACCACACTTAAACCATGTACAGGGGCACTGTAGGTACAGTTCTCCCTGCATGCCATTGCAACCATCAACTACACCCCATTTGTGAACCGCAAATTCCACATTGGTAAACAACTGCACCCCAGCACAAATATAATCCAGCACAACATACATAACATTGTACTCTGCCAGATTGTGACTGAGCACAGGCACTCATCGGAACCCACAGTAGCGCTACCCTTCACAACACGAGAGTCAATGAGCTTCTGCCACATCCCGAAAATGACTGTTGATGTGTCCACTCCACCTTCAAGCCAGTCACCATCCACAGGAACATGCTCCTGCTCCCACAAACAGACAGCACCTGAATCGTTGCTCAACACCCACACTCATCAGCCAGGTACTCCATCACAAACATTGAGGAGGACTAGACCAACGCCATCGCATCACAAGATATGCACAGATGCATCTCTAACAGAGACACAACCACCAACCACAAACTAGCAATCAAAAACTGGACACCCATCACCAACGCTGAAACACTGTAGTGAATGAAGTCAAACCACTCTGGGTGCCCCATGGAACCCTGCCACTCCAGCATTTTCTACTTGTATGCAAGATACATTTCAGCCAAACTCTGCCACAACATCAAACGTTCTCAGGCACATGCATCGTTGACCAACTACATGGAACACGATGAGTTCAAGTCACTCCTGATTCGACACAAGGCCGACCCCACAAACATCAAACACTACATGGCCATCTTCCTGCTAGCTATACCAGCCAAACTCATTAAGAAATACATTGACAGCCTACTTGCAACTTTCATCAGACAGTACAACATCATCCACTCATTCCAATACTGCATCAAGTCATACTACAGTCTATGACCCCCATCATCAATGCAAGGGATGACAACTGCACACAAATGGACAAAGGTAACAGTGCTGCCCCCATCATACTTTACCTCTCTTTGGCGTTCAACACTGTCTCTCAACGCATACCAATGTGTAACATCCATCAAGCATGGATCCAAGAGAAGGCCCTCGCCTGGATCTGCTCCTTTATCTACATACAAACGCTGTGAGACAGAGTCCCCCCTTTCCTCTCAGACCCTACAACAGCAACCTGTGGAGTCCACCAGGGGACCAACTTCAGCCCGAGGCTTGGCAACATCTACATTGCTCCGCCTGCAACAATCTTCCGAAGCTATGGAATCTACGTTGTACCATACAACAGCGAGCAACAACTCAGCCTCTTCACATCCAAATGACACATCTCCACCATACACAACTTTTGCTAAGGCATGGAAGGCCTTGCCATATGGATGACAGACAGCAGCCTACAACTGAACAACAATAAAACGTCAGTTCCCGTCATGCTCCAAGACAGAGATGCATGGATTTACACATGGTGATACCATGCACTTGGAAACACGCAACCTGTGATTCTTGATGAACTGCAATATATATATATGAACCCCAAGATCTACCCCATCTCCTGCTGCTGCTTCCATACCCTCTGCCCCCTATGTTAGGCCATCACATGATTACCACTCAAACACACATGGACAGTCACTCATGCCCTGGGAAACAGCTCACCCAAATACAGCCCCAATCTCACTGCTGGAATGAAGACAAAGCACATCTGCAAGCTACAGGGCATCCCACATGCCACCACAGTACAGATCCTCACACTGACAGGACACTGACACATCTCCCACCATCTGCGTACAGTTCACTGTCTCTACATTGGAGCTCGAGTCCTCCTCCAAGATGTTCATCCCCGCTCACACAGCCCTCCTCAACACTGGGCCAGCTTACTCAGCGTACAACTTACTTTACACACATAAAAAGCCCCTATGATCAGGCCATCTGTCCTACAGTGTGTTCATCGGCACAATAGAGACAAGATTGTGAGTCTGCTCCTTTTCCTACATGGCCTGTGATGAGAATCTGCCTCACCTCTGACAGACAAAAGTACTAAGCATGGGTGAATTTTGCGAATTGGCAATTCGCAAATTTGCGTATTTGCGAATTGGCAATCTGCAAAATTCGCAAATTCGCGCGAATTTGCAGATTTTTTTACTTTTGCTTGTTCGCGGGTGTTCGTGAGGCGCTTTGCTTGTTCGCGGGTGTTCGGGAGGCGCTTTGCAATTTCACTGAGGTTTTTTTTTTTGCCTGCTTAATCACTGCCACCCTCTCGTTTTTTATGCCCATCTGCCCTCTGTACCACTCATTTCTATGCCCTTCTGCCCTCTGCCCCACTCATTTTTTGTCCCCTTCTGCCCTCTCTCCCACTTTTGTGCCCTTCTGCCCTCAGCCCCACTTAGAATGGCGCCGGCAAGCTGCCAGCGCCATTCTAAAATAGCTAGAAATAGCTTCAACAGGAAGCACTAATAGATAAAGTAAAGCAGGTTCTCCAGTTGAAGGTCAAATTAAGTTACACAATCATTAATCACCCCAAGTTTGGGGTGATTAATGATTGTGTAACTGAATTTGAGCAGCATCTGCTTTACTTTATCTATTAGAGCTTCCTGTTGAAGCTGACTTTTGTAACTATTTTAGAATGGCTCTGGCAGCTTGCCGGCGCCATTCTAAAAGAGTTACAAAAGTCAGCTTGAACTTTTGACCCAATCCGTTCCGTTCGCGGATTTTGCGGGAAATTCGCGAATCTCACGGATTGCGAATTTACCAAAAATCCGCGAAATCCGCGAGCGGAACGGATTTTCCGCCCATGCTTAAAAAGTAATCACCATCAAAGATGATAAAAGCTGGACACATCTCTTCGACTGATTACACTCTTGATATACTCATACATGCAAAGACCCCCTACGCCATGCGACCCTTACTGCTGAGTGGCCACTCACAATTTCATTCTCAATTTTTGGCAAGTGTAACATGGGAGATCTCTGTTCCGTATGTGGTCCTCACAGCACAAATATGTGTTCCCATGTTAATTACAATGTGACTACTCACTACAACTGGCACTTGATGGTGCTATACAATAAGGGATGTTTGGATTCACTACTCATACACCTACTCTACTGTTGCACACACCGTGGTTGGAAGAGTTAGTCATTCCAATCCTGAGTTACGTGAATCATGCACAAGTGTTTTTGGCTAATAACATTGTCTGGACCACGTTGTCACAGTATCACACTGTTGACACAGCATGTAGATGTCATACCTACCTGCCACACAAGTCACTCATTTATGTACATAACTTTTGTAATGGAATAAAATGGGCTTTGTACTTACCACCCTGTAGGCTAGGCATCACTCCGGTGAAGTCCAGGATGTCTGCCGCACGTGCCAACATGTCCTGCCAGCGGTGCTTCCAGAACGCCAGACTTGTGGCAGCTACTAACCACCCCCGAAATAGCCATTGTGCATTTCGGCGTATCTGTACATTCAAAAACGCCGTGATTAATTCATGCTGACTTTTCAATCTGAAACCCAAGGTTGCAGATATTCTGCCATTACGACAAATCATTTCTCAGGAACCCCCGGTTCATCGGCCGTGAAAATTATGCAAAATATTCTTTCTTGTATAATGATTTAGACAACAATAATGTCATCCAATGTCCTGATGATGATGCCCATATTTTAAGACAGGCATCGAAACGTCGACATATAACCCCATATGCAAATTCTGTATGTTATATTGATAATTGCAATGGTGTGGTTTAACATTCAACGTCTGTCCCACTGAAAACACAAATGTACAGACTAATTTCGTGCTTTTTCCATTTTCCTTTTTGTTGGTGTCCTGTATATGTTGAAGGTCACGGCTGTGCCCGCTTGACATTTTTTACAATCTAAAAACTATTTTTCCGATCTAAAAAATAAATTCCTGTCCGGACGGACAGAAGACATACAACCTAATAAGTGTATGATCATTACTCACAGAATACTCGTTATAGGGACCACTGTTCTGTACAATAAGCGGTGCTTCCACTGGCGGACGTTCCGGTTGACGCCAAAGTACCGGAGAATCTGGACCCGCACACGATCCCAGTGCAGCTTCCTCACAGTCACCTTGTACCCCTGAAGGATATGTCCCCCACTCTCCAACATCAATGGAAGATAGTACTTTATCAACCAGAGGAAGCCCCCCAATGCCCCCTCGGTCATCCTCCCCGACCTTCCCACAGCCGGAATCCCTCGGCACCCCGTTACCCACTTAAAGCTAAGAAATAATAACCCACTTAACAAAGTCTAACTAACTAACCCCACACAAATACAACAAGACTGAGGACAGTAGACACACATACAATTTAAAACAATTAAAACAGACTAAACAGACAGTTTTCACAGGACACAGCACACAGCACCACTCTCAAAATCTCCAACCACAATCCACCATACACCTCCTTCTCTCAGCACAATCCCTAGCAATGTGCTGAAAAGTGAAAGTGAAAGTGATTACCACACCCCTGTGATAAAAAGCAAAAATAGATAGCTTTCTGTGTGTAAGCAGCAAACATTTAGCAAATGCGACGAAAATCTGGATGCAAATAGCCCGCAAAGGTCTTCAGTGTTAAACTGTTAGGTGAATGCGGCCCGTTTTTGGAAATGCAATATAAATATGCACGCTGATAGGCCGCAAAGGTCTATACTCATACTGTGAGGTGAATGCAGCCCATTTTTTGAAATGCAATATAAATATGTACGCTAATAGGCCGAAAAGGTCCATACTCAAACTGTGAGGTGTAGGCAGCATTTTCTTTGTTCAAATGCGATGAAAATATGCTCGCTAATAAGCTGCAGAGGGCCCCATGGTGATACTGTATGATACAAAAACGATGTATTTTCATGGTGATACTGATTAAAACTTCGCCTGGACGTGATTTTTTCACTTTAAGACCATTAGAATGTTCCTTTATGTTTCAATACTTCTAGTTTGTTATTTAGATTTTATACATTGCGTATTCTGTGATACAGCAGCATATCATCAAGCACGGCGTTAACATTATCGCTGCTTTAGAGGCAGAAAACTGCAACTGAAGTGGCGATGATGGGCTTGTTAATATGCCATGGAGATTTACCATAGAAGCCCATGTTCACACCAGAACATGGGCTTTAATGGGAATTCACTTCTGCGTATTGTCAAGCCCATTATCGCCACTTTAGCTTTAGTTTACTGCAGCTGAAGCGGCGATAATGTTAACACTGTGCTTGGTAATATGCCCCTACATTACTCCAGGGACTATCTCTGGCAGCATGCAACGCTGAACATAGGACGGCAACAGTGATCTAAGCATCGGAAGACAGGGTCATGAAGAGTGTATGGGGTGATATGCAGTGTAGTTAGTCCGTAGGATTCGAAGAACCCTCTGGGTCAGTGGGGTGTACTGCATCATCAAGCAACTGTAAGGTTCGGAGTCTCGGTGGTTGTACTCTAACGTTTTCCAGTCGCCCCAAATGGTACATCAAGGCTTTCCAATATTCCCAGAATTTAGTATACCGTAGCTGAAGACGCGCCGTGAGCAGCTCTATTGCCACTGTGGCCCATAAGCGGCTAACCACACATTTATAGGAGGTGTTTCTGCTTTCTTCAAAAAGAGGGCAACCGAATATTTGGCCAGCACCCAGCATACGAAGGCTAAGATGTCAATCATGATGAGTCATGGCTCTCAGGTTCTCTGGCTTCAGGCCCAGAATGATCATCAGCGTATCTTCAGGCAATGGAGATCCATATACCCGTTTAATATGGCTGAGGACTTCTTTCCAATGAGCAGTCAGGAGAGGGCACGTCCAACAAATATGTATTCCATCTCCTAGCGCATGAGTACAACGCCAACACAAGGGGGACGCATTGGGGAACATTATTTGAAGTCTAGTAGGGGTATAGTACCACTGAGTCATTACTTTGTAGGCAGATTCCTGTTGGGGGATGCCATTGAAATATTTAGGAATGTCACAATTGAGACGCGCCCACTGACAAGGGGTAATATCTACACCAGAAAGAGACAGCCGCCTCCACTGATAGTGATGGGTTTCAAAACGCTGCCAATGCTGGAGCACTTGGTATATGTGAGAGATTAGTCCCTTTGTGGTGCCGGAAGGACCTGCCAAATACTCAATCGGCGTGAAGGGTTGCGTGGCCGTCTGAACTAGAGAGGAGCCCTGTAACCAATGTTGGAGCTGGATATATTTAAATCTGTCCTACTCTGCTAAACAGAATTCCTGCTTACATTGATTAAAGGTTTTGAGGTTGTCTCCCATAAAAAAGTGTTGTATCATTCTACAATCTCTATCCGTTTAATTAGCAAAATAGGTTTGTCGACACACGGGGTGAACTGCGGCTTGTGAGCAATGTGAGTGTGCTGAGATGGTAACGAGGCTTTGTCACCATTTTTGGGTAATGTCTTAGTCGGAAATCCCCTGTATGCGCTACAATGATGCACCTCCCGAGGCATCCATGCCTGAACCTAGAGTGGGCAACAGGTACCGTCCCAATCCATGTGTAAGCACACCTTGTCGCTGCCCCCGCACCCCATTCCAAACTAAAGCGAAGATGGGATGACCAATAGTATTCTGTCAGATTATGGCAGGCTAGTCGGCCCCTGTTCCGTTGGAGCATTACAATTTTGCTCAGAAAGCGCAGTTACGTACCGCCCCATATGTGAGCTGTCACTTCAAGTTGTGACACCCTGATTTTTTTTACTCTGTGATGGGCGATGGCAAAGTCTGAATGGGATAAAGAATATTTGGCAACATGGAAATTTTCTTTGTGTTGAGGCGTTCTAACCAAGAAAGTGGTATGGCTTTCCATGCGCGCAGGTCAGTGAGGACTTCTTTTTCATACTCCTGTCAATTAGCATTGGACCAGGTGGCTAAGTCTGGCATTAGGCTAAGACCAGGATACCTTACGAATCTAGCCACCCATTGATAATGAACGTGAGTCTGAAGGGTCGCAACCTCTTCGTCCAGGACAGTGGGAATATGGGCCTATGATTTTGTATGATAGATTTTGAGCCCTGAGATTGGCTAGCGCAGAGGATCGGATGAAGTGAGAAGTAGGGAGTCAGTGAAGAGAGCAATCTTATGTTTGATGCACCCAAGGTAAATCCTGCATGTACTGTTTGCCCTTGTAGTGGAGGCCCTTGCCATTGTGAACCGCCAAGCCCCTGGTCTTCATGGTATTTCCCTTCGGGGCATCAAACACAAGATTGCTAAGACATATTTAATACACAGTTGTACACTCTGAGCAAATTTAACATCAAGGCACAATGGTACAATGTAAAGACAGATTAGCACAATGAGGACTGCCTACTTTTCATATTTCATGGCAGTTGACAGCCTAAATTGCATGCAACATGTCTGATCACCATCTCCATAGCAACTTTCACAAATAATAATTTAAAAAATGATGTGATTTGTCAGTGAACTACTCACCTGTAGTTGTCTGTGGACGATGAGTATGTGCGCTGATCAATCAGACAATGAGTGTGTGCATGATTTGCGCTACTCTCCCATGATGTTCACAAGTCACTGTGGATGAGTGAGAGCGCTACTCCGTTGCTGTCAAATGGCCAATGCTTAGTTGTTCTGCATGGTGGTGAAGTGTTTGATGTTGACTGTCATCTCGGTCATGGCTTTGCCTGCAACATAGGTCGAATGTACTTTGTACTGATATGGATTGACTATAAATTGACTTATAAATCCTTTTTGCTGAAATTTCCGAGATCGCAACCTTCTTTATTTGCATGAGCTCATGTGTTTGAAATTGGTTTTGACAACAAAACCCATTAGATAGAAACATGTGCACAGGATTTTTGTTCATGCAGCAATGCACAACACATGCTGTTTCCTGTCGTGAGCTGACACAAAACAACAGTTAGCTAGCCCTTACATGCATGGACCATTGTGGGCTTGTTTGCTTCACCAACACCATCAACTTAAGCAGATGCGACACCATCCACTCCCTGTCCTACGTGCTCCTTCCTGGCTTAGACTCCAAATCACATGCCATGACTGCTCAACATACATTGTCCATGTTGACATATGACATGTTGTCTGACATTAGGCTGACCAGGGTTGTCACCACACTGAGCCACAAGGCAGGGCACATCTTAGACTTCTCGTTATGCACACCTAGGGCCAGCACGTTGGCACCTGTCCGCACCCAGCCAGGAACAGGCACCAAATTCCTGCCAGCGGTACACCCCATCAAAGCATCGAGTACACGGCAAATGTACTGCAGAACAGGACTCCAACGTTTGGAAATGTATGTCAGCAATGTATCCTGGGTGACAAGGAAACTTTTAATGGTGTACACTGCAACAAGGAGATCTCATACTTGATTACGGTCACACAACTGAGTAGAGACCTGTCCTTCCTCCAGCTGAATTGTCGGTCCATTACCTAACATAAATATGTAGACCACACCATACTCAAGGGACAAAAGCCCAAATGAGATGGTCATTGCAGAGACGTTGCTTGTTGATAATTCCATACCTGACATCTTTGATGCTGTACCCAAAGGCTATGTGATCACAAGCCAGGATCAGGTGGGACAAAGAACGTGTGGATTAGCAATAACTTACAAATTATCTTTCACATGCCAAATGGGAGAGGCAGACATGTCCAAATGTGAAGGATTTTTTTCCACACTCACCATCAGTGACGAAAACAACATAACATGCTTCCTGATTTCCCACACCACTAGCCCTGGAAATAAATGTTGTGAGTAACCGTAGGTATTCAGTGAGCCATAGAGCAATCTGACACAATGTATCCATCATCTTAGGGTATCTCAACACACACTTTGATGATGTTGACAAATTCAAGGTACCAATAATCTGTGATGGGCTCATGGTGCTCCACCTGACACAAATGAGACATTGCTCCCACACACCAATCAGGCCACTTTCTGGATACTATCTTTAATGACATGACAAGCTTGGAATTTTAAAAGCTTGTGGCCAGTTCCATGGTCCTACCACCTTAGTATCTCTTTTGACATCCCACGTCAAGTTGTAACAACATGCAAACCCAATGACACAGTTACCCACAGGCAGTGGGATGACAAAGACATTTGCACTGGCTTTACATGACAATGAACCCATATTGGGTAGGGTCATTGACATAGCCTACAGACAAGTGAAAACCTGGTTCACAGTGGCACTCAATGAGTTTGCACCATGGTCCACTGACAATGCCAGGGGAGCTACAGCCTCTGCACCCGGGTTCAACTAAAACTTACAATAGGCAAAAGCAAATATGCAAACAGCTGATACGCAGATGGCATAAAAACTATTGTATCATAGTTAAGGAGGCTTACAAGCAAGTACAATCATAATGTTACAAACTGATAGGGGCAGTTGCCGCAAGTTTTTTGATACTGAAATTGATATGTCTGAATACTCATCTGCAAACATGTTTATCTTACTGAAAGTCTTACAATGAGATGTGAGATTGACTCGGCCCCCTCATACATCTGAGGAGTCCTGTAATGGATTATTCAATTTATTGTCAGAAAAGGGGACAGAGATTTCTGTCAACTTTCCTCTGGAGGCTCACCAGGGCATAGGCCCCATAACCACTATGGATATAGCAGTCAAAGGAGTAACCTTAGACGAGTTTGGAGTGCTAGCAACAGATGTGATTAGGAGATTAGCAAATATTATCATAACAGGCTCACTGCAGGATCCTGCACACACTGAAATTCTGATTCAGGTAGGTCACTAATATCATTACTGTTCTCCCACTCATTCCAATAATGAACAGTCCCCTTCGAATATCAACAAGACATAGTACGTCCATTGAGATGAGACCTCACATTGACCATGAAGTGCATTGGTTTTTGTGGCCCATTTCAACGCTACCTTTCCAGGTGAATAGTTGCTGTACAAGTAGTTAATTTAGAGCTCACCAACCATTGCACTGAGAATGCCCTACTACACATATTGCAATCTTGTTTCCAAGCTGCACACTCCACTGATACTGCGTTTCTCTTGCCTAGTGAAACCCTGGGACAACGAGCGGCCATGAGTCAGACTGTTGCACAGATCCTGTTGCTTTTCAGTGCAGCATTTGACACCATCTCTCATGGGCTAATTCTCCTGTGACTGGAGTAATGTGTAGTCAAGAGCTTCGCCCTTAGATGGATGAGTTATTTAATTAAACAAATGGGCATTCATGTGTTACAACAAGCAAGATTCTCTTCTGAAAGTACTCCCCTCAAACATGGAGAGCCTCAGGGCTCAATATTGAACACAAAACTGTTTTATCTATATTTGTAACAACTTTCCAGCATGGTGTGGGGGCACTGTGTCTCAATTGTATCACACAGTGATGATACTCTGCTTATATTCACACTGTTCCAAAAGCCAGATCTCATCAACTAACAATTTTCCCTGTGTATGGAGGCTGTTACTGCATGGATAGCTAATCACTGCCTAAAACTTAATGGCAGTTCAACAGAGGTGATGATCAGAGAGAGGAGCGTCATTCGTATGGACATCTGCCTGGTGGCCTCATACGCTTGGTCAACTCCCAACTCACAAAACAGACGGGAATTACTTTCTTATATGGCCTGACTCCAAATTTCATATGATAGACAAATTAGGAAAGTAGCATGGACATGTTTAGGAACACTGCAAGTCCGGGACGTACTTCCCATCAAGGTCAGCAAACCGTAGTACATGCAGTGGTCACATCTCATATTGATTTGGGGAATCACTTGTACCTTGGCATATCAATGTGTTGACCAGAGAAAAATACTACCTATTAAATATGCAGCAGCTCGCATTTTGAATAACCTACCCGAATTGGGGCATATTATCAAGTACGGCATTTGATTTGTTGCTTAGAACTGCCACTAAACCGGCGATCATTTTGACACTGGTCTTGATAATATGCCCCTCAGACCTTTAGCTGCCAGACATTGGGGCTCGTTGCCAGTGGTGTTGAGTACTGAGCCATGGGATGCCACATTTTGTAAAAGGCTACTTACATGGCTCTTTGCAAGCGGCATTGGGAACTGGCAAACATGCTGGCTGTTTCTTCTAACTTGCTCCACCATCTGAGTATCTGCTATTATCACAAGGACACACCAGCGGGGTGAACATACACTTAACAAAGAATGAATGTGAGACTAATTTTGTTGCTTGGGTGGACTACATCTAGTTAATCAGGCACCCTGAACGCACATGTGTTGAAGACTTACGCACACACAACCTTGTTGTTGTACCCCAAGCCACCGTTGACTTCATGTTGGCCACCACTGAGTTGGTGATGCCCAGTCACCCTGTAGTATGGTAAATACCACCTTGAACAGGAACAGCTACAACACCGCAGTTGTCAGCAATAGCACAAGACAAAATTTTTCTATATATGTATCTACAACTGCACATGCACCCTTGTCCCATTGTGCAAGTGCTACATACGGCAGGCCCTGTAGGACAACTCGGTCAGCACCAACATCTGAATTGGCTGTTGCATCTGTGTATTCATGTGGTGGAGCTGGTGTAGGCTTTGGGATATTATGGGACAGCACCACCAACATTGATTTGAGGCTCCTATTCACCATCAACACACACACACACACACCAACACACACACACACACACACGCACACCCACCCACCCACACACACACACACACACACACACCTGCTCTTCCATGTGGCTTTTCTGTGATTTGCAACATTGCCGATCTGCAGCTGGTACGTCATCCACACAGGGAATATATGGGCTATCCTCCTGGTGAAATAACCTTCAGCATGTGTGATCACCCGGTTGGCCATTGCCTTCAGATGTACACACCACTAAGCTAGGTACATGGGCACCGAATTTGAAACCTACATCTCCATGTACCTACAGGTATACCCAGTTGCCGGCATCTGCATCGCCTGCCTCTGCATCCTCCATGCAGCCTTCACATGTTTTCCCACATTGTTGTGTGCTGCTGGGTCACACACAGTAAGTGATGTCAAGCTGGGCTACATTTGCACACTATATGGCAACATGTCCACATCTGCTATGGGATTCATCCTGCTTGTCCAGCACGACACATGCACAGTGGTACTTGTGTTTCAACTTTCTTTGTGAGTAATGTTTCTCCTTCGCACATGCATGTTTCCCACCTCTCAACACATTGCTTATGCAGGGTCTAGGTTCTACACCTTAGAGTGAGGTTGATCAACATATCTAGCTACAGTTCCTACAGTTCATGGTGTTAGTGTGTCTGATGTGTGATGATGTACTTTGACCTGTTGTATGGGATATTGTGACATGGACATTTGCACATTTCTGTTTTGCATGTGTCTAATGTTGATGCAAGTGGTATGTTGGATTGGTATACTTACCAACTAGGACTGCATTTCCATATGTCCCATCCTGGAAGCGCTGATTTATGATGGACTGTTGGAAGATGTACGAATCATGCACACTCCCTGGGAACTTGGATATGACATTGGTGAACAGTCTGTGGTGGTCCACTATTGCATGCACATTGATGGAGTGAGTGTGCTTTCTATTGCAATATATGTGTGCACTGTCCACATGGGGCACAAAACAGACATGTGTAAAGTCTATTGCACCCAGAACTTGTGCGAATCCTGCTATGGCCTAGAATCCTTGCTTGACCAGAAGCTGTTCCTGCATGGTGTTTTGGAAGTAGAGTTGCTGGGGTATCAGGCTGATTATGCCATCCACCACAGTTGGGAGGAATATTGAGAGCGTATGCCTGTGAGACTCCTCCAACTCTGGCTGTTGTAGGTTGAAAAGTCCCTGAGGCCAAGAAATGCAGCACGGCCAGCAGCTTTCTTTGCGCTGGGATATTAGTTATCCGCAGGGTTGGTGGTGTCAGCCTGTGGGCTATCTGGTTCAGGATGTATTCAATAGATGTCTTTTTGTGCAGGTAGTGGGCTATGACATCCTCTGG
The DNA here is from genome assembly GCF_964263255.1 of Lissotriton vulgaris. Classification (NCBI taxonomy): domain Eukaryota; kingdom Metazoa; phylum Chordata; class Amphibia; order Caudata; family Salamandridae; genus Lissotriton; species Lissotriton vulgaris. The sequence goes on along the minus strand of NC_141695.1, from coordinate 872,644,460 downwards.
TGTCTGGTGACCAAGGTTGAGACATCTGCGCAGGGGCCGCTACCGTCTTTGGCGCAGCCTTGGTGGTGGTCCAGGAAGTGGTTGAGATTGCAGTGATGGTTGTTGCCTTTGTGGGACTCCTAGCTGTATGATTAGTGCCTCCATGGCATCTTCAAGTCCTCAGCTTTGTGTCTGGGCTGGTGTCCTTTATTTGACTCCTTTTATCTCCAGTTATTCAGTTTTAGAACTGGTTTTAGAAGTTCTTATTTATCTCCAGGTAAGGGGCCTTAGCGCAATATTTTTTATCCAGGCGATCATTGCTAATAGTGTGATGGTGCGTTAGTGACTTTTTTCATGAGATTTAGCGAGGGTACGCCTACTTCACATATCATTAGCGATATTTATTGCTACCATGCATGGCGATAGTTGGAATGGTAGCTATTGTGGGAAAACTGTCGCCAACAGTAGTTAGCCACAGCTTGCTAATGGGGCGATACAATTATCGCCGCTTTCGCGGGAAATAGTCCAGCTAAAGCAGCAATATCGCCCTTGCCCCACTGTTCGATAATGAAGATTAGCTCTGAAAAGAATGCATGGCCTGCGTGAGAATAATCAAGAAATGGAATCCAAAGGCCTTAAAATTCAGATTCAGAAGAACTAGTGCAGCAGTGAGCACAAGATGTTGCAAACAGTTTGACACATTGGTTCATTTCCCAAGAGGTTTTATGCCTGCATGAATTTGGAAAGGATGTACTCGAGTACCTTCCTGTTCTGGAGCTTGGCTGCAGGATGGACCATGTGGAGAAGGGGCCCTGTGAAGCAGTGTTCGTGGCACCGTCTGCACAGGCAGCTGACGTAGACCTGGAGGCCAAAAATATATACACTCACATGAAAGAGAGAGATGTGGGAATATTTACTAAGACACACTAGCAGTATCTGGGACAACGAGATTTCAGCAAAAATATGAGACAAGGTTTAGCCTGCACTGAAAAATCTGAATTGAATATACAAGGCAGTACCCTTAATGTCTTATTCGGGATTCTATAACGTGGTCGCAAGTGAACATATTGTGAGCAATTCTATCTTTATTATTGGTGAGTACCGGACTGACTGCTAGAATGATATTAGCATTTGCACCTTGTAGATATGTCAGAATTATGTCATAAAGAAAACAGTTCCAGCAGAAGAAAGGGCAAGATCTCCAGAACGATTCTCAGGGTAAGAGGTCAAATATCCAAGTTCAAAGAGGTCACCCAAAGTCACCACCAAGGGAAGAGTAGTGGACAGATAACAGACCAGTGGAGCGTGGGCTCGGTTTGTGCCTAGAATACTCTGACCCCTCTCACGGAAGGGCGTGTTGTTGTCTGACCTGTCAGACTCCCAGATATACTACAAGTGAGGGTGCAACGCAGAGGGACATCCAGTATCACCTAAGAAGAAACAAAAAAGGGAAAGTGTTGTGCCAAACAGCAGAAAATGCCACTGTTTGCGCTTTGTGCAAATATGAGAAGAGGGTATCATATGGCTTGTCACCTGCCTGGCTAAATATGTCTAATCTTAATTTGCAATGGATGTGGGGCCGTAAAACATGTTTAAACCTCCACGAAAAACCCCGAACCAACTGCTAAGCACTCTATGAGCTCTTTGACTTCTCATCATTCATTTTTTTTGTTATTAGGTAATGGTTCCTAATGCACAGGCGGGTTGCCCTGGTGCATGGCAAACTACAAACCAAATAACACTCTACATTGTCCGAACACAGTTCAAACTGTTGCAGTCAAAATGAAGTCTGAGTCATTGCAGTTCCGTTTCTTTAGTTTATGAATTCCCTCGTGATGCTTAAATGATATTTCAGATCAATTCTATTTTATTGAAACCTTATATGTACTTTTGATCCTCTTTATGACTTTTTAATTTATTCCATCTTTAATACAATACTTTAAGTATGTGCCCACTAAATCTTTCTACATATCACTTAGCCCTGCCTGTGTGCCCTCAGGAGATTTATGAAAAATAGTGAAACAACTTGATTATGTCCTACAGACAATTTATTACCCCTTAACTACCATAATCCTCTACACGATTCCTTAAATACATGCAATGAGAATGTAAGACACACAGGGGCATATTACCAAGCAATAGCGATAATTATCGCTATTGCTTGGTTAGAGACAAAAATTTACCGCTGAGCTGTGGCGATTTTTACCCCGAATAAACCTTGGTATTACCAAGGTTTATCGCAAATGCGATAAAAATCGCCGCAATGCATGAATATCGCTGAAAAGTCATGCCATGTTATCCACCTCCCATTGGATAACATGGCTAAGAACTGCTCAGGGCAGGTGTTAGCTTTTGGAGATATTTGCGCTTAGCGCGAATATCTCCAAAAGTTGGTAATAGGAGATAGCGATGTTAGCGACTGTTTTCAGTCGCTAACATCTTGGCATGCCCACTTTGCATGTCATTAGTGATAAATATCACTGACATGCAAAGTGGGGCCCAAGATGGTCACTATCTCCTACTAGCTGTTGCTAACTGGTGTTAGCGACAGCTAGGTAATAGGGAGATAATTTTATCTCCGCTTTCTTGGCTTTTAAAGCCAAAAAAGCGGAGATAAAACCCCTTGATAATATGCCCCACAGTTCCATTCAACCACTATTATATATGGCTTCCATACTTCAATCCAGAAAAAGTGACCTTGATTTCTGCTGAGCTGCCAAAACAAGAACATGGGTTAAGCCATTCCAATAGATAAACATGTAAGCACATCACTCTTTGGCAATTAGACTGGAATGCAAAAAGAAAGATCTTTTTTTATGGACTGAAGTATTAAAGCCATATGTGATAGTAATCATTGTAAATATATGTCATTACGTTTATTTAAGGATCTTTCAAAAGAATTGTGGAATGTAAGGCTGTACCGCATAATAAGCAATTCGTTTAAATTGTTTTAAAAATTCCCCTAATGAAGCACACACAGTGCAAAATGCGTTTGGGCCCAGAAATGTGTTGGTTGTTCTAAAAGCCCGTCACTTATTGATCAGCCCACTCTACAACCACTGGTTGTTGTAATTGTCAAACTTAGTCATAACATATGGAGGTTTTCCATTTTATTGACATCCAGCTATTTCATCGGTGTACTCTGAGATTACTTAATGTACACATTGACCAACTCAATCTTATGTATGCAGAGCAGACTGAGGAAGAGCACTTCACCAGTGATTTTGAGGCACAACTGGTGCAGGATTTGAGAGTAGCGACTGCTGCCTTTGTTTAGCCTAATCGTCCTGTCAAGATAGAGCCCCCAAGACAGGCCTTCTGCTCTGCGGAAAGATGACACTGAGGCAGCCACGTGTTAAACTCCTTTTAACCTTGTCTTCCTCTCCTCATTACCACGCCTCCACAGCCTATAACAAAGATGTTGCTTTGTGTTGGGTTTTGTACTCCCCAGGCAGGGGCTAAAGTTGGGGTTCCACTAGCGCTGTTCTTACACGACCTGCGACAATTGACAAGTCCTTTTATTTTTTTATTTAGGTCTCACTATTGTTGTTGCCTGGTACTTACTTTATTTTTCAACTTCTTTAGCACTAGCTAAATATTTTCCCAACAACTGGGACAGAGCTTCTATTTCGTTCAACTCTACCATAACTTTCTGGGTTTGATCTGTTTCTTTAAAATACTCTCCTAACATATCTGGTATACCGTATTCATAATGGAAGTGTCCTTAAGTCCGGCATGAGACCACCCATACAAAAAGAGGTTTGTGACAACAGAAATATAAGATTCTCATAGCAGATTTAGAACTCTCTATCCACCCTATACCTTTGAAGAGTAAGCTTGGAAGTTTGAAAATTCATTTTCATTTTACAACTCATTGTGATTTGATGTGAGAAAGCTGTATTTTTATAAATAAATGTTTTAAAATCTTTCTATGTAACGTTAAAATCAATGGGCAGTCCAAAAACACATGAGCGCTTGAACACTTACTAATATGTACATATATACAATTTCTATTATGTGCATGTTTGCAATTTCCATGATTGGTTTTCAACCACCGCCTGAAGGATGGGGGAAGAAACTAAAGGGTTACTCTGTAAATAAAATGTCAATATCCCTTATCTTAAATGAGAATCTGAAAAAGAATCAATATATTGGAAAGGGTCTTCATATCCTAATGATAATAATGTAAGAGTAATTGATGACATTTAAATAAGATATTCAATCTCCTTTTTGTTAGATGCTTGAATGGTTCCTCTCCACCTAGCCACCTTTGCAGGGAATGGTTCCCTTGTCTTTATTATACCTAGAGAAACATTCTGGTCACTACATCTTTGTACCCGTCTTAGGCAGATCCTTGCCCAATATGTGTATTTATTGTAACTTCTTTCCAACATAAACATGAGTTCGTATTTGTATATTCCCTACTATTTATAAATCTCATCATAAGCACTCCTGACATTTCTGACATTCAGGTAAAGTTTAATTCGCATCCTATTGTCTGGGATATTGTAAAGCAAGCAAGGTTTAAAATTTATTTTAAACCGTGACTCGCCAAAAGTGCAAAAAAAACTCTTGGATCATAGTTTGAAATCTCAGCTCCAGACAAGGTAAAAGGCACCATTTTGCATCTTATGCAGTTTATAGAATGCTCATAGCATAGCCACCATATTTATGTTTGAAGCTGGGTAATGCTCCTTACATTGTCATTACTCTAGCAATCAAATTATCAAGATACTTTCCTCAATGGTCAGTCATAGACAGCCTCCTTCCCTCTCTGCAGGAGCAGACACTTAAGCTCTTTGAGAATAATGTGCATACTTCAGTTGGTATACTCTCAATTCATGTTAACCCTGGATCAGGAAGAGACCAGCCCTGTTCACACAGTTCAAGCAGAGTACTCCCATCCTTGCTCAAGAAGAACTTGGAATTGGAGCAAAGTAGGGTGATTTGGATCCCACTGTTCTGCACACTTTCCAGACAGGGTATGTGAATGCACTGTCTCATGCTTCAGGACCGGTTTGGGTCAGTTCCTTTTCAAATGCCATTTCCGGCAGCTGTTTAGACACAGCCTTTGTGTAAAGTGATGGGGCCTCATCTACAAAAAAATGACACAGCATGGCATCAAGACATTTAGCTGCACCATGCTGCATCATTTTCAAAGCACAGGGATGCATCATATTAACAACAATATGATGCATCCCTTTGCTTTCCCCTGCTGTGGCGCACAATTGGCTGTCATGCACCGGTGCAGGTACCCTTCTTGCATCATTTTGCAAAGGTGCTTGTGCTGCAGGGATGATTATTTTTGTGTAGGTAGGGACACCTTCTTGCACCAAACAATCATTAATGGCATTTTCCTCTTTCTATGCATGCTGCAGAATGCAGTATGCATAGGAAGAGGAAAAAATTAGGAAAAATAAAACATTTCTCCTCGTTGCCCCATTCCTACTCCTCCCCTGGGGAGGTGTAGGATTCTGATGCATTCCCAGTTTTACAAAATGTTATTAATCTGGGAATGTGTTAAGTTCATGGATGTTGTGTGGGAACACCCACAGCAACACCCATTGAACCCCACTTTCACAAAGAGTAATGCGTGAAAGGGGCCCATATTTACAAAGGATTTAAAAGTCATGCAGGGAGCCTCTATGTGGCCTTGAAAACATGGGAAAAGCCCATTGTGCTACTGGTGCGCAAAAAAAAGTGACGCACTGGATATTTGGATATTTGGATATTTGGAGGGGTATTTCTAGAGCGCAGACGTTCGCTCCGAAGGGAGCATCTTGGCGCTGCAAATCCTGGGACCAGATCACAGAGAGAGGTAGGGGGTGGCTAGATGGCTGCTTTAGTCCAGTCGTCAGAGAGATTAAAAATCCACGTTTTGAGGAGCTTCCTAAACGGCTTCTCAAGCGTCTGAAGTCTGAGATGCCTTGGCATGCTGTTCCAGGCTCTAATAGCCAGGGTACTGAGCGTTTTTCCACCTTTAGACTTCAGATTGAATTTGGTGGGGGTCATGAGGTTTTCTTGTGAGGATCTGAGGGTACGGCCCGGAGTGTAGTGAGGGAAGCGTCTCGACAAATAGGACGGACCGGATTTGTTGAAGGCTCGGAAGGCTACAGTGAGAATTTTAAAGAATATTCTCTTGTGCAAGGGGAGCCAATGTAAGGATTTAAGAGCTGTGGAAATTGAGGATTTGCGTGGAAGTTTAAGGACAAGACGAGCAGCAGTGTGGAGGACACTTTGAAGTTTCGATCGGGTGGACTTTTTGGTCCCTGCCAGAAGGCCGTTACAGTAGTCTACTCGAGAGAGTATAAGGGCTACCGCAATAGTCTTTCTGGAGTCGAGCGGGAGGAAGTCAAAGAAATTTCTCAGGGACTTAATTATGCCAAAGCATTTTCCTGCTACGGTCGAAACGTGGATATCGAAGGAGAGTTCGGAATCAAAAATAACCCCGAGGTTTCTGGCCGATGAAACTGTCTGAGGTGGAGCAGCAGAATTGTCAGGCCACCACAGGGCAGGGCAGAAAGAGGCATTCTTTCCAATGGGCAAGATCTCGGTTTTATTCGAGTTGCAGCGGAGGTGGTTGGCGTCCATCCATTGAAAGACTGCTGTAAGGCAGTGTTTTAGATTGAGTTCTGCCGTGTTGGAATTGTCGTCAAGAGGGATGATAAGCTGAGTATCGTCGGCATAAGAAGTGACGGTTATGCCGAACGATTCTATAAGGGTAAGCAGAGGGATGAGATAGATATTGAAGAGGAGGGGACTTAGAATGGAGCCCTGGGGAACTCCACAGGAAACCTTTTTATCATTAGATTGGAAAGGGCCAAGTGAGACAGTTTGAAACCTATCGCTGAGGAAAGAACTGATCCAGGCTAGGGCAGAGTTGGTAACGCCGATGTCCATAAGTCTATTAATCAGAATGGAGTGGGAAATAGTATCGAATGCTGCCGTGAGGTCAAGAAGGATCAGAATGGCCTTCTTCCTTTGATCTTGAAGGATTTTGATGGTATCGGTCAGTTCGATCAGGGCGGTTTCGGTAGAATGTTTAGACCGGAACCCGGATTGCTGGGGGTGAAGTAGGTTATGGGTATCAAGAAAGGTCTTGAGCTCCTTGTGGACTAACTGTTCAGTTATTTTACCCAGCGCAGGTAGCAAGGTGATGGGACGGAGGTTGGTCAAATCCGAAGGGGGTTTGTTCGCCTTTTTCATGAGAGGCTTAACCACACCTTTTTTCCAAGAGAGGGGAACAGAGCCAGTTTTGAGGGAGAGGTTGACTATTTCATTAATGATGGGGTTAACTTCATCAATGATGAGGTGGAGGATCTTTGGGGGACAAGGGTCAGAAGGGGAGCCAGATTTGCATGAAAGGATCGCTTCTCTGGTCTGGTCTGGAGCCCAATGGGCTGGTAAATACGCCCCATGGTCCTCACAGCAGGTAGCAATTGGTCTGGTTCCAAGCAAGTGATACCCAAAACATGAGCACAACGAAGTGTGAGCTTTCTGCATTTAGCTGTCATTAGCCTTCTAGAAGCAGTAATCAGCGACTGGCAAAAGGGGAGGCCTGACCTAGAAACTGCCTCACCTTGAACAACAGTAACTGCATTCCAACTCCTCATCCCTACCATCAACCAAATAGCAGTGCTCAGGAAGATCTAATCATCCCATGTCTCCGCATTAAAGCCTTTTAAGTGCCTATGCTGAGCACGAAAGTTCAATCATGCTGAAGTCTAAGACTCTGTGGTGAGTCCTGGGACTGATACTCACCTACAGTGTTTTTACACATTTTCTGAGTACATGGGGGCATATTATCAAGGGGGTTTATCTCCGCTTTTTTGGCTTTAAAAGCCAAGAAAGCGGAGATAAAATGATCTCCCTATTACCTAGCTGTCGCTAACACCAGTTAGCGACAGCTAGTAGGAGATAGCGGCCATCTTGGGCCCCACTTTGCATGTCAGTGATATTTATCACTAATGACATGCAAAGTGGGCGTGCCAAGATGTTAGCGATTGGAAACAGTCGCTAACATCGCTATCTCCTATTACCAACTTTTGGAGATAAACGCGCTAAGCGAGAATATCTCCAAAAGCTAACACCTGCCCCTGAGCAGTTCTTAGCCATGTTATCCAATGGTAGGTGGATAACATGGCTAAGAGCATTAGCTCGGTAATGCATGAATATCGCTGACTTTTCAGCGATATTCATGCATTTCGGCCGATTTTTATCGCTTAGGAGATAAACCTTGATAATAGCAAGGTTCCTAAGCGATAAAAATCGCCGCAGCTCGGCGATAAAAATATTGCCGCTAAACCAACATAGCGATAATTATCACTAGCTCTTGGTAATATGCCTCATAGATTGGTTAACTGCTCTTTTAGACAATAGTTTATCACATCATCTGACACCCTCTGTAACATCATATTGAGGTCTATCTGATGAGATGGTACTTCCAACTGTCCTGATGACGACCCCACCTTAAGCAACTGAGTGGATCAAAACGTCAACGCTTTATTAATCTTAAGACTGGATCACAATATTTTTTTGCTACATAGAAACTAAGCTCCAAAATGATGGCATCTATAATTAACTTTTTTATTCCAGCCATGTGTTCAATGAGGATTGTTTTAAATGTTGCTTGTCCAAATTCTTCATTGTATCCCCTTAGGCCTGGCTAGAATGTATGACTATACATAGCATGCCATTACTACACATGCTTTTAGTGCAATGTTATTACATATTATTACTATGCTTACCATTACTTTGCAAAACCATTAAAAATATAACAAATGCATTTTGATGTGCAGGCCATTACTTCGCAAACCACTACTACATGTACATTCCCCTACACTGCACATACATGACGACACTACACTGAAACCTTTAACACTACACACCACTACTCTACCCTAAACCCTAACTCACTACCCCCAGCACAACCCCCTACACTACAAAACACACACTACTCTAAACCCTAATAATACTCCCAGCCCTCCCCTACACTACAAAAGCACAACACTACCCTGAACCCTAATTCACTACTCGCAGCACGACCCCCTGCACTACATATAAACCAAAACACAAAAGACAGGACCCCGGCACTCTAAATGTATCGTGTAAATGTTTTAAATACATTTCTATAGCACAGAAAGCACCCTAGGATCATGAGAGAGACGTTATGTCACAGGGATTCAGTGTACAGAACAAATTTGCATAATTCAGCAGTGATGTATTTCGTCACAAATACATGAGTTAGATTTCAGATAGTCTTAACAATAACACAACAAAGATCTCCTAATTGGAGTTCCGGGTCCTTTTCTGTGTAGCACTGTAACGACCGGATTTTCCGCTCAGATGGAATCAGCCCCTAGGGGCCCCTCTAACCCAGCCGGAACGTAATCACCTCCCACCTCAGGACGTATTTACAATGGGTATAGACATATATGTACGTACATCTCGTACCTAAGAATGGGGAAGACAGCAATAAACATGCATAGGTTTTCTACAATATCCTATTTATACCACCTAGTCTCGCGGCCACTTCGGCCCAGACTAATCTACCCTAGGGCAGGTCTGAATATATACCCTTACACACTGATCACTATCAGTGCTCACTCGACACACAATCTGGCGTGTCTACACACATAGGTCTGCAGCCCCAGTGCTCTCATTTTCCAAACGGTTCACAATCAGGCGAACCTCCACACTGTATCCCCCCAGTGCTCTCACTTATACACACGGTTCACAATCCAGCGAACCTCCACACTGTATCCCCCCAGTGTTCTCATTAACGCCGTTCACTAACGACGACCACTTTCCTATGAGTACTTAAGAAGGAAATCTCTCACTTGTCTACTCGGGATAAAACTACAATAATCGAAATCAGTACGACTTGTCAAATTGATATGTATATATGTACCTTCTGCTCTTGACATCAAACATACCCTCATTCCCTCATTGTTCATTCATTCCTTACCTGATCGGGAATCACAACCGTTCATGCAAACAATGCCTGACTAGAAAGTGCGGTTAACTCGATTGAACAAGAATACAAGGCACATATCAGTTCACTAAGAACTCGGGGTATTTATTAGCAGTTAACACAAACACAATACTATGCAATATGTATATATTCTGCAAAGAAAAAGACAAAAGGGGTTAGGATGAGCGCTCAATATGGGGAAAGGGCGGAGGTCACCTGGTTAATATGAAGTCGGGGCTCGGTAGTCATCTAGGTTCCCTTCTCGTCTCTGTGTCTTGGCTCGTCTCGGGGTCACACCTCAGCCGTCACAAGTACACGTCTGCACCGCTAGGCTCAACCTCCTCTGCTTCCCTCCAAGGCACTGGAACCTCGCTCGCTATTAGCTACCGTCTCTCTCTCTCTCTGGCGCTATAAGCTCCGCACTATTTCTCCTCCAGTCTTTCTCAGAGAGTCTCGGTCTCAGAATATTTCTCGGACTTCAAAATGGCGACTGTCCGCGTGAAGATAATTAATAGCATAGATGCTAACGGCTAGCTGCCGCCTACGAACTAACTCACTCATTGCCTAACACTTTCGCTTATATCAAAGCCTGTCCCTTCATGGAAAGTTACGGCCAGTAACCTGCCGCCCACCAAATTCTTGTACCTCCCCGTACCAAGGACACGTTCCCAGCCGGCCGGCCTGGAGTTGTGTCTTCGGAGTGGAGAAAAATACATTCCTTCGATAAGGGCCAGCCTGAGCCGGTTCTCTCCAAGCGAACAACACCTTGAAACTAAAACATTACACTTGACCTAGAAAGCCTCTCCAGCTACCGGGCAGAAGGCAAGATGGAGTCTGTCCCGTTTAAGGCCTACCAGGCCCAAAATACGCGTAACTCCATGGAAAATATGCTAATACTCTAGCAAAAGGATGGATCATCACTAGCACTTGTATATCTATTCCCTAGCTTAAGCTCATACGCCCTGATCTAAGAAAAAGGATATGAAAATGCACTACTGTGCCTTATGAATAGGTCCTACTTATAGTCCTCATCCCTATACTATAAAGGTGATAGACTGGAGTCACTCTCCATCATCCTCCTTCTAAGAAGGGCCAGAAAAAGTTGGTTATTACATTTCACCCTTGACTCCAGTCTATTATCTATACACTACATAGAACTAACATCAGTAGAGGAATAATAAGAAACAAAATTAACTGATCTATGTCTTCCACTAATTCTACAAAATTGGAGTAGGGAAGGAATGCACTGAATAAAACAGCAAATAGCCACTAAAACACAAACGCAAAGTATAATACCCCCTAAAATCTGTCGTAAGGAATGTAAGTCAGGTAACCAATTAAAGAGCCAGTCAAACCAGCCCTGATCAATGTGTTGTCTAACCTCTGCAGTCAAATCGTGGAGTTTGTCAATATGGGCTTGGATCGATTTAGAATGGTCGGACAAATTAAAACAGCAAAGGCCTTCAAAATCAGAACAGTCATGTCCATGTTTTAACAAAAGGTAATCAATCGCTGCGCGATTCTGCAAAATAGCTCGACGTTCACCCTGGGCATCTAATAACAGGTCAGATAATACAGTAGAAGTTTGATTAATAGATTTAACCATCCAGCAAGCCATCTTGCCGATTGTTTTGTCATTATAAACGGCCAATGCAGGGACTCCAATAATAGAAAAAGCTAAACCAAGGTATTCTGATTTGGAATAAAGGTGAACAGAGGAATCACAGTCTTCATGTAATGACATCGAATCTCGCACCATACGGGAATGTGAACTAGGATGTGAAGAAAACATTAATAAACTTAATCTAGTGATAGCACATGGACCACCGGAAATATTTGCGGGAATATAGGGCCAAGATGAATTCCCGCATGAAAAGAGCCAGCCAGAAGGCAATAACATTGAGCGATAATAACTAGGGGTAACTAATAAACGTTTACATGTCATATTGTTCTTCACGGAAAAACATGAATTTGGAAGTCTCTTTAAACACAGCAATCGTTGATGAGCTGAAAAGAAAGTAGCAGCCTGAATTTTCAACCTAAGGCACTCGGTGATGGCCTTGGGATCACATGTCAAAATAAAACATAAGTCACCTGGGGTTATATTGTAGGTTGTAATTTGGGAATGAATAGGGGTATCGAGGTCAGAAAGGACAGTACATAAGGGACAAAATTCATGGGCCGCGAAATCGCCCAGAATAATATTGGGTCGGGCACTTGAAATATTAAAAATATGCCGCAAAGTCTCAGTAGATGCTGGAACAGCAACCAAACAGGTCGCTAAAATGTCAGTCACAGACCTCATGGGGGTAAGACAGAAATGTGGAGAGTTTGTCACTCTCTTAGCAAGCGTTATCCAGAAATTAGCAGAGGAGTCCCATGCAGCAAAGGAACGCGGAACTCGGGTTCTCCAATCAACCGAAGTCGGTGGGTTCTCTCCTCTCCCGGCGTAGCAGACCAAAAGGAGTCCAACGCCGGCACATCCTGCAGCAGCAGTCCAGAGAATGATCTGAAAGAATGCAAACACAGGCCTTAATCATTCTCGTAAATAACATTTGTCAGCTGGGATAGCTTCCCAGCTATCTTTCCCTGGCTTCATCACCAAAATGGTGTTGTCATGACCGGTCGCAATAATTTCAGCCTGTTCAGGGGGATGCTTAGGCGATTGCACCCATATTTTAGCTCCGGGATTATAGGAGGAGCCGAAGCCCTTTTGGCCACGTGTCGTTAGCAAAGTCGGGGCAGAGCCTTTCTTGATCTCACCACTGAAGACAGGCATGATCAACAATTGAGCAACACGGTCAGACTTCTTGAATGATAAATCCACCTCACTGCTATTAAGCAAGAGGACCTTAATCTCTCCCTGATAATCACTGTCAATCACTCCTCCAAGAACTTGAATACCTTTTAAGGCAAGGCCCGATCTAGGGGCAATCAGTCCAAAGCTACCGGCTGGTATACAGACACCAATGCCAGTTTCAACAATGACTCGGTCTCTACTTTTTAGAACAATGTCTTCCATAGCATGCAGGTCCAAGCCTGCGGAACCTGGGGTTGCTCTACATGGAGCCAGAGCTCCGGGGGTAATTTCCCAATACATAACGGTAGTAACAAGGGTATTCGGTTTTGCATCAACAGCTGGAGGGAACAAACGCATTAAAGGAGATTCAGCATGCAACAAGGGACGATTGTTCAAAATCAATAATGCCTGAATCAAAAAGTCTCTCCAATGTTTGTAATGATCATCCGTCAACTTTCGTAACTGTTCCTTTAGCAAACCATTCATTCTCTCAATCAATCCCGAAGCCTGTGGATAATATGGAATGTGAAACACCCATTCAATGTTGTTTTCCGCACAGAATTCCTGCACCAATCTTCCACGGAAGTGAGATGCGTTATCAGATTGAATTTGGAATGGAACACCATAATATAAAATGAGTAGTTCCAGTGTTTTAATGGTATTGATTTGGGTAGCATTTTTACAAGGGAAAGCGACCAAAAGGCCACTATAAGTATCAACAGCGGTACAAATATACTGACAATTTCTGCTCATAGGGAGCGGACCAATATAATCAATTTGCCAAATTTGAGCGGGCAATTTTCCTCAATGTAAATGGCCTTGAACAATGTGAGGCACTTCTCTCTTTCTAGAATGCTGGCAAATGGGACAATGCAGAATGACATCTTTAATCAAATTTAAAGGAATGTGAATCCCTCGGTCAGTGGCCCACCTGCTAGTGGCTCTCTCTCCAAAATGTCCCGCTTTCTGGTGGGCCCATTTCGCCAATCCCGCCAAATCAGAATCTTGCATGTCCACCACTGCCTCAGAAATTTTAGACTTTTCATCTGCAATATTATGAAAAAAATTGTCAAGGGAATCTATTGGGGTGTGAGCATCTACGTGAAAGATTGTCACAGTACTCTGTGGGAGCAATTCCCAAATCTCTTGCCATAGTTCTTTTCCCCACAGTTCTTTTGAATGCAATTCCCAATTATGAGAATGCCATGTTGGTAGCCATACCGCCAGTCCATTAGCAGTGGACCAGGAATCAGTGAAAATGTGACATGTGCCAGGTAGTTCCTGCTTCAACACTTGGTAAACCGCATACAATTCAGCATATTGACTACTCTTTCCATCACCAGTGGTACTCAATATTTTCTGTGTAATCGGATTGTAAGATACTGCCTTCCAATGTCGTTTCTCACCAATGAATCTCGCTGAACCATCCGTAAACCACACATGTTTTCTGTCCTCCACGGACAGATCATCAAATGATTTACCCCACTTGACGGGAGATTCCTGTACTACAGGTACCGAACAATCATTTCCAGTCTCATTCGATGGCGCCTGTGCCACTCGCTCATGCAACACAGCCACACCTTTCGGACCCACACGCGCTCTGTCCTGAATGTACCACTTCCATTTAATCACGCTCGCCTCCTGAGCATGTCCAATTCGATGGGATTTCGGCGAACTCAAAACCCACTGCATGATAGGAATTTCAGGTCTCAAAATCACAGCATGACCTAGAGTCAATTGCTCGGTATCCACCAGAGCCCAGTAACATGCAAGCAACTGTTTTTCAAAAGGTGTATAACGCTCACCAGCTTCAGGTAACTTTTTAGTCCAAAAACCTAATGGCACTTTTTGTCCGCCCTGCTTTTGCCATAAACTCCAATTGGCATTTGGACCTTCCACAGACACATTCAGATCCACATCACCCTCGCCCACAGGCCACAAATCCAAGGCATACTGAATGGCTTCTTTCGCCAAATTAAATGCATTCTGTTGTAGTTCACCCCATTCAAACGCATTCTTTTTGCAAGTGACTCGATATAAGGGAGCCAAAATCTGACTCAAATGGGGAATGTGCTGACGCCAAAAACCAAACAAACCAATGAAACTCTGAGCCTCTTTTCTATTCCTTGGAACCGCAAAATCTAAAATTTTCCGCTTCACCTGTGGGATCACTTCTCTGTGACCTTCATGCCAATTAATGCCTAAAAATTTAACATTTTGGGATGGACCTTGTAATTTATCAGGATTGATTTCCCAACCTTTTGCTCGTAAGCAATCAAGGATCTGATCTAAATGGGACTGAACCTGATCTTGCGTCTCACCTTGGATCAAAATGTCATCAATATAATGACACACCTGTATTTGTGGATGTACAGGCACCTCAGACAAATGTTCCACCACCAGCCGGTGACAGATCGTAGGACTATGCACATAGCCTTGAGGAAGACTCCTAAACGTCATTTGACGTCCATTCCAGGTAAAACTGAATTGTTCCTGACACTCGGGGGCAATTGGAATCGAAAAGAAAGCATTAGCAATATCAATAGACGCATACCATGTACCTGGATGCTTCTGAATTCTCTGAATCAAAGTAACAATGTCTGGTACAGCAACAGTCAAACGAGGTGTATGTTTGTTCAATTCTCGATAATCGACCGTCATGCGCCAAGAGTTATCACTCTTGCGCACGGGCCAAACAGGATTATTCCAAGCAGAAGTAACCGGAGTTATAACTCCTGCATCAACCAAATCCTGAATTGTGGCACTGATCTCTTCGTGGCCACCTGGGATACGATATTGCTTTTGAGAAACTACCTTCGTGGCTTGAGGAATTGTAATGGGGGGCATTCGTAAACGGCCAACCCGTACGGGTCTGGACGAAATGTAATGCTTGGTTCCAAATTGATAACAACCATCATCCAAATGCAAGGTCATTCCTTTCAAAATATCAATTCCAATTATATACTCCAAGAGTGGTACGACTAACACAGAATATTCTCTACGGGGAATCCTACCAATTTTCATCTCAAGCGTAGTTTGCACTGCGGGGGTCTCTTTTCCACCTAAACCAGTAATTGTGAAGAATTGTCCTTTAAATTTCTTTGCTTTGCCATGAATTAAAGTGGCCTCCGCTCCTGTATCCACTAATGCTCGGGCCCTTTGGATATTACGATGTTTCCAAAAAATCTCAATATCTACATAGGGTCTATTATCTCTGTGAGCCCACCTTCGTACTGGAGCTTGACCTATTTCCTAGTCATTTTTACTGCGTTCCGCTAACCAGGACAAATCAGGATAAATACTCTCGTGTTTCTTGGGTATCAAAATCTCCTGTTCATATCCATCTCCATTGCGAAATGGATTTTTGTCATTTACCTCGTACTGTGAATTATGATCAGCAAGCCTGTGACGATCCTCCCTCCTTCTCAAATCAGGGGAATAATCTATCTCCTCTCTATACCGGTTGGATACACGATCATCTCTCCCCCTTTCTTTTTCCACCTCTCTCTCCCTCTCTCTGTCACGACGAGGGGACACATCACGCTCATACCGCCGATCACCACGGCGATCAGAATCCACACGGCACCTCTCATCACCACTGTCATCAGAACCACGACCACAATCATTCTTTCGGACACGACGGGCACCCTCCTTCCGATCCAAACCACGCTTACGGAATATGTCCCACAAGCGATTATTAGGCTCACCGTCAATATCCTCCCTTTTCACACCGTCAGCCAAAAGCGCAAGAAACATATCACGTCTAGAGAACTTGTAATCCCCGGCAGCACGACCCTCAGGGCGAGATTGTCTCTCAGGTTTAAACCATTCACCCAACTCACCAAGCTGACGAACAGATTCAAGCACTGCAGACAAAGGATTGCCAGTCTGATTAGTCAATAAAGTCATCATCACCTGCTTGTAAGCAACAGGGGAAGAACGGATAATGCGATTGCGTACAGAAGATGTTAAAAGACCGTCCAACAACCTGTCAGAAGTACTGAGAAAAATCGCGGTTTTCATCACTTCCTCCTTCAGACGTTGCGACGCATCACGCAAAGTGTACCACGGCTTGTCATTGACAGGCCAATCAGATTTAGTAGGGTACTTCTGGCTACAGCCATCAGACGCAAGCTGGAGCAAAGTAATTTGACCAGTACCATTATAGTTCCGAAAATGATCTTGAATGGTAGAATCAGAACTCAAAGAGCAAAACCGTAAACAATCAACAGCATCGAGCATGATACCGGCAGCGCCCAGTTCATAAAGGCGCACCATCCACGTAAGCAAAGCCTCACCGGGCCGTTGACGAAATCGTTGTAAAATATCACTAACCTCCTGTTGAGTAAAATCTTCAATACTATCCAGGGCAACACCACCCGGATTACCAGGAGCTTGCTGTAACTTGCGACGAAACACAGGATGAGCAGAAACCTCCGGCAGAGCTCCCGAAGAAGCCCCGTCCTTAGATTTAGAAGAACAGTCAGTATGAGACACGTCATCGGAACGGGAAGAACGACCACGGTCGCTAGACACAACATCTTTGCCACAAGAAGCAGATTTACAGTCACGTCCGGAGCGAGAAGACTCGCGCTTGTCACCCTCCTCAGCCGAGGAGTCAGAAGTATGAGAATCCCAGATATTACCATCCCACTCATCAGGGTTCCAATCCATTCCGGCTTTCGCCACAACCATACGCACTTTCCGTGTAGACACACGACCACGACGGTGTTTGTACTTATACCTCGCAATGCGAACTGCAGCCCTTTCGGCAATAGTTTGATAAGTCTCAAGTTTGTCGGCAAGCAATTTATTCTGACACCGCATCAAAGTATGCGCATTCTGCAATTCAACAACCTGTCCCTCCATATCCTTGCACTGCTTTCGCAACTGAACAAACCTCTCATGAAGAATCCGGTATACATGTAGCACAATCCAACCTCTGCGACCCAAGATAGGAAGCTCATCACCCTTCACTACCGGAGCTTTTTGCAAGCAAGAAACCACCTCAGCAGGCTCCGCCTGCTCCAAACAAGAAGTCCAATTCTCGCTCAAACCAGTAGAATCAGCCCACTCACGGGCCAAAGCCTCGTAAGGCGTAGACTCCCAGCCGGGAATCTGAAGAGGCAACTTGAAAACAGAGCCCGATTTTTTCGAAAACATTTCGACACACAAAAAGTATATACACAATTATTAACAATGAAAAACACGTACGAGCCGAGCGCAAACCAACAAGATGAAAACAATACAGCGCACACAGGCTTCGTAAACAGTTTGTGACGCCAGATGTAACGACCGGATT
Source organism: Lissotriton vulgaris (assembly GCF_964263255.1). Lineage (NCBI taxonomy): Eukaryota > Metazoa > Chordata > Amphibia > Caudata > Salamandridae > Lissotriton > Lissotriton vulgaris. The sequence goes on along the minus strand of NC_141695.1, from coordinate 872,626,406 downwards.
TTCCGCTCAGATGGAATCAGCCCCTAGGGGCCCCTCTAACCCTGCCGGAACGTAATCACCTCCCACCTCAGGACGTATTTACAATGGGTATAGACATATATGTACGTACATCTCGTACCTAAGAATGGGGAAGACAGCAATAAACATGCATAGGTTTTCTACAATATCCTATTTATACCACCTAGTCTCGCGGCCACTTCGGCCCAGACTAATCTACCCTAGGGCAGGTCTGAATATATACCCTTACACACTGATCACTATCAGTGCTCACTCGACACACAATCTGGCGTGTCTACACACATAGGTCTGCAGCCCCAGTGCTCTCATTTTCCAAACGGTTCACAATCAGGCGAACCTCCACACTGTATCCCCCCAGTGCTCTCACTTATACACACGTTTCACAATCCAGCGAACCTCCACACTGTATCCCCCCAGGGTTCTCATTAACGCCGTTCACTAACGACGACCACTTTCCTATGAGTACTTAAGAAGGAAATCTCTCACTTGTCTACTCGGGATAAAACTACAATAATCGAAATCAGTACGACTTGTCAAATTGATATGTATATATGTACCTTCTGCTCTTGACATCAAACATACCCTCATTCCCTCATTGTTCATTCATTCCTTACCTGATCGGGAATCACAACCGTTCATGCAAACAATGCCTGACTAGAAAGTGCGGTTACCTCGATTGAACAAGAATACAAGGCACATATCAGTTCACTAAGAACTCGGGGTATTTATTAGCAGTTAACACAAACACAATACTATGCAATATGTATATATTCTGCAAAGAAAAAGACAAAAGGGGTTAGGATGAGCGCTCAATATGGGAAAGGGCGGAGGTCACCTGGTTAATATGAAGTCGGGGCTCGGTAGTCATCTAGGTTCCCTTCTCGTCTCTGTGTCTTGGCTCGTCTCGGGGTCACACCTCAGCCGTCACAAGTACACGTCTGCACCGCTAGGCTCAACCTCCTCTGCTTCCCTCCAAGGCACTGGAACCTCGCTCGCTATTAGCTACCGTCTCTCTCTCTGGGAGATTGTTAAACAGCCTTTTTTCTCAGACGATGATAATGATATTATGGATTGCGTTATTCCTGATGAAAAATGGTTATCCCACTTTAAAAATGTCTATGGGGATACTGCTGACGTATCTACAGATGCCCTGCCGATAAGACCAGCCACCTGCCCCATTACTTTTAATAAAGATGAGGTGGAGAAAGCCATTATGTCCACCACAAAGCACAAAGCACCTGGCCCTGACGGTGTGCCGGCCGACTTCTTCATGTATTCCCCAAAATTGTGGGCTGAAGTCTTGACAAATGTGTTTAATGCAGTGAAAGCCAATCTCGTACCCGCATCATGGAACATTTCCACCATTGTTCCCATCTTTAAAAAAGGCCAACGGGATAACCCAGGCTGTTATAGGCCCATATCCCTCCTAGCTTCATCGGTAAAAATTTTAGGCAGAGTCCTCCTATCTAGGTTAAGGGAGAATGTTGAGGGGTGTGGTGGATTGTCCGAAATCCAATATGGATTTAGGGAAAAAAAGGGTACCATTGAACAGTGCATTAACTTACATCTGCTCATCTCCAAATATACTATAGCCAAGGAGGGGTCTTTGTACCTTGCATTCATGGACCTCTCCTCGGCCTTTGACTTGGTCAATAGGACCAAGTTGTGGTCTATCCTGTTGGAGATCGGCATAGATGAAGCATTGGTCACCTTTATTTCCTCCCTGCACCAAGAACTCTTCTCGAGTGTACGCGTGACTAACGAGGGCAGGTGTACCGCTCTCTTTAGATCCTTAAGGGGTGTGCGGCAGGGCTGCATTTTGGCCCCCCTATTGTTTACCATCTACATCAATGGCTTGGGGGCACACCTGGGGGGGCAGGAAGCCGACGTCCCGCGTGTAGGAGCTACAAAGATCCCAGCACTCCTATACGCGGATGACGCCGTGCTGATCGCCCGTACAGGAGTTGGCCTCCAGCGCCTATTGAATGCTTTTGGCACGTTTATGGACCAACTAGACCTTAAAATAAACGTTGCCAAGTCACATACCATGGTGGTGGGCTTAGGGTGCCGCAGGAAGAGAACCAAAACATTCACCTGCAGGGGGGACCTGGTCACCAGGGTATCCACATTTCCCTATTTGGGTATTCTGTTCGACCAGAATGGGACCTGGGGTCCACAGGTCAGAGCTAAGAGATTGGCCGTTACTCGATCATCTTCTGCAATACTGAGTTTTGCTGCTAGGCTAGGAGCCAGGCCTATGGAAGCTATTTTAAAAATCTACAATAGTAAATCCGTGGCCATTGCACTATATGGCTCCGCACTGTGGGGTTACGCTAACGTGGAGCCGATCCAGAGAGCAGAGAATGGTTTCATTAGAGCCCTGCTCTCTGTACCCCAGTCCACCCCAACGTACTCCATACACAAAGAAGTTGGTCTTCAGTTCCTCTCGGATAAATTGCGCATGGCCCCTCTGATTCTATGGTTAAAAATATGGTTGAATGAAGAACTCCCATTAAACCACAAGATCCTGACCGATGTCCTGTCCCTTGATAGATCTAACAAAATTCCATGGCTGGCCTACCTAGCAAAAGTTTTTTCCGACATAGGTCGCCCGGAGCTTTTTTCGTCTCCAGAGTCCATTAGGATTCAAGACCTTGATTCGGTCAAAAAGTCCTTTATAGGAAGGATGGAGATGTGCCGTGAAGAGAGTGAACTAGTAAAGCCGGCAGTGAGGGATCATTGCTTGTTGCTCACCTCACCTTCACTTGAACCTTATCTTGGCTATGTTACACTTCCTTTTCATAGGTTTCTTTTAACAAAATTTAGATTTAATTTGTTGCATTATCATTTAGGTACTTTTAATAACTGGCAGAAACCAGAATCAGCTCCGCCCTGTAGCTGTGACCAGTTCTCAGTGCAGGACACAATGCACTTCGTCATGTTTTGTGATTTATATATAGAGTCTAGGAAAAAATTCCTGTTGCCAATCCTCAAGGAGGCTGGTTTCACACAGGTGAGGCCGGCTTTACTCTATTTACAATTACTACCTAACCCTTACATTACTTACTGCGTTGCAAAATTTTTGGTAGCAGCCTCAAGGGCAAAAGCTGCCTGCCAGGATTAATTATAAATGTCAAGTACATTTTTCCTCTTAAACTGATTTTTATAAATTTTATAATTGTTGTCAGATATCTGTATCATGTACATTATATTAACTCTGTATGAAATGTATTTTACCGTTTACTTCTTTGTATGGTTTTTAATAAGCCGAATAAAGATAATTTGACTGACTGACTACCGTCTCTCTCTCTCTCTGGCGCTATGCGCTCCGCGCTATTTCTCCTCCAGTCTTTCTCAGAGAGTCTCGGTCTCAGAATATTTCTCGGACTTCAAAATGGCGACTGTCCGCCGTGAAGATAATTAATAGCATAGATGCTAACGGCTAGCTGCCGCCTACGAACTAACTCACTCATTGCCTAACACTTTCGCTAATATCAAAGCCTGTCCCTTCATGGAAAGTTACGGCCAGTAACCTGCCGCCCACCAAATTATTGTACCTCCCCGTACCAAGGACACGTTCCCAGCCGGCCGGCCTGGAGTTGTGTCTTCGGAGTGGAGAAAAATACATTCCTTCGATAAGGGCCAGCCTGAGCCGGTTCTCTCCAAGCGAACAACACCTTGAAACTAAAACATTACACTTGACCTAGAAAGCCTCTCCAGCTACAGGGCAGAAGGCAAGATGGAGTCTGTCCCGTTTAAGGCCTACCAGGCCCAAAATACGCGTAACTCCATGGAAAATATGCTAATACTCTAGCAAAAGGATGGATCATCACTAGCACTTGTATATCTATTCCCTAGCTTAAGCTCATAAGCCCTGATCTAAGAAAAAGGATACGAAAATGCACTACTGTGCCTTATGAATAGGTCCTACTTATAGTCCTCATCCCTATACTATAAAGGTGATAGACTGGAGTCACTCTCCATCATCCTCCCTCTAAGAAGGGCCAGAAAAAGTCGGTTATTACAAGCACGGAAACAGCCAACGCGCGTTTCGTCATCACGTGACTTCCTCAAGGCTTGTAATATGGTAACGGAATGAGCCTGGAACAAAATTCCAGTTTGTAGCTCTAGATTCTCGAGATACCGAAGATCCTGTGTCAAAAACTAGTGCCAGAGAGACTTTTACTGTAGTGGCATATGAGCCTAGGAAAAGGTCCACATGGATCTCTTGAGTCTTGAAATACTGAGGATCTTTCATCAGAAATAGTGGCAGACAGGCTATAAACATTGATTCAATAAGTAGCAAGGCCTCTCTTGTCTCGTGCTAGTAAATATATTGTGAATCCTGAGCAGATGTACACTACACAGCGATTTACAATTTGGCTGCTCATAATTCTCCCAATTCAAGCCTTTCTTTTACATCAAACCCCAGGATAATTAATCAGTTCATTAAAAGTAAATTGATTTCTCTGATGTAGCTGCTAGTTCAATATTAGAAGTCCAATTATTTAAGTGCTCCAAAATCGATCTCTATGAAGCAAATGATAGAGTTCCCTGTGTTATTTAGCTCATGGTGCAAGATGGGGTCGCGTGTTGCCGGTGCTGTGATAAGACCCTTTACTAGTAACTCCGGCAATCCCAGCAGCCCGCGTCCGTCAGTTTTCCGTATCCCACCTAAACCAAAACACTACCCTAAACCACTAAACCCTAATACTCTATCCCAGTACGCCCCTGACCCCCACTCCTGTCCCTACACTCCAACACTACCCAGCACGACCCACCTACACTACCCTAAACCCTAAAACACTTTACTACACTACACATACACCACAACACTACCCTAAACCCTAAAACACTACCCCAGCACGACCCCCTACTCTGCAAATACACCACAACACTACAATCAAACCTTAAACACTACACATACACCACAACACTCCACTCAACCCTTAAACTGTACCCCCAGCAAGACTCCCTACACTACAAGACCACACTACATCCCCCTTACCTCACTCTCCTTGTGCTTCCTCTCTCCTCCTGGGACCTTCCTCACGTCGTCTCCAAGGGGCGGTGCATGTCGTTGTGAGGAAACAGCCTCAGTTTCCTTACAACAACATGGATAATTTTCTTTTAAAGCATACCATTACTTCACATGCGCAGTAACAACGCTTGCGATGTAACAACTTGTGTACTAATGGTATGCATTGTAACATCGCAAGCGTAGTAATGCTTGCGAGGTAATGGTATGCACAGTAGCAGCCTCGCACTAAAGGCTGTTTACCGCCCGGCTAATCACTAAATGAGGAGGTAACATGCAGCCCCACTCCCCGATTTGATTTGGGTCCCAGGGAACCCATGCATGGGGCTCAAAACCTTTTTAACTGGGGATGATGGCAAGCAGTACCTCTCCCTGGCCTGATTTCATCCCTAGGGACCTCATCCCCGGGGCCCAACCAATCAATAAAGGAGGAGGGAGCACGCAGTCCACCTCCTCAAGCTGATATTGGCTTTGGTGACCCCATCTCCCAGCATATAATTGAAAGAGGGGCCTCGGGCCCCCTCTCCAGGCCAGTTTTGGCCCTGGGAACACCATCCCCCAGGGCCCAGAGACCCCATCTCCCAGCATATAATTGAAAGAGGGGCCTCGGGCCCCCTCTCCAGGCCAGTTTTGGCCCTGGGAACCCCATCCCCCAGGGCCCAGACAATAAAGGGTGGGCCCAGGAGCCTACCCAGTTCATCCACTGCATTATTGTTGGGGGCTGTGGAGGGAGCCTCAATGCCCCGTGGCTCCAGCTGTCTCCTCTCCTCCAGCTGGAGCCAGTACTGCTCCCGCCCACAGGGAACAGCTTCAAATACTGTTCCCTGTGGATTAGAGCACCTTATTCATTTGTTTCCCTGCCTGCTTTAAAGTGGGCAGAGAAACAGATAAAAAATCCGCTCTCAGTGGGCGGGAGCATTTTTTGATGCTCCCTCCCGGGAGCAGACTAAGCGCCATATGTAGGTAAACTCTATTTACCGATTTTCAAATACAGAATTTTACCCATTCGGTATTTCAGAATCGGTAAATAGTATGTAGGTAATATTTTGGTAAATATTACCGATTCAGTAATATTCGGTATTACCGAATCGGTATTTACGGTTTCGGTAATTCCCATTCATTCCTATGGGCCTGGAGGCCCATAGAAATGAATAGGAAGCCATTCACTATTACCGATTTGGTAAATACTGAATCGGTAATAGGGGGAACCTATTCAAGGGTGGCAGGGTGTCACATTGACACCCTGTTGCACCCCTGAATCGTGCATGTGTGCACATGTGCCACATCACACTGAAAAAATTGCTTTTCCAAGGGTATTCGGTATTTACCACCAACTTATAGCTTTGTGGTAAATAACGAATCCTGAATGCAAAAATGCAATCACTTGAGTGCCTCGTACATAGGATTTCAAGGATTCCGTAATTTACCGATTCAGTATTTTAAGAATTCGGTAATTTACAGATTCCTTAAATTACCGATTCGGTAAATTACCCTTTACACCTGCCTCCTACATCTGAAATCCCTAAATACTGGTCGGTAACGGTGAAATTTACTGAATTTCACTGTTACCAACCGGTATTGACTCACCTACATATGGCCCCTAGTGTTTCCTCTTGCTTGGCAGGAGTTTCAAAATTTCTCCTGCCAAGTGTGAACAAACAGATTTCTATGACCGCAGCAGGGTGAGCAGGGAAACCTCTATGTCCCAGGGGTATGAACCCCTGGGAAATAGCTGGAGCCTGCATGATGATGTCACTAAAGACATTAATAGCTCCGGGAGGGGGCCCACAATGGAGCCCCCTTTGTTATGGCGGGGTCTGGGGAGGGGGGAGTTTGGGGGGAGGGCGAAGTCACTAGTGCCAAAAGCAGTCCAGGAGGTTTTTGTGACGTTTTTGTGAAAGAAACTGCTTCATATTTACGAGGTTTACGAGGCAGCACTAAGCCACTTTTTGGCTTAATGCTGCCTTGTAAATATGTTTCCCTTTCACACAGTTTTCTGTGTTACCAAGGAGTGCAATTGCTGGGGAATTGCCAGCAACATCCATGGCATTTTGACACTGCCCCAGATTTACAAGAAATTGAAGCAGCCCCAAAAATGTACGCCTCCCCAACTGACGCGTAAGGGAGGCACAATGAGGAGAAATATCTTTATTTTGCCTCGTTTTTCCTTTTTTATGTGTGTTACATTCTGCAGCACACATGGAAAGAGGAAAAAACCTTTTCTTATTATTTTTGTGCAGGAAGGTTTCCTCTCCTGCACTAAAATAATCATCCCCGCAACGCAGGCACCGGTGCCTGCGTTGGCTCACGGCAGCCCATTGGATGCCGGTGCAGACGAAAAATATCTGATAGATACAGCACATTCCTGTCCTTTTCTTTTATTGTAGGGCAGCGCAGCAAAGAGGCCTGCTGTGGTGCTCTACTGTAAAACCTCATAAATTAAGCCATATGTCTATAACTTCTTGGATACTCTAAAAAGCATTTCAATGCTTCTCCAAGTCATATATTTCTTCATCTTACCCCTATCAAGAATTTTCTAAGCCAGGCCATGAATAGGAATTGTATGGAGTGTGTCCTCCCAGTGCAAGTCTAAGCAAGTTATTCAATGCTCTCTAGACTGCATATAGATTATGGTACCGGTTTAGACTGAAGTTAGTACCCTAGCAGTTAAGGCTTGTTTAATCATGCATCATCATGTTTGACAATGCCATGCAATTCAGCTTTGAACTGGCAGCAAAATGCAGACAAGCTCCCAGAGCAGATAGTGAATCCCTGTAAGCCGTGTAGGTGAATGCAAGGCTGTTATCTGAATGAAATGAACAAACTACCCCAATTGCTATAATGCACTACAAATCCTTTACTAATGATGAAGCACTACCAATATGTACTTATAACAATTGGTTGAGTGATAGGGAACAATTAGTTCCAAACAAATCACATGAAGGAGGATGTTGGAGATAGTGAGGGTAGTTGGAGAAGGACTTTTGATAGTGGAAGGTTTAATCTGCTCACAAATATCACCCTGACTAACATAACCCTTAGTCTGTTTTTTTAAACTAGGCCACCAGTAGCATTGTTGTGGCATTGCTACGGTTGCACCGACTCCTGCGTATGCAGATGCCAAGCCCTCATGGGTTTCTTTGACTAAATCTAATCTGGACATATTATTAGAGATTAGAGATTATCCTGTCTCCCACTTTGTTAGTGTGACTACAAGTGGGTTGTCTGAAATAAGGGGGCAGAGTTATTTAGGAGGAAAGCCTGTAGGAGGCTTCCCATCTTGTTGGGTTGTATTTATGGCTGTTACTAGGGGTATGAGTAAAATATATTACAGAGTTTTGATTGTGATATATCTGCTCAATTTACCCTATTTTCAGGGTTGTAGTAAGGTCAGTTCTGTGGCGATCTGAGCACCAGCAACCTGTAGATGTACAGGCGGTTCCAGTAACTTGACACAAGTGTGACTGTAGGATGGCACCTGGCAGCAGATATGCATGACCTAAGAACAACCAAGAAATAGGGTATTTTTCACTGATGGGGTATCAACCCAGGTGAGAGCATTAGGCCTCACTTACACACATGGAATGTATATGTAGTTAAGCAGGGTTACACACTGAGCCCTGAAGAAGGCGCCAGATCCAGTTGGACACTCTGTATGGGCTGAAACATGTTAGCACTGTAAAACCAGAGTAAATTGAGCAGTTAAAGCTCAATCAAAGCCCTGTAATATATGTTAATCATACCCCCAGTACCCTTCTAATAAAGAATCCTTTTGGGTGTATTGCAAGGTAATTTTAATATGTTCTTCTTTTTTATCTGAATCCCTGCATAATCCAGTAAGATATTATCTAAAAACTACCAGTTTTTTGTTTGAGTCCACCCTGGTGGTATCACCCTACCAGGG